>NC_142867.1:185300000-185925000 GCF_051225735.1 Oryctolagus cuniculus
TGGAACGAATTCCAATATTGTACCTAAAGCAGATCACTAGTGACAATGTTTATATTCTAGTTGGTGAAATACGTGAACTCACTATACAAGTGTTAATAGAATCAAGTGTCTAAGAGTAGTGATATAACCATGTTGTCACTTATGTGTTTTTTTTTTTTTGCATATAGGTGGGTCCAAGATGATATTTCTAAATGTCTCCAAGGGGGGAGAGAAGGGCCTTTAAAATCACTTTGGGGGCTTTTCAATTTATATTTGGCCCACTTCCTACCAGCAGGTGTAATTTTTCTCCATTCCATCAGTTGAGAGTTACTGTCAAGGAACCAAGAGACTTTTCCTTCTATTTTCCTATATGTGTTTCTTAAGTTTAATTGGATGGTGGGCATATTTGCCATTTTAACAACTGTATTAGTTTGATAGTGCTTACACAGCAGAAATTCACTTTCTTATGGTTTTGGTTTTTCCCGAGATCTCTTTTCTTTGCTTGCAAATGGTCTCTCTCCTGATGCTTCTTCAGATCATCCCTCTGCATGCATGTCCCTGGTGTCCTTTTCGTGTGCCCAAATTTCCTCTTATAAGGATACCAGATGGTTTGGGGTAGGCCCATTCGAATAGCCTCATTTTAACTTAATCATCTAACTCCAAAAACAGTCACATTGTGATATACTGGAGCGCTAGGATGTTAACATGAATTTTTTTTTTTTTTGGACAGGCAGAGTGGACAGTGAGAGAGAGAGAGAGAGAGAGGTCTTCCTTTGCCGTTGGTTCACCCTCCAATGGCCGCCGCAGCCAGCGCGCTGCAGCCGGCACATCGCGCTGATCCGAAGCCAGGAGCCAGGTACTTCTCCTGGTCTCCCATGGGGTGCAGGGCCCAAGCACTTGGGCCATACTCCACTGCACTCCCTGGCCATAGCAGAGAGCTGGCCTGGAAGAGGGGCAACTGGGACAGAATCCGATGCCCCGACCGGGACTAGAACCCGGTGTGCCGGCGCCACAAGGCGGAGGATTAGCCTAGTGAGCCGCGGCGCCGGCTGTTAACATGAATTTTAAGGGGGCCTCAGTTTAGCACGTGAAACATGTAATTTTTACATTTATTGATTTTCATTTCCTTTAAAATTATTATAGATGGTTTGTGTATTTCAATAAGGATGAAAATAAAGTTAACACATTGAAATTGATACCAGTTTCTTATGTCTCTTTATTTATAGTTTCCCTTTTTCTCTTCATTTTCTCTCTTTCAATTTGTTTGTTATGGAATTTGATTGTTTTATAATTTTCTAAAGCCTGGATTTTTTTGAATGCTTCTTTATAATGACACTTAATTTTTTTCTTTGTCCTTTATATTTCTTTTTATTAGATTATTTGTTTTTATTGAAACAATAAATGTACATGTTTATGGGGTACAATGTAGTATTTTGATACATACATACATTTTAATGATCAAATTAGGATAACTGGCATCAATCATTTCATATATTCAAGATTTCTTTGTAGTGTGTCACTTGTATTTCTTGTCATCTACTACTTAGATCTAGAGTCTGGATGTAATTCAGGTTTGCTATTTTGGCAAAAATATCTCATAAGTAGTACCGTCCTTTGACCAATAGGCAGTCATTGATAATTACTTCTTAGACTTATTCTTTCCTTGAAGGTTGCAAAAGGTGATCTTCCAATTTTTGCATCCATTCTTCATTTACTAGTTGGAATATTTCTATGAACAGGAAATTTTTTTAAACATCTACTTGGTTGCTGTCATGTACATATAAGAAAGAATAAACTGTTTATTTTCAAATTTATTTGTTAAGTTTTCAAAAATAATGGGTTGAATATCTAGCATATTTCAAAGGTGGCTAATAATTTTAAAGTTATTATGAACTTAAGTATTTAAACATAATTGATATATTTCAGTCTCCTATAGTTATTATTCCTATTGATGCTCAAGTCCTTTGGTCAGTGGGAGCCTCTGCTCTCTTCCTGAATCTTTCTGAAATAATACCAGTGGTCTTTGACTCAATCTTTGATTTTTGGTTTGAAATACACTCTAGTTTTATCTTGCACATTTTTTTTTTGTTCTGTACACCATATAACTATTTCTCAAGGGAGTGCTGGTTCTTTTTGGTAGGAAAAGGTATACAAAAGCACAATATGGTGCTATCAGGGTATTTTACTACCCAGTTTGTAATTGTATTTCTAGACTTTCGTGTTTATTTGTAAAACATAAATCAGTAATTATGCATATTTTTGTCTACATGAATGGTCAGAAAGCTGTTAAAAATTCAATAATATGTGCTTTTGGACCATGTTTGAACCACCAGTGTCCCCAGATCTTTGTTTCCACCAAAAATGAGACTGAAAAATACCCAAAATGCTCTTTTTGATGCAACTCTTTGAGAAGTAATTGATTTAGTTAACGCATGAATACAAAGAAATGGAATAAATGAGATGATTTAATTCTTTTAAAGATTTATTTATTTATTTGAAAGTCAGAGTTACACAGAGAAGGAGAAGCAGAAAGAGAGAGAGGTCTTCCATTCACTAGTTCACTCCAAAATTGGCTGCAATGGTTAGAGTTGTGCCAATCTGAAGCCAGGAGCCAAGAGCTTCTTCCAGTTCTCACATGTGGGTGCAGGGACCCAAGGACTTGGGCCATCTTTTACTGCTTTCCCAGGCCATAGCATAGAGCTGGATTGGAAGTGGAGAAGCTGGGACTTGAACAGGCACCCATATGGAATGCCGGCACTGCAGGTGGTGGCTTTATCCAATTTGCAATAGCGCCGGCCCCTAGAGATGATTTAATTATGAAGTAAAGAATTCTCTGCTTTTATGGGTAATCTACTTCCTTCTTTAAGATCAGGCTGTTTTTCCACACCTGCCCAGTTACATTCAGAATCTCTAAATGCATTTGCTAAGTAACTGACAAGTTCAGAATTTAAGGTCCTTGGAAGGAAAGTATTTATTTATTATCTCCATTTCCACGAAGTCTTCATCTGTCTGTAATCCTGCCTTCACTCATAATCTTGGTAACCAATTGCCAAAGTAATCAATGCCTGTTTTTTTGCTACATCCAAAAATCTTGGACTTCATCTAGAGCAATTTCTTCTCCACAGTTTGGATTCTGATGACCTCTTTTCTTCCTTCTTGCCGTTCTCAATGTTCTTGCCTTTTGTGAAGTCATACTCTTATATTGCTGCTAACATGTACCTTGAGTGTGATGTAAATTATAGCTACATATTTACATCCTTTTCTTTCTTAAGGATTTATTTATTTAGTTGAGAGGCAGAGTTACAGACAGAGAAAGTGAAAGAGAGAGGGAAAGAGAGAAAGAGAGAAAGAAAGAGAGAGAGAGAGAGAGAGAGAGAGAGAGAGAGAGAGAGAGGTCTTCCACCCACTGGTTCACTCCCCAAATGGCCCAGCAGCTGGAGCTGATCAGAAACCAGGATCCAGGAGCTTCTTCTGGGTCTCCCAAATGGGTATAGGGGCATAAGCACTTGGGCCAGATTCTGCTTTCCCAGGCCAATAGCAGGGAGCTGGATCAGAAGTGGAGCAACCAGGACTGGAACCAGCACCCACATGGGATTCCAGTGCTGCAGGTGGAGGCTTAACCTACTGCACCACAGTGCCAGCTCCACATTTATATCTTTCTTTTTTTTTTTCAGTACCAATAAGTCTTGATTTATTCATTGTATTTCCCCAGGGAAAGGAGAAGGGATGGAGAGAGTCAGCATATGTGTTACAAAGCAATTAGAAAATGGGAAAGGAGGAACCCAGTACAGCAAAAATCAACCTTCAAATACACACTCCCCAGTGATGGGGTCACCAAACCCAAGGGGGCTTATTCTCCTGCAGTTCAGGAATGGGGGGGGTGGGGTCAGCCAAAGAACAGAGGCAAGCTTTCCTACCCTCCCTCCCTCCCACCCATAAATTCAAGATTTCACATAAAGCTTTGGTTTCTAGCAGTAAACATGGAGTTACATTCGTCCGTCTCCTATCAAACAATCTTATGGCCACTTTGACATAAGTTTCTTGCACCTGTATAAAAGTTCCTGAGTGACTTGGATGTACATTCATAGTCCCCTTCTTGATCTCCAAACCCCTTTTCTACACAGAAGGTGCCCAATAGCTTCTCTTCTTTCGGATAAATTGAGGTCTGACCCATCCAAATGCATCAGTGTCTTAAGCCTTTGGCATGAGTCCCATCAGGAAATGGTCTTGACTCAGGAGGTTGGGAACAAGGGGCGGAGGCTTCCTATTTTGTTCAGGATTTTTGCATGAATCCTTTAGATGTGTGGAGACACCCAGGATTCAATGTTTACGTGTGGGTGGGGGAATGGAGAAGAGGGTAGGTTAGAAGTCAAATTTTAAGGACAGAGATCCAGAATAGGATAGGGGAAGGGGAACACCAAAGACAGCTTAAGATCCCCGCTTCAAGAAGAGAGCCTCCTGTGTTTCAGATCCTTCTGCCTGGTGCAGAACCTTCTGTCAAAGATGCTTTGGCTATTTTTCTCTCAATACAAAAAGAAGTTTGTAAACAATAAAACCCCAAAAGAACATGGAGAAAGACCAACACATTATATTTACACAAACTAGGCCACCTAGCAATCACCAACTCAGAGACGCAGTGAAGTCCTACAAAGCCCAGACAATACAATAACTGAAGGGGGGCAGCATTTGGGGGAGACAGGAACCCAGGACCAGACACACATCATCCAATGCGTTCTATTGCATTTGTCCCGTTTCAACACAGTGAGGTAGGTTGCGGTGATCTCTCAGCATGTACATGAAACCCCCTTCTCCTTTAGTTACCATGACACAGTCATCACTACAGTCACAGGTCAGGACACTGGCTCCGGACACCACCACCGAGGCCCTCACTTGTGGGTCTCCCTGGAAGCCAAGAATTTGGGAAGGTTAAGGATTTTTTAGTCCTTGCTTCATGTTCACCCCTGGACAGCACAGAATGGATACAGGGTTATTGGTCTTTAACTCATCCTTACCAGCTCCCATTTTTCACATATGCATGTGTGCACACAAACACCCACACCCTGTTGTGCATAGTGGGCCTCGCCTAAATCTGGTTGGTGAAGGATGGCTCTGTTAAGTGAAGCAAAAGACCTGTGTCCTAGGATCAGGCAACCTTGACCATGGCTTCCTCTCTGGGCCTTTCAGCTGGCATGGCCTGACTTCTCTGCATTTTCCTGTCCAGACTAATTTTCAATCTTCCGGGAGGAGGAGCTCAATCATGGGACAACCCCATTAACACTTCATCTCCCTGAAACATTTTCAAGGTGGAGGGGGTTTCAAGAGGACACTGTGGCAAAAAAGCCAGCTCCAGTTGGCAAAATGAGGTAGTTCAATAGGCTGTGCACTCCAAATAGTTGCTCTCCAAGGTGATAAAAACAACAAAAAGCCTTCCTGCTGTGCAGACCTGGAGCTGCTGCGGACTTATCCCTGAGATTGCTCATGTACCTGAGAACACAGTGCAGGAATGAGGGCCTTTGATTAAAATATACAAAAATACAAACCCAGACGATTTATATTAAAAAAAAAAGTTCAAATGCACAAGATACATCGTTTGCACATAGTGCAGTTGGCATCCTGGAGAAAGTGGGACCCAAGGTGCAGTTATCCAAGGGAGCAAATAAATAAATCGCATTGGCCCAGAATGGGGTCAGGAGTGAGCTCAGGAGCAGCGGGTCTGTGACTGTTCCCCTAGCCACCCTTTTTGCCGATCGTCACAACCCACTGCTTGGGACAGTCCCCAGCACCCTGTCCCAGGATCGAGTTATGAGGAAACAAGATGTGGAAAACCCTGCCTTACTCCCGAGAGTCCCTCCCACAGGACGTAGTGGTTTGGGGGTTGGGTCCAGGAATCTGGTCCCACAACCAGTCTTCTCACCCTGGCTAGGGAAGTATTATTCCATATCCTTCCTTCAAAGGAACACTTCCCCCATCCAGGTGACTTTGCAAAGCTAGAGATTTGGCACGCGGGGCCTCAGATAAAGCATGCAGGCTACAGGGTGATACCCCCCCCAAACCCCTTAATTGCATTTGGATATAGCATGGTGGGAATTCCCTGCCTCACTCCTTCCTCCCGGCATGAGGGAAAAAGGGGTGATGCTGTGAACCCCAGCCTGGGATACGTGGCAATGCCAGCTCCCCCCAACCCACCCTGTCCCCACTTTCTCCACTCTGCAGTTGATGCCTGCTCCTTGAAACTTCCTGATAGCCAAAAAACCAGCCCCCACCCCTGTGGCTCAATTCTGGGCCTCAGGGAGCATGGCAGGGCTGTGGATCTCCTCTTCATCGTCCCGGAAGTAGGCTGGCTTTCCCTGGGCGCTAGGGGCCTGCTGGGCCTTCAGGGAGCACGAGGCCACCATATGGCTGATGCTCTGGCAGAAGTGGCACTTCTTGGGTTGGGGTGGCAGCTTGCACTCCTTTGCATGATGGTCTAGACCTCCACAGTTGTAGCACCTGTCTCCTTTAGATCTGCGCTTTTGCATGCTCTTCCCCTTTGGCCGCCTCTCACTGCCAATACAGAACACCCCACCAGGCCCGGTGACACGGATGGATTCCAGGCCCTTGGCGGACTTCTTGAAGGTGAATTCCACTGCTTCACCCTCCTTCAGGCTCCGGAAGCCCTCCATGTGCAGCTTACTCTGGTGCACAAAGACGTCCACCGGGGGGTCGAGCGCGACCCCGGCGCGGGCGGTCATGGACAGGAAGCCAAACCCCATGAGCACGTTGAACCACTTACAGATGCCGGCCCGTGCAGCAGCTGCGGCTCGTCCGCCGCCTGGGCCGCGTCCTCCGGCGCCTCCTCGGGCGCCTTCGCCGCCGCCTTGGTGCAGCCACCTGCAAACTGCTGGTTGGACACGGAGCCCATGGTCGTCGGCAGAGCCCGCGGCCCCGGGCCCCTAGTCGGGCGGCTGCTGGCCCCAGAGAAGTCCGGAGGCAAAGGGTCTTTCTTTTTTTTTTAACTTTTATTTAACAAATATAAATTTCCAAAGTACAGCTTATGGATTACAATGGCTCCCCTCCCCCATAACTTCCCTTCCACCCACAACCCTCCCATCTCCCACTCACTCTCCCATTCCGTTCACATCAAGATTCATTTTCAATTATCTTTATATACAGAAGATCAATTTAGTATATATTAAATAAAGATTTCAACAGTTTGCACCCACACAGAAACACAAAGTGTAAAATATTGTTTGAGTACTAGTTATAGCATTAATTCACATTGTATAACGCATTAAGGACAGAGATCCTTCATAAGGAGTAAGTGCACAATGACTCCTATTGTTGACTTAACAAATTGACACTCTTGTTTATGGCATCAGTAACCACCCTAGGCTCTTGTCATGAGTTGCCAAGGCTATTCCAATTCAATCCCATCAAGGTGGCATGTACCAATGCCATCTCACTAGTCCAAGTGATCAATTTCTGTTCACAATTGATCATAATGATAGGACTAAGAGTCAAAGGGATCACACAAACAAGACTAGTGTCTGCTAATACTAACTGATAGAATAAAAAAGGGAGAGAACAACCCAACATGGGAAGCGAGATACACAGCAGACTCATAGAATGGCAGATGTCCTAAACAGCACTCTGGCCTCAGAATCAGCCCTTAAGGCATTCGGATCTGGCTAAAGAGCCCATGAGAGTATTTTAGGCATGGAAAGCCAAGACACTGTGGCAAAAACAAACAAACAAACAAACAAACAAACAACTAAATGAAAGTTCTCTGTGAGTGAGATCCCAGTGGAAAGAATGAGCCATCAAAGAAGGAGGTACCTTTCTCTGAAGGGAGGAGTGTACTTCCACTTTGACTATGACCTTGTCTAAAAAAGATTGGAGTTGGCAAACTCAGAAGGCTTCCATAGTCTTGGCAACTCATTTATATCCTTCTAAAAAGGCATTTTAATCTACTTTCACTTGCATTGTTAGCAACATTTCTGACATAAAGTATTGAATGATTCTGTAACATACTTACTCATCCAGTAGAAAAATTTTGAGTCACTTTAAATATCAGATACAGATACAAATGTATAGGGTACAGGTGCTGAGCAAATCAAAGAGCAATAATTAAAAAACAAGAAAAAGTGCCATGAAATCAAAGTCATGGATGCCAAGCAAAGTGAGAGAGGTGATTTGGTTTGTGGTCAAGGTAACAAAAGGATATTTGAGTTGATGTCTGTAGGACTATGGATGTTTTAACTAATCAAAGAGAAGAGGTAGTACTTGCAAGACGGAACCCTCTAGGCAGAAGGAATTGTACGAAGAAGCTCTGAGGTAGGTGAAAGTATTGGCATAGTGAGGGGATTATGATTGGAGCATAGGGACAGAGACAAGAGTGTGGCTGACTGAGGTTGGAGTAATAAGCATGGTAAAATCCCACATGGCAATATAGACCAAGGACTTCTGTCTCTGTCTTAAGAGAAGGGGAAGCCAGTGTTGTGTTTAAGCAAATAAAAGCAATGTGATCAGATTTTCAATTACATTTAAAAAAAATCACTTTGGAGCATGGTTTATAGAGATTAGTGTGGATATTGGTGGGCCAGTAGTTTAGTTGCTAGATTATGGTACCATGGATAAAAGCACACCAAGATGGAGTGAAGCAGACTGCTTTAAGACATATTTAAGGAGTAACATCAACAGGGGTTAGCAATGAATGAACTGGAGATGGCAGATGAAGGACAGCAAAGAAGGTTTGTACAAGCATTAGATGAGGATTCAGTTTTTAAAAGATTTATTTATTTGAAAGGCAGAATGACAGAAAGAGGGAGAGATTGAGATCTTCCTTCTACTGGTTCACTTTTCAAATTCCAAATGGTTGGGTTAGGTCAAATCCAGGAGCCAGAAACTCCCAGATCTCCCACATGGGTGGCAGGGACCCACATACTTGGATCATCATCCATTGCATTCTCAGGCCCATTAGCAGAGTATCTAAAATGCAATGTGTACGAGCAAAATTGACATTTTGAGATTCCATGATTGTTTACAGCACTTGTCTCTACTATTGAGGAATAGTATTTTCCCCCTCATACTATGTGTTGAGCTCTTTACTTAGTAAAGGGTTAATCTTATGAGTGTAAAGGAAATTGAAAATAGATCTTTGTAAAGACTGAGAATGGGAATAAGAGAGAGAGAGGAGGAAGAAGGGTAGGAGTACAGGCAAGAAAGAGGGAAGGGTGGGAAGAATCACTATGTTCCTAAATTTGTATATATGAAATGCATGAAATTTATTTGCCTTAAATAAAATGTTTAAAAAAGGGAGCTGAATTGGAAACAGATCAGCCAGGTCTCAAACCAGTACTCTGATATGGGGTGAGAACATCATAAGCCATGGCTTCTCTTGCTGTGTCACGATCCTCAACCCCAGAATGCAGTTTGAGGAGAAGATTATTAGAACAAGTTTGTCAAGGTTGAACTTGAGACATAGTGCAGAATCCAGGTGGAGATGTCCAGTGGAAGGTAGAGAGAGGGGTCTGGAGCTTAGACAGGAGGTGTATTCATAATTTAGACTAACAAATATAATAATGGAATTTTCTGGCAGAAATCTGAGTATAGAAATTTGCCTCATTTTTCCAAAGAAAGAATAGTATGAGGGTAAGTAAAAACAAAAACAAAACAAAGCAAAACACTGTGGAAGGGGCTGACATTGTAGCAAGGGTTTGAGCCACTTGAGACAACCACACCCCATATTGGATTGCTGGTTTGAGTCCTGGCTGCACCTCTTCTGATCCAGTTCCCTGCTAATGTGCCTTAGAAGGCAGTGGAAAATGGCTTACATACTTGATCCTCTGCCACCCATGTGAGAGACCAGGATGGCTCCTGGTTTTTGCCTGGTCGAGACCTGGCTGTTATGGCCATTTATGGAGTGAACCTATGGATGGAAGATCTCTTGGTCTTTCCCTTTCTCTTATCTTTTAAATAAATAAATTAAAAAATTTTTAAAGTTTATAAAAAATGAAGTTAAAAGATAAGGTTTTTTTTTTTTTAAATTATTATTTGACAGGCAGAGTTAGACAGTAAGAGAGAGAGACAGAGAGAAAGGTCTTCCTTCCGTTGGTTCACCCCCCAAATGGCCGCTACAGCCGGCACGCTGCACCAATCTGAAGCCAGGAGCCAGGTGCTTCCTCCTGGTCTCCCATGCAGGTTCAGGGGCCCAAGCACTTGAGGCATCCTCTACTGCCTTCCTGGGCCACAGCAGAGAGCTGGATTGGAAGAGGAACAACCAGGACTAGAACCTGGAGCCCACATGGGATGCTAGCGCCACAGGCGGAGGATTTAACCCAGTGAGCCATGGTGCCAGCCCCAGATACGTTTATTTTGGAGCAAAATATTTTGATATCCCTGTGAAGTTTTTTTATAATATGCATTTTCCAGGAAATTTTTGAAATACTTTCATAACATCGCTTGTATTTAATCCTAGGAGTTAGTTCTGAAATGTTTCTAGCAAAAAAATTTAAGAACATATGTTGATGCCTTCCTCTTCTTTCTTTTAAATCACTTAATCATTCTGAAAACATCTTTCTTATTTATTTACATTGTTAATTCTTTTATTTGAATAATTACATATTCAAATTTTTTCCTGTATTACTAAGAAGGTAAATACAATTCCATTTAAAACTTAAAAGAATCTATTAAAAGAATCCAGAGGACTCTATAAATCCAGAGTACTCAAAAATAGGCCAGCTATATGGACTACATGTAAGTATTCTTTTACCACTTACTACATAATATGACTGACTGGAGTCTCTTTTAAAATGTCTATGTATTCATTCTGACCAAATGAAAACGGTAAGATGATATTATTAGAAATAATGTTTGCTCTGAATGAGAAATCTTTTTTTTTCATGGTTCTTTTCTCGATGTGACTCTGTGTTGATTTATTCAACTTATCTAATAATCATTCAACAAATATTTCTTGAGTTCCCATTGTGTCACAGGCACTCTTTTAGGCTTTTAAAATATGTCAAAATAGTAAAAGATGCCTGTCCCTGTTGCTCTTCTAGTGGAGACTATAGTTTCTGTAGTAAAGTTAATCACATTACAGAAATGTGAAATAACAATTAAAATAAATAGTTTATTTATTTAAAAATGATTTATTTATATGTGGGAAAGGTACAGTGATAGAGGGAGAAAGAAGGGGGGGGTCTTCTGTATGCTAGTTTACTCCCCAAATGGCCACAACAGCCAGGTTTGGGCCAGGCTGAAGCCAGGAATTCAATACTGTTCTCCTACATGGGAAGAGGTCCTAGCACCTGGGACATCTTCTGCTGCCTTCCCAGGACACATTAGCAGGAAATTGGATCAGAAGCCTAGTAGCTGGGACTTGAACTGGCACTTCAGTATGCTGGCATTGCAAGCTATGACTTGACCTACTGCACCAAAATGCTGGCCCCCAAATAGGTTATTTTTGATTTAAGATGCTTCATGTTTTATACTATTTCATAAAACATACACATCTTAGCTTATAAGAAATCAATATATACCTCATATAAACACATTAAAATAATTTGCATATGAGTGAATCAATGCTGAAACTGGTAAAGGAGTGTGTTTGGGTAAATGGTTAAAATGCTGCTTGGGACACCTGCATCTTATATCGGAGTGCCTGGGTTCTAGTCCCTGCTCTGCTTCTAGTCCAGCTGCCCACTAACATGTTCCCTGGGTAGCATCAAGTGATAGCTTAACTACTTGGGTCCCTACCATCAACATAGGAGACCAGGATGGAGTTCTGGGCTCTTGTCTTTGGCCCAGCCTAGCCCTGGCAATTGAGGGCATTTTGAGAATGTCCTGGAGGTGTCTCCCCTGTCCCCTCTCTCTCTGTCTCGCTTCCTATCAAATAAATAAGAATAAATAAATAGAACTCTAAAAGCTACTAAAATCATTTCTCGATAATAATAAACTGATTGCATAGTTTTTGTTCATTTCAGGAAAACCTTGGCAGAGCTAATGAAAGTTTCAGAAAACAGAACTCACTTACAAAAAATAAGTTAGTGTTATACTTTAAATTCTGCTATTCTCATATTAAGTGAATACTTAAAAATCAGCAGTAAGACATTAAGTTTGGTTATAAAACAAGATGTGGTTGAACAAAACTTTTGAATAAATTGTCATAAACCAAAATTCAGTATCATTATGATGGCAGTTTAAGGATTTTAATTTTGACACCTCACTCTCAAATTGACATTTGATGTGGTTCCAAACCTAGACAGTAATGTAGTGAAAGTTTCCAAGCAAAGTAAAATCTAGAGTTAATAAAAAAAATGAAGGCAATTTTAAGATTTTAAGTTTGAACTCTATTTCCAAATTAGTACTTGAAATTTAATAATGAGGTATTAATATGTTTGTAAAAGTCTTAATGTATATTTGTGAAACTTTTTGTAATCACATGCAGTATCACTGCAGAAACCTGTGCCAGGACAAATTTGAATTGATTAAAGATATCGCTCCTTTCCTTGGCATGATACAAAGAAACTACTAAAGTTATAAAAGTGATAAAGATGACAATATAACAAAACATGTGTAAATTTCTTAGACATTTGATTATAGGATAACAAGACTTAATATTGCCTTATTTTTTCACAATTAACTTTTTTCTCCAATTGGTTTAGTTTGGGACAATTTGAACATCAAAATGAATTACAAGGTGAGGTGTGCATTGTGATGCAGTAGATTAAGCCACTGCTTGGAAAACCTGCATCCTATATTGGAAGAGAAGAAGCTGGGGACTTGAATCAACACTCCAATATAGGGTGCAGGCCTATTCACCATAATGCTGGCTTCTAGACTTAGCTACTTTTGAATTTTTCAGTAATTTAAATATAAATTAGAAAGAAAAAAAAAACAGCAAAGAAAGAAACCAAGAGGCAATCACCAATTTGTGGTAGATAGCCTAAGGTAGCTCCTGATTATGTTGGCCTCCTAGTATCCATGAACTTGTGTAATCCCCTCCATTTGATCAACTTGCTTCTACCAATAGATTATGGCAACCCTGAAAAGGTGTCATTCCCCTGAGCAGTTTGCAAAAGATTGTCACTCCCATGTTGCTGGAAGGCATGCTAGCTTTGCTGAGGCAAGCTGCCACTGAAGAGAGGCATATGTGGCAAGGACTTGAGGACAGCCTCTGGACACAGCCAGCAGCAAACTGAGGCCCTCAATTCAATGCTCCTTAAGTAAGTGAATCTTGCCAACCATCATGTGTGTTAACTTGGAAGCAGACCTATCCCTTGGTGGCCTTTGGATGAGATCCCAGTCTTGGTGGGCATGTTGACTGCAGCCTTGATCATGAAGCAGAGGACCCAGATAAGCCATTCCCAGAACACTGACCCACAGGTGTTTTAAGCTATTAGGGGTTTTGTAGGGGAGGGTAATTTGTTATTCAACAACATATGACACAAGTCCACAGAGTCATTTTCAGAAGTGATTTGGTGAAGGTAGAAGCAATTGAGTGCTGCTAGCTTTAGGCCTCAGGCACTTGCAGTTCTAATAAACTATGACATCCAATACTGAATATCTTTTTCTCTCACATTTTCCCATCTGTCCTCTCTACCTTTTCTCCTTCACCCATTCCTTTCATTCCTCCTACTGCTTTCTGTACTTTTAATTAATAGAGCTGCTGGAAACTTAAGAGCAACACAAAAAGAAAACTCCAGTATCTACAAAACGTTATCATTTATACTTTGTATCTGCAGTGCTCTCCCAGGGTTCATGTGTAAGAGGAGCATATGTATGAGGTGCTCAGCTTGGCTGCAGGTTGTTATCGAATCATCCAGTTGCTTCATTGCTTTCTATGTCATTTTGAGTTTTTGGTTCCTTTCTTTCTTTTTTTTTTTTTTAAAGAACTTTACAGACTCATGTTCTCTCTCCCTTTTGTTCTACAGACAATTTGCAACATTGATCTGTGAGTGCCACTTGTTGACTTGGATGTGAAGATGACTTTTCCTGTAGATATTAATAACATTGGGCATCAGGAAGTAATGATTTTGCTTTACATTGTTTTACTGATTTTCTAGACTTGTGTCATTCCATTACACTGCAAAAAATATTTTCACTTAACAGTGGGTTTGCTTCTATTTCATATGCACAAACAGCAGATTTGTCCCTTGGTTAAATACAGGGATAAAGCAGGTGGTGAGGGAGGTATATGTATGGGCAAACTTGAATTGCACATCCCCTACTCTATGCCAACAAAATTTAATAGTAACACTCTTAAACACATGCATGCATATGTTAATGAGTCACACTATAAAAACTTGTGTAACAAGTGTTGGCAAGTCAGATGGCAGGCTTACTCTGAAACTTGCCTCTCCTATAAAAACTTCATAATTAAAAATCAGACTGTCCATAAAGCATAACATATAACAATTATTTGCAACTGGTACCAGACTTGATTAGAAAGTTAAAAGCAAGCTTTCTCAGGTAAGAATTTTTTTACCTCTACAGTATGCAGCCTGCAGGTTACCACTTATACTTGAACAGTGATATACTAGCAATCAACACCTGCTGACTTTGGTTCAAGAGGACACTGAGGTGATACAGTAGTGTTTGTCATATAGTGACATAATTCCTACTATTATGTCAAGTGCTTTGTTGGGCACTGCATGTGAGACAAATCTCATCTTTCTTATAATTAAGGAGCAATCATCTATATTTTATTTATATTATGCCAAGGCTTAAAGTGGTTTACTGGGGCTGGTGCTGTGGCATAGTAGGTAAAGCTGCTGCCTGCAGTGCCGGCAACCCATATGAATGCTGGTTCGACTCTCAGTGCTCCACTTCTGATCCAGCTCTCTGCTATGGCCTAGGAAAGCAGAGGAAGATGGCCCAAGTCCTTTGGCCCCTGCACCTGCATAGGAGATCCAGAAGAAACTCCTGGATCCTGGCTTTGAATCAGCCCAGCTCCGGCCGTTGTGACCATTTGGGGAGCGAACCAGCAGATGGAGACGTCTCTGCCTCTGCCTCCTCGTAACTCTGCTTTTCAAATAAATAAATAAATAAATAAATCTTTTAAAAAAATGGTTTACTGACTTTTCCACATCAAGCAAGAAGTTAAGTGCCCAAGCAGGGTTTGAACCCACATCTGTTTGGTTCCCCAACCAAACTCTTTCTATCAAAGGTATTGCCTTGATAAAGGACATGAAATTAATGAATATCTAGAAGCCAGTCAATAGTATACAGATGTGGCATGTGATAGAATGGATAAGAGAAGGTTATTTGAAATATCTGGTTCTTATTTTGTTATTACCAAATGTGCATTCCATATTAAAATTATATTATTCTGGTCTATAAATTCATTTATGTAGGCTTGCATCAATCTGAAAAGCCTACACTAATAAAATCCTGAGATATAGCACATCTTTTCTGGAGTTCCTCTGTGGCAGAGTGTCAGAGTCTGAAATTGGAATGGAAATTTTATGAAGCCATAGTACTACATTTCCAATGTGCTCCTCTTTTAAATACTTACTGTGGTGAGACATTCTGTGAGAAATTAAGGTGAGGAAAACCTGGAGGTAGGTTTGGAAAATAATTGAGAGGAACAATCAATAAAATTCAGATTCTTCTTCCAAAAAGCAAATATTCTTTCTTCAATTCAGTTTTTTTTTTTTTTTTTGACAGATAGAGTTAGACAGTGAGAGAGAGAGAGAGATAGACAGACAGAGAGAAAGATCTTCCTTATGTTGGTTCATCCCCCAAATGGCCGCAACGGCTGGAGTTACGCCGATCAGAAGCCAGGAGCCAGGTGCTTCCTCCTGGTCTCCGATGCAGGTGCAGGGGCCCAAGCACTTGGGCCATCCTCCACTGCCTTCCTGGCCCACAGCAGAGAGCTGGACTGGAAGAGGAGCAACCGGGACTAGAACTCAGCTCCCATATGGGATGCCAGCGCAGCAGGCGGAGGATTAACCAAGTGAGCCACGGCGCCGGCCCCTCAATTCAGTTTTTAAGGAATGAAATAAAGCATTATACATGGACAGAGTGTCTAATGGCATCTGTTAACAAAAAATTGATTGTACCAAACACCTATTCCTTAGAATTTCATAATTCTCTGAAAGTACTTGCTACATTTAACCATTTAGAATTGTCATACTTCAGTGTAGGATTGACAAACGTTTTATACAGGGCCATATGGTACATTGTTAAGCCTCTGTAGGCCATGGTTTCTGTCACAACCACTCAATTCTGCTTTTGTGGCACCAAAGCAACCAGTAGATGGATGAGAGTGTCTTTGTTCCAATGAAACTACAGAAAACCAAGCAACAAACAGTACAGATTTGACACAAGGGTAACCATTTTTTGACTGCTGGTATAGCAAAAATAATTCAACTGATGTTTGATTATGGCTTTACTGTTTTAGCTGGCATTTTGGGGAAAGATATTTTAGATTTGATGTAATGCTTTTATCTGTTAAATGAATGTGATAAAAGCTGCTTCACAAGTCTGTTATGAAGATTAACTTATATAGCTACATATAGCAAACAATCTGTCATCTAATGGATACCTAATACATTGCAACTAAAATAATTACCATTGTTGCTGTGTTGTTATTTTTATTTAGTCTTATATATTTTTAAATACAATATATTTACAGTAAACCAATAAGTGATACTGAAGGCAGCTCAAATTATGTTTTGCTGGTTCATCATTGTAGTTCTGCTGGAACTAGAAAATTGAATTAGATATGTCCGGTAGTTATTTTATACTTACTGAATTAGTACCATTCTCTCAGTTGTAGTTTCTTAACCTCAAACCCTTTCAAAAGATTTGTATAGATAGAGGTGCCCATGTTTGCTTTTCTTCTTTATTTTCCTTGGTGAGTAATCATGCATATGTTGATTGGTGCCAAACATCGTTTTCGCCCATCCCCATGGCAATAAGCCTCCTTTGACATGAATTCAGACCAGCCCTGCCAGCCCTTTGAGCAGGAACGTCTGGGTGTGTCTAGCTTGGTCTGTGGCGCCAGGAGGGGGTGGATGCACCTGTTCTGCTTGTGGGACACTGACACCAAGGTACTGGCTGCTTTTCTGCCTACTTTCTTGTGTCACTTTGTGAAAGATCACTGGCAGATACAAGATGCAGGACTGAGCACCACATCCTGGCTTTCTTTGTGTGGCATCCTGCCTCATTTCTAGAGAAGAGTTTGGTTCATAGAAGTGAGATTCTTGCTTATCATCTTTATAAATTTTCCTAGAAGGAGAGAAGGTCATGACCACGTCTGAAAGTCCTGAGTCATTGTAGATATGAACTTAAACAAAGAGGATTTTTTGACTAAAAGGGAAAATTGTGGCAGTCACAATGAAGGAGATACTACAGAACAGACCCCTAGGTTGTTGACTTAATTATAAATGTGAAAACTACAGTTAACACACAACTTTCAGTTCCTGCTAATGGAAGGAATGGTCAATACATTTTCTTCTCTTTTCTGGAGCACCCTTCCATTAACTCCCTTTCTCTCTCCTTTCACGTAATGAAGAGTAAAGAAAAAGGAAAACCAGAGTGGTGGGAGAGAGAGAGAGAGAGAGAGGATGGAAGGAAGGAAGGAAGGAAGGAAGAGATATGGTAACAGATATGCACTGGGCTGGTATGGGGCAAAAATGCCTTTGATAACAAATGTTGGGTTAAAATTCACTTTTCTCTTTTTGAATTGAATTTACAGTATACATGGTTAATTAGATTTAAGGCTTTAAATATGAAGATAATACTTGCAAAAGTGGCTACAGAGAAAGGGTTTGAAACAACCAATATCATTCAGGAACACTATTGCAAGTCTTCAAACACTGTTAGAGTGTACTACAAGACAAAAAACTTTTGGTGGGTAAAATAGTCAATCCAAGCACCCAAAAACAACAACAAAAAAAGTAAATCTCCATTCACTTTATATGAGTATAATTCTGGAGGTACAGTGAATTTGTATTTAAGTTTCATCAATCAAATAACATGGTTATCCTATAGCACAAGTTATTTCTTCCTAGCTGTTTTCTTTCAGCTATATACATATGCAGATATTTATTTTCTTTTTCAAAAAAATACTTATTTACTTGAGAGATAGAGATACAACCAAACACAGAGAACTCCCATCTGTTGGTTCATTCCTCAACACCCATGATGGCTAGGACTGATGTGACACCAAACCAGGAGCCAGAAACTCAATCCAGGTTTCCCCACAGCGGGGACAGAAACCCAACTACTTGAGCCATCACTGCAGTTTCTCAGGGTCTGCATTAGCAGGAAGCTAGGCTGAGGAACCAGAGGTGGGTGTTGAACCCAGGTACTGCAATATAGGCTGCAGCATCTTAAATACTAGACTAAATTCCTGCCCCTATGGAGATCTTTCTATGCCGAAGTTAATTAATTCTTTAAAAATTGTGAAGATATTCTATAATTCACTTACATTCTTGTGTTAATGTATTTTTAACTTGTTCCCTGGTTTACATAAAGGTTTATAGTTGCCTCCTGATGGCAAACTTAGGAATCATTTGTTCACCTAATGGATGGTGTTTTCTTCCATAACTCTTCTGAGTTGCATATATTTGAATACGATCTTTTGAAACAAGACTAAAATGCATTTGGAAAGGCATTATAGGTGTTTCCATCTACCTGAGATCTATTTCTATGACCTAGATAGTTGCAGTAGAAATCCAGGTATATAGATTTAATTAGAAATTCAGCAAAAATGAGCTTGATCCAAGTTATGGCTGGATTATCATCACATAAATTGCCATTAATCCAGCGTGGCAAGGGATTTTCAGATGACCCTACCACATCTTAACATAGTATTGCAGCTTGGATTGAGCTTCTTTCTTTCTCCTCCTCTCCTCTTATTTCTCTTACATGGCTATTTGTGTACATGTCTGGCTTCTTCACTCCTTTGAGGGCTAGGATCATGCCCTATTTATTTTTGTAGTATTGACATCTGCTAAAGGGCTGCTCCAATGTGGTTGTTCAAGAAATGTGTGTTAGGGAAATAATTATATATACACTAAAAATTCTCAGTTGGCTTCCTGTATCTGAACAGCTGACTCTCAGCTTTCTGGGTGGGATAAAGAAGAAATATGGGTTTAGGTATATATTATACTTTAATGTGGAATCTAATTGCTGCCAGGAAAGTTCAGAATCCTCTGTGGTTTTCCAGCATTAGCCTCACTTCTATCACAAGCCAGGCTTCGATGGTGGGTGACTCTTATCCTGGCATGTTTTGGCAGGACTCTACCTGGTTTGCGTAATCTACATTGGCTTCCAGTTTCAACAAGAATTGTTTACATGCATTTAATTTTAGCTCTTGGACTATAACATGTCATTGTTCTTTTTACTTATCTCCTCCCCTTATTTTTGGAAGAGGGGCAGGCATCTTCAAATCTTGCTGTTCCTGTTTGATGTGTTCTTAGAATAATTTTAGCTCTCTCTTCAGCTTTCATGATACTCCAAGATATTTTCCAGCCATATTTCCTGTACACAAAAATACGGACTATGTCACCACATTGGGAAGTGGAGACGGGTAGATTACTTAAATCATTAGGGCAATTTATATCCTGGTTTGAAGGGAAATTAAAGCAAGGTACTTGGATTAATATGTTTCATTTGATTTTTCTACTTTCAGCTTACAGGATAATGCATTCAGCTATTAATCAAATATGTCTATTGCTGTCATAGTGAATTTGGAACAAAAGCAGCCTATATTTGTATATTTGGGTTTTAGTTTAAAAACATCATGCTCAGTACAATTTTTTCCTCTCTCCCCTCCTTCCTTTCTTTCTTTTGTATTTAGTGGAGGATGAATAACCTACAAGAATAATAATGAACTTTGGGCAAAACAATGTTTTCCTAGGAGAAGGCCATGAAAACTGAGAGTATTCAAAGCTGTGTTGCACAAGTGCTTTGAAAAATGTCTTGCACAATTATTTTTTTATGGTACTTACACAATCATGTTTCTTAATGACTTTCTATAAACAATCTTTTTTTACAAGAAACTTAAAGATATAAAAATAAGGGGAGCACTTTTTGAAGAAAATATTTTATGGTTGCTTACTGCTACACTACAATAGACATTAAACTATGGTTTTTTTTTTTTAGTACAATTTTCATATGTTAATTCTAGAGAAAAAAAATTCTAGAGGAGACAGGAAATGCAATACACTGTAGGAGGTATGAGTTTGCCATCTAGAGGAGAGATGTGAAATTCAACCTTTCTCTAACTTATTTCAGGATTCATTAATTCATTTATTCCTTCTTTCATTTAATTATTATTAACTCACCTAATTATTGAAAACATTAAGCATATGCTAGGCTTACTTATTGTGCCAGTAGAGATTTGATAAACATATTCAAGGCCTATGAGCCCAGGGAAATCACAAAGTGTGTCTTACTTTAATTGCTAGGCTGCTTGTCTTTAAATTCTTTTATTTCTAAAAGAATAACACTGAAATATCTGGATAATTCTATACACCCAAATTTGGGGTGGAGATTACTTTTAGCTCCTGGACTTCAATAGAACCGTATTCTGTTTAGATCATTCTATCTCTTTATTTTTTTCCTTTTTAATCCTTAAGAAATGTTTGATCTCGGAATGATGTAATTCCTTCTAGTAAGGAACTCACAAGGTAATAGAGTAGTAATGGAGGCCAATAATTTTGATCCATTTTAAATGACAGAGGTAATCTCTAGACTAAGCCCATTCTTTGGTAAAGACAGAGTATACATACAGCATTCATCTATACTTCAACAATTTCTGAAGTAAAGAAACAACTCTTTTCTTTGTTTTATATATTCAAACAATGTCTGACACAGTGTCTGCATAGTAATATTCAAGAAATAATGATTTAATTGTTAACTTGATTATGTTGGAGTGGAAATTGCTTTGGGAGAGATTTTGACATTCATTTGTATGAAAAAACTACGATAAGGACATAGATATTTCCCCCATGTAAGTATGTATTCCTAAAGGGGATTTATAATTTTCTTTGCCAAATAATTCGGGGAAATCATACATTAAAAAATTTAAAATAACAAAAACTTAAAAACACAACTAATTTTTCAAGGCCAAGAATTATTAAAAAGAAATTCAAGGCTTTAGATTTTGCTAATCAAATAGAACTAGAATCATTAATATCTCACCTGGAGGAGGTCATGCCATTTTAGCAGCTTGATTTCCTCTGAGTTTCCCATGTTTTCTCTTTCTGCAGATTCACCTCAGTTCCTTCCAGGAGACCTGTCTTTATGAAACCAGATGATTTTTCTTTCAGTTACTACCCTATTCACCTTCATGTGGCACCAAGATTCAACTCTGCATATAACAAATTCTCTGTGACTGTTTTGCCTGTATCTCATTTGTGCAGCATCTGCCTCATCTTCATCTGTATGTATTTTAACATCTGTATGAGTAGCAGATTGTTATAATCTTTTGATTGTAAACTTTCAAAAGAGGCCAATAGTACTTTATCCATTTTAATTATTTATTTTATTTATTTGAAAGGTAGAATTATAGTGAGAGGGGGTAGAGATGGAGAGAGAGAAAGGGAGAGGGAGAGGGAGAGGGAGAGAGAGAGAGAGAGAGAGATTTTCAATCCATTGGTTCACTCTCTAAATGGCTGCAATGGCCTGTGCTGGGCCAGGCTGAAGCCAGGAACCCCAAACTCCAACCAGGTCTCCCATGTTGATGGCAATGGTCCAAGCACTTGAGCCATCTGCTGCTGCCTTCCAAGGAGCATTACCAAGGATCTGGTTCAGAAGTGGAGCAGGACTTGAACTGGCATGCATATGTGATGTTGGCATTTCAGGTAGCAGCTTAACCTGTTGCACCACAACGCCAGCCCCTATTTTATCCTTATTTTTTTAAAAAAATGAATCAGCAAATACAAGTCAACACTTTCAAAGTCGATTGACAGATCCACTTTGATTTCAAGAGAAGTTCAAAGCCATAACAGCTATATATTCATATTGTCTCTTAAAAAGACCAATGATTATAGAAAAAGGTGGCTGAGTAATGAGGTATGACATACAACAAGGTTTCTTTGACCTCTCAGCTCTTGAATAAAGTTTTCCAAGCCTTAAAACCCTCCAAGTTTTCTCACTTCATTTGTTACCAGTTGCACTGTATGCCTCCTAAATCCAATATGTTAAAGCCCTAATCCCTAATGTTGCAGATTGCGACCTTTTTGGAGATAGGGTCATTGCAGATATAATAAGTTAATATGAGGTCATATTGTACTCCATACTCATCCCCTAATCCAATGTCACTAATCCAACATTCTTGTAAACAGGGGAATTTTCGCCACGGAAGCATGCACAAGGAGAATGTTGTCTGAAGCCTGTAATTATTCTGGCACACACTGAGAAATTACTGGAAACAAGGAGGGGGTCCTGGAGAGGGAGCATTGCCCTGCTGACCCCTTGATCACCAATTTCTAGGTTTTGAGGTTGTGAGACAATAATTTCTATTTTTAAGCCACTGAGGTTGTGGTGCTTTGTTATGGCAGCCCTAGCAAACTAATAAACCATTTCAACTGTGGTGGTCAAGGCAAGATGTTGTTGCCTAATCTGTCTAAATTAGGAATGGCACATCAGAGAAATTAAATGATAATTTCAAGGTGTCATGGCTATTTCATTACAATGTCTGTATTTGAACTGATGCTCATATAACTCCAAAGTGCTATCATCCCTCTAGATTCTAGCAGAATTCAGATTCTCACCAACAAGCATACTGAAGCTGGAGGTGTAGGTGGGGCTTATGAGTTGGTCAAAGTCAACCAAGCCAATACAGCTGGTACACTAAAGAAGGTAGAGTTGTTCCTAGGTACGGATTCCCTACACTCTGAGGAATGAACTCCTAAACATTCCTGAATTAGCCCAGTTCATTCAAGAAAAAACAGAAGACTGGAGACAGCAGGTGTACATGAATGCCTCCTTTGCAGATGGGTGCCAGCATCATCAATAACCATGCTCAGATGAATACAAAAGCATACAACTTACAAATGAATACTTTCATGCAGTCTGATTTGATCTTAGCAAATTTTAAAAAACCAGGGCCAGTATTAGCACATTGATTATGAAGATGAAGAAACTGAAATGCTGAAGAGGCTCCCCGCTGATTTCCTAGGCCATGAGGTCAGCACGGGACCCCAAGTTTTCTGATTTCAACTCAGTGTTCATTTTGTCATCTCTCACTGTTTGCAGAATTAACTTTGTTTTCTCTGGCTTTTTTTAGTTACTGCCGTAGTTTCATACCACTCCCTCTTTCTCATTACAGCAAGGAAAGTGTTGTGGCACAGTGGCTTATGCTGCCACTTGGGATGCCTACATCCCAAATTGGAGGGTTTAGGATTGAGTCCAGCCTCTACTTCTGATCCAACTTTCTGTGCTTATGTACCTGGGAGGCATCAGATGATGGCCCAAGTATTTGGGTTCCTGCCACCCATCTTTGAGACCAGAAAGAAGTTCCTGGCTCCTGATTCCTACCTGGCCTGGCCCCAACTGTTATAACAGTTGCTGAAGTAAACCAGCAAATGAAACTTGCTCTCTATCTCTCCCTTTCAAGTAAATAATAAAATAAATCTTCAAAAAGAAACAACTGTCTTTCAGAGCAAAAATTCCCATGAAACTGAAAACAAATGTTCCAGAGAGGTCAATAATAGAGGAGATGATATCGAGATAAACAGAAGTCTTATTGGAAAGTGGTGTCCTTCACACAAAAGGGAAAAGACATCTGTTGTGAGGAGTAGAAAGGAGGGACCATTAAAGACAATCTGAGGAAGTGAGGAGAGCAAATATAGGGTGTGTACCTGAACCTCATCAATTGGTGTAATCCTGAAGAGTTGTGAATCAGTGAACAAAAATGTAACATACTCTGGGAATTGTCCAGCCATTGAGATCCTACGGTGAACCTGTTTTGAAAATGAAGAACTCAGATCAATCCCATTTGTTTTTAGAAGACTTTCACCAACAGTACCCAGAACAGTTCTTGACAATTTCACACAAATATTAAGATCTTGAAATGATTTTTGTTTATCAGGAAAAAAGGAGAAGATTAAAATTTGTTTAGTTATACTGTGTGAACATGTGATAATGTACGTGGTGACCTCCTACTGTAAACAGGGAAGAGTTAATCTGTCTGACTTTACTGCTGACGGAGGAAAGATAACACTTTGTTAGGGCTTTGAACTTCTCTTGAAATCTGACTAAAAACCACAACTCCAGAAACTATATCTTATTTTGTATCTTTCGCTGGACCTCATATAATTTTTTGATGATTAACAAGAGGTGCTGTATTTTGTTTAGATTTTAGACATTAGAGCTATTTTAATAAAGGCATTTGATGACAGTTTACATCTACAAAAATGAATCAGTCTGTAGTTCACGAGAAAACTCACAAGTTCCAAAGCAATTGTTTTCGTTTGCAAAACAAATTCAAAAATCACCCAGAAGCAACAGGGAGTGGCTCTGATCCTATGCTTTATTTATGAGTTGTCCAAGTTCAGATTTCTCAACATACCATAATCTCAGTATAACTGGCCAAATTCCATGGTGAATAATTCGATCTAGCTTACCGGATGGATTGGGAAAGCAAACTTAGCCAAGTATTTTGTGTTTCACCTGAGTTGTCAGACTCACCTCACCTGCAACAGGACTAGCCCAGCAGGTTCTACAGGTGAGATCATTGCTGGCTCATTCACTGCTGGGCAGGGTAGGGAGAAGAGGCCATGAAGTAAATGGCCTGACTCTGGATCTCAGATGTTCCCTTTATTATACCCTCTTCACAATTCTTTTTCTACCATCTCTTGTGGGGCTGAGACTTTTTTTTTTTATAAACTTATACATTCATTAAACAAATATCTACCAAATACTGACAATATTTCAATTACTGAATAGAAATATAGTTGTGAACTAGAGATTTGCTGCCTTCAAGAGTCTATAAGGAAATAATTATTATGCTTAGTGAAAATGTTGCAATTACAGAGATCAGTAATCCAAATTGTTATTATTCCTCTCTTTAAAAAGCAGAAAGTCTGCAAGAGTTCTTTGGAAAAGAATGGCATAGAAATGGATGTATGCATTTCAACACAAAAGTTCTTACAGGGTTCATTGTAGTTAGGAGTAACCCCCACTCCCCCAACCACAGCGCCTTTACCATACCCCATGGCCACCACAGCAGCACTGTAAAAGCAATACTCAAGGGAGTTTGAACAAAGTTGTGTTCAGAACATTGTCTCACAAGTACTTGACCCAGGAGAAAGACAAAAATTGACTGTTAGTGTTGACTTTATCATGTTAAAGAAAGCAAAATGATACTACTGAATTTACTTCTTAATTACTGATGCCATAAACAAGAGTGTCAATTTGTTAAGTCAACAACAGGAGTCACTGTGCACTTACTCTCCATGTAGGATCTCTGTCCTTAATGTGCTGTACATTGTGATTTAATGCTATAACTAGTACTCTAACAGTATTTTTCACTTTGTGTTTCTATATGGGTGCAAACTGTTGAAATCTTTACTTAATATATGCTAAACTGATCTTCTGTATATAAAGAGAATTGAAAATGAATCTTGATGTGAATGGAAGAGGGGAGGGAGAGGGAAAGGGGAGGGTTGCTGGTGGGAGGGACGTTATGGAGGGGGAAGCCATTGTAATCCATCAACTGTACTTTGGAAATTTATATTCATCAAATAAAAGTTAAAAAAAAATCACTATATGGTGCCAGCCTTGTGGCCCAATGGGTTGAGGTAAGCCACCACTTGCAATACTGGCATTCCATATTGGAGTGTCCGATCCAGTCCCAGACTGCTCTGCTTCCGATCCAGCTTCCTTCCTGCTAATGTGCCTGGGAAGGCAGCAGAAAATGGCCCAAATACTTGGGCCTCTACTAACCACATGGGAAGCCAAGATGGAGTTCCTGGCTCTTGGCTTCAGCCTGGCCCAGCCCTGGTTGTTGTGGCCATTTGGGGAGTGAACTAGTGGATAGAAGATCTATCACTTTGCCTTTTAAATAAGTAAATCCTTTTTACAAAAGCCCCATGTTTCCATAAAAATTTCCTGAATTCCAATTTTTGTTACACAATCATACAAGAACAATTATGCATAAACTGTCCTAAACATTTCTATCCATAATATACATGATTAGGATAAGTGTTTCCATGGCAATGAAATGTACACATGATTTGAATATCTATTCACAGGGGTAAGCATTGTGGCACAGTAAATTAAGTTGCTGCTTGGGATATCCACATCCCACATCAGAAGGCATGGTGTTGAGTCCTGCCTCTGCTTCTGACCCAGCTTCTCACTAATGCACCTGGGAAGCAGCAGATGATGGTCCACGTGCTTGGGTTCTTCCCTCCCACATGGGAGACCTGGGTCCTGGCTATGGCTTGACCCAGCCCTAGCTATTGTGGGCATTTGGGGAATGAACCATGGGATAGAGGCTCTCTCTGTCTCTGTCTCTCCCACTCTCTCTGTCACTCTGCCTTTGAAATCAAGACATCTTAGAAAATCTGCTTACAACAGAGTTTTATGACATACATATTAATCAGCTGTTTTAACACACTTATAATATGGTTTATACAGAAATTGTAATTCCATTTTTCCCTGTATTTTCAGCTCCCATCACAGCCATTTTCAGGGGTTATCAGTTCCATATTTTATTTAATTATGAAGCAATAGGTTATTTGTCCAAGTATAACTATACAATCCATGTAATTCATTTAACAATGTTTATTGAATGCTATGGTATGCGCAAACTTTTCCAGTGTTGTGAAGGGTGATTAAAGTCTTCCCTCATTTGTTAGTGATTTGAAGGTTTTTTTGTTTTCTCTCTGAATTATAAGCACTGGAAAAAGCTGTCCATATTCACAGATTTTTCTCTACAGTAAGAAGTCCCTGGTGCTCGCATTGTGGTGTAGTGGGCAAAACCAACCACTGTGATGCCGGCAATCCATATGCGTGAATGGTTGGGGTCCTGACTACTCCACTTCCAATCCAGCTCCCTGCTGATGTGCCTGGGAAAGCAGTGGAAGATGGCCCAAGTGCTTGTGCCCCTGCCACCCATGTGGGAGACCCAGAGGAAGCTCCTGGCTTCAACCTGGCCCAGCCCTAGTTGATGTGACCATCTGGGGGTTGAACCAGTGGGTGGAATCTCTTTCTCTGTTTCTTCCTCTTTCTCTCTTTCCCTGTAATTATAACTTTCTTTTTTTAATATTTTTATTTATTGATTTGAAAGTCAGAGTTACACAGACAGAAGAGAGGCAGGGGGAGGGGGGAGAGAGAGAGAGAGAGAGAGGTCTTCCATCCTCTGGTTCACTCCCCAATTGGCTGCAATGGCTGGAGCTGTGCCGATCAGAAGCCAGGAGCCAGGAGCTTCTTCCTGGTATCCCATGTGGGTGCAGGGGCCCAAGGACTTGGGCCTTCTTTTACTGCTTTCCCAAGCCACAGCAGAGAGCTGGATTGGAAGAGGAACAGCTGGGATTAGAACCGGTGCCCATATGGGATGCCAGCGCTTCAGGCCAGGGTGTTAACCCACTGCACCGCAGTGCCGGCCCCATATACCTTTCAGATAAATAAAACAAATCTTACAATTAAAAAGAAATCACTGACGTTTAATAAGGTATGAAGCTCTTTCACATTTGCTGCCATTATAAGACTTGTTTTCTGAATAAGGAGAATGTTCGGACTGAAGTCACACACACATACACACACACACACACACACCCCTGCAGTTGTGTTTTTTTTTTTTCAAATTTGTGCAGCTTTCAGTTGTTGGCACATATTAATATACCAGCCTAGAGGAAGAGTCAATTTGCACTTAAGGAATCTATCGTTCTTCAGGTGAGAAATTTGCTCCTTTGAAAATCTGACTCCACTTCTTCTCTCCTTAGTGAGATTGTTTATGCTCCATTTTATTGTTGGCCATGCTTCAGTTATTCACACATCATCTGCATGTTTTTTTTTTTTTTCAAATTATGGGTCTCTTGTACTATTATGCTTCTGAAAATATATTATTTTAACTTCATTAAATTTGTTCAATGACAACATATGTTGATGTGCAAGTTATACGATTTTAAATATACTTTAATATAAATAAAATATTTGCAATAAATTAAATACCTTTTGTCTGTATACATTTCTAAATTTTGCCCTCAAAACTACACATATCAAACTTTGGGAAATTCTATTGGTCTGATTCACTTTTGACAGTGAGGAATGGCAGAAGAAAATAAAATGTGGAAATCATGAGAGTGACCATAGCAATGGTAATAAGAGCTTTATTTACTGAGAACATCATATATGCTGTTTAACAGTATTTCATTTTCACAACCACCCTCACAGACACTTACCTCAGAAATATGGAGCACAAAGGCAAGACCGGGAAGTAGCGGAAGTTATCTTCATTTTGCCCAGAGCAGCTGTAATTAACACATAACGTGTTTTAGTAGTTAGTCTTTTTATTGGTCAGCTGAGATTTCACACCTGCTTATTTCATAGAAGTTGGGGTATGGTAGTGAAAGATTAAATTTTTTTTCTTATGTGTTTGTTATTAGTCAAACAAAATAATAATCCCAGAAAAAGGATGTTAGTGTCAATTATATCCATTCCATGAATGATGAATCTTCTTTTGCTAGGATCAAGCAGGAGAAACCAGACTACATTTTCTTATTTTAACTAATAATTTTATTTCCTTAGCTGCTACTTGATCAGTGAATATCTTTGTCATGCTTAGTCAAGGCACTTGCTCACAAGCCTTTGCATTCTCTTGCATGAGTAGCTAACTTATTAAAGACAAAAAAATCTTCTAGCTCTCTGGAAGAAAATAGTGAAATAAATATTTTAAACATATTATAAAATATCAGAGTCAGCAGGGATCTGAAGGATCTAAGACTGCTTGCTTATTTTACAGAGGAAGAAAAAATGGAAATCCAGCAATAATTAGGAAAAGTTCCCCTATGTTTCCACAATTGGCGTCTTCATCATACAGTTTATTACATGTATTTTTTGGTTTGTGTACCTGAATTTTGCTTCCAGTGTATGGTGAACTCAGTACAATCATGGTTTATTTGTTTCTCATCTTACGTTCTTAGCAGAGCACCTTGTACTTACTTCATGCTCAATAATTGCTTTGTTTTTGCTTTTTAAAGATTTCTTTCTCTCTTAAAAAGGCTGATAAACAGAGATAGAGGGAGAAAAATAGAGAGAGAATCTTTTATAGCTGATTCACTCCTCAAATGGCCACAACAGCCGGGTCTGGGCCAGACCAAAGCCAGGAACCGAGAACTCCATCTGGGTCTCCTACAAGAGTGTCAGGGCTGAGGTACTGAGGTAGGCCATCTTCTGTTACCTTCTCAGGCACATTAGCAGGAATCTGGATGTGAACTGGACGAGCCAGGGCTTGACCTGGCACTCTGATATGGGATACTGCCATCTCAAGTGCAGCTTCACCTCTGTACCACCACACTGATGTCCCAATATTGTTTTTTGATTAAACGATATAATGTATTCTACAAATCTGTCTTTTTGTTCTCCTTTGGCATAAACTTTCAAGATACTTAAATCTCATTTAACATTCCACTATTTACCTACTTTATAAAGTGTTAAGCACATACATTTGGGAGCTATTTTGGTGAATAATACAGACTTGGAAAACTGGAACAGTATGCTGTTACTTTCTTGTATTCAGGACATAGAAAATATGAGAGTGGGCCGGCGCCGCGGCTCACTAGGCTAATCCTCCACCTTGTGGCGCCGGCACACAGGGTTCTAGTCCCGGTCGGGGCACCGGATTGTCCTGGTTGCCCCTTTTCCAGGCCAGCTCTCTGCTGTGGCCAGGGAGTGCAGTGGAGGATGGCTCAAGTGCTTGGGCCCTGCACCCTATGGGAGACCAAGAGAAGTACCTGGCTCCTGGCTTCGGATCAGCGCGGTGCACTGGCCGCAGCGTGCTAGCTGCGGCAGCCATTGGAGGGTGAACCAACGGCAAAGGAAGACCTTTCTCTCTGTCTCTCTCTCTCACTGTCCACTCTGCCTGTCAAAAAATAAACAAATAAAAAAAATAAAAAAAGAAAATATGAGAGTAATTCAAAAAGTTCATGGAAAAATTTAATTAAAAGGTAAACTTATTTCAAAAGTTAATTAACTTATTTGAGAGACAAAGAGAGCTGGCTTCTTCACCAAATGTCCACCATGGCTGGAGCTGAATCAGGGCCAAAGCTAGGAACTTGGAACTCAATCCAGTTCTCCCACGTGTCAGGAACCCGATTACCTGAATCATCACTGCTGCACTGGCAGGAAGCTGGAGTCAGGAGCTGAAGCCAGGAGTCACGTCCAGATACTCTGATGGGGACAGGAGTGTCTCAACTGCTGGGCTAAATGGTTGCTCCCAGATAAGTTCATCCTGGTGCAAAAAATATTGAAATCCACAAAGAGCTTTTTATAATATTCATTTTCAATAAACTTTTTGAAGACTCTCTTATTTTAAATTGGTCAAAATCAGAAAGATATTTGAAAACTGGAAAGATATAAAGACTGTGTTTAAATATGATCATTAGACATCTTAGTAAATGCCAGAAGCTGTAGGACATATACATTTATTTTTGGCAGTGGTCATGGAACAAATGAGCTAAAGTGTGTAAAATGCTTAGATAAAGGTGAAAATGTACTAGATGTTTTCATATGATTAAATTACAAGACAATTACTCTAATTACTTTTCACCATAGTCTAATTACAGTGTAGCTTTGGGTCTGTTAGAATACTTAAGTCTGAACGTTTTGGAGGTTTTACCTCCTTGGCTTTCCTGTGTCTAATGATAAACAGTTTTTGCTATTGCCAAGAAGATAATGGAGTTGTAGCACGATCTGTAAAAAAAAAAAAAAACACACACACACACACCAACCTCCCCCCACCCCAAACTTCGCCTATTAACACTCTTTGGTGTGAAGTTCACTTTAAGAAGTGCATTTCCAGAGCCTGGTTTTCACCTGTGAAGGTCAATGTATCCTCTTTTTTAATCTTCCGGATCCGGTTTTTATAGCTTGATGAAATACGACATGTTTCTGCTACCTCCCCCTCCTTCCTGTGTCTCTTTCCCCACCAGTTTTTTTTTTTTTTTCTATTCCTCTTGGCATCTGGACTTCTTTTTCTGCCAAATGAGTCAGTTACAGAGGAAATGCTTAACCCACATTTTTCATCTTGGCTGGGAAAAAAGGTTTGAAAGCAAAAGGTTCCTGAATATGTTTCACTAGGGCCCTGCCACAACCCCAGACACTCTCCTGAGAATGCCATGCTGTATCCAGGTTGGACAGTGATCGGTGATCCATTTTCACCTGGTATACATTTCACAAGATCAATACTTGTTCCAGGACTTTTGTTTCTCTTGGAAAATATTATTTGTGTGTGTGTGTGTGTGTTCCTTAATATCTAGTCTCCCTCTACCAAAAATTTGATTTTACAAGCACAAACAATATAGTAGAATTAAAGTGAAAAGAGAAAATAGGTAGATGGAAAAGGAGAAAAATAGGAGTAGCATCCTCAGGTGACAGTGAATGTTTTTGTATTGCATAGAATAGTTACCACTGCTGATTGTTTATTGTATATCACACCAATAAAAACAGCTAATCTAATGAAGTAGTGTAGCTGCTGTTTTGCATCTGTTTTGATTTTATAGATGTAGAAACCGAGGCTTGGATAAGTTCATTTATTCTGCTCCATAGTCTAATTACTGGTGGAAGTGGAGCCAAATCCTCTGGTAGTTATCCAGAGTTTCAGCACTATATCCTCCTGCTTTTTGGCAAGTCCCTTATCAATGGTAACGCACAACACTATCTCAGCAAATGCCCAAGTAGCTGGACTTCATAAACTGGCCAAGTTTTTCAACCGTTGGTGCTTAGAAAGCAGAACAGGTGGGAGGAGCAGTAATGGTTAAGTGCCAGCGGTAGTTGTGGTGCCGATGGAGGAAGTGGTGAAATAAACAGGCTGTCCATGCTCTTTGCCACACTGCAGGTCACAAAATAGATCATGTAAAGTCTAAAGTTTTTTCTGGGTGTTGTGTTCTTCACCAAGAACCTGGTGTTGGTTAAACCAAGTAAACTTAGCAATAAGCTATAAAAGTGAAGTTACCACACTGTACAATTCCATCAAGATGCAAATTTCTCAATATCATAGTTACAGCTCTGTAAAATGCTCATAAATCAACATGCACATTTGTTAAATATTTCACATATACATACAAGAGTATTATATTACATTATAGTCTCACAAATTGGACGCAAAATGAATTCACTGGCAATGTTAAATATTAAATAGGGAATAGTTTTGTTTGCACCAGACTTAGAATTTGAACTTAGAATTTGAAACATCCTGGCATCTCAGTTCCCTTGAGAAAGTGACAAGTTTCTTTCAAAGCTCCTTTTCCTCTAAGCGAATTTCTCTCTAGCAAATGGAAGCCATTAGAATGATTCCCTAGATCTGAAAACTACCTCAAAGCACTGTAATTTGTCCATCTGACAGTTTATTTAGTTAGATCACACCAGTCATACCAATAATTTAAGAAAAATACATTGTCTCCCAATATGTCTTAGGTACTGCACTAGGAAATTTATGCATATTATTTCGCTTGACTTTAATAGCAACTCCATGAGATAAATTACCATTTTAGTTATTGAGAAAACAAAATAAAATAACTTGTCTATCCAAGACCACATCAGTGATGGAGCCAGAATTTGAACCCATGTCCTTGACCCTTGGATTACCCAAAATGCCCCCTCAAGGAACTGGGGAGGTTGTCATAGAGACCTTGCTGTGTGTAGAGAGAGTTGCTGCAAGAGACAAAAAGCCAGCAGGATTTGCTATATAGGTTTAAACTAGGCACATGTACTAGAATTGAAAGGTGAAACTATTGTATTCTGTTTGTTTAAAAAGATTTATTAATTTATTTGAAATCTGGAGTGATAGGGATGGATTTAATCTGTGGGTTAATTTTTTTTTTAGATTATTTATTTATTTGAGAGGTAGAGTTACAGTGAGAGGGAGAGACAGAGAAAGGTCTTCCGTCTGCTGGTTCACTCCCCAAATAGCCGCAATGGCAGGAGCTGTGCTGATCCGAAGCCAGGAGCCAGGAGCTTCTTCCTGGTCTCCCACGAGGGTGCAGGACCCAAGCACCTAGGCCATTCTCCACTGCCTTCCAGAGCCACAGCAGAGAGCTGGACTGGAAGAGGAGCAGCCAGGACTAGAACCGGCGCCCATAGGGGATGCCGGCACCACAGGCTGAGTATTAACCTACTGAGCCACAGCACTGGGCCAGTTAATTCTTTAAATGGCTGCAACAACTGAGCCTGGGTCAGGACAAAGCCAGGAGCCAGAAACTCCAGCAGGGACTCAAGTACTTGAGCTGTTGCCTGCTGTTTCTCAGGTGTAATAGTCTGCAGCTGTATGGAAAGCAGAGTAGCCAGGACACAACCAGCACTGTACTGTGGAACTTGGGCATCTCAAGCTGTGGCCCAACCTCCAGCACCCAACACTGTGTCTGTATTGTTTGTTTGTTTATTTATTAAGACTTGTTTAGTTATTTGAGAGGCAGAGTTACACAGAGGTCTGCTGGTTCACTCTCTAGATGGATGCAACCACAGCAGCTGGGCGGGTTGGAAACCAGGAGCCAGGAGCTTCCTCCCCGTCTCCCATGTGGGTGGCAGGGGCCCAAGAACTTGGGCCATCTTCCGCTGTTTTCCCAGGCGCATTAGCAGGGAGCTGGATTGGAATCGGGGGATTCAAACCTGCGTCCATGTAGGATGCCTGCCTCAGAGGCTGGGGCTGAATCCGCTATGCCTGCATTGTTTATTGATTACAGGTATACCATATTCAATGTGTTTCTCAACTCCACATACTACCCAAGGTGACAAAAGGGTCTATGAAAAGGGGTAGAAGTATCTGCTGTGTTTAGATGATAGCCAAATTAACATTGGCCTCTTCTTTCTCCTACAGCCAGTCTCCCTTTTCATGAGAGGAATAAGCCTCACTCTGATTCAAAAGCAGGGTTCAAAGAAAAGATGTCTATTTCTTGCCACCAGCTACGTGTTATCTGTGCTTAGAACTGGAAAGCACACATCAGAAGAGCACCAGCGTGGAGAGACAGATCATAAGGTACAATGAAGGAGAAAGGGGATGTTAAAATCTCACAGGATTTCAGAGGCGTGAGGCCGGGCCTCACGGACGCTTGCTGTCGTCCGGTTGGGGGCGGCGGAGGTCGCTGGTTCGCTGGGGCCCTCTGTGGCGCTCGGCGGCAGGGCGGAGCGAGAGGGGGCGCTGCGCCGGGGGTGAGGCTCAGTCGCGGTGGCGACCCAGATGGGCGCCAGAGCCCCAAGTGCAGGGACGTAGGGGCGGAGCTTCCCCCGGATATCGTGCGGTTTGCGCCGAGGCCTCCGCGCGCCCTCCGGTCCCGAGGCTCCCGCGCTGCGCTGAGCGTGTCCCGCCTTCCAGCCGGCACCGACGACGGGCGGCCGGCCGGGGCAGGCAGCACTGGTCCCTCGGGAGCAACGCCCGCTCCCCGAGGACAGGAAACTGTTAGAGAACCGGAGCAAGCAGCTGACTGGGGACCAGAGATGCTCACGTCGCCGGCAGGTGAGGCCTATGTTTCAGAGGTCACTGTGCCCTGCCTGGCCCCTGAGTTGCACCTGGCGGCCGAGTGCTCCGTGGTCCTGCGTGTACCCCTAAGATCCAGAGGGCCGGAGCTGACAAGCACGTGTTTAAGCAGTTGTGCCAGGAGGTCCCCATCCCAGAACGCCAGCCCTGGCAGACTGTGCAGGATATGAAGACAGGGGCTCCCTCAGTGACAGTGTGGCTGCAAGACCCTTTTCCACCAGGCCTGGCTGTGACTGCAGCACCGTTGGCAGCCGTGCGTCCGGCCAGCGGGGAGCCCGGCCTCACTGGGTTGGTGAATGCCGTCAATTTCAGTCTGTTCTCGTGAGGGTGGGAGGACTGCAAGGCTCGAAGCCACAGCTGTGCCACGTGGTGGCAGAGGCTACTGGCCTGGCCGATGTGACATGTACAGCTATAACCCAGACATGGACTCAGACCCTTTGAGGGAAGATGGCAGCCTCTCTAGTCCTTCAACTATTGTCTTCAACAAATTGTTTTCGTCAACAGCTGCTCCATCACAGGGTTCACCTACAACCCTCAGAGGCAGGCAAAGAGTGAACATGGAACCGGGGGAGGAGGAGGTGAGGATGCCCCAGGTCCAGGCCCAAGACAGGGTCCTGGTGATTTGTATGTGAGGAGAAGCAGAGGCCCCAGCTTCATCCAAGTTCAACCAAGCCTGGACCTTCTTTAGCTAAGGGCTCCCAGGCCCAGCCCAGATGCTAGCCAGATCCTGGCACTGCCTGTGTCCTGGCACTTCCCATGGCCACATGTGCCTTGTCTTTTGTCTCCAGCCTCTGGATGGCCATTCACCCCTACAGGCACCTGCTGCTAATACTGAGGCTGGGCTGGATAGCCTGGGGGCTGGTGGGAAGAGCAACTGCCCTGTCCACACAAATGTCACAGCAGGGGGTGGTGGACCAGAGCATATCCATGTATTTTGCCCTGGACCTATGCACTCCAGCCTAAGCAGGCTGTAGCAGTCATCAGCTCTGGTCTTATGTGGGCCCCTCACCCCACCTGTACTCCCCACCTTGCCCATCTGGCCATGTGCACTGAGTGTCACTTTGCTGCAGCTCATTTGTTTCTAATAAAAGTTCCCGTGGTTTAAAAAATGTAAATAAAATAAAAACCACATAGATTTAGGATTAAGTGCTGAAATAGACCTTTTTAAATAGCCCGCTTTACTTCTTAAAGCCCTGGATTACTTTTCTAAAAATTAATGGTGACTCAGATCACCTCCAGAGTTGTAATCAAGGTATAGTGCAGGTTATACAGTTAAACCCATGGCACCAGTAGATACAAAGTAAACCAAGAGAGTGTTCATCTCCTGTCTTTACACAAGCTCTGCTTTGCTTTTCTCATCCCTCTCCTCCCCTTTCTTTTCCTTCTTCTCTTTTCATTATTTTTTTCTGTACCCAATAGTTTTTCTCAACCCTAAGCTAGGTATCTTTATGTATGTTTTTATTGCAACTATGTATAAAGGAAATACCAATTCTGTTTTTTAAAATGTGATTTTTTCTTTTTTAATTGACACATGATTACATACATTTATGGGTTCAGTGTGGTGACTTAATAAGTAACACTTTTTTTTTTTTCCCTACAGTATGCTTTTAGAACTATTCCCTCACACCACTCTCCCTTTGTCAACCCTCAGTAACCATCTGCTCTTACAAAAGACCACACAAGGACTGGCCCACACACCAGCCAGAGCACATGAGCCAATTTTTGCAGCAAAGCAAAATGCAAAAGTCTGGAGTAGGAGTAGAGGAGAAACATGGCTTTCTTTACAGAGGTAATATGACTCTGATTAAGAACAAGGGCACTGAAAGACCTGAGTTTGAATTTCAGCACCAACAATAAATTTCTTTGAAGGAATCATGGGTTTTGTTGTTGAAGAATACCTACTTCACAAGATTGTAAAAAAGAATAAGCAAAATAATATCTATAGAGTGCTTTGTGGATTGATCGGCCTATAGTAAGCCTTTAATAATCACTAGCTATATATTTTCCTCAAAATATTTTCTCTGGCCTCCTAACAATAATGAAACTCAGTCTTTGGTGGACTCTGTGGCCAGGACTGGGAGAAGAAAAATGGTATGATTTTAGACACTGTCCTCTAAAAGTATGAATTTTTATTCTAAAATATTTTGAGTGTACATATCATTTAACCAGGAAAATTCCACTTCATTTTTGTGCAGTTAGGAAGCATAAAAAATTTTATGTGCACACATAGCACACTCTCAAGTACATTTATTTGTACTTTTTTTTTTTTAAGATACACACATACTTGTTTTTAAAATTTATCTGACTGGTAGAGATATAGATAGTGAGAGAGAGAGACAGAGAGAAAGGTCTTCCTTTTCCGTTGGTTCACCCCTCAAATGGCTGCCACGGCCGGCACTGCGCCAATCTGAAGCCAGGAGCCAGGAGCTTCTTCCTGGTCCCACATGTGGGTGCAGGTGCCCAAGCACCTGGGCCATCCTCCACTGCCCTCCTGGGCCACAGCAGAGAGCTGGACTGGATGAGGAGCAACTGGGACTAGAACCCGGATCCCATATGGGATGCGGCACTGCAGGTGGAGGACTAACCAAGTGAGCCACGGCGCCGGCCCCTTATCTGTACTTCTATAGCAACCTGCTCATCTGTTATCTCCTATGTAACCCAGTGTGAGTAGGGTTTATATTATCCTATTTTATAATTAATGGAAATAGGAACACAGGAAAACAACCTGACTTGGCAAAAAGCCAAGGTTAGACCTGGGGTGTCCGGACCCTTTCCAATTTTTTTTATCCTCTGTAGTGGCTGATGACCATGGAGGCAAAATGCACTAGGATTTGACTGCCAGAGGAGTCCCAGCTGAACGGTAACCAAAGGAGAGAGGAGTACTTGGAAGTAGCATGGCTGAAATCCAGCTAAGCGTTGAAATCTTGTTGGCAATTTCTCCTTAATTGGCAGCAGTAATTACTGTCAGTGATCCATCTAGCCACTTTGCGAACAGCAGGGATGCTAGCAGGAGCGCCTGGTGGATATCTCCTAAGGGAGCAGTGATTGCTTTGGCTGCACTCGGCTGCAGCAGTCTTCGGGCAGTGAAGCTCCTGCAGTGGCACAGTCGGAGGCGCTAACCATTTTCTAATAACCACCTCAGGCTTTGGCATCAGACTCTCTGGCATTGTCTAGGGAAGCTCTTTGTGCTCTTTCCTGCCGCTTGTCAAGTCAAGCCTCTTGTCTAATTTTGCTGGGAAAACTGATACTGTGTATTAAATCACTCACATCAGCGCATTCTGGTGTGTGCCTTGCTAGCGGGTTCTGGTGTGTGCCTTGCTAGGCTCAAGCAAACAGCAGAGAGGTTTTTAAAAAGGTCCTCTGTTTCACAGCTTTTCCATCCATGGGTCCATGTGTCTGACATCAGGATGTGGTGCTGAGTTAATGACCTCAGGAAACACTTGGATGCCCATATTGTCTGCGTGGTTTTCTTGAACCTCACATGGACTGACTTCATCCTGTTTCAGAGTCCATAGGGCTGCATTTGCCTCTCCACTTCCTGTGCAGGCCTTCCTCTGGTTTGCGGCTGTGCACTTCATCTTGCGCCTTTAAGGGGCACACTGAGCTGAGGGAGACAGAGACATTTTGTGAGGTCTGCTCCGTGCTTATCACCCAATCACTGATCTCAGCTTTTCTTTCCCTATTTTACAAATCTGAAGCACTTCTTCTCCAGTCTGTCTATAACTCTCTGTTCTAACTCTACCATCTTCGGAGGAAATAAGCAGGTGTTAAGTTCCTTTTCCAAACCTTGACCTTATAATACCTTTATTCCTACAAACATATGCTCCCAAGACTCAGTCACATAAATATGTTAAACGTGGTATTGATTTGATGACTTCATAAACCCCAGATTCCTAGACAGTTGTGTGAAAAGGCTTTCTTAAATTCTCTGTTAATCTGCCCTAATTTCCTTCTCAAGGCAATTACATACAATGCCTCTTGAAGCTAATTCTTGGAATTTGCAGCTTGGCAGCTTCCTACTGGGACTCTAAAGGGCTAATAAGTCATGAGGATTAGGTCAAATGGAAACTATTCTCATGTCCAACTTCTCTATAAACTTACATGCAAAGTCTTTAGAAAGTTCCCGGAAAATGCATAGTATGAAAAACTAGGCAAGTAGTTAAAATTTTTTTTGCACAAAAATTTATCTTTTGTCACGGTTTTCCACAAACTTTTGGAAGGATTCTTATATTGTGACCTTAATTGAAAGAACTATTGCCTTGCAAACTAAAATTTTACAAATTTTAAGTTTACTTCAACAGAGAAGTGGAATTTTAAGTACTTCATTACTTTCCAGTGCCTTTGAAATTGTTAAGGTTGGCAAACAGGCCCCCTGAGGGCATGGAATATGTCTGATTCAGCTACGGTTTTATCCAGGGGCCCTACATGTTTCCTAGAATAGAGTGGCACTCAATGAATAAAGTGAATGAATGAATGGAAAGATAGAATCAGAGTCACATTGTAGTAGCCTAATTGTATATTTTCAGGGTAATGTGGTATTTAAAAAGGGACAATGACAACACATTTCTAAAAGAAGATGGATGACTCTTATTTATCACATCTTAAAAAGAAGGAATTCAGCTTCTATCACTTGATCTAGGTTTTCAATTACAGAAGCATTGAGAAATCTCTGTGGCTGAATAAGGGTGAATCTTTAAGGCAAGATGAAGGCCCAAGCTGCCCTTGTGGACATCAATATTCCCACAGAGTGCTTTCCATGAAGAAAAGTATGGACTTGCTGTCTTTTCATCCAGACTCCTAGAGCTTGGCTGACTGCCTGGTTTATCCCAGGACATTAGTCAGTCCACAAATCCCACATTTGTTTATTCAGTCCAGAGCAAGTGAATACTGCCATTCTCCCATCTCCTTTGTTGGCACATGCCTTCTTAACCTGCATTGAGTTCTACAACACAAAATAGAGTGACTAATCTTTTGGGGGCTTCCCCTTCCCAGGTTCTTGTATGAGCAACTACGTCGATAGACCACAGAGCCGCGTGCCTGTCGTTTTCCCTCATGGTGTCCTTTTATTCTGGTGGTTCCACAACATACTTGATGAACTAATACCTTCCAGAATGTGGCTGAACTGGTGCCACCATTAAGAAGGTTATCAGACTTGCAGTGTTGTGAGGAAATGTTAGAGGCAAAGAGAGCTTAGGTTGATTATTTACACTTATCCAGTCTTCTGAGTACAGAAGTCATCTCCTTGCACTCAGAAACTTTTCTAGTTGTGAGTAAGTGGGTCTGAAAGTGCAGAAAGTAGGAATCTTAACACAGAAACAACCCTTTAGGATTTTTATACAGTTAATATGTGGTGGAACTGGAAGATGAAGCTAAACAGAATTACATTCTTTATCACTAGGCTATTTGTCTTTCCAAAAATAGCTATAAAGACCTGTGAGAATCTGTGTCTGAATTTCAATTGATCGTACAACAATGATTCATTTTGGAAGATGGAAGATAGAAGAAGACAGACGAGGGGATAAAGGAAATCAAACAGCTGACATTTTTGCTGTAAGTCCCAGGTGACTTTACAAAGTGTTGCACAAAGCAGCTTGGTAAATAATTCTTGTTGATCATCAGGCCTGTGGAAATCTTATTTCTTCCTTCAAGTTTTGACTTTGACTATCTTTACCAATGATAATCTGTTTTTCTCTTCTTTTGCCTTCTTCTTCCAACTCTCAACCAGAAGTGTCTGCCAGAAGATTTCTTAGAGACTGCAAATGTGCACTGATGTTTGAAGCAAGAACATTCAAGGATTTCCCTATTAACTCAACTTTGAAGGAGCAGGCATTTAGCCTAGCAGTCCATACACCTGCCTCCCACAACAGAGTGTCTGGATTTGATGCCTGGCTCTGGCTTCTGACTCTAACTCCAGCTTTCCAGCACTGCAAAATCCGGGAGGCAGTGGTGATGGCCCCACTAATTGGGTTCCTGCCACCTGTGCAGGAGATCTGGGTTGATTTCCCCTACTGCTTGCTCTGATCATGGCCCAGTCTTGGCTGTTTTGGACAGTGAGGAGTGATGCAGCATGTGGGAGTTGTGTTTGTCTCTTGCCTCTCAAATAAAGAAGGATAAAATATTTCCAATGCAAATATACAAGTATGGAGAGTAAAAAGAAGAAACAAAGGAACATGTATTTAATCCAGACCTGATTGCTCTCTCTTATTCCATATGCTTTCCCTGATGCCTTGTAGACTGTAATTAGCTAATTGTGCTTGCCACCAGAGAAAAATAAAGATTTTTACGTGGTATAGCAGGAGCGGAGATGGTGTAGTATAAAAGCACAGAGTCTGGAATTAGGCATCATTGACTTTGAAAAGAAAGTTAGCTCATGACTAGTTGTGTGATGTAGGGAAATTGCTTACCTTCTTTAAGGCTCAGGTTCCTAATACGTAAAATGGAAATAAAAATCATAACATTAACTGATATTTATTGTGCACGTATTATGTGCTGGTGATTAACTGCTTATATGTACTGCTCATTTAATCCTCACAATAATCCTGTGAATAGATACTTACTATAATTTCCATTTTATAGATAAAGAAGTCAGACTTTATGAGAGAAATTAAGTAGTTTTGCCAAAGTCACATAGTCATTCTGTGATGGGGCTAAAATAGGAATCTCTGAAGCTCGATGCTGAGTGCATGCTCTTAACCACTGATGTTTGTCTGCAAATCTAGAGCATAAAAGGCACACAAGCGGTGTTCAGCAAGTGGCCTCTGCTAATTTAGCCTTATAGTAATCACTAGGCAATGCTTAGAAAGCCACAATTTCTTAGAATTTGTCAACACTAATAGTTTTAAACCATTGTGAGCCCAGTTTGCGTCAGGCACTTTTTAATATAGTGATTCACTGATTCATCATGAAAAAGAGTTCTTTATTTTTCTGATGAAGAAAGTGAGTCTTAGAAAAGTTAAGAATTTTGTTTAGAATTTCATAAATTGCAATGATGGAAGTGACAATCACATCCAGGAGGGTCCTGTGTGAAAACTCATGCTGTTGTACTCTTGCAGCCTGATTTCTTTGTTTTATGATTAAATTCACATGTTCTCTATCAGATGCCATTCCCACATAATTTTTAAAAAATTAACCTAATTTCATTAAGGCATAGTTGACAAAAAATTATGTATTTATAGCACCTAATGTGATGTTTTGAAAAATTCATGCACTGTGAAATAGTTAAAACAAGCTAATTAGGGGGCAGGCATTGTGGTACAGTAGGTTAAGCTACCACTTGGGATTCCATTCATCCTGTATTGGAGTCTTGACTACTCTGCTTCTAATCCCACAGGGAGTTAATGCACCTGGAAAGCAGCACATGATGGCACAACTGCGTTAATTTCTGCCACCCACGTGGGCGACAAAGATGGAGTTTCTGGCTCCAGGCAGCAGTTTCGCCCATCATTTGGTGAGAATATTTACCCTTATCAGTCTTGAGGTATTCTACTGGGGTCAGTGGAGTTCTGGGCTCCTGGCTTTGCTCTGGCCTAGTCCTAGCCACTGTAGCCATTTGCGGAGTGAGCCAGTGGATGGGTGATCTGTATCTCTCCCTCTTTCTGTGTCATTCTGCATTTCAAATAAATAAAATAAAGCTTTAAAAAATAAAAAAAATTCTATTATCTGACTTCTAACTCAAGGCTTGAATTAGGATAGACTTTGTAACTTTTTAGTTTGAATTTCAGAGATCAAAAAGGTGGTGTTGTGATCCCTGTATATTTGCTATACAGCAAAAATAACAATAATGATCATTACCTTTCAAAGCTCATGCTTTTAATAAAAATTAAGTTAAAATTTTTTTCAGCATTTGTCCATTTTATTTAAAAAACTGTAAGTCGCATACAATTCGCCCATTTTGAAGTGTACAATGTTTACTCAGTGTTGTGCATCATTACAATCTAATTTCAGAACATTTTCATCCTCCCTGAAAGAAGCCTTAGACCCATTAGTAGATAATCCCTACCTTCCAATCCTCACAAACATTAAGCATCCATTAATCTAGTTTAGTCTCTGCCATTTGCCTATTTGGGGTATTTATACAAATAGAATCATGAAGATGTGTGGTCTTTTGTAACTGGCTTCCTTCACTTAGCATAACGTTTTCAAGATTCATCCATGTCATAGCACGAATCAGTACTTCATCCCTTTCTATTGCTGATATTAGTATGTCAAGTCACATAATTCAACAATGATCATCCATTAACAAGACCTGAAGCTAATCACTACCATTGAAAAACTGACACACAATCATAGTCTAGTAAATAGCAATACAAATCTGGGTTAATCACAGCTTCAGAAGATAACGATCTATCCTTTGACAAGAAAAGGACTGAGAACAACATGCAAAATGCTTAAGTCTAACCAAACTTTGACAATGCAAGAAACTACCTAAGCTCAAACTCTCAACACTAGCTCAACTAGATCCGTATGTTTCAAAGCAAGACCACTAACTGACTCAGCAAGTAACTCTGCACAGGCTTATGTGTTCTAAAAGCACTGCACCAGCAACCTCTAGCTTCCAAATTTTCACCAGTATCTACCCAGGCAATCTAAAACTAACTACAGGCCCCAAACTCCTATACTTGCGTGTACCCTTCTCTTTGGGGATACTTCATTGTTCCTCTGGTGTACACACTCCTTTGGTTCAGCAGCAGGCTAATAAACCTAGCTTTGCAGGTGAAATCCTGTTGGTCTTTGGCCAATGGGCTTCACCAGTACAAATCAATCAACAAATTACCTTTTAAATGAGACATAAAGGTTTTATCTCCATATGCAAAAGTAATGAACCCAATATTTTAAATAAAAATGCCTAGTAATGTTATCAGTATTAAAGTTAATCAGTTTTAACCATGGCAATTTCATTAAACAAATAGAAATGTATGAAACTGCAGATATAAAAACTGACAGCTAGCCTGTTGTGACAAAACTTGCAACCTTAAATAGTCCTGCAAAAGAATTTCTCCATATCTAAAAATGTATATTTGGTGTTTTTCAAAAGTCTCCTAATTTTGAGATGATTGATTTAAAGTTAACTACTCCAGCAAACCACTGTAAAAATAAATGTATCATTACATATGCAATGGCATTTGGCACTCTACTAGGTTGAGTGGCTTTTTTTCTAAGTAAACAATGAATGATGGCCAAAGCAAAATTTTGCCTCTGAGTAGAATTCTAAGCTTAAGGGAAAAAAAGTCATTAATGATGAAGGTATTCTTATTTTAAAATGTTTTTAATTTTTTACAAAGATTTTTAATTAAGTTTCACAGTCACTAGGCAGTTTTTACACTTAGGCTTCATGATTCTCTTGTCTTTGTGCTTTCAAATGGAGTCATCTTCCAAACATGACAAGTTTCAGGATCATATAGTATTTTATTCAAATTATGTTTTCCAAAAGAGAGGATTCTGTGTTAGTTGCTTTTGAAAGTTCTCATACCATTTCAGAACCACATTTGCTGGAATGAACATTTCAGATGGACTTGGTGTCATCTGGGCCCGAGAGACAGCAAATGATAAAGCAAAATTGTAGAAGTTGTCCAACATTTTTTGTGTGAACTGAGTGAATGAGTCAACTGAGGAACAGCAGCATTGCCTACTGGAGTCTGCTGAGCCAAGCTGTCCAACAGTTCCACTGAAATTCCAATCTGAGCAACAGACGGAGTCCGGACAACATTCATGGTTCCAAAGGGGTGCTGGCTTCCTTCTCCAGATTTAAGTTCTGAAATTTCTTCTGAATCATGCATGTTTATCAGTTCTATACAGATGTTGATTGCTTTTGTCACATCTATCTTTTTTATGATTTCATGAGACTTTTTTAAAAAGATTTATTTATTTTATTTGAAAGGCAGAATTACAGAGAGGCAGAGGTGGAGGCGGAGGTGGAGGCGGAGGCAGAGGCAGAGAGACACAGACAGAAACAGAGAGAGAGAGAGAGAGAGAGAGAGAGAGATCTTCCATCTGCTGATTCTCTCCCCAAATGGCCATAATGGCTGGAACTGGGCCAATCCATACCCAGGAGCCAGAAGCTTCTTCTGAGTCTCCCACTCGGGTTCAGGGGCCATAAGCAGAGAGCTGGATCAGAAGTGGAGCAGCTGGGACTTGAACCGGCACCCATATGGGATGCCAGCACCACAGGTGGCAGCTTTACCTGCCACACCACATTGCCTGTCCCAAAGTTAAAATTCTGAGCCATTATATTGAGGTAGGTGCAGCTTCTAGTGCAAATATCTTTTGGCTGTCCTCATTCAGGAAGACATAAAGATATAGTTCTAGAAAGAAGATACAATATTGAAAATAGATCCTTTAATATCATCTCTGTGAGCTTCATGGTCTATGCCTAGGTGATTTTCAGAGTAACTTCATTTTGGGAGGTGTTGACAAATTTCCATTCTTTTTTTTCCTTTTTCATTCATTCTTCTCCATTCTCCTCTTCCTGCCCCCCTAGTGAAAACCTTCAGAGAAACCAAGGAGAAACTTGAACCCAACAAGAGGACAAATGGAATTATTGGTAATATTTTCCAGGAGCAGGACTCTACTTGGTGGCCATTTGAATCTTCTTTCTGGCTTTGATAGTGAGCATACTACAAAATCCAAAATGTAAATAGAAAGAGGTTGAATGTGTCATGATAAACCAGGTTATGCTGTGATAGCAAATAAACTCAGAATTTGAGTGGCTTATGAAACACTGGCGTGTTCTCACACATGTTTATCCATGGTCTGCACAGAGGGGAGGGCTGCTTCCTGAAGTCACTTAGGAATTCAGATGGATGGAATAGCCACTTTTTGGTCATTACACCATAAAGTAAGAAAAAAAAAAGCTTTGGAGAGGCTTGTACTGGTGATGACCGTTTGGTCTGGAGATGAAGTGCATTCCTTTTTCTTATAACTGGCTGGCAGTCCTATCCAACCAGGGTTGGGGGAGAATTTGGAATATTTGGCAGATGGCATCTATGATCACTGTGGATATTGACTCAGTGTGCAGCTTCTTCCCCTGGCCTTCCACTTCTGGAACTCTGGGGACAACAATCCCATTGTCTAAAGATACTCTTTACTAGCCAAAAAGGAAAATGATAAATATATAAACTCAATTTTTTCATTTGTATTTTTAACTCTGATTAATTCTGTATTAATATGGAAGTGAGGGGTGAACAGCATGAGTAAAAAAATAAAGAACTTTGGGCCAGCACTGTAATCTAGCAGGTTAAACTGCCAGCTCCTACACCAGTATTCCATGTAGGTGCAGATTCGAGTTCTGGCTGCTCTACTTCTGTATCAACTCCCTGCTAATGTGCCTTGGAAAACAGTGGAAGATGGCGCAAGTACTTGAGCCCCTGTCACCCATATGGGAGAGGTGGATGAAGCTTCTGGTTCCTGGCTTTGACCTGGCCCAGCCCTGGCAGTTGTGGCCATTTGGGGAGTGAACCTGCATAAGGGAGATGGATTTCTCTTTCTCTCTCTGTCCCCACCCCACAACTTTGCCTTTCAAATAGGATAAATAAATCTTAAAAAAGTAAAAAGTTTAAAAAAGCAGGTGATCAAGAAGTGGGCAGTTAAGATGTTGCTTGGGATGCCCAATTGAGCTCCTCGATTCAAGTCTTGGCTTCTGCTCTTGATTCCAGCTTCCTGCTAATGAACACCCTAGCTAGCAGCTGATAGTTGAAGCAGTTGGGTCCCTGTCATCTATGTGGGAGACTTGAATTGAGTTTCCAGCTCCTGACTTCAGCCTGGCCATCATAGGCATTTTGGGGATGAGCAAGCAGATGGGAACTCTGGGTCCTTCCTTGTCTCTCTTTTTTTTTTCTCAAATAAAAAAATACATAAAAAATTCTAAAAAATATACAACCAAGCCTATTAATTACAAACATGGATCATTTGTTAATCCTTATTCAGAATTATGTTTAATATGCATAATCAAACTTGGTTACAAAGATTCATATGTCTCACTGTTATTGGATAAGGAGTAGTTTGTGTCTATCTGAGGCAAACTTAGGTTGGCATCATGTTTGACCCTGGCTCTGTTGAAATCATTATTCTCTCTCTCTCTCTCTCTCTCTTTTTTTTTTTTTTTTTTTTTTTCAGAGCTGGAGCTGTGGGGCTGTGTCACTCATGATTTGACGGCTCCTACTACAGTCAGATGAGAAAGACACTTTCTTTTATGGCTCCAAGCATGCTTCTCTTGAATTCTGGGACATCTTGAAGTTGAGTGTGTGTTTCTTAGAGGTATTTTTGGCTCTAAAGATTCCCCTGGGTAAGGCAGTTTTCTCTCATTTTAAGCATGGATTTTACAAGCAGATGGGAGTCCGAGGTGGCTCTGTCACCTACTAGTTGTGTGACATTGTGCAATCTCTCAACCTCTCCCTGCTTTAGCTTCCTTATTTGAACAGGGTTATTGTTTTTTATTTGAACAAGGAAAAGGCATTGGACTTGTGAGAGGGTTAGGAGATAATACTAGTAGATATTGTTGATGCATTGGGTGAGGCAGAGGGAGGAGGCAAGGATGACTACCAGCTTTCTTTCTTAAGTGCCTGGGTGGTGATGTTTTTTACTGAAAGAGAGATATCAGAAATGATTTTATGTGTGTGTGTGTGTGTGTGTGTGTATGTGTGTAAGAAAGAGAGAGGTCTATTTTGAACATATGGTTTTGTGGTGCTTTTTATTTATTTGAAAGGCAGAGTGACAGAGAGAGACAAAAAGATAGATCTTCCCATCCACTGGCTCATTCCCCAAATGGCCACAAGATCTGGGTCTGGGCTAGGCTGAAGCCAGGTCTCCCTCATGGGTGGCAGGGGCTCAAGTACTTGAGCCATCATCCACTGAATTCCCAGGCACATTAGTAGGAAGCTGAATGGGAAGTAGAGCAGTAACTACTCCAATCAGTGCTCCCAGATGGGATGCCGGTGGCATAAGCTGCAGTCTAACCCACTGCACAATGCCAGGGTGCTTAGGAGAGAGGTCTGGGCTGATAATAGGGATTCCAAAATCCCTTGCATAAAGGGAGTAACTGAATCTGTAGCAGCAGATGAAGTACACTGAATATGAAGACAGAAGAAAGCCTCTGGTGAGCCCTGAAAACTTTACTATTTAACAGTTGCATAGTGGGCTGGAGAATTCTTCCAAAAAATTTATTTATTAATTTGAAAAGCAGAATTATAGAGAGGCAGCGGCAGAGAGAGAGAGAGAGAGAAAGAGAGAGAGAGGTCAGTCTTCCACCTGCTGGTTCACTCCCCAAATGGCCACAATGGTCGAAGCTAGGCCAGTCCAAAGCCAGGAGCCAGAAGCTTCTTCCAGGTCTCCCACATAGGTGCAGGGCCCAAGCACTTGGGCTAACTTCCACTGCTTTCCCAGGCCATAGCAGAGAGCTGGATCAGAAGAGGAGCAGCCAGGACTTGAACTGGAGCCCATATGGGATGCTGGTACTGCAGGTGGTAGCTTTACCTGCTATGCCACATCACGGGCCCCAAAAGTTCAGTTTTATCACTTCCTTGATTTTCCTCATACCTCTATTTTATTTTTATTTTTTTAAATTTTTATTTATTTATTTATTTTTGACAGGCAGAGTGGACAGTGAGAGAGAGAGACAGAGAGAAAGGTCTTCCTTTGCCGTTGGTTCATACCTCTAATGCATCAGTTTTTTTTTAACGAAGAAGAAAATTATGCTGTTTGCTTAGACACCCAGGGGTGGGGAACATCCAGTCTGCTTAGTATATAAGGTTGCCAAGGCAACTGCAGTTGGAATTCCAAATTCAATAAATCTACTGCAGGCTAATTTTTAAGTTGATAATTTTGTATGGTCTATGAATGATGTTATAGATATTCAAATGCCCTTTGAAGAAAGAGGTTCTCCACTCCTAGTTGGAGGAGGGACATGTTATGGTAAAGTTTCTTAATAAAGATAGGAGGGGCCAGCACTGTGGTGTAGCGGGTAAAGCTGCTGCCTGCAGTGCTGGCATCCCATGTGAGCGCTGGTTTGAGTCCCGGCTTTTCCTCTTCTGATCCAGCTCTCTGCTATGGCCTGGGAAAGAAGATGGCCCAATTCCTTGGGCCTCTGCACCTGTGTGGGAGACCTGGAAGAAGCTCCTGGCTCCTGACTCTCTCTCTCCCTCTCTCTCTCTCTCTCTCTGCCTCTCCTTCTCTCTGTAGCTCTGACTTTCAAATAAATAAATAAATTGTACAAAAAAAGATAAATAGGTTTAAAATACTTACCCAGCAGTGTAGGCAAGTTTGTCAAGTGAGAAGACTGAGGTTTATTGAAGTCCTGAGATCAAAAACCATTGTGAGAATAATATGAATGGCTTTAAAATTTTGCTTAGGAGTGTTCAGCCTTTTAAGTGCCAGGGTAGCATTGATCCTATGTTGGGAACTCTCTAGGTCTGTGTGTGTGTGTGTGTGTGTGTGTGTAAGAGAGAGAGAGAGAGAGAGAGAGAGAGAGAGAGAGAGGAGTGTGTTTGAGGACGTTGGTGAGTGGGTAGTTCAGATGACTCATTGCCAGTAGTGTGTTTCGAGAGACTGGTGGACTGTGAGAAAATGAAAACTCAGGAGCTGGGGGACTTCTGCATTTGAGAAGGAATGTGTAGGAGAAGGTCCTGAGAGATCAGGGGAAAGGAGCTGGATCAGGAGATGAGATATTTGTAGTTATGCTTTGCTTAACTATTCTTGGTGTTGTCAAGGTTCAGGTTGTAACTCTGCTAGTGTGGGTGAGTAGAAGTTGAGTGGAGATGATATTTGTTATTAAGTACTTGAGGTCCAGGAACAACAGGTTGAAGGTGTTGTTGGATGGACTGCCCACAAAGACAATGACATTTTCTAAGATGATTTAGAAGTTGGGTTTGAGGGAAGAAGAAGATGGTTGTGTCTTAAGGAATATGACCCAGAGGTAAGGGATGATACAACATAGACAGGCATAGAATGGTATAGTCAAGTGGCATGAGTACCAAGGAAATGTGGTGCTTCCAAAGTGGTGTTGATAAACCAATAAATTGTTATTCCTGGCTTTGTTTACATGACAGGAAAAATACAGGTTAATGTAGGGAGAACATGTTGAGCCTACAGGGGGTGGGATTCTTTTAAAGTAAAGGAAGAAGATTCCAGAGGACATAGTGGTTTAAAGAGAGGAGAGGCCAAAGAGAGAAGGGACTGAGCAATAGGGAGTTAAGAACAGGGAGGTAAATTATCTTTCTTTGGGACTATGAGGATTATAAGAATGGAAGCTTAATTGGAATTAGTTGACCACAAATATTCCAAAGATGGAGTGAGTCATTCGGGGACACAGACGCCTGAGGGTCTGAGGTGGGATCTGGCCTACTCGTGTCTGGGTGGGCTGTCTGTGTGAAGACTGGGGTCATGAAGGGTCTGCAACATGGGCTGCCTCCTTTGTGCAGAGAGAGGGGCCTGGCCTGTGTCCCCTGGGGAGGTCCACTGATGAGCTGAGTGGCCACAAGTGGGGACAGTTTTCATTTACCATTTCATTTCTAGCTTCATGTAAATCTGAAAAGTGGGAACGGCAGTAATAATAAAATATCCACCTGTCTTCCATCCTTGGAGTTGTTTTGACTCAGGGCAGTCATTTGCAGGAAAGCACTTTATCAACTGCAAATCTCTCTATATATATGCTAAGTTTTATTGTTATCAGTAGCTTTGATGTGTTTCTTGTTGTGTTCTTCAGTATATCTGTAACACAGTCCTGAGGATAATTAGGGATTCCCTTTAACAAAGCCAAGCATTTTATTTATAGTGTTAGGCTGGCACCTGGGCCAATTTACACTTGTGATTATGAAGTCTTGATGTGGGCTGGCATCTTTCCCTGCAGTGTGTGTACCTCCTTCTGCAGCTTCTTATGGCTGGAGGTTCTATCTCAGCATCTTTCTGCTGCAAAGCCCAGGCTCCCACTTAGGCCACCCACCCAGGTTCCTCTTCCCGGTTCCCAGTCATAAGGAGGCCTCCAGCTCTTGACTTGTTTGTGGAGCTGAGCTGGCTGGTGTCCCCTAAGCAAGGTTTGCCAGCCTGGCCTTGTTCTCCAGGTTCCCCTGGTTGAATCAAAAGGAAGCTGTCCGTTAGAATTTCAGAATTTCCCTTTTACAACATGTAAGTCCTTAGACTTTCCTAAAGATGGACAATGTGGTTCTAACCAAGAAATTTATTCCTTTATTGATACCCTCTTCCTGCCTCTGAAGTTGAACTGATATTATACTTATGTATTTGACGCTTTATTTTCTTGGAAGCAAGAAGGGAGCTGCTCTGATGGAATAGACTTTTTAAGGGCAGTTCCCAAGCAGGTTCATTAGCTTCCTTCTATCATCACTTTCCTACCGATAGTGATCTTTTTCCTTTCTGGGCTTGGGATGCATAGACTATTCTGCAGAAAATACATTACTTGGAATAACTGGGTATATCTACCTCATTTATTCAGTACAGTACAACATACCCAGTCAGCTATTAAGACATGCACACATTATTTTCAGTGAAATGTGCTTTAGTCTTGGGAGTAAAAACCATTCTATATGTTCTCTTTACTCATTTAGTGTACAACATTCTGTAATGCAAAAATGTGACTTTTTGGCTTTAGGTAGAAACTTTGCCTCATGAGGACTCCCTGGACACAGACGTTCATTGAACTATTATTGATTTTGCTAAAGGTTTTAAATGCTTTTCTGAATGACTGATTATCCTCAGTGCTCTCTTCCTCTAATATTTCATATTGAATTTTTCTCCAATTTTCTGACTTTATCCATTTGAATCACCCCAAGGTTTCTTTAGATGTCTGGAATTAGCACCACCTGGGTGATGAAAATCTGACTTCTACCAGGGAAACAGCTTGTTTAAAATTCTTGTTCTGATGAGCATATGGCACAGCAGATAGTACATTATTTGGGATACTTACATCCCATATCAGAGTGCTTGGATTTGATCCTGGCTTAGCTCCAGATTCTGCTTTCTTGCTCTTGTGCATCCTGGAAAGTCATGGTGTTGGGTCAAGTACTTGGATCCTTGCAGCCCTGGTAGTTGAGGGCATTTGGGGAGTGAACAACCAGATGGGAGCTATCTGTTTTTCAAACAAATAAAACAGAATGAAATAAAAATCATTGTTCAACTTTTATTTTTTGCCTTGGGAATGCTACTTTCCTGGCTTCTTGAGAATTTCCAAAATGCTGTGGATATCCTTTATTTATCACATCACTCCAAATTCCATAGGGCACCCCCATTAAGGCACAGAGATTTGGGATTACAGGATTATTTTTCTACATCTTCCCTTTCCAGAACCAGTGACTATCTGTTAGACAGCACCAATTGACAAGGATAAACAATTTTTTTTGGTTGCCCTCATTTTCTTTTTGTAGGTCAATGAGAACTTAATATGAATGTTTTTATAGAATTGCACAGGCTCTAACATTCAGGTGAAGGCCAGCTTGTTTTTTCTTACCATAAGTAAGCAGATCTAAAAATTTTTATCTCTTATTCAGGAGGCTGGATTTAATCATTGCCATCTTTAGGACTTAGTGCTGCTGCCAAGGCAGTGTGGTCAGAATGAGGGTGGGATGTCAAAGCAATGAAGATTTGCAGAACATGAGCAGGGTTGAGTCATGTAAGCAACTACCTCAGCTTCTTTACCAAAATGTGCTATTGTGATTACAGAGGGCAAATTTAAAAGAAAACAAACAGGATAAAAACACGCACAAGTATCTGGGTATCTAGGAAGGATGTGGAGAGCTAAGACGTGATGGCGGTATAAAACATCTCTTGTAAGGTACACAATCTACAGTGGTTTGGATGATGTTGGCCACATTGTAAGGGTTCCATAAATGTTGACTACATTCCTTTTTCAAAGAATATAATGATCCAAAGGAGCCCAAAATGTCTTCATAAATTTTAAGAAGTAGGTCTTTGTGTCCTATGTTCCATTAGAAAACACCAATCTGAAAGCAGACTGTATGTTAGGATTCAGGTGAAGAAAGTTTGAGAAATCAATGAAATTGGAAAAATGTTAAGCCTATCTATCTTTTCTTTCTTTCTTTTTTTTTATTTTTGACAGGCAGAGTGGACAGTGAGAGAGAGACAGAGAGAAAGGTCTTCCTTTGCCATTGGTTCACCCTCCAATGGCCGCTGCGGCCGGCGCACTGTGCTGATCCAAAAGCAGGAGCCAGGTGCTTCTCCTGGTCTCCCATGGGGTGCAGGGCCCAAGCACTTGGGCCATCCTCCATTGCACTCCCTGGACACAGCAGAGAGCTGGCCTGGAAGAGGGGCAACTGGGACAGAATCCGGTGCCCCGACCGGGACTAGAACCTGGTGTGCCAGGGCCGCAAGGCGGAGGATTAGCCTAGTGAGCCGCGGCGCCGGCCAAGCCTATCTTTTCTTTCCAATTTATCTTTCTATTATTCCCCTCTTTCAAGAATTCAAATATACTCCTATTTCATCAACTTTTTGTTTTCTGTATTATAAGATAGAAACTACAATTTATTAAGCAGGAGCCTCAGGTTGTTAGTATTTGCAGTTCATAAGCATCATAGTCCATTGTCTAAAACATGAGAAGGACTTAATATATTTAAATATCAGTTTTGCTCTTGCTTCCTCTTTCTATTTCACATAGCTCCTTCTTTATTTATGTAGCATAATGAAAACTTTATCTCCCTTCTCTCCAAGTTTAATCAGACTAATCCATGTCCTATACACATCTGTAAACAAGCTAGAAAGGGACCTGGAACTCACGGACTTCAATGGAGGAAGGCAATCATTGAACAATAACTTCAAGCATGATAAGTGATAGGGAAGGAAAAGAGCAGGATGTATGAGGGTATGATCTAATCCAAGAGATCTTGGGATATATTCCAGGGAAGTTGTGAACTAAAGAAAAATAAGATTTGACTCAGGGCAACTGGGGAATCAGGGAGGCAGTGGCAGAAGGGCATCAGAGACAGATAGGACAGTAGGTACCTAGTCAGGATTTGACAGAGAGAGCATGGTTCGGCCAAGGAACCTAACAGGTATAGGTTCCATAGCAGAAGTAAATGAGTGTTATTTTTGAGAGGGCTGTGTTGGACTCCTTTCCAGTGGCACAGTGTACTGAATGAGGTCTTTTTGTCAATATGGTCCCGTACTTTACTGATTGTATTTGTTTTTCCCAAGTCATGAATGGTGAATCAGACAAATGAAATATTAGCAATCTTGGATAGTATTTTCTACCAAATTCCCTGATCTTAAGCAAGACTGGAAGTAAACTGAGCCCTAACATGTAGTAGCCATCTGCAAATCAGGAGTGCAGTCCATCGGGTTCCCAGTGTTATTATGGGAATTATTCCAGGAAGCCGTGCTTCGGGGGCTCTTCCTTGCTGGTTGCTGTCAGTGTCACCAGAAGTTCATTTACACTCTTCTGTAACCAAAATGAGGACAATGGTCCATTCCTCTCATTGCGTGTCACCTTTCTTTTCCTTTTCTAGGCTTTGTCAGATGCCTCTTTAAAATCTCATTTTTCCTAGGTAAAAATAATGAAGTAGGAAGCAGGAGGGACACAATAGAGTAATAATTCCATACCTGAACCCCTGTCCTGAAGCTTCTTAAGGAAGATTTTGTACTCTGAAAACCCAATGGGAATGGAGGACTAGCAGGAATGTGATGATTAGCTGTCAAATTCCTAAAGAACACATATATTTTCCCTTGAATTAACCACCATAGAAGTGGAATATCAATTAGTGACACAAACTGTGTACTCAACAAACTCAAATCTATTAATCATATTCCTGTATCCTCACTAATGAACTCCTAGGATAGTGATTCAGTGTGATATATATGGTTGTGTAGGAGTTGGGAAGCACATTGTCTAAGGCCCAGGTACTACGTTCATGCATTTTATGAAAAGCAAATGAACACTCTTGTCCTGACATTGGTTAGAAAGGAAAAGCAGCTCTACTTGTTAAAGATATGAGACTATAAAACCATTCATTATTGCCAGGTGGTTAGACCTCTGTGTGTGAAAGAGAAACTACATTATTTTTTAAATTGTTTTAAGTGCCTTAAAGGTGGTGAGTAATGTTTCAGTTTTGAGGAGTTGGAATTCATTGATTAGTTAATTGATTCATTAAAATTTATTGAATGAATACTGCTTCAAACATTGTATTTGGTCTTGGATATAAATGGATTAGGCATGGTGCCCATCCTGTAAATGCCGATAATCTTTGGAGAAGACGTGTAAACGAACAGTGACTAAATAATACTATATTGTAGTCCCATCAAGGTTTGCAGGAAGGTCTGAGTACAATGGAGTAGTCAATTTAACATAAGGGGAGGGCTGCAATCAGGAATGATTTCCCAAGAAAAGTGACACTGACACCAATGAATAAACATTTTTCAGGGATATAAGAAAAGATAAAAGCATCTCAGGTAGAGAAAATAAAGTGTACAAAGGCAAAATGACTTGTGACAACAGAGTACATGGAAACAATCATAGCACATGACAAAATGGTGTTTACTTGTCTAGCCATGACAGGCAGTTGCAGTGTAAAAAATATCTACCTCTGGTGCACAGGGAGGTTCTGTCTCTTCAAAAATCACTCATATATCCCTATATACTGAGGTAGAAATTCATTGGAGCATATAGAACTAATGTACATGTAAGTGACCTAAGAGGCATCTTGTTTGGTGTTGATTTTGCTTGACCCCAAACGGATTGAATTTGGAAGAATATAGTCCTGGAGTAGCTGGCAGGTGCCTTGTGACACGTGGACCCCGAAATCAGACCCAGTGTAGAGGACACAGCAGACAGATGGGAGGTTAAGTCCTAGTCATATGATTGTAGCCATTGAACTAAGCCCCATCTAAAACATATCTTTTTCTGGACCCTTCAGTTGCAATAATTAAATCAGTTTGATTTTTTGGTTTAAAATAGTGTGATTTTTTCCCCTTGTCAATTGTGATCTAACAGATATATCTGGCCTCTCCATTTTACAGACTGATACCCAGTGTGGCAAAGTGAATTGCCACTGAATAACTACAAATTGAGACTAGTCTGAGTCTCTGGCCTCAGAGGCCAGACTTGGAAACCTCCAGCATTTTTCAAAGCATCTGCTTGTGAAGGCCTAAATAAGCAAGTACCTAGAAATTTATTTTGCAATAGCCACATATTTGAGAGTGTGATTTACTTTAGTTTAAAAGTGACATTTTTAAGTGATAATGTTATAGAAAGAACATTAAATCAAGAATCCCGCATTCTGACATGATGACTCACTTTTGCTGCTAGCTGTCCTCTGGAACTCAGCTGGTTCTTCAGGCATATATCTGTATCTTTGATTTTTATGACTCCAAACATAGGTATACTCAATTTTCATCCCTGCCTATATATTCCGAGGAAATATCCTTTTGAATTATTATTTAAAATTTATTTTATTTGTATTTATTTGAGAGGCAGAGAGGTAGACACACACACATACACATATAAAGGGAGAGAGAGAGAGAGAAAGAGAGAGAGAGGTTTTATCTACTTCCATCTACTGATTCACTATCTAAATGCCCACAATGACCAGTGTTGGATCAGAATGAAGTCAGGATCTGGAAATTCAATGCAAACCTCCCATGTGGGTGGCAGGGCTGGGCTTCAACTACTTGAGCTACCATCTATTGCCTACCATCTTGTGCATTAGCAGGAAACTGACCAGAGCTGGGCCTTGAAGCCAGGCACTCTGATAGGGGATGCAGGCATTTTTTGGGTTAAGATTTGTATATTTATTTGAAAGGCAGGGGGAGAAAGAGAGAGACAGAGAGAGAGATAGAGAGAAAGAGCGAGCATTTCCATTTTCTGGTTTATTTCCCAAATGGCTGCAACGGCTGGGACTGGGCCAGGCAGAAGCCAGGAGCCTGGAACTCCATCTGGGTCTCCCACATCAGTGGCAGGGGCCCAACCACTTGGGCCATCTTCCAAAGCTGCTTTCCCAGGTGCATCAGCAGGGAACTTGATCTGAAGTGGAACAGCCTGGGACTCGAACTCATGCCCATATGGGATGCCGGCATTGCAGGTGGTGGCTTCACCTGCTGCATCACTATGCTGGCCTCGTGGACGTCTTAACTGACAGGCCAAACACCAGCCCCTGAATTATTTTTGAAATTGGGTGCAACTCACAAATTATTTATTTTAAATTTACTTTCATTTTATTTGAAAACCAGAGATACACACACAAAAACTTCCATCTGTTGATTCACTCCCTAAGTGTCAATATTTTTTCTTCCAAGAAAATAATCTTTCCTATAAACAGCTATTAATTTTTAGGGCAATGTTTTCAGTATTCAAAAATATCATCTGGGCATGTGTCAAACCATTGTTTTTAACCTCTGCACAATATTTCTAAGCACACCTGTGCATCTAGGCTGGGAAACTGCAAAAATTAGCAAAAATCCCCTAGCATTTTCACATCAAACCACTTGTATTTAATATGCACCACCTCAAAGAGGCACATTACATCTTGCACTATGAAGTGAGGAGAACTGAGAGATTTCTAAGAATATTTGGGTGTTAATTTTCTGTTAACTGAAAGTGATTGACAGTTCGTGGAAATCTGCCTCCTAAATAACCCGTGTGCAGCACCCTTAGTTTATTTGGTATGAAGGGAACTGCTTGTTTTGACCTATTTAGCCACCAGAAACCCTCAATTTACAACTCTAACTGCCCAAATCCCTATGGATAAACTAGGCAAATTCTATGTTTAATTTAGCTCAGGGTTCCTTGAGCTGTTCATGCTACTTTTAAAGGTTGGTGGAAATCAAATGCAAAAATACAATGCAGCCTAGATCTACACTGTATATACCCGGGGTATTTTAATGGAATTTGAACTTGTAGAATTTTAAGATCATGTTTGTAAAAGTAGGAGTTTTTGTTTCATTTCGTGTGCATGGAAAGGGAGCAACTGTATTGTACTTGTATAAATAGTGGATCCAAATATGAAAGAGGAATTAGAAGTAAAAGTCAAAATCAATTATTTTATCAGCAGAACTTGATTTATCTCTAAATAATGTCCATGGTGAGGGGGATATTGCAGGAGCGGGGTGCAAAGGAGCCCTTCAGAGATGCATCTGGTCACTCAGGAATGCGGAATCACTGAGTAAACTTCAGACTTTGTTTGTTTCCTTTGGCTTTCTGTTGCGATGTTCTCTGTTCCAAGTCCCAATATGCTGCTGACACAGATGCCACAGCATAGAGCTGGAAGCTTGGAGTAGTGTGGGGTGGCAGTTCGTTTCCTGGAACCATTCTGCTTTTCTCGGAGTTTACTGGGTTCCTGTACTTCCCCACTTCCCACCCGGTCCACAGCCCTGACTCCAGAAAGGGGATCTCTATATCTCTGTTCAGACAAAGTCTTCGTCCTGAAAAGCTCTAGCTGGTTTCCTAAGCCAGATAGACGAGTTTGCCATGAATGATTTCATAGGCTCACACCCACACTTAGACTTCCATCTGGTCTGCCACAGGAATCTTTAAATGGGTTTCTAGGCCATTGTCTCTGTGTAATGAATTGGATATCATTGGCAGTGGAAAAGAGTTTTAGTTGGTATGTGGATAAATGTTTCTTATTTCCAGCACTGTGTATTTTTATTGCATACAATATGTTAGTTTTCTACTTATACAATGATATAGTTTCTTTTTAAAGAAAAATTTTTTAAAAATGTGAATTGATTTAAAAATAAGTATTAAGAAGAGTTCTGGAGAAATTCAGGCATGGCAGAAAATGCCAAAGTGGTATGTGAGTAGTTCAAGTTTGGGAAGCCCAGTTGTAGACTCTAGGCTAGCTTCTTGCTTTTAGTTAGGCCGGTGAACTGTTGGATCCTCTCAAGAATCAGGATGCCTTTTGTCTGCCAGCCTTTACCTTAACAACATTGGGTGATGATGAGAAATCACATCTCAGGAGATTTTTAGAAAGGCTATGACCTACAGAGTGATGGTGAATAAGAAACAGGAGGCATAGGGTGCGGCCAAAGCTGAGGAAGGGACTTGGGGATACAGAAGTTGGGATTTAGGAAGCTTTCCTGTGAAAAGGAATCCTTACATGGGTTTCAAAGGATGAGTAGGAGCTAGTTAGGTGGAGAAAAGGAAAGAAATGACAAAGTCAAAGCTTGTTTCTTAAAACCATGACCCCAAGTTGTGAGCTTTTGTGTCTTCGTTTGGGTGTGGGGTGGAGGTGGGAAGGACAACGCATCTGTAAACTCATTCCTGACACAGCCGTTATGTACATGCAGTGTACATGTACTTAAGGGACCACTCTCCCTCTGAAGCAAAGGAGGAAGGAGGAGAAGGAATTTATCTTCAAATTTATTTCTGTATTTAACACATTTCAGAAATGCCCCATTTTATTATCTAGCAGTGTCTTAGAGCAGGAGGCCTATGTGTTTGTCAGAATGAGCTCTGCTAAAACCTCTGTATTACTTTGATGGGGAAGGGCATGGGAGCGAAGGACGTTTTGGTTTTCTTGGCAGAGTAAGTATCTTCTTAAATCAGCCTTGTTGATAGAAAAGTCAAGTATTACCAACCTCAGACCAAAGACTTTTGAGGTTTTTTTTTTAAATATGAACAATGAAATAAAACTATTGTCTTAGAATAGCATAGAAGTTTGTCTACATATACAAGTAGATGTGGGTGCAGGGGCCCAAGCAGCTGGTCCATCTTCCCACTGCTTTTCCCAGGCTAAAGTGAACTTTTTTCTGGGAGCTAAATTGAAAGTGGAGCAGCTGGAACATGAAATGGTGTCACAGGCGGTGGTTTACCTGCTACACTACAGTACAGTACAAGCACTGATTGTATATTTTTCTTAAAAAAGATTTATTTATTTATTTGAAAGGCAGAGTTAGAGAGAGAGAGAGAGAGAGAGAAATGATAATATTCCACCTGCTGGTTCACACCCTAAATGGCTGCAACAGCTAGGGTTGGGCCAGGCCAAAGCCAAGAACTTGGAACTCCATCCACATGGGTGACAGGGGCCTAAGCACTTGGACCATCTTCCACTTCTTTTCCAGGTACATTAGCAGGAAACTGGGTCACAAATGCTGCAACTGGTACATGAACCAGCACTCATATAGGAGGCCGACATGGTAGGTGACAGTTTTAACCATGGTGCTACAATGCTGACCCCAATTGTACCTAAGGTAGTCATCTTTCTTGGTATGGTCTGCATAACAAGCTAGTAGGTGCAGCTTCTAGCTTTGAAGTTTGCTTGCATTCACGTTTACCCCCCACTTTTTGGTAACCACAGGCACTTGACTCATATCAAACTTATCGGTAACTGAAATCCCCATTTTCTATCTTTCAATACCTGTTTGACTAGTTTTGCTGGCTATTCCTGAAATGCTTCTTTCCTTTTCTTCTCTTCTCTTCTCTTCTCTTCTCTTCTCTTCTCTTCTCTTCTCTTCTCTTCTCTTCTCTTCTCTTCTCTTCTCTTCTCTTCTCTTCTTTCTTCAAAAAATAAAACTGGTCCTGTCTATGGTCCTTTAGGCAGTTATGCCTATTCTTTTCTTATGAAACTTTATTTAAAATTTTTTATTCATAAATTTACAAGAGAGAGAGCACACAAGTGACTTCCATTTACTGGTTCATTTTGCAAATGCCTGTGATGTCTGCTAATGACATCATAATGATGTCATTAACTACAGGGATGAAGCCAGGAGCTGAGAATTCAACCCAGCTCCCTCATTTGGGTGGCAGAGATCCAACTACTTGAGCCATCATTGCTGTCTCTCAGGGATTGCATTAGCAGGAAGCTGGAGTTTAGAGTCAGAACCAGAAATAGCATCCAAGTCATGGGCATCTTAACAGCTAAACTAAAGGCCTGCCCCCACCCAACATTTAAAGCCATACTGTATTCTATTTGAACAAGGGGAGTGAAGGGGCTCCATGAACATTAGGGAAGCGCATCTCCAACTTTATCAATAACAGATCCACTTGGAATCTTGTTAAAATGCAAATTAGGATTCGATGGATCTGAGATAGGTCCAACATTTTGCATTTCTAAGAAGCTCCCAGAGATTAAATTTTGAGGGGCCAGTGCTGTGGTAAAGTAGGTTAATCCTCCACCTGCGGCCCTGGCATCCCATTTGGGCACCAGTTCTAGTCCTGGCTACTCCTCTTCCAACCCAGCTCTCTGCTGTGGCCTGGGAAAGCAGTAGAAGATGACCCAAGTGCTTGGGCCCCTGCACCCACGTGGGAGACCTGGGAGAACCTCTTGGCTCCTGGCTTCAGATCGGCACAGCTCTGGCCATTGAGGCCATCTGGGGAGTGAACCAACGGAAAGAAGACCTCTCTTTATCTCCTCTCTCTCTCTCTCACTGTCTGCAACTCTACCTCTCAAATAAAATTTTTAAAAATAATTTTGAGGAACAGATTCTCGGAGTATCTGAAAGCTTTCCTATAACTGATCCTCCTTCCACATTTCCTCCATTGCCAGCGGGATGTGCATTTTCTTACTTTGTGAGCCAATTCTGACATCCTTTAAATCTCAGCTGGAGCTTACTTTTGCAGACTTCTGAGACTCGTCTTTTTAAGGGAGGGAGCTGTGCAGAATCTTCTTTTGGGTTTCCCCATGGCTTGGTAAGAGTGTCAATGAATGGTGCCAATGTTTTACGGAGTTTCTTTGGCTCCCCTGAGAGAGCTGGACAAGGCCACAGTTATGAAAGCCTTGTCTCAGAGGCAGGGACAGCTAACACAAAAGCAGTTGTCAATCTCTGGGAAATTTTTTTTTGTAGGCCTTGTATCAGATTTCATTTTTATTTTCCTCAGTTCTGATTGATTTTGTCAACATTAAAAAGAAATTGATTAAATACATAAATGTTAAAATCATTTAATGTCACTGGAAGAAGGCTGAAAGAAGTTGTCGGGTTCCTAGTCTCGGTGAGGAAACAATTTGTGGAAAAGTGATTTTAAGCCTGATACAAGGTTCAGAGCTGCCTAACAATGCTTACAACCTCAGATGCACACCCAAAGGGGAGATGCACACCCCTCAGAACCTAAGTTCACTCCGGATTTTCTCACGCTTCTCTTGATTTCTTCACCATGCTTACTTAGATCTACATCTCCCTTAGATGTCCCTCACTTTTCTCTGTTATGTCTTTTTCCCTTTTTAACCTTCTTGTGTTCAACTATCCTCCCTTTGTCAAATTTCTTTGAAAACCCTATTGTTTGTCAAAGTATCTTTCTAGTAATACAGATACCCCTCCCTCACCCAATGCTTTTCATGTGGTTTCAGTAGACTCATATAGAGCAGCCTTGCTGTATGGAAATGAGTGTTACTGCATCTGCCTGTTCACCAAAGCAGGACTGATAGAGGGAGGAAAACCACACTCATGGTTCTGAAAGGAGGTCTCTGGGGTGTCTCTCAACTAAATTTCAGAGGTGGTGTGGGGTGAATAACTGCAGAAGGCATGAGCTATTGAGGAATCCCAGTTTGGCTGGCTCTGTGCAGTCAGACGCAGCCAGCCCTGTTTGTGTGTGAAAGGATTGGGTTTTCCCCAAGCTGTTGGTAATGTTGCAAGAATAGACTTTCCCCTCCCTGGCTCCCTGGAGGAAAGTGGCTGCCAAGGTATTTTGGAACTGAAACATAAAAATGAACCGACCCCTGGAAGACAGCAACAAGGGTCCTTTGATATTTTCTGTGCTCACTGTGATCAGTCTGGCATCCATTTCCTTCTTAGGTAAGGATTGTGAGATATCATTGGCTGGTGCAAACTTGTGAGCAGGCCACTTCTGCTGAGGACACGCTGGTGGGAGTGGTCAAGCCTGTTTGGATTGGGAGTCCTTAAAGAGGGGCAGTTTACAGATGAGTTCTGGTGGAGCCCGTCAGGGAGAAGGAAACCAAACACGATGAGAAATGTTTAACAATTAAAACCAGCCCTTGCCTGTGTGGTCCTGTGTTTCACCGCATCATTCTACAGGAATGGACTGCTGGGAAGAAGACTGGATTTCTGACAATTGTTAAGGCCAAAAACCTGTTGAAGGCTCTATTAAGGTAGTGGAGAAAATGTCAAAGTCGTCAAAACTTCAGAGAGTTACTTAATAGCTATGATGACCATAGACCACCAGACGGCTGAGCCACAGATCACAGCCACATGCTGAAGAAAATAGGAGGGTGGGTTGAGGCGGATTCAGAAGCAATTAAAAAATGTACTGTGACTTTTCAGGAAGCTAGTGATTTTCATTTTCAAAAAGGTGAATGGATTTTTTTGTTGTACTGAGAATTAATCTGTGCTCATTAAAAATACTGTAACATATCAATAAGAAGAAAAGAACAGTATAATCTCCACTCCTACTACCTAGACTCAATCTCTAGTAGGGACTGGCACTGTAGTGCAGTGGGCTAAGCCTTAACTTGCAGCATCGGCATCCTGTATGGGTGCCGGTTCAAGTTGCGGCTGCTCCACTTCTGATCCAGCTCTCTGCTATGGCCTGGGAAAGCAATAGAAGATGGCCCAAGTCCTTGGATCCCTGCCCCTGAGTAGGAGACTCTGAAGAAGCTCCTGACTCTTGGCTTAGATCTGCTCAGTTCCAGCTGTTGCAGCCATTTGGGGAGTGAACCAGAGGATGGAAGACTTCTCTCTCTCTCTGCCTCTACCTCTCTGTAACTTTGCCTTTCAAATAAACAAATCTTAAAAAAATTTCTATAGTACATTTTCCTTTTTTTTAAGATTTATTTATTTGAAAGGCAGAGTGGTAGAGAAAGAGGGAAAGACGGATGGGGAGGGGGTGAGGGAGGGAGAGAGAGAAAGAAATCTTTCATCTGCTGGCTTACTCTCCAAATGCCTACACACCTGGGGCTAGGCAGCTTGAAGCCAGGAGCTGGGAACTGCATCCAGGTCTTCCATATTGGACTCAGGTACCTGGGCCATCATCTGCTGCCCTCTCAGGCATATTAGCAGGAAGCTGGATCAGAAGCAGAGTAGCTGAGACTCAGACAAGCACTCAGATATGGGATGTGAGTCTCCCAAGTGGCAGCTACTCCTGTTGTGCCTTTTAGCTGTTTTCTTTCTTTTTTTTTCCTTTTTTTTTTTTTTTTTTGGCAGGCAGAGTTAGACAGTGAGAGAGAGAGAGACAGAGAGAAAGTTCTTCCTTCCGTTGGTTCACCCCCCAAAATGGCCACTACGGCCGGCACGATGCACCAATCTGAAGCCAGGAGCCAGGTGCTTCCTCCTGGTCTCCCATGCGGGTGCAGGGTCCAAGCACTTGGGCCATCCTCCACTGCCCTCCCGGGCCACAGCAGAGAGCTGGCCTGGAAGAGGAACAACCTGGACAGAATCCAGCGCCCCAGCCGGGACTAGAACCCGGGGTACCGGCGCCGCAGGCAGAGGATTAGCCTAGTGAGCTGCGGCGCTGGCCAACCTTTTAGTTGTTTTCCACATGTAAAATTAAAAGACACTTATGTCTTCAGGGTAGATATAATTTTGATTTTTAAAAAAAATCTTCAGTTTATATCATAAGTCTTTTCACATTATTTCAAAGTTGTCATGTGTGTTTTCTTATGTAAGCTTTATGGTTGCTTTTTTGGGGCTGTGCCTGAGGTTTGTTATTTGTTCCATATTGTTAGATCTTTCATTTAGTGTTCTTTTTCTTGTATTATAAGTAATAAGCTGTGTTTCTTGAATATCTTGTCTTAGTTCTCCAGAAATGGTTTTCAGAAAGGCTATTTACTTTTAGACGGTGGATAGTCTAGAGGATTAGAGTAAACTCTCCTGTGATTTGAAAGGATAGGATAGTGCAGGCCAGCGTCTGAAACTGCCAACACAGCGTTGACACTTGAGTTACCGAAGTTCTTCTCTGCTCCAGCCCCACCTGCAACCAGCACATTCAGCCCTGCTTTGTCTGAACTGAGGAAAGGAGATATTAGGGATTAAAGAAATGGGCACTAGATGCTGTTGTAAGCACAGTATGCAAATTTATTCAAGAGAGCCCCTGGGACAGGGCCTGCTCGGTGAGCTGAAGTTCTCCCTTCAGTGCTCTTGTGATTGGGCCCTTGCCCAAGGACTTGCTTACAAGCTGTGTCAACTTGAGTAAGTCTCTTCACCCCACCCTGAGACTCAGTTTCGCCATCTGGCACCCAACCTCTTGTAGAGTTGTTGTGACAAGTAGAGAAAATGGAAAAGGATTAACATAGCTCTCAATTCATAACACATAATAAATAAAAAGTCAGCTATCATCATCGTCATTGTTGCTGCTGCTGTTGTCTTGTTAAGCTATTTTCCCAGGAGTGTCATTCTTGTCTCCTGTCTCCAAACAGCCCCAGCCGTTGGCTGGTGTCTTGCATCAGCCACAATGTACCTTTCTGGAATCAAAAAGTTTTACCACCTGACAAAGATATTGGCCTCTAGCTGATCTAACCCACCAGACCCACTTGTCTCCTGAAAGTGACAAGTCTCCAGACTGGCCCCTACTTCACTTGTTCCCCCTGAACATTTCGATTTACATGATCAGTCACCTTTCTTACAGATCAGCCTTACGGGGGTGGGGGGGGTGTGATTTTTTTTTTTTTTTTTTGGTAGCTTTCTCTTCCCACTGATCCACTGATTGCAGCATGTCTTTTTTTTTTTTTTTTTTTTTTTTTTTTAAGATTTATTTTATTTGCAAGTCAGAGTTACACACAGAGAGAAGGAGAGGCAGAGAGAGAGAGAAAAGTCTTCCATCGCTGACTCATTCCCCAACTGGCCACAAAGGCTGGAGCTGCGCTGATCCGAAGCCAGGAGCCAGGAGCTTCCTCCAGGTCTCCCATGTGGGTGCAGGGGCCCAAGGACCTGGGCCATCCTCCACTGCTTTCCCAGGCCATAGCAGAGATACCCGATTCTAGTTAGTTGGTAGTTGGATGATTCATCTATAGGTAGGGAATGAGCCAAATCAGACTATATATTCTCTTTTGGCAAATCCACATAATCAGGACAGGTCTCTGGTTGCGAGCCATGGGAAGAAATCTGGACTCACGAGTGCAAAATCAGAAGATGTTCATGACCATAATCATGGTAAGTCTGGGCTGGAGCAAGGCAATTGGAAGCAAGGAGGCCTAGTTGTGGGATTTGCCTATCCAAAAGGAGGTTAGATGCAGCAGCAGGAGGACATAGAAATGCAGGATTTCCATAATCAGATTTGTGTCATAATGGTCATAAATGCCAACTCCTGTGTTAAGAACTTTTTATATGTTATCTCATCTAAATCTCATTTGAGAGGTTCTCATTTTCCTGATGAGAAATTTGAATCTTACAGATCTTTGAACGTCTGCTTTTTAAATTTAAGTGATTTCTTTCTCTTTTTTTAAGATTTCGTTCTTTCTTTCTTTCTTTTTTTTTTTTTTTTTTTTTTTTGACAGGCAGAGTGGACAGTGAGAGAGAGAGAGACAGAGAAAGGTCTTCCTTTTGCTGTTGGTTCACCCTCCAATGGCTGCCGTGGCCAGCGCGCTGAGGCGGGCGCACGGCGCTGATCCGATGGCAGGAGCCAGGTACTTATCCTGGTCTCCCATGGGGTGCAGGGCCCAAGGATTTGGGCCATCCTCCACTGCACTCCCGGGCCACAGCAGAGAGCTGGCCTGGAAGAGGGGCAACCGGGACAGAATCCGGCACCCTGACCGGGACTAGAACCCTGTGTGCCGGCGCCGCTAGGCGGAGGATTAGCCTAGTGAGCCATGGCGCCGGCCAATTTATTTCTTTGAAAGGCAGAGTTACAGAGAGAGAACAGACAGACAGACAGACACACACACACACACACACACACACACACACACACACACAGAGAGAGAGAGAGAGAGAGAGAGAGAGAGAGAGAGATCTATCTTCCATCCACTGATTCACTTCCCAAATGACTGCAACTGCCAGGGCTGGGCCAGACCAAAGCCAGGAGCCAGGAGTGGGTGTAGGGGCCCAATCACTTCAGCCACCTTCAGCTGCTTTCCCAGTCTTATTAGCAGGGAGCTGAATTGGAAGTGAAGCAGCCAAGACTTGAGCTGGTGCCCCTATGGGATGTTGGGACCACAGGACAGTGACAACCCCTAAGTTATTTCTTTATAATTCTTTAAAGTAATGCTAAAGGTACTTACCTGCAGCATCTCGTTGGATTCAAACCAACAACTCATTGGAGTTAAATGCTGTAGATGAAGCAACGTCGAGAGGTTATGTAAACTGCTCGAGGTAATGCAGAATCAAATGAATGAGCCAGGATTTGAACCCAAGTCTCTTTCTGAGATCAGGCAGATGGTTTTTATATTACATTTGTAAAATAAACAATGCAATCTACTGCTAAAAATTTTTTAGACTAATTCCAAGGTGTGTTTAAGAACAGAAAAATTCACTTTGGAAATGAGTCCAGTTCATTTTGAGAAATGATCCACTTTAGTAAATTGCTTTCTGCAAATAAGTTTGTGTCACTTTTCAGGGGTCAGGAGGATTGGATTGATCAAAGAACATTTCCACATTTTGTCCAATAACATGTAGTGTAGTCTGCATTTTCTGTACTGTAAGAGCAATTGGGTGAGGAGGAGTGTGGCCTTGCTTTTCATCTCTGGAGATTCTGTTGCATGGTTTGACCTCCCAACTTGCTTTGCAAGGTGTTTTCAATTTCAGGTTGCAACTAAAATGGGATTGGCACTAATTTTATTTTTCTTTAGGTTTAGATCAATACAGACAGCTGCCATGTCATCATGGTAGCACTGAAAAGAAGGGGAAGAGCCAATGAAAAATGTGCAGGCCATTATGAAGACTGGCAGATTAAAACTGATACAGGAAATGAAATTGCATACTTTTTCACAAGATGAGTCACACAGCTGAAAGTGTATGGTAGCACCTGGACTAACAGCCATAATGATGATCCTTAATCTCCATAAGTGACAGATATCTAAGATGACTGACACCCAGATGACAGCTAAGGCAACACCAGCCCAGCTTCTTGGTCTAGGAACAGGAGAAATGCTAACAGAATGATAAGTTCAAATATGATATGATAACACTATAATAACTTTAATAATCTGCAGTAAACTGCTGTTCTTAAAATTTATGATAAAATAGCTTCCATCAATGTATAAAATATGGACATTTATTATATTTTATATTCCCAGGTCCACTTAACAGCGAGGAAAGGGGAATATAACCTTACAGAGAAAAGGCAATCTTAACAAAAACGTATGCCTTCCCTACCCCTCCCTGTTGAGAACATTCCTTATTGCTCAGGTATGCCTGTTTATCCTGAAGTCTCAGCCATGCCCATTCCCACTTATAGCCCCATACCAAAGCACATATGAAAACCTCTGCCCTGAGAGTTCAGAGCATTTTGGAGTCACTGCTGATCCTTCACCTCCCTCCTTTCCCTCACCGTGTCTAGACAGGCTCCCAGGCTCTTCTCTTTTCTTTGCGTGATACACAGTCTCTGCTAAATGTCTGATTATTGCCTGGTTTTGACCCTTGTTATTCAGCATCCCTCGGCCTGTTTATTTGATTCCATTGTGTGACCTCTGATTTTGTCCTGCAGTATTTGCTGCACAGACCCTAGGATGACAGATGGTTCAATGGAAAGAACTTGGGCAAAACACTGTTTCTTTTCTTTTTTTTTTGCCTTACATTATACCTCTTTAAAATTGGAATAAGAATATCCACATCACAGGGCTATTGATGAGATGAAAATCAGAATAGAGATGGAGAACTTAGAATCCCTTCTATGCTCATCAATGTTGGGTGAATGGCCCTTTTTGTCTCCTCATACCAGTTCAGACTCTACTCAGTCATTTTTTTCTGCTCCATTCATTCTGGAATACGGAATAAAGCAAAAAAATATGTTTATGAAGTATTTAAAACTTAGATAGTTTGAGAGGTGAATTGGAGGTTTATATCCTATCTTACTTTTGAGACCTAAATTTACCTGTCAGAGCTAGATTAGAACATTTCTAAACCCTATGCTTAGGTGAGAGATAAAGATGCTCCTCCACATATCTTACATGTGAGATAAAATAAAAAAGTGATGGGAATCTGGTACAGTGGTTAAAGTAACAGCTTGGGACTCTCACATCTCACATCTGGTTGGCACTTCTAATCCAGCTTCCTGCTAATGCATACCCCGGGAGGCAGCAGATTCTGGTTCAAATGCTTGGGTCCCTGCCACCTACGTGGAAGAGCCAAATGGAGTTCCTAGTTCCTGGCTTTGGCCCAGCCCAGCTCCTACAAAAGGCACTGGCTCTATCTCACTGTCACTCTGCCTTTCAAATGAAATGAAAATAAGAAATAATGAAAAAAAGGTGAAAATGTCTTATAAAGTCCAACAATGTTCTTATATTGTCCCCCTAATGACTACTCTAAGCTTTTTAAAGACATTGAATTCTTAAAAGCAGTAATACCAACCCACTTTTCCTCACTGTGGTTTGTCTTGTCATATCTGTCCCCTGTTCACAGGGTCTACTTATCAGCCAATCAATATCTTTTAAACAGCTGAAATGTCTGTTTGCTTATTCATTTATTTGTTTAGTGATCTTGCTGTATGTTTCCAAACTGCCATCTTCTGTGTGTGTTTGGCCAATATGACCCAGGTTTGTATTAGTGAAATAATATTTTTCATCAACATTAATCTTTAGATTTTCTGAAGCCCACAAGGTGTTAAAGCCTTCTGTTAATGCACGTTATGGCAAGTAACGTCCTATCCCTTCTACTTTCTTCTTGGTAAGAGAACCCCAGTGCTGTTTCATCATTAGGCCTGTGATTGTCATTGGCCCCTCCTAAACCCCAGCAGGTGAATCAGGATTAATCTAAGGAAATCCCAGTAATCCCTTCCCTCTTTCTCCCTCTTTTTTTGAATGCTCGATATAGGTAAGAGCTTAGGTGCAAGCTTGCTTAAGAAATGTACAGACATATAGGGGCCAGCGCTATCGCGCAGTGGGCTAAAGCCCTGGCCTGAAGCACCAGCATCCCATATGGGCGCCGGTTCTAGTCCCGGCTGCTCCTCTTCCAATCCAGCTCTCTGGGAAAGCAGTAGAGGATGGCCCAAGTCCTTGGGCCCCTGCCCCATGTGGGAAACCTGGAAGAAGCTCCTGGCTCCTGGCTTCAGATTGGCACAGCTCTGGCCGTTGCGGCCATCTGGGGAGTGAACCAGTGGATGGAAGACCTCTCTCTCTGTCTCTACCTTTCTCTGTAACTCTGTCTTTCAAATAAATACATTTTTTTAAAAAAAGAAACATACAGACATATAAGAGAAACTTTAAGTTTCTTTTGCTCTTGAAGGGGACAAAAAATTCAAGAAAAAGTGGTTCACATATTCCTGACTCTGGTGGTCACTGGGTCAGGAGTTGGTGCCATGGAAGTCATCATGAGACTATGAGGATGAAAGCAACATGTTAAGAGTGGCAGAGGACAACATGGAAAGGACCTGGGTCCATGATGATGTCAAGGAAGCACTCACTGAATCTACCCCAGAAACATCATTCTTACTGTTTTAAATTAATTTAGTTATGTTCACTATTACCAATATTTGAAAGTATTTGAATTGACTTATTAATGTTCAATGCATATTTTAGTTTATATTTATTTTTCAGAAATAAGTCGCTTAATGGCAAATCTGATTTCTGATTATATTTGTCCTGTATAGACTTAATTTTTCAAGACTGTCAATCTTTTTTAAAATGAAAGAATGATGTTATTAGCACTTTTAAAACTTAGGATTCACCAAATTTCTATCATTTACATACCACTTTTATGATTTTCTCATATTCTTATATCATACTAACAGAAATATTTTTCCTTAAGTTATCTTTTCTTAAAGACCCAGCCATATCCTATGCTTTTAAAAATAACAAATGCTGGTGAGGATGCGGAGAAAAAGGTACTCTAATACACTATTGGTGTGAATGTAAACTAGTACAACCAGTATGGAAGACAGTATGGAGCTGCCTCAGAAATCTTTAAATAGATCTACCATATTATCCAGCCATCCTACTCCTGGGAATTTACCCAAAGGGAATGAAATCAGCATAGGAGTTTTCTGTACCCTGATGTTTATAGTAGCTCAACTCACAATAACTAAGGTCTTAATCTACCCAGATGTCTCTCAACTGAAAACTGGATAAAGAAAATGTGGTGTACATACATGATGAAATACTACTCAGTCATAAAAAAGATCTTGTGCAGCAAAATGGATGCAACTGGAGACCATTATGCTTAGTGAAATAAGCCAGATCCAAAAAGATGTGTATCATATGTTTCTCTGATACGTGGTTGCTAATATAGAATACGAAAAGTATATATAAGAATGAAATTGACATCTAGTGATTGGATTAGTGCTTAGAGCCGTTGTCTGTATTCCTATGGGACAGTGGTCTTTCTAGTTTTTACTTGTTGAATACATGGTTAGTGATGTGGGAAGCCTGTGACCATAAAGTAAATTAAAAAAAATTCATGTAAAATTTAAAGAAAAAACAAAACAAAGTAAGGAGGGGATTTGAGGGAGAGAAAGAAGTATGGTTATATTCTTAAAATTGTATCTATGAAATATGTTCTCCTTATTTTTTATTTTTTTAAACTTTTATTAAATGAATATAAATTTCCAAAGTACAGCTTATGGATTACAATGGCTTTTCCCCCCCATAACTTCCCTCCCACCCACAACCCTCCCCTCTCCCGCTCCCTCTCCCTTTCCATTCACATCAAGATTCATTTTCAATTATCTTTATATACAGAAGATCAGTTTAGCATATATTAAGTAAAGATTTCAACAGTTTGCACCCACACAGAAACACAAAGTGTAAAATACTGTTTGAGTACTAGTTATAGCATTAAATCACAACGTACAGCACATTTAGGACAGAGATCCTACATGAGGAGTAAGTGCACAGTGACTCCTGTTGTTGACTCAACAAATTGACACCTTGTTTATGGCATCAGTAATCACCCTAGGCTCTTGTCATGAGTTGCCAAGGCTATGGAGGCCTTTTAAGTTCGCCGACTCTGATCATATTTAGACAAGGTTATAGTCAAAGTGGAAGTACACTCCTCCCTTCAGAGAAAGGTACCTCCTTCTTTGATGGCCCATTCTTTCCACTGGGATCTCATTCGCAGAGATCTTTCATTTAGGTGTTTTTTTTGTTTGTTTGTTTTGCCAGAGTGTCTTGGCTTTCCATGCCTGAAATACTCTCATGGGCTTTTCAGCCAGATCCGAATGCCTTAAGGGCTGATTCTGAGGCCAGAGTGCTGTTTAGGACATCTGCCATTCTATGAGTCTGCTGTGTATCCTGCTTCCCATGTTGGATCGTTCTCTTCCTTTTTTATTCTATCAGATAGCATTAGCAGACACTGGTCTTGTTTGTGTGATCCCTTTGACTCTTAGTCCTATCATTATGATCAATTGTGAACAGAAATTGATCACTTGGACTAGTGAGATGGCATTGGTACATGCCACCTTGATGGGATTGAATTGGAATCCCCTGGCACATTTCTAACTCTACCATTTGGGGCAAGTCAATTTGGGATTGAGCATGTCCTGAATTGCACATCTCTTCCCTCTCTTATTCCCACTCTTAGCAATATGTTCTCCTTATATAAATAAAAAAATAAGTAAGTCCCCATTTAAACACACACACACAAATGTTGTCTTCTAAAAATTAAGCTCACTCATTTTAACAAGAAATTTTCTCAGTAGAAGTTGAATACAAATACCATTCTCCTTAAATAGAAGATTATCATGAAAAGAAATTCCATGGACAAAGTAAGGTTATCAAATTCTTGTGGGATATAGTGCTTGTGAAGACTAACACTGCGACTTGCTCTCTGTTGAAAGGGGAAACCGGGGCTGGCGCCGTGGTGCCATGGCACAGTGGGTTAATCCTCCACCTGTGGTGCCGGCATCCCATATGGGTGCTGGTTCTAGTCTAGGCTGTCCCTCTTCCAATCCAGCTCTCTGCTGAGACATGGGAAAGCAGTAGAAGATGTCTCAAGTGCTAGGGCCCAGCATCCGTATGGGAGATCAGGAAGAAGCACCTGGCTTCTGGCTTCGGACCGCTCAGCTCTGGCTGTTGTGGCCATTTGGGTGGTAAACCAATGGAAGGAAGCCCTTTTTCTCTGTCTCTCCCTCTCACTGTCTGTAACTCTACCTCTCAAATAAATAAAATCTTAAAAAAAAAAAAAAAGAAAAGAAAGGGGAAACCAGGGAGTGTTATAGATGTGGTAAAATAGTCCTGCCACCAGCTGAGCCTATTTCCTTTTCCACAATCAGAATAACTAAAAGCAAATGTCAAAGAGGGTGTCTGCTGTATCTGAACTGATCTAAATGCCACGCCGACACCATTGTAAATCATCTCGGGTGCCACAAACATTTGGCTTCCCTCTAAACTGACCTGGTCAGAGAGACCTCTCAAGAACCTGACATCCCACACAATACCTACCAGAGTGAAGCTCAAGGTGACCCTGCAAAGAGAAGGCACGCCTAAGAATCTTGATTTGCTGGGATTATGAGAGGTCATAAAAAGTGAATGTTGCAATATTTTATTATAGTTGACATTAAAGCAAAGATAATCATTTATTTTCTTCATGTCAGTTGTATTTAACCTTCCGGAATTTTGTGTCTCCTTGAGACTTTCTGTAAAACCATGGTTATACTTAGGAGAATGCACAATTGCACACATACACATGTGAACACATGGAATTTTCACAGAAGTTCAAAAGATCCACGGGTGTTAGGTTGAGGAAAAGCATTGTGTATATTTTATACATGTCTATCTAAGCTCACTATGTGATTCAGTTCACTGCAAACTCTGATTTGGTGCAAAACATGGTTTTTGAGTATATCTATCAAGGAGTAAGAGTGGGCTGTTAATTTTAACTTCATTGAACTGGACAGTTACTCTCCCCTCAACAGCTATTTGGAATAGACATAAGTTACAGTGATGTTGCCTTTCAGGAAGCTCCAAGGGATGAGGTCAGGGTCTATAAAAAGAAAATCAGCCAACCCTATAAAGTCATTTTCTGAACTTTGAAACGCCACTGAATGTACCTAGTAAAGTTGTTCCTGGGTAAGCAGACTCCCAGGCCTGGGTGGAGTTCACACGGGTTCCTTAACTAAAATAAACAAAAGTGACTGGGAACTTTGGATTGCCTTTGTCTGAACTTGAGTGGATGGATGGATGGGCAAAAACAGCATACCACACACCTGCTTGTCAACCAGAGAAACCCAGATAGTCACTTGTTTCTTATATTTTTAACTGAGCAAAAAAATCATATGATTCTAATTTATGATGGCTAATCTGTCCTAAAACACACCACACATTTTTCCAGCCAAATAATTCTTCCTTTAAAAGGCATAGGGTGAATAACTAGAAAAAGTAGATCATTTTAATCTCTAATTCTAAAAGATAATATTTAAAATTTGAGCTGTAGGACTAACATATTAACTAAGTACTACGAGCTGAATAGATTTTGGAATAAATTTCATTAGGCTATGATGAAGAAACTAGCAAAACTTACTAAATTTCTTAGGTGCTTTTTTCCTTTAATCTTGATTTTAGATTGAGCTAATGATTAATTTCAAACATTTGTAAATGGTTAAGATCAAACATGTTACTTCCAAATATTGAAAAGAACATTTGAATTAAAACTACTTAACCAAAGAAATGTTGGATTAAAGACCTTGAATTGGTGCTATTCATCTGATTCTTTACATAACAAATATTAGAAAAATATGAGGAAATTTTATGTTAGATCTTCATTATTTCCAAACAAAATTACTTGTTTTGTACTAAGAACCACCCACCATTTTACTTTAATTTTTGGTTTACTCATGGCTTGGCCAGAGGCATGAAAAATTTTCAAATGTCTCAAGAAAGTTTTTTTAAGATTAGTAAAGATGATGTTATCCATCTCACTGGGTTATAAGCTTACATTTTTCTCTGGAAGGATTTAGATTTAAATTCTTAATATCATGAAGTCACATTAGTAGCCACGGTGAATATGAAAATTTCATTTTTTTATCCTTGAAAGTTAATTTTTCTAAAGCAAATAAGCATTGCCCAAATTTGGTTGATGGCAGACCTGTACCAGTGATTTGGGCACCGATTAGTTTGACAACAATTAAATCATAATGTTGCCTATGTTTATGGTCTGTGAAAATGTAAATATTCCCCTCTCAGCTTCTTAATCTATGAAGTGAGCTTGTCTATGCATACATCTTCTTTATTAATATTGGCAATGTTCATTGGGAGAAATTTGTGAAGTGTGTTAAAACATTCATGATGGATATGTGAAGTACAGTTTGAATAAAACAAAGTTAACCTTCTCTGGGTCACAGAAAATACAAATTCATTATTTTTTATGTAATAATAGGTAAATATTTGGTATGATTATGTATAACCTAGCAGAGGCTGAAATTTAAGACTAGGCTTTAGGAGATAATGAAAATAGACTGAAAGTTCTTTTAAGGAAACTTCAAACTGCTGAGATCAATGCTCTCACGAGGCTCTCTGTATACATATCTATGTATACATATATATTTGTCAAAGGAGTGTCTATTTTGTTATTGATTTTATTCTCCATAACTAAATTGTGTGATATTTGCACAAATGCTTTGAACTGATGAACAATGGTAAATATTTTCTTATAAATAATTCCCTTAAAGCAAAATTCAATCTTGTTTCATGTCAAGTAGAGTTTACTTGAGGAAAAAAGAACAAAACAAAGCAAAAAAAAAAAAAACTCAGAAAACAAAAACCTATGATTCTTGGAATTGAGCTGCGCTAGAACCATAGCAAATTCTGAGAACTCTTGCAAAAGTCAATCTTAATCACTTGAAAAGTCCTATTGAGATTCTTACTAATAATGTCAGTTCAAGGTGATAAATACACTGATTTAATCCCACAGCAGTGTTTTTAGTGTGGTACTGGGGCTACCAAGCTAAGATCACCTGAGAACTTGTTCAAAGTCTAGATCACTGAGTCTCTGGTCTGTATGACTTTCCTACTGAAATTGACTAGAATTTCTGAGTTGTCCTTTCTAAAGGAAATTTTAATAATTTTCCAGATTTTTACACACTTCAAGATTGAAGCGTGAAGTTTCCCTCCATAAAGGAAGTAACAGTGAACAGCTTGCTCATTTCTGATAGTCCTGAAGGGCAGATGATAGGTGATTTTTTTTTTAAATTTTTTAGGTGAAAAGGGAGAATTGAGCTGATAACATCATCATCATAAGCTATCATAATATCCCTTTCTTTCTCATCACCACCATTGCCATAGCTGCTTGCCATTTATTGAACATTTACCATATGCCAGGCATTGGGCTAATTGCCTTTCAAACATGATCTCATTTAATCCCCATAATCAGTTTTTATGATCACCAGTTCATACAGCTAGTATAGGATGAGTTTGGGAGTAAACCTTATGGTTTTCAATGATGGCTCTTAAATGGATGTAATGACAAAAAATAGAGGACTGAGTGAAGGAGAGAGAGAAAATATGTTTTATGTTCTTTCAAGCAGCCAGATACTTTACATACTTGGTTATATTACCCCACCAACAAACCATGAAGTATCTATTTCTAGCTTTAAGTGACAAATGTCAAAACTGAGGATCAGGAAATTTAAAGCAACCCTGTTAGTAATGGAAAGGTTCAAATAAAACTGCCTTTTTCTCTCTCTCTCTCTCCACCAAACCCTTGCTCTAGGCAGAGTTGGACTGTACAAGTTAAAAATCTTCATTCTGCTGCATGCTAATTCTGTGACTAATGGCCAGTTACTCTACTTCTCTGTGCCTTAGTTTATTCACTTGTAAAATAGGGTTAAATTAGTATGGATATCAGAGGGATTTTGAGATGATTAAATGACTGTGTATATTATATAAATCACTTACAGAGGTGCCTCAACATGGAAAGCCAAGACTCTGTGGCAAAAAGTATCTTACATGGAGGATCTCTGTGAGACCTCAGTGGAAAGAAAGGGCCATCAAAGAAGGAAGTACTCTTCTCTGAAGAGCTTATGGCTGTGTTCAAATACCGATGGGGTCTGTGGTCACAAAAGGCTTCCATAGCCTTGGTAGCCCATGGCAAGAGCCTCGGATGATCACTGATGTCATAAATAAGAGTGTTAATTGTTAAAGGAACAACAGGAGTCACTGTGCACTTACTCCCCATGTAGGACCTCTGCCCTTAATGAGTTGTACTATGAGAATCAACTGCAAATCTTGCTCTCAAACCGTACTCTATATGCTGCATGTGTGCGTGGGCGCAAACTGTTGAAATCTGTGCTTAACATGAAGTTGGTCCTCTGTATATAAAATCAAACTAAAAATGAACCATAATAAAGGAGATGAGAGAGGGACAGGGAGGTGGGATGGGAGTTGGAGTAGGAGGGTGGGTATGGGGGAAAGAACCACTATATTCTTAAAGTTGTATCTATGAAAAAATACATTCATTAAAAACTTAAAAAAAAGAAATGCACCAGAAAAAATATACTTTGAAAGCTCTTTATTTCCTTTAAAAATTTCTTTAGCTACATACCCCCTTGAAACCTTTATAATTTAAAGTCCTCTCTGTTATTACTTTGATTTCTTCATTAAATACTGTATTTTTGGAAAGTATTTGCTTAATTTCTAAATGATTATTTATTATTTATATGTTATGCTGATTTACAGCTTATTTGCACTATGGTCAACAGTATACTGTATTTTAGTGCAAGCATTTAAAATTTTCTGAAACTTGATTTATTAAGCATAAGTTCAGTTTGGAAAATGTTTCTTAATCATTTCAAAATAAGTTATCTTGTTCTTTTTTGGGTACGGTGGTGTTTATAAATAGAGTCAGATTGCTGTTTAATTCATTCAAATTTTCTACACCTCTATTTTCTATGGGTAAAAGAGGTAGATCTTAACTATATCTATCTACTCTACTATGACTGTCTACATCTATATTAATGTCTTTTTTTTTCTTTATCTGAGGTCTCATAACTATAACACTATGTTACAGGTGAAAATCAAAGTAGAAAAGTTGTATTGTCTAGTGTATTTCTCCTATGTTATAATAAGCTATTCTTATTTAACTCCTATAATACTGTAACGTGTGTAATAGTGCTGTTGCTCCAGACTTACTCATTTTGGAGTTTAAATGAATGTCTGTGTTGCAGCTTCCTTTACTTTCAACCTTTCTGTATCCCTGAATTTAACATTCTGGGGTAGCATGTAGTAGATCAATTATTTTAGAACTGTAGTGTTTACTATTTAATAGATGCATGGAATTAAATGTACTTCTAATGTAATTATTGATATATTTGAGTTTAAACATACTAACAGAATTTTGTTTTGTTTTAATTCTACCTGCATTACTCGTCCTGCATTATTGGGTCATTCTCTATTTGTCAAGTGTTTTCTAGGTGTTAAGTATGAACTCTTGTGTGGTCCTTTCTGTAATACTACTCAGGATTAAATATGAACGTTTCACCTATAAAAAAAGTGCCTCAAAGTATTAATAATCAATCATTACATATAATAATGTTTTGCTAAATAATTACTATTAAACATTGAAAGGGAAAGTTAGATACAAAGTGTAAAAATTATTGGTTTCAGAGAAAACTTAAAGACAATTGATGGCTAGTTTTTTTTTTTCACATTCTAGTTGGAAGGATGAGTTGTACACCATATCATGTGAGAGATGGTGAGACAATCAGGGTTGGAAGAAGCCCTGGAAGATGGTGGAGACTGGTTGTTGTCATATTCAGGGAAAAAGACAATTGGGGGAAATGAGTGCACTGCACTGGGTGTGTGGAGAGTGAGAGAACAGCATCATGATTCTGACTCAAATTACGGCTTCTAAGTTAAAAAACCAATAAAGTCATGACCATCACTGGAAAAATTTTGAAAATGAGAAAAAAAATACATTAGCTTTCATTTGTACAATGAAAGGAAGGTGTGTTTGTCCACAGAATACCATGCGTGGTTCTGATCTCAGTAAGCTTCCTATGAGATAGTTTGGATAGATGGAATCTGAAGGAGGTGGGGGAGATTAAAGGGCTACTACTTCATTAGATTTAGGAACCCTCAATCTGCAGGCATGGAAGTTGAGAGAACAGAGAAAAAAATCATAAATGCAATGGGTTCCATGAACACATAATTACTCATCAACTCTCCAGGTACCTGTTAAACATAGCCTGATATAATTTTGTATATAAAGAGCAAGAACTATTTCATACAATGGAGAGTTAACCATGAAACTAATCAACTTCAGAAGTGATAAAATATAAATAGCTTCAAGAAATAGACAATTAAAATTCACAAAAACATTATTTGCATGTCCTTTGTCATTGAGGCCCTAGCTATGGATTGCTGTTGAGGAAGCAAAATGGGACAGTCCCTACTCCCTGGAAACTCAATGTCCAGAGTTACACATAAATAAATATAATATAATATATTAATTATAATATAAAATGTGATGAATGCAATACAGCCAAATATGTGAGAAGGTACACAATGAGAACCAGGGAGCAAATAGGTCAAGAGGAATCTTTTACGGATCAGCATGGTGGTGGGAGATATAGGAATTAAAAAAATATATATGCTTTAATTCCCTTGGGGGTAAAGTCTGCACTGAGTGTTGAGACATAATTGGAATTCAGAAGGTAGACAGGAAATAGATAGGGAATTCCCATAATAGTGAATAACATATGAAAAACAAATGATGGCCGGCGCCATGGCTCACTTGGCTAATCTTCTGCCTGCAGTGCCAGCACCCTGGGTTCTAGTCCTGATTGGGGCACCAAATTCTGTCCCGGTTGCTCCTCTTCCAGTCCAGCTCTCTGCTGTGGCCCAGGAGTGCAGTGGAGGATGGCCCAAGTGCTTGGGCCCTGCACCCCATGGGAGACCAGGAAAAGCACCTGGCTCCTGGCTTCAGATTGGCGCAGTGCGCCAGCTGTGGCGGCCATTTGGGGAGTGAACCAACAGAAGGAAGACCTTTCTCTCTCTCTCTCTCTCTCACTGTCTAACTCTGCCTGTCAAAAAAACAAACAAAAAACAAAAAACAAATGATGTAGTACATTTGGGAGAACTATACATTTTAACTGTTACAGGACAAGTCCCAGGGAATGTTGGGAAGTGAATCTAGGGAGTGAGGCATAGGTCAGGATTCATTTATTTATTTGGCGAAGTTTATCTATTACCTACATTGTGTGAAATACTGTGTAGGCATGCGAGACAAAAAGATGAACAAGTGGATGACATTCATTCATTCATGAGCAGGTGGTGTACTAAGTACTGGAGATACAATGATGAGGAAGCAGGCACATTTCCTGCTCTAACTGAGGTTCTGTTTTAAAAGTAGAAACAGAAAAAAGCCTTTTGTACTATAATGTGGGAGATGTTATGGAAGCAGCACTCAAATCCATGATCTACATTGCTGTGAGAGTCACCTTTCTATGACTTAAATCTTTGTTTTCATTTTTTAACCCAGAAATCTTTTAAGGTATGCAAACTTCATGCATTTCATAAATACAAATTTAGGAACACAGTGATTCTTCCCAACCTACCCTCCCTGCTGCCTGCACTCCCACCTTTCTTTTTCCTCCCTCTCCTGTTCCCATTCTTATTTTTTACAAAGATTTATTTTCAATTAATTTTATACATGTAAGATTAACCCTACACTAAGAGTTGAACTAATAGTATATTTAAAAAACCTGTTTCTCAACAGTTGAGACAAGGGCTGTTCAAAGTTATTACATCTCAAAGTGTCAATTTCACTTCCATAGATTACCTATTAGGTGCTCTATTAGTTACCACAGATCAGGGAGAACATATTTAATTTGTCTTTTTGGGATTGGCTTATTTTACTAAGTCTAATGTTTTCCAGTTACATCCATTTTGTTGCAAAAGACATGATTTCATCATCATTATTGTTTTTTACCACTGTGTAGTATTCTATGGTGTACATATCCCATAATTTCTTTATCCAGTCTTCAGTTGATGGGCATTTGGTTTCATTCCATATCTTAGCTATTGCGAATTAAGCTGCAATAAATATGGGGGTACAGATAATTCTTTCATATGCTGATTTCATTTCCCTTGGGTAAATTCCCAGAAGTGGGATGGCTGGGTCGTATGGTAGGTCTATATTCAGGTTTCTGAGGTATCTCCACACTGTATGACTTAAATCTGATCTTGGTTCTCTGCTTAGGTCCTGTAGTGGCTCTCATGAATGCCTTCAGGTTAAAATTCAAGTTTCATAGCACAACATCACAAAGTCTTTTGTCATGTGGCTCTGGCCACTTTTCTAGCCTTTTATCATGACCCTATACCTATCCCACTGGTATTTCAGCTCCTGTCCCACTGAACCATCTGAATTGCTGACATGTCCTGTGGAATTACTGACATGTCCAGTATTATTTCAGAACTCAGTGTCTTAGAATATCTTGTTCCCTCTGTTTCCCACATGGCTATTTCCAGTTCCCTCGCAGCCTTTTGCCTCAGGAATTGCCTGGTTGCCTTCATGACCCTCCTCACTCTCACCTAGCTGAATGTGGTAGGTAATTTTGCTTGCTAGCTTCTATATCTCCCTGCACTCACTTTTCTTTGCCTGCTGGGATTGCGGTGTTCCTAGCCTGTACAATGTATAAAGCTTATGAATTGCACTTCTCTAGACTTATATGACCTGACAGTTCCAGGCTCTCTCCTGTTTAAAACCATCAGGAAATTTCTGTCCTTTTCCACAGCCTGTTCTTACTCTTCCTCCTCAATTTTTTGTAACGCATTAACATGAAAAATTGATTCAGGATGAGAGTCATTTACTGGGCATGTGATGGTGAATCTGCTGCCTGAGCCAGTGACCCGGCAGATTTCTCCTAACTAGTTCATTTGCTCACCTGGAGAACTTGGGTAAATGCAGTGGCAGTCAGGGGTTTGAGAGTGGAGAACAAAGTGATGCCACTCAGGCCATTCATATAGCTGTTTAAAAACCTCAGGTCACCAACCCACGTGACATCTTCACAAGAAAAAAATCTCAGAAAGGAACACAGAACATGAATCACCTGGACCATAATTAAATTTGCCCACCAAACAAAGGTCTGTTTTTTCTAATATTCACATTTTGCCAAACCTTTACTAAACGTTGAACTTGTAAAGTTATCATTTTCTGTAATCAACAAAACTGAAAGGAGGGTAACTATTTACACGGCCCAAAACACCTCCTTATACTACTGCTCTTGATTTCTATACAGACCTAACCTTTTTTTTTTTATCTTTTATTTAATGAATATAAATTTCCAAAGTACGACTCATGTGTTACAATGGCTTCCCCCCCCATACCGTCCCTCCCACCCACAACCCTCCCCTTTCCCACTCCCTCTCCCCTTCCATTCACATCAAGATTCATTTTCGATTATCTTAATATACAGAAGATCAGCTTAGTATACCTTAAGTAAGTATTTCAACAGTTTGCTCCCACACAGAAACATAAAGTGAAAAATAATAGATGATTTTTTTTAAATGATGATGAAATCAGATCAGACCTATTGTCATGTTTAATCCCAGTGAGAGTCAAGTTGGGAATTGATAATTTCTTTCTTTTTTTTTTTTTTTTTTTTTTACAGAAGATCAGTTTAGTGTACATTAAGTAAAGATTTCAGTCGTTTGCACCCCCATAGAAACACAAAGTGAAATATACTGTTTGAGTACTCGTTATAGCATTAAGCCTCAGTGTACAGCACGTTAAGGACAGAGATCCTACATGAGGAGTAAGTGCACAGTGACTCCTATACAGACCTAACCTTAAAACATGTAGGTCCTGTTCTGCACCTGAGCCACAGCCCTCACACGGAACTTGTTTACAATTCTAAAAATATTCTTTTTTTTTTTTTAAAGGTGAAGTCTCACTGACATGTCATTCATGTGATAAAAACCAGGAAGGAAGCAGTGGTGCCAAAGACTTACTAGTCTGCGTGTTTGTGCTCTTTGCAGCGTTCTTCTGATTTCAAGACAATGCACTGAGAGATCTTTGCAGCCCTTCCAGCCTGGTTGTGATTTCTTGACCACGGCCTGATAAACAAGTCGTTCACGGTTTTAGTCATGCAGTTTCTTTGTGGTTCCTTATAGAAAGAGCTGAGGTTGTGAGTCAAAGCTTTTACCTCTCACAGTTCAGAGCCGGGGCTTGAGGCATTAGACAAAATCCCTGTTTCCCATGTACTTGCTCGCTTGATTGGAATTCTGGGAAGACTTAGAGTATCACAAAGTCCATTTAGACATTAAGTGAAAAAAATCAAGAATCACATATATGTAGCAATATATGAAAGTATATATGTATATGTATATATATGCACAAATGTATATTGTATAAAAAAGAGAATATAATTTGTCTTAAACGTCCTTGTGTTTATTTTAAAAGTAAACGAGGGGCCGGCGCTGTGGCATAGCAAGTAAAGCTGTCACCTGCAGTGCAGGCATCCTATATGGATGCTGGTTCCAGTCCTGGCTGCTCCACTTCCGATCCAGCTCTCTGCTACGGCCTGGGAAAGCAGTTGAAGATGGCCCAAGTCCTGGGGCCCCTGCACCTGTGTGGGAGACCCGGAAGAAGCTCCTGGCTCCTGGCTTCGGATCGGCACAGCTCAAGCCGTTGCAGCCAATTGAGGAGTGAACCAGCGGATGGAAGATCTCTGTCTCTCTTTGCCTCTCCTCTCTCTCTCTGTGTAACTCTGACTTTCAAATAAATAAATAAATCTTTACAAAAAATTAAATGAAGGATCTTAAAGAAACTACTAAGGTGATTATATACAGGGTTTGTGGGCAATGGTATGGGCAAGAACTGGGTGTCTATATGTTTTTTGTTAGCACTTCGATTTCTGATACATGCTATATATCACCTTTGCAAAAATAAAATAAAGACAGAAAACCAAAGTTCACTTGATATTGCAACATGTGTCAGTAGTGTGTTTGTTTTTAGGGTAACATAAAATTTGTTCTGTGGCATAGGCTGTTCTGGCCCTGCTTAGAAAAGTTGCCTTGCATCAAGCACCAACTCTGTGCCAGTCTCTTCAAGTGCTTTCTCTAAGTTAGCCCCTTCAGCAGCTGTTAGAGGCAGCTAGTGTTGTTCATGTTTTAAATGAGGAAACCAAGTTTTGGAAACATCAACTGGTCAAACTAAGATCAGCAAGTTGCAAGTATCAGAGCCCAGGACTGACATCTACCAACTTCAGATCCAGCGTCCTTTACCCTACACTGTGCTAACCACACCCCTCCTTACTGCAATGTGTTGATTACATCCAGGGGCCAAAGGACACATTGGATTCAATAAATACCACTGAATTCTTACCATGTTCTCGGCCCTGTGGCAACCCTTTGCGATGCAAGAACATTAAAAGCTGTGAAGAGAGGCAAGGAAACAAAGAAACCTAATACTAAGCAAGAAGGGCTTTTGATGGAATTTAATGCAGTGAGGGTGGCAGTACAGAAAGGACATTTCATTGAACTGGGGAAGTTCATGGCAGTTTTCCCAGAGAGGAGTCCTGGAGGACAAAGGGTATTTAGCCAGGAGTGTGCGTGTGGGGGCGGGGGTCAAGTGTATTCCAGGCAGAGGGAACAACATGTACAAAAGCACAGGATTTTGAAACAGCACTTCAATTTTGAGGAATAGCCAATAGTTGGTCACATTTACAGCATAGAGTAGTGGAGAGAAATGAAGTCAGAAAGGGGAAGGGTGTTGTAAGTCAAACTCATTTATCCACACCTTATTCTGTGGCAAAGTAGAGAGACCAAGGAAGAGGGAGAGAGAGGAGATAGAGTGAGAGACAGAGACAGAGAGAGAGAGAGAGAGAGAGAGAGAATGTTCCCATCTGTAAATGAACATGATAGCCATCCAGATCTGGGCTGAGGCTGGGTTCTGGGAACTCAGTGCAGGTCTCCCACATGAATTGCAGGACCCCAGTTACTTGAGCCTTCACCACTGCCTTCCCCGGGTCTTCATTAATAGGAAGCTGGACTTGCAAGTTGGAGATGGGACTCAAACCAGGTACACAGATGTGAGATGTGGGCATCCCAACCAGGGGCTTAATTGCCAGCCCAAATTCTCACTTCCATAAAGAGTAGGGGTATGAAAAGATTAAACAGAGTTTAGAAAAATTACTCTGGCATGATAGGCGACTAGGAATTGAAAGGGAGCTGGGCTTGATGTTGGGAAACACACCAGTAGATTGTTATAATACTATATTTTTTATTTTTTAAATACACATATATGTACTTTTTAAACATTTTATTGTTTATGAAATTGAGATGCATCCTATATCAATGGCTTATAATTTAATTGGAAGGACTATTTTCTCCATTAATGGCCCCAGATAACAGTGTGTCCACAGCAGATGGCATCTCAAATTAGATGAGATGCAATGGTCCAGGCAGGTACTCAAGACCTGACCCAGCACCCTGACAGTAGGTGGCAAGGAGGGTAAAGATTTGAGCCATATTTAGATCTTGATACAGTATTGACTACTAAGCAAAAAAGAAATGTGCAGAACACTTCTACAAGCTGGGAAAAGAGGGCATGTGTGTGGAAAGAATCATATGTATATTAATAAAATTTATGTAGATGCATAAAATGTCTCTAAGAACACACATAGGGGCCGACACCATGGCTCACTTGGTTAATCCTCCACCTGTGGCGCCGGTATCCCATATGGGCGCCAGGTACTAGTCCCAGCTGCTCCTCTTCCAGTCCAGCTCTCTGCTGTGGCCCAAGTTCTTGGGCCCTTGCACCCACATGGGAGACCAGGAAGAAGCACCTGGCTCCTGGCTTCAGATTGGTGCAGCACCAGCTGTAGTGGCCATTTGGGGAGTGAACCAACGGAAGGAAGACCTTTCTCTCTGTCTCTCTCTCATTGTCTATAACTCTACCTGTCAAATAAATAAATAAATAAATAAAAAACATACACAGGAAAACAATATTGATTGCTTCAGGAAGGGATCTTGCGTGTCTGAGAGAGAGTAATGGTAGGAAAACTTTTCATTGTGTTAAAATCTGTACGTTTCATATTTTGAGCTATGAGTTACACAGCTGAAATATGTACAAAGATGATAAGTAAGATATTTCATAGAGATAATTGGCCAGCTTGTTGACAGATTGGTTATGGGATAAAAGAAAAAGCATGCTTTATGGGTTATGTATTATTCTTCTAAAGTTTCCTCTAATTCTTTTTTTCCCTCTAATTCTTTAAAGCAATAGAGGGATAATTTACATACTATAATTACACCCATTTTAGGCGCACAGTCCATTGATTTTTAATAAGCTTACTGAGTAGAGTAACCATCACCACAACAGTTTTAGAACATTTTCATCATTCCAATAAGACCCTTCCTATTTACTTAGTTAATTTCCAATCCCACCCTCAATCTCAGGCAACTGCTGATGTATTGTCATTTTTTTTTTGTAATGACATTGCCACTTTTGGATATTTCAGATAAATAGAACCATACAACATATAGTGTACTGTGTCCAGCTTATTTCCTTTACAAAATTATTTTTAGGCTTAAAACTATTTTATAGTATGGATATACTGCATTTTATTTTACACTCACCAGGTTGAAGTACATTAATTTTTGGTTATAATGGGTAATACTGTTCTAAACATTCATGTTCAAGTGTGGAAGTGTGTTTTCATTTCTCTTGAGTAGACATCTAGGAGTAGAATGTTGCAGGCAAAATTAATATTTACCTTTTTACAAAACCATTAAACTATCTTCCAGAGTGGCTGTATTATTTTATATAGTCACAGCAATGTATGAGGATTCTCATTTTTCTATGTACTTGCCAGCATCTGTGGTTGTCTGCCTTTTTGCAGATTTAAACCACTTAATTTGAAGTGGTGTCTCATGGGTTTGGGCTGCATTTCCCTGGTAACTAATGATGTTGAGCATCTCTTCAAGTATTTATTAGCCACTCATATGTCTTCTTGGGAAACATGTCTATTCAAATCTCATACCCACTTTAAAATTAGGTTGAATGTCTTTTAATAGGTGAGTTCTTAGAGTCCTTTTAATCCTTAATTTTAATTGGACTGAGGATAATTGCCCATCAGAAAGGAGATTTTATCTCCATATTTCTGAAAATATTTAAATTTCCCCACAATTTAAAGGGATGCTTCATCAGTCTTTCTTGTTTATTTTCAGAATATTTCCATAAAAATGCAAGGATCAATTATGAAAATAGGTTACAATTTTCCCTCCTCACTGCAGACTCAAGGGTTACAAGATGAATCTTGTATTACTTTCATTTTTGTAGTACTTTCCATACTTGTAATAAGTTTTTTTTTTTTTTTTTGACAGGCAGAGTGGACAGTGAGAGAGAGAGAGACAGAGAGAAAGGTCTTCCTTTGCCGTTGGTTCACCCTCCAATGGCCGCTGCAGCTGGCGTGCTGCGCTGATCTGAAGCCAGCAGCCAGGTGCTTCTCCTGGTCTCCCATGGGGTGCAGGGCCCAAGGACTTGGGCCATCCTCCACTGCACTCCCGGGCCACAGCAGAGAGCTGGCCAGGAAGAGGGCCAACCAGGACAGAATCCGGCGCACCAACCGGGGCTAGAACCCCGTGTGCCGCGGGGCCACTAGGCGGAGGATTAACCTGTTGAGCCACGGCGCCGGTCTGTGATAAGCTTTTTAACCACTGTCATGGACTCACTAAAAGTCAGTCAATCTAGTAGAGTTATATTTTACTTAGAAAACTCTACAAGATACAGTCGAAATTAGAGATGTGGTAAATGGTCAGAGAAGTAATAACCTTTAATAAATGAAACATAGTGGCTGTTAATTTTGTTTTGTCTCAATTTTATATCTTAAGTTTTACCTAACCTAAATATCAACCCTTTCTCTCATGTTCATTGCAGCACAATTCACAAAAGCTAAGATATGGAATCAGCTCAGATGTCCATCAACTATTGACTGGATAAAGAAAATATCATATATATACACTACAGATAAAAAATTAAAAAAAATGAAACCCTGTCTTTTGCAACAAGATGGATGCAACTGGAAACCATTATACTTAGTGAAATAATCCAGTCCCCAAAAGCCAGATATCATATATTTTTCCTGATCCAAGGTAACTAATAGAGTACCTGAAATATAATATATTGGTGTGAAATAGACATTTTGATATTTGATGATTGTTTATAGCCCTGTTTCTACTGTTGAGGAACAGTTTTTTTTTTTCTCTTCATAGTATTTGTTGAACTCTTACTTAGAGTAGGGTTAACTATATGATCATTAATATACTGAAAATAGATCTTCGTACAACTTAATAGGGGGATATGAGAGGGAGGGGAAGGATGGGAGGGCGGGCAGGTGAGGGGAGAAATGCCACTATGTTCTTGAACCTGCATATATGAAAAGCATGACTCTTGTCTAATTTAAATTAAATTGAAAAAATAATAATAAAAACAAAAAAGCAGCCCTTTTAGTAAGATATATATTAAGGCTCTGTGATAAAATGGGGATAGAAAAATATAGCTTTGGATTTTTGGTTATTTCTAGTGAATAATCTGTTTTATCTTTCTTTCTAAGGTAATCACACATTACATTGCAAGGCCTCTGTCCCTAATCCTCTTCAATACACACACACACACACAAACAAAACTACTATATATTATTGTATTTTATTTATTTGAGAGGAAGGAGGAGAGACTGAGGGGGAGAGAGAGAGAGAGAGACACTCTACCTACTGACCCATTTCCCAAATGCTCACAACAACCGGAGCCAGGAATTCAATTCAGGTCTCCCATGTGGGTGGCAGGAGCCTAATCACTTGAGCCATCACCACTGCCCTCCAGGGTCTGCATTTGCAGGAAGCTGGAGTCAAGAGTGGAGCCAGATATCAAACCCAGGACTCTAATATGGCCTCGGGTGTCTTAACCACTAAGCTAAATGCCCAATGGATAAGGTACCAATTAAGCTACCACAGAGAAAATAAAGAGAGGCCAAGAAGACAGAGATACATGATCTAAAGTTTCAACAAAAATATTTCTCTCTTCCTACACAAGAATAGGGAAGAGCTTGAATGTATGTGGCCCGGGCTAGCAGACTAAGAAGGAAGAAAACAGGACCCTGTTGTTAAGTCTGTTATTGATTGTCTATTACACATACCTTAATACTGTTAGAAGGATCAGTTGGCTCCAGAAGCTGTAACCAATCACTTGTCACAGTCCAACACCAAACTAAAGATTTTTCAGCCCCTAAACTCTAGATTTTGCCCATGGAGTACTGTTTGCCTACTTGGTTTTTGAATCAACATTTAAACTCCAGGAGATTTAAAACACAAATCTTATAAAAATAGGACAGTTGGGTCAAAATGGGGCTCAGGTGTTCAATGGTAACAATGAGATGGATCTGAAGGATGGGCCCTTCTTTTGGATAGGGTATTTGTTCTCTCTTTTGCAATGCACCGTTTGTACTTGCTACTGTTTCCCTACCTTTGAGACTATTGGTTTTAGCATTGAAATATTATATACATACATAAAACCAAAATTTCCCCCACCTAGATTGCCTGCTTATTGCACCCCCTGTGTGGGACATTTGAGTTTGTAACTATGTCATTTTTCCTTTCCTTCTTTTTCAAGATTTATTTATTTATTTGAAAAGCAGACTGACAGAGAGAGGAAGAGAGAGAGAGAGAGAGTGCTCTTCTGTCTGCTTGTTTACTCCCCCAAATGGCTGCAACAGTAGGGGCTGGACCAGGCTGAAGCCAGGTGCCTGAACTCCACCTGAGTCGCCCAAGTGGGTGGCAGAAGCTCACATATTTGGGCTGTTCTCTGCTGCTTTCCCAGGTGCAGGGAGTTGAATAGGAACTGGAGCCATCTGGGACTCAAATCGTTGCTTTGATATGCGGTGCTGGCGTCTCAGGCAGCAGCTTAACTTGCTGCATCACAATGCCAGCTCCACTAAGTCAGTTTTCTATGGCTGCCATTAAAAATGACCATGAACGTGATGACTTTAAAACCGTAGAAATGTCTTCACAGTTCTGGAGGCAGGAAGTCTGAAATCACCGTGTTAGCAGGGCCCTGATCCCAGCACAGACTCTAGAACAGAAACCATCCTTTGCCTCTTAGAATTTGAATTGGTTTGTTACTGGGCTGTATCAGTCCAGTCTCTGCTTCAGTCTTCACATGGCCCTCCCCTCTTCCCCCTTAGTCTCACCATGGTGTGATTCTCACAAGGACACTTGTTACTAGATCATTCAGATGATCTCATCTTCAGATCCTTAACTTTTTCCAAATAAGGCTACATTCACAGGTTCTGAGAAGGAAGACATGGACATATCTTTTTTGGGGGCCAACTCTTAGCTCACTACTGTTATCACACTGTGGAATTCTGGAGGTTGATCAAGCAGTGTGGAGTTGTGGTTGTGCTGTTCATCAGGATAAAATAATGGAATAAGAACAAAACTGTAATTTTGTAATTACAAAAGAATAATTTTCTCTCAAATCTTAGTGTGCCAAGGCAATCAAAAACTCTCAAACTCCAGTATTCCCACACATTAGCAAGTTGCTTTAGGAAAGACTTAGCTTCTGTGATCAGTGAATTCCACCTTGGCTTAATGTATTTGTGTACTTGCTTGCATGACCTTGGCCATGGTCCTTAACTAGGTATATTATCATCTGCTTACTGTTTGCAGTTGCCTAAAACCGCAAGAACCATGTGAAAGGTGCTGCATGTATGAACATTTGGATTAAGTTAGAGCCAAGACTCTCATTTCTGCTAAATGAGGGGATGGTGCAGCGAGTAGGAGGGATGTGAAACTAGGTAGAATATAAAAATAGGCAGGCAGAGAACTAGACCTAGTTCTGTGCAGCAGGCAACTCTGCCAAATGGCGTGAACATCAGGAAGCCAATTTTCTCAGAAAGTTCTCTTGTCTGAGTCCATTAGACTAAATTCTAATAAGACTATCAGAGATGGTCCCAGCTCTTATCTGAGGCTTCACTTGGTCAGGAATGCAGGGAAGCTGATACAGAAAAAATAACCAGGAGTATAAACAGCATAAAATTTATTCAGAATTAGTGTGTGTGTGTGTGTGTGTGTGTGTGAGAGAGAGAGAGAGAGAGAGAGAGAGAGCGAGCGAGCCAGCGACAGGGAGTGAGCTACAGAAAGGGAGAGAGAAGAAAGAGACAAAGAGACAGACAGCCAGAGAGACAGAGAGCAAACATACCTAGTTTTCCGCACAGCCCAACTATACATAATTGGGTGATTATGCTTTTATCCTTAGAGACATGTAGCTGGAAGAGGTTAGTGTTGCCCTTCTAAGATTTGGTTTTTCTTTGCTGGGACATGGTAACTAGGCAGCAAGAAGCTGGGCCAAGAGGCTGGTCAGAGGCTACCCAAATAGCTTTGCTTAACTATGGGCTACAGCTGGGGGCTTGAGGGGCTGGGGAGGTAGTAGTTGGAGAGAAGTGCCTGACATTCTTCTATGCTGACATCAAGCTTCCAAGCTGCTGCCCTCTGGTGAGTCAACAGCAAAAGGCCCACATCACCCGAGCGCAGCTGCCCAATCAGAAGATGTGGTGCCACACCTCAGAAATCTTTCTAAACCTCAGCATTGTGCAGGCTTCAAAGGGCTCCTTCCGAGAAAGAATGTAGAAATGATTAAAGTTAGCAGCACAGAACCTGAAATAACAACAACAATAAGATAAATTCCACATTTCCTTTTAATGCAATTTATGACTGTACATAGCTATTCCCCTGCACTTTCTCACTTAAAAAAATATTTCAAGCTTTTCTTTTCATGCTGAGACAAGAGGGCATACTAAAGGACTAACTGGTACGCTGAGGGTTTCTGGATGTTGAACACAAAATGAACTAGAGTGAGACTGTTTTACTGGGATGCCATTAAATCCAATGACATTTATTACAACTCAGCATATCCGTAGCTTGCTAACTATTTGAATTTAAGTGTAAGTACGCATCTATAGAAATTCACTAGTAAAAGGAAAATTAAATCTGGGCTCTTTGTTCATCTTACTAATCAAAGTTGTGATATAAAACAACCTCCAAAACTGGCTGGAGGAGTTGCCATAGAACCTCCTAAACAGAATCCACTCACCTGAGACGCAGAAAGGCAATCACTGACATTGGGGCTGTGAAAGAAAGGAGGCACTTAATGCAATGCACGGAGCGAGCAGGTGGGCACTATCACTTAATTTCCAGGCTTGCTAAGGGGTTAGGTGTGAGGGAAGGTTCTTATGGGTTGAAGTTGGGATGAAGGACACATGTTCAGCCTGGTTGAATGATGGTACTTATGTCCTTCCTTTATTTGGTCAACCATAGTGTGTTTTCCAGGGATTTTTATGATAGCCAAGTGGGCTTCAGTAGGTCTGGGGGCTACAAGCAGGTGGTAATTAACTTTCTGCCCTGGACCTAGAATTCCCCAAAAAGAAAAATCTGGAGACAATATCAACGATCAAGGCATTATCTATTGGAGAAGCAAATAACCTCATGAACCTAGTGATTAGAACCTTGGAGGGCCAGCAGTACCACTCCCTCAATTTATTGAGTTAATTTTAGTAAGTGGTTGATTTGCTATCAAAAAGTCAGGGCAAGGACACGTCCATCTAAGGGAGGGAGGCCAGGCAACAGGTGCCTGATGGCATCCAGTATCTACATTCCAGGCACTGCACACTTTCAATTATGTTGCTATTTAGTAATTTCTCTACTGAGCAAAAATCATTGGGGAAATATCATACATGAGGCCAAGATATAAATTATTTCTTTGTGCATCATAAACTTTCTTGTCAGGTAAGAGCAGAGTCCTTGCCTCAGCATATGGCACTGCCATATCGTGGAGTCCATAAAAGGGAATGGCGTTGTAAAGATTAACTGGATTTTACTTGGCAAGGCCAGGCATCTAGATGACATGCTGTATACAGTTAGAAGTGGAAAGGGAATCTAGCTGGAGGCCACGTGACATTTTGGCATTTGTTTTTCTTACCATCCTGACACCTAGTTGTCAAGAGCAGAGCTCATTTGTCCAAGTGAGGATGCTGTCTGTGTGGTTTTGGGGATGAGGGAGTTCAGAAATAATGTCTGTGGCACTGTAACACCCCTAGGAAAAGAGAGAAGAATTGACCCGACATGAAGAAAAGCATACAGCCAGCACTAATTCTGCTCCCTGAAGGACTGGGAAATCTCTTCTTTCTTACTTCTCTTACATGCTGGGACTAAGAGATTGAAGGAAGACTGGATTATACTTGCTTATTCATCTCATTAATTATTAATTAATTCATCTGTTCATCCACTTCTTGTTCATTCATTACATAAATGTATTTTGCATATCCCAGATGCCTAGCAATGAAGATATACCGTTATTATTTTCAAATGACTAACAGAGGAGGAAATAGAGAACAAAATAATACTTGTGATGTAATATATTTAGTGCACTAATGAGAGTAACCAGGTTGAGCTCTTATTCAATACCAGGAACTTTGCTAGCAGCTGTGAGTGGATCTCTACAACACTGCGAGAAAAGGTGTTTTGCTATTACTCCTTTTGGAGGAAACAAAGGTCTAGAGAGATTAAGTCCCAGAACCTGGAAGGAATGAACAAAAAATACTTAAACCTAAATGTTTTGATTCGCAGTTTGAGTCCTTAACCACCCACTTGCAGATCTGAGGAAAGATGACTGAAATTGCAACAACTACAGTGACTCTTGAAAGCAAAGTAAGTCTTTAAATGAGGGTACTTGTACGTTGGCTGAGATATCGCAGGCTTGTGATGACTTGTAGGCAGAGACAGCTGCACATGTGAAGACCATGGAAGGTGTTATCGTCAGAGGAAATGAAAGTGATTAAATAGTCTTGGAGGTTTCCGTGGGTGTTCTGGTTTTCTATTACTGCACACAGCAACACTCCAAAATTAGTGGTTCAAATAACTATGACCCATTGATTTAGCTCATGAATCTGCAATTTGGACAGGGTTTGGAAAGGACAGCTTCTCTCTTTTCCATGCAGTGGTTAAGGATGAATGGGCACCATAACCTAATAAACATCACTACTTTGCTTACCAAAAATAAAGGATGCTTGGGCAGCTGGGGCTCTTCCTGCATCTCTATTTTTATGTGATCTCTTCACATGGTCTCTCAAGCATGGCATCTTCAGGTGGCAGAACTCCTTACATGCAGCTTAGGTCTCCAAGGGAAACCTTCCAAAAGAGGGAGTCAGATAGAAGCAATACCGCCTTAGATGATCTAGCCTTGGGACTCATATAGCCTCACCTGTGTTCAACTCAGTTGATTGAAGGGATCACAATGTTCTAACGAGATTCAGGAGGCAACATAGATTCCACTTCAAATGGAGGAGTGGTAAGGTTTAGGAAAAGCTTGTGGGACCAGAAATACTGTTGCAGTAAGGTATTGAAACTCAAGTAGGATAAAGGCAGCATAGTGCAGTCATAAGAATAAATTTGGAGTATGATAGGCTTTGACTTAAATTATGGGCTGTGCCATTTATGAGCTCAGTTACTTTGGTCAAGTTGCTTAACTCTAGTCTCAGTTTTCTTATCTGTAAAATGAGGATACTAGTACTGATCTTTCAGAGTTGTTAAAGATAAAATAATATCAATACATGTGTTCACAGAAGGAAGTGGCACAAAGTCAGTACTTCACACACAAGAGATGTGATTATTGATGGGCCAACAGCAACACAACTGGAGAGGGAGAATGAACCTGGTTGAGGAAGGGCTTCTGCAGCTAATAACAATAAGTTGGTGAAATATTGTAATAATAGTCAAAAGTTACCGGAAACTGCGCAAAGGGCTAGGCTCTTTAAGGGAACTACGTCATTGAATCTTGGCAACAAATCTATGTAAAAATGACTATTTTTAGCACATGATGAGGAATTTGAGGACTAAAGAGGTTAAGAAACTTTCCTAAGTTGCTAAGTAACAAAGACAGGATTTGAACTTAGGTAATGGCTTTATCAGAACCTATATGGAGAGAGGATACATTTTAACCTGAAGGCTATTAGAAGCCATTAAAACTTTTAGAATAGGACAGTCTTATGTTCAAACTTGCTGTTTAGAAAGCCACATGGAATGTGCATTTGGGGCTGGGAGCAAGAACAACTAGAAGATGGTTAGTTGAATTCAGGTGAGAAATATTGAGACACTTGGAATACTGATGATAGCATTTTTATTATAGTATTTTATATCTATTTTTATGACTACACTATGCTGCCCTTATCCTACTTGAATTTCAAAACATTACTGTAACTATTTCTGGTCCCACAAACTTTTCCAAAAACTTTACCGCTTCTTCATTTGAAGTGGAGTCTATGTTCCCTCCTGAATTTCGTTAGAACATTATGAGCCCTTCAATCAACTGAGCTGAACACAGGTGGAGCTATATGAGTCCCAACTATAGTGTGGGAGATGTCATGAGGACCTAAGAAATTAGTGGCAGTTATCTTAGGCCACTGATTGGGTGTGAGGAGAAAGAGCCAGCATCTGTAGCCATTAGTCAGCTTTGAGTGTAGGCACTGGCATGTGCTTTATTACTCAGGGCTCTACCGTGGAGAAAGAAAACAACCCCAGGGTGTCTTCTAGCCTAAAGCATATTTTCTAAGTCTTTGCACTCTTGGTCTAGACTAAAAACAAACAAAGTAGACGCCTCTGAAATGCTGGAAACCCTCCCCACTTTTGAAACTCTCAGATCTATTACCTCGCAATTCTAGCTTTCAAATTCCATGCTTAGCTTCCTTTCCCACACCCCAAGTCCCTGTACTGGAGATTACAATGATCATTTGTATGTACCAGATGATTGTTCTGCTTCAGGGGCTTCGAGGAGGGGGATGGCCTAAGGCTGCTTTCTCCTTTCCTCACTTCCTTCATGCAGCACTTGCAACTACACCTGCAGCTTGTTAGTTGCTATTGTGGTTGATTGACTGGTCATCCCAGTCTTCCAATAGGATCAGGGTTGGTGCTATTGTGTGGCCTTCAAGCAATCAGAGATGCTTATTTGCTGTGCCATGGTTTCAGGGTGAACTTTCTTTAGGTACACAACAGTGCTTAGAAAGAGAAGGAATATGTGTCTTTAGGTAAGGCGTGCTGTATCTCAGATTGAGAACTTCAACCTATTGCTGGGTCAAGGTCTGATAGGTAAATCAGTCATTTTTGGAAAAGTTAAATAAAAGAGCCCCACAGATAACACAACCAGCCTAGTTTTTCTATGAAAATATTTCTTTCCAAAGTATTTTCTTAAACTGCAGTGATTTCCCAGGTGGGTGCAGGGGCCCAAGGACTTGGGCCATCTTCTACTGCTTTCCCCCGGCCATAGCAGAGAGCTATGTCGGAAGTGGAGCAGCTGGGACTTGAATCAGCACCCATACGGGGATGCTGGCACTGCAGGCGGTGGCTCTGCCTGCTATATCACAGCATCAGCCCCACATTTTATCTTTCTTACTGTTTTCTTTATAATAGGATTAGTCTCTGAAAAGTGGTTTTACTTTATTCCAGTATAACTTTTTTTAAACAAGCCATGGCCTCTCCCAGTAGGCTATGGAAATTGGCATTTGAGGCCGGCGCCGTGGCTCACTAGGCTAATCCTCCGCCTAGCGGCGCCGGCACACCGGGTTCTAGTCCCGGTCGGGGCGCCGGATTCTGTCCCGGTTGCCCCTCTTCCAGGCCAGCTCTCTGCTGTGGCCAGGGAGTGCAGTGGAGGATGGCCCAGGTGCTTGGGCCCTGCACCCCATGGGAGACCAGGAAAAGCACCTGGCTCCTGGCTCCTGCCATCGGATCAGCGCGGTGCACCGGCCGCAGCGCACCGGCCGCGGCGGTCATTGGAGGGTGAACCAACGGCAAAGGAAGATCTTTCTCTCTGTCTCTCTCTCTCACTGTCCACTCTTCCTGTCAAAAAAAAAAAAAAAAAAAAAAAAAGGAAATTGGCATTTGATAGAACAACTTTTGTCCATTGATTTAGGTGTTCTGTGTGCTCCATTTAATTCTGTTTCTGACAACAGATACGAAGAGAATATTATTCTAATTGTAAGAACACTTTCCTATAATTATTGCTTAGTCATTTAATAAATAGCTATTGACTGCCTTTTTTTTTTTTTTTTTTTTGCTGTGCTGGTCTCTCCAGTTACAAGTTAGTTAAGCTACGAGTGTAGACTCACACAGTTTGGTCACAGGCCTGCTTGGGGATCTTAAACCTAGTTCCCATATTAAACCAGGCGCTTAAATTTGATTTTGCACACTGAATTATTCCTTAAGCGAAATTGTCCAATATGCCTTGATTACAACTAATTTTTTTCATTTATAGGCAAAAAAATTCAAGAAGTTTTAAGATTTAAAAATTTCCCCCAAATGGTTTATATTTAATTGTGCATTTTCCAATGAAACTCACTAAATTGATGAATGGCAGTGAGTGACTAACTGATGAAGTCATATTGTCTTGTTACAGGCTACTATAAACACTGTGAAGTAGCAACAGATTAGAATATAAAAGTTAAAGAAAGGGCAAATCTTTGTTCAGAGTCATTTTTTTCTTGTAAAATAGGATAACAAACTACTCAACATTAGACCCAAAACAAAACAAAAATCCCTCAAAAACAAACATATTTTGATAAAACTGCTCTTCCTTTAATTAAAAATCGCAGGGAAGGAATTATTTTTCTGTTTTTCACAGAAGTAAACCTCTGGCTTAGGACAGCTTCAGCAATTTAATCACATTTTCCAAGCATATAGAGCAAATAAGAGGCAATAATTTGTCAGTCATAAAGATAAGCCAAGGAATGGAGATACTTTTGTAGGTCACGTCACCTGACAAACTTTGGACGGATCTTTTCCTGGTTCAGAAGTTCAGCCGTAAGACCCACTTTCCCTATCAGCTGGCTCAAGATGACAAGGTCCTGAAGTAAGCAAAGGTCCTTTATGAGCTTTTATTTAATTGTCCTTGTGACATAAAGGTTGTAGGGATTGGTCTGTGCACAGCAACTGCTGGTTGCTCTAGTTTTCTTTTGAATAAGTTGCTGTCTCCATGATCAAGCAAGATAAATGAGACTTGTTTAAATACTCCTCATGAAATTCTTAGTGCTGAGTGCAGAACTTTTTATCCCTAACAGGTTTCCTGTGAGTGCTTATTGAAGGAATAACATAAGCTCAGTCTTAGATAAGCGATTGGCTAGGGATAAGCATGACTCAAGACCAGAGTAAGTAAGAGCAAGCAGTGCATTCTAGGCCCATCAAGGGCATTAGGTGCAGGCAATGGAGGTGAGGGTGCTGGAGTTTTCTGAAATTGCCTATGAGATGTTATCTGTTAAAGAGTATTAGCTAGGTCTGTTCTTCCTAGGAATTTTACCCAAAAGATATTCATTCAAAATTATTACCCAAGAACTGTTTTCTTAGGCCTAGCTCCTAGGGAAGCTTCACTAGATTACACTTGTTCTCCTGGATCTCCCATACTTGCTTTCACTCACTTTCCCTATAGATTTAATATAGGTTTCTAGAGTTTTTGGAATATAGTAGTCATACTTTTTGGTATTTTTTCTTCCAAGGGGCACAAGCATCTGTGTGTCATAACCTCAGTATTTTGGATTCCATCTTCTATTGAGACCTCTGTTTACAAGGAGACTTCAAAAAGTTCATGAACATATGGAGCTAAAAGCTTATTCTGGTGAAAAAACCTGAAATCCATGCATGGAGTTTTTGAAAAGTTCATGTTAAATGCATGTTATGAGCAAACTGCATGGATTTCAAAATTTTTGTGTCAAAATAAAATCATTTAATTGCATTTTCCACAAACTTTTTGGAGTATTCTGATGTGCTAGACACAGCTGCTAAACATGTAAGATCTCAATTTTCTCAAAATGCTTTATTTAGTTATAACCATTATTTTTGTTTAGAAATGATTGGATTTAAGTGCATAAAATATCCAAGTATAGTTTATAGAGAATTCAGAAAGCAAACACTCTATATGTCCCTTTAAGTTTAAGAAATACAATTTTGTCAGTCCTTGTTTGCCTTTGTGTGCCTTCCACAATCTCACTCCCCTCCTCCTCCTAGAAATAATCACTATCCTAAAGTTTGTTTAAACCATTGTCTTGTTTTCTTTAGTTTTGCCATTTATAGATGTATCCCTAGATAACATAGTAGTTGTACTTGTCTTTTTAAGGAAATATTTATTACAGAGAGAGAGAGGGAGAGAGAAAGAGAGAGAGAGAGAGAGAGAGAGAGAGAGAGAGAGGTGTCTCTCATAACCTGGTTCACTCCCCAAATTCCTGCAACAGTTGTGGTTAGGCCAGGCCTAATACAGGACCTGAGAACTCAATTCAGGTCTCCCACATGGTTGCAGGGACCCACGTACTTGAGCCATCATCTGGTACCTCCTAGTATACAAATTAGCAAGAAAGTGGATAAGAAGCAGAGTGGGGCCTTGAACCCAGGCACTTGGATATGGCATGCAGGTATCTCAAGTGGCATCTTTGCTGAACCAAATGCCCAGCACTGGATTTGTTTCTTAAAATTTGATATAAATGGGATTCTATAATGAGAATTCTAAGATAATTTATCAATATTTTGAGATTCATCAATGTTAATGTGTGTAGCTATAGTTTATTTGTTACTATTACTAAATAATATTTTATTAGGTGATTTTGCTACAATTTATTCTCTATGGTGGATATTTGGGCTATTTCCATTTTACTTCACTTTTTGCTATTATGATTCTTGCACATACCTGATATATGAACATATCTCTATACATATGTATATATCTCTGTCTGCTGCCTATTTTAAGATAAACTGGAAAACTGAGGTCTGATCATAAAGCAATTTGCTTAATGAATTAAAGCCATAATTTGAACCCAGCAGTCCTAGAGTTTGTATTCTTAACCACAATACTCAATAGCAAAATTATCTATAAAAATTTTATGTATTTTTTCCAATATATATGTGTGTGTATATATATACATACATATATATATATATAGAGAGAGAGAGAGAGAGAGCTAGGGAGAGCACTATGAATACATGCACTAGCCAGGGAAGGGCCAGGCTGAGCTAGAAATCAAACTTGCTTCTCCCACATGGGCAGTAGGGATCCAGTCACTTGAGCCACTGAATCAGCAGGAAGCTGGAACTGGGAGCAGAGCCTGAACTTGAACCCAGGCCCTCTGATACAAGATGTGGGTGTTCTAACCGATGTCTTAACCTCTAAGCAAATTGCCGTCCCCACAATATTCATTTTAAAGAAGGGGTTTTGGAGAATGTAAACCAATTTGCTTAAAAGAGTGGCAATTCAGCAAAGATCAGTCTGATTAATGCCTTTTATTTTTTGTCACCCAGAGTGTATATTATGCTTTTATTTGTTAAATGTTAACTGATCACAAGAAAATGAGTTCATACTTGGCAGGATTATCTTTTTTTCCTAAAAGTGATCAGATGTCAAAATTTGAAAAGTATAGATTTTTAATTATATATATTTACTTTTTAAACAATTTACTTATTTATTTATTTGAGAGGTAGAGTTATAGACAGTGAGATGGAGAGACAGAGAGAAAGGTCTTCCATCTGCTGGTTCACTCCCCAAATGGCTGCAATGGCTGGAGCTGGGCCGATCCGAAGCCAGGAGCAGGAGCTTCTTCTGGGTCTCCCACACAGGTGCAGGGGCCCAAACACTTGGGCCATCTTCTACTGCTTTTTCAGGCCATAGCAGAGAGCTGGATTGGAAGAGGAGCTGCCGGGACTCAAACAGGCACCCATATGGGACACTGGCGCTGCAGGCAGAGGCTTTAGTCCACTACGCCACAGCACCGGTGCCTATATATATATATATATATATATATATATATATATATATATATATATTTGCCTTACAGCTGTTATAGCACTTTCCCCTTTCAGAAATGACAAGAAAAATAGGCTTCCAGTGAAATGGAATTCTCTCTGTCTCTCCCTTTCTCTCTGTCTCTAACTCCCTCCCTTTCTTTCTCTTTTAGATTGCCAGTTCTTTTTAGCATTGTCAACACTTATGAACTCATTTATTTTCAATGACAATTAAAAACAGTCAAACATAGCTCTAGATAAGTGAGACAAGTGCCCAGTAGATGTTTATGGTGCAACACTGACAAATTATAGATTGTTCCAATCAAGATAGCATTAATACAATTAAAATTTGGATGTATAAAACCCTTGAGAAGGAGTGTTTGGTGTATTGGCAACCCCATGAGTTAGACAGTTGGTGTAAAAGTCTGGGTTTTGACATGAAAGGAATAAAAATAAAAAAAATAAAAATGGAAGCCTGGATGAATCACCAGTGTCCTAGAGATTCTTGGCTGGAAGTTTTTCCCACCACATGATAAGTATTTTCAAGGCAAATAAAACCAAAATCTCTCTGCCATATGAGTCACATCTTTGTTGGTTGCAAGTGGCTGAATTCTTGTAATAGCTTAGGTAGGAAGGAGAAAATGCTGGTTCCTGGAATACCAGGAAGAAACAACCAAACCATGGGAAGGACAGGGCTTTAGCTGGATTCCAGAACACCTGAACCATCTGAAGGGGGTCACTCCCTCCTGGGGGATCTCCTCCAAGTCCTGTCCTACTTTCTTTCTGCATTTTTGCCCTTCTTTTTCGTTGTAAATTAGCTCCTTTCACATGGCAAGGTATGCTGCTGTCAGCACTTCCCGACTACATCTACCACTGGTGAAGGATTAATTTATATTCTCTTGTAAAAAATAAATAGCCAGCGCCGCAGCTCACTAGGCTAATCCTCCGCCTTGTGGCGCCGGCACACCGGGTTCTAGTCCCGGTCGGGGCGCCGGATTCTGTCCCGGTTGCCCGGTTGCCCCTCTTCCAGGCCAGCTCTCTGCTATGGCCTGGGAGTGCAGTGGAGGATGGCCCAAGTGCTTGGGCCCTGCACCCCATGGGAGATCAGGAGAAGCACCTGGCTCCTGCCTTCGGATCAGCGCAATGCGCCGGCCGTGGCGGCCATTGGAGGGTGAACCAACGGCAAAACGAAGACCTTTCTCTCTGTCTCTCTGTCTCTTTCACTGTCCACTCTGCCTGTCAAAAATAAATAAATAAATAAATAAATAAATAAATTGCCAGGGGAGAACCTGACTATCTTATACTGAAGATATAGGCCATTTTTGGATGAACGTAGTGTTGTCTAGGAGTGGTGGAGCTATATGAACACATGAATTTTTTTTAAATCCAGTTGTTGATTTGGAAAGGACATTCTCAAAAGGGGAGTGCAGTTTACAGAAGGAGGTGGAATGGATAGGTAAAACAATAACTCTTCACTGTATGAGGGTAATTCAAAGAGTTCATGGAAAAACAAAATTAAAAGAAATGTTTATTTTGGTGTGAAAATGTAAAATCCATACATATTTTCTCATGATAAACATATTCCATAAACCTTTTGAAGTATCCTTATGCTGCTCAAATAATCCCTATGATATTTTCAGTATATTAGACTTTTAATTTTTATTTATTTGAGAGGCAGAGGAAAAAAGAAGGAGAGGGAGAGGAGGCAAAGGGAGAAGGAGAGGACAGGAGGGAGAAGGAGGGGCGGAGAAGGGAGAGGGAGGGGTGGGGAGGAAGAGAGATGGGAGAAGTAGTGGAGGGAGAGGGAGAGGGAGAGGAAGGTGAAGGATAGGAAGGAGAAGGAGTGGAGGTAGAGGAGGGAGAGGGAGAGGGAGAGGAAGGGAAAGGAGGGAGAGGGTGAGGGAGAGGGAGGAAAGGCCCAAAGGCTGAGACAACCAGGGCTAGGCCAGGTTGAAGCTAGAAGGCAGAAACTGAATCCAGGTCTCCAAAGCAGATGGCAGGAACCAACTTACTTGAGCCATTATCTGCTGCCTCCTAGTGTCTGCATTAGTAGCAACCTAGAACTGGGTGTTGAGCAGAGACTTGAACCCAGGAGCTCTGATGTGGGTTGTGCACATCTCAAGTGGTGCTTTAACTGGTATGCCAAATGCCTACCCCAAAAGGAATTTTAAAACGTTCCCCAACTGTTACAGCAAATTCATCTTATATTTTCTTCACAGATTATTTCATTTGCAATTTACCTGAATTATTTTTAAATAAACAATCAACATGAGAAAATGAGAGCCCTGTCTTCTTGATAAATGAATTCAAGTCCATAGGCTCAGAACCAAAGGGAATGAGGTCAGGGCTAAAATAAATCACTCTAAAAAGTTAATACTTGAACACAACTGACAAGCCGTGGAATATATACTGATAGAACAAGGAGGAATATGTGTAGTGACAAGTGGGATCTGCCACCTCTACTCCAACAGTATTATGTTTCCTGAAAGACATTAAAAATCTCTGTACCCAGGCTAAATATTTTTTTTTTTTTTTGACAGGCAGAGTGGACAGTGAGAGAGACAGAGAGACAGAGAGAAAGGTCTTCCTTTGCCGTTGGTTGGTTCACCCTCCAATGGCTGCTGTGGCTGGCGCGCTGTGGCCAGCGCACTGCGCTGATCCGAAGGCAGGAGCCAGGTGCTTCTCCTGGTCTCCCATGGGGTGCAGGGCCCAAGCACTTGGGCCATCCTCCACTGCGCTACCGAACAGCAGAGAGCTGGCCTGGAAGAGGGGCAACCGGGACAGAATCCGGCGCTCCGACTGGGACTAGAACCCGATGTGCTGGTGCTGCAGGCGGAAGATTAGCCTATTGAGCTGCAGCTCTGGTTTCAGGCTAAATAGTTTTACAATCTACACAAGGATAGCCTATTACCATCCACTAACTGGGAATCAATAGAATATATTCTTCCCATCCTACTTGCAATTTGTTTTCTTCCAGTTTTGCTCATACTGATTGATACACTTGTGTTTCAGAGTTCAACAACTTCTGAAAATAATGATGACCATGTGGGGAACACAGCCATTGGCTATGCCTGAAAATTCACCAGCTCATGAAACAGATTCATTAGATGAGCTAGGGAGAGATGTTCATCCCCGAGACAGGCAGGGCTTGTGGCCCTGATCAACAGAAGATAGAGATGATATGATGAGTCTACATCCTTCAGCATCCCCTTAAGATTAAGGGTTAGAAATTTCTGAGAGCAGAGTGATGTGGGAAAAGTCAGGGAGATGGATAGTTCATGAGCTGGAGGCCACATATCTCCCAGCCCTCATGTAATCCCGTCAACCCACCTGTCAATCAGATGACCCCTCCCCAGGATGTACCTCCTTTTACCTGGGATCTGGGGGCAGTACCATGTAACCACTCCCCTTTTTAAAGCTCATTAGAAGCTTGGTGTAGGTGACGCTCTCTCTAGAGCAGGGTATGAAATTCCCATTTTACCTTCCCTGGCCCACTCTCCCTAAACGAAGCCCTCATGTGCTTGTGTATTCTTCTCACTTAATAAATAAACCTTATCACGCTGAGAAAAAAAGTTAAAATTCGAAACAAAACTAAATTAGCAAAGTTAGAAGGTTAATAATGAACATTTTTAGTTTATTGCTGGTTTTTTCCACTGGTTAATTAGAAAAGTGGTATGATGAAAATAGTGATGCAATCAGAAATGTGGCATATTTTCAGTTACTGTGTGACAAATGACAAAGTTAGTGGTTTAAAATAATGCCCATTTATTAGCTCTCATCTGTGAATTAGGAGTTAGAAGCCTGGGCACAGTGTGGCTCAGCTGTGTTCCCTGCTTGAAGGTTCATGAAGTCAAAATCAAAGTATTGGTGAGAGCTGCAGTTCTCAATTGGAGTTTGGGTTCCCATCTAAGCTCCCAGGTTATTGACATAATTCATTTCCTCCTAGAGAGGCGGCTGGCAGAGACTAGGAGGCTATCAGACCACTCTGTAGGCCTGTTCCTTGCAACAAAGGGAGGGGTGGAAGGCAAAGAAGGCCCATCTTAGAGACATCTCTGCAAGACTGATTTGGAGTCTTCAAGCCAAATTTGCTTGTTGGAAGAGTCCTGTATCTTCCAGGAATGGGTCTGCCTTAGTGCCCCTGCTGTGCTTGGTTGTTGGCTTGGAGAAGCCACAAAAAAAGCATGGCCTCAGAGTGAACATTGGTGCCAGCACTGGGACAAACAGTATATTAATTCCTGTAGAGGTTGCTTTAATCACTATGCTAGCAAACTCTTCTCTGTTTAGGGGATAATGGTCTTCTCTTTCATGTCTTGAAGTGTCAGGTCATATAAAGGACAGCTTATTCAAATTTATGCTGCATATTTGACTTTATATTTTCCATTCATCACACTTTATTTACTAATTTCCCTTGTGGTATTTAATTAACCTAATTCACTCTTATTTTTTTAAAGATTTGTTTATTTATTTGAAAGTCAGAGCTACACAGAGAGAGGAGAGGCAGAGAGAGAGAGAGAGAGAGAGAGAGAAAGAGAGAGAGATCTTTCATCTGCGGGTTCACTCCCCAGTTTTCCACAATGGCCAGAACTGCACGGATCCGGCTCCCATATGGGATGCCAGCACTGCAGGCTGTGGCTTTACCCACTATGCCACAGCGCTGGCCCCAACATAATTCACTCTTTTTTTTTTTTTTTTTTTTTTTTGACAGGCAGAGTGGACAGTGAGAGAGAGAGAGAGAGAGAGAGAGACAGAGAGAAAGGTCTTCCTTTTTGCCGTTGGTTCACCCTCCAATGGCCGCCGCGGCCGGCACGCTGTGGCCGGCGCATTGCGCTGATCACAAGCCAGGAGCCAGGTGCTTTTCCTGGTCTCCCATGGGGTGCAGGGCCCAAGCACTTGGGTCATCCTCCACTGCACTCCCGGGCCATAGCAGAGAGCTGGCCTGGAAAAGGGGCAACCGGGACAGAATCCAGCGCCCCGACCGGGACTAGAACCCCAGGTGCCGGCTCCGCAAGGTGGAGGATTAGCCTATTGAGCCATGGTGCTGGCCAATAATTCACTCTTACCATCCTAAATGTCTCTTGTGTCTTCTCCCTGTAAACATTATTTAAATCTGTGTAAAATGACCTGGATCCTGAACCCCAGCCTGTCGCTCCCCCTCTTTGTGGAGGAACGACACAGGACCCTGCGCTGTTCTCTCGTCTGCTCGGCCCTCCCCGGGTTTGCTGCTGGTTCTTCCCGGGTTGGCTACTATCCCTTCCACCTCCGTGGAAGGGCAGTTCCCCCTGGCCGCATTCCCCACTTCCGCAGGGGAGCGGCACACCGCCGGCCGGCTCTTCTCGGGGGCTGCACAGGTGTTCCCTTAGATGTTCCCCTTAGATGTTCCTGGTGCATGCCGTCTCTCTCCTCCTTTATAGTCGTCCTCCGCCAATCCTAACTCGGCTGCCCACACGCCGAGTACGCTGCTCTCCTCCAATCAATAGCAAGTCCTACAGTTTATTAGTTGAACTGGAGGCAGCTGTGCGGAAGCTGTTTACTTCTCTCCCAGCGCCATATTGTGGGAGAGCAGATGCATAGAATAAGTCTTAATTCCAGTAACTCAGTCTAGTCCGGTTGCTCCCCACAGATCCCCCTTTCTTTTTATTTTTTGGCGTTGATACGCGCCTGTCTTCGGTGTCCCGCGGCACACACTCTGCTCTACTTGCTAGAGTTGCCACAGGCTCTTACAAGTCCTATCAATCAGGCAAACCGAATCCGGGTCCTCTCTTCGCCATGTTGTGAGGAGGTTTTTAGGCGCTGATGCGTGCCTGTGTTCGGTGCCCTGCAGCGCATGCTCTGGTCGAGCCTGCAGGGGCTTACAAGCCCTATCAGGCAAACTGAATCCAAGCCTTCTCATTGCCTTTTTGTGGGGAGGCCTTACTGATGTCAATTCGTGCCTGTCTTCGGTGACCTGCGGCGCATAAGCTGCTAGCCGCCACAGGTGCTCATCGTGCTCATCGCCTCACTTAATCAGGCAGACCGAATCCAAGCTCTCACAGTGCAGTGTTGTAGGGAGGCCTTTCTATTTCTCTATCTCCGGGCATTCCTATTTCTCCCATTTTACTTCTATCTTCCAGCATTCCTATTTCTCTTTTACTTCTAAACTTCTGTTTCTCTTATCCCTGCGGCTTTCCGGCACCTCGCCCCGCCGGCGGGTTCCCGGCTCTGCGCCGCTTCAGCCCGCACGCCTCTCTCATCTGCGCAGCTTCCCGGCTTTGCGCGGCTTGGCTTCGCGCGCTCCGCGGTCTCCACGCCCTTCGCGTCTGCACCACAGCCTCGCGCCAGCCCCGTTCCCTATCTACTCACGCCCCGTGCTCTCTCTGCAAGCGGCGGCTTCCGCGAGTAACACAGCGTAGCTTACGTGTCCGCCACTAGCATTCAATCTAAGTTCCCCGGGCTAGCCTGGCGAATTCAACCCAGCATACGTCTCCGCCCCATGATTTGGCTTCCCGTCCTTTGCTCCCCGGGCTAATCAGACGGATCCCAATCTGGCTTACGTTTCAGCTTCTGGTTTCAACTTTTCGCCCCCTATTCCCGGGCTAACTTGAGAATCCCAAAGTGGCTTTCGTATCCGCCTCGGCCTGCCCCCCGCGGCTTCAATTTCCCTAACATTTTTCTCTACCCGGTATGTTTCCCCAAGCTTTCTTCCAACAATATTCCTCCCTCATTTCTCCTGGCCTCTCCCCACAGTCCGCATCCGAGTCTGTTTGTTCTAGCTTTCACTTTCGCTTTCGACCTTAGAGATTTCTCCCAGCTTCCCCCCGTAGTCCGTATCTGAGTCTATGCCTAGGCTTTCAATAGCTTCTTCCGGCACCCTTTTCGTCCGGCTTTTCCCTAGGCTGTTTGCTAGTCTCTCTCTCCGATATTTTCCCAATTCTTCCCGTTTCTTCCCTCCTAAGTTTGCTATCCGTCCTAGGTTTCCTATCCGAGTCACGGCACCATTATGTCGCTCCCCTTCTTCGTGGAGGAACGACACTAAGCCCTGCCTAGGCTTCATATCCGAGTCACGGCACCATTATGTCGCTCCCCCTCTTCGTGGAGGAGCAACACTGAACCCTGCGCTGTTCTCTCGTCTGCTCGGCCCTCCCCGGGTTTGCTGCTGGTTCTTCCCGGGTTGGCTACTATCCCTTCCACCTCCGTGGAAGGGCAGTTCCCCCTGGCCGCATTCCCCACTTCCGCAGGGGAGCGGCACACCGCCGGCTGGCTCTTCTCGGGGGCTGCACAGGTGTTCCCTTAGATGTTCCCCTTAGATGTTCCTGGTGCATGCCGTCTCTCTCCTCCTTTATAGTCGTCCTCCGCCAATCCTAACTCGGCTGCCCACACGCCGAGTACGCTGCTCTCCTCCAATCAATAGCAAGTCCTACAGTTTATTAGTTGAACTGGAGGCAGCTGTGCGGAAGCTGTTTACTTCTCTCCCAGCGCCATATTGTGGGAGAGCAGATGCATAGAATAAGTCTTAATTCCAGTAACTCAGTCTAGTCCGGTTGCTCCCCACACCAGCCCTCAAAAAGAAGCAAATGAGGGCCTGTTCGAGTCCTGGTTGCTCCACTTCCAATCTAGTTCCTTGCTAATGGTCTGAGAAAGCAGCAGAAGATGGCCCAAGTGCATGTGCCCCTGTACCCACATGGGAGACCAGAAGAAGCTCGTGGCTCCTGGCTTTGGATTGGCCCAGTTCACACTGTTGCAGGCATTTGAGGAGTGAATCAGTGGATGGAATATCTTTCTCTGTCTGTCTGTCTCTCTAACTCTGTCCTTCAAATAAATCTTTTTTTTTTTTTAAAAAAAAGTAGCAAATGGTGGTTACATTCTAAATTAAGGGCATATCAGACAGAGGAAACTTTACTAGGGTGCACCAAGATCTGGACCCTAAACACTTTTGTGATCTTCTTAATGAGTGAATTGACAGACTCCTTTCCCTTGGTGACTGGAAGTCAGGCTGAAGTTTACATTGTGCTGTATATGATTCCTTTGGGTTAATTTCTGCTTAAAAAGAGGGGAGTGGGGAAGGTGTTGCGTGTGGTGACAAAAGACTGTGCAGTGGGAAAGAGGGTCCCATGAAGGCTCAGGGCAGGCTACATGCACAAGTGAGGACCGTCCTGAGAAGACCGGACCACTTTGTACTCCCGTTCAGCTCCCCCACAAAGCATTGTTATTCATTATTTTCAGCTTTTATGTCTTCTTGGAAATGTTTGAAAAGAACTGCCTAAGAAATTAGAGTGTATGCTCAACATTCTCATAGCTCTTGTGTCTCTTTCCAATATTGGATCAAATGACATTGGACATTATTAGCTTTTACTGTTTTTTTTTTTTTTTTTTAGATTTATTCATTTATTTATTTGAAAGGCAGTTAGAGAGGGTGAGGGAGAATGAGAGAGAGGGGTCTTCTGTCTGCTGGTTCATTTTCCAGGTGGCTGCAATGACCAGGGCTGGGCCAGGCCAAAGCCAGCAGCTTCATCTGGATCTCCCACAAGGGTGGTAGGGGCCCAAATACTTGGGCCATCTTCCACTGCTTTTCCCAGGCTTGTAGCAGGGAACTTGTTAGGAAGTGCAGCCGGGACCAAGCCATCACTCATATTAGATGCCAGTGTCCCAGTAAGTGACTTTACCTGCTATGCCACACCTCACCCCTAGCCTGATAGCCATCTGAAGATACCACAGTAATTGAGTTTTTTTTTTTTTTTTTTTTTTTTTTTTTACCAGATTACCCAATGCATAATAAGCCTCAGAGCAGCCAGGACTCCCCAGGACAGGTAGAGATGGGCTTTCAGCAGGCATGGAGATGAGCCAGGATTTATTCTTTCAATAAGTATCAATTGAGAGCAGCCTATGGGCAGGAGCTGCTCCGGAAACTCTAGTAGAGCAGTGAACAGAGAAAGCCCTTCCCCCTGAAGAGCATAGCAGACCTGACAGAGAATGAATATGCATAAAAACTAATAAAGAAGAAAGCACTCATGTAGTGATAGAACTGCTGAGACGAAACAGCAGGAAGTGGTTACAGTCTGCTTGGTGTGGGGGATGGGGCGGTGAGGAGGTATGACCTAAATGAGGCGGAGAAGGCAGTCAGATGAGAATGGAGGAAGTAGCAAAAGGTGCAAAGAACCTGAGACGACTTGGCCCACTGGAGGGACAGAGAGAAAGCCTATCTGGGGACCACAGTGGATGACGGACATGGATTGAGAAATAGGCAGAGGGCATTGTGGTATAGATATGCACACAGATTGAGCAAAAATGGAAGACAGGCCGCAAGTAAAATCAGTCTTGCTTATGGGAGGAGGAACTAATGGGAGCTGGGAGTGTTAAAAGGGTATTCTAATAATGAACAAAAGGCTTAATTTTATTATGAAGAAAAATGTGATATTTGTAACATATAAAAAGAATTCTCATTCAACCTAATAGTAAAACATCTCAAGTTTTTACAATGATAAACTTTTCAAAAATCGACAATTAACATATGTAGAGCTTAGATTCCTAATGATCTCAGACTTCACTGTGTGTTAAATGCTATGAAAGGGCCGGTGCTGCGGCTCACTTGGCTTATCATCCGCCTGTGGCGCTGGCACCCCGGGTTCTAGTCCCGGTCGGGGCACCAGATTCTGTCCTGGTTGCTTCTCTTCCAGGCCAGCTCTCTGCTGTGGCCTGGGAAGGCAGTGGAGGATGGCCCAAGTGCTTGGGCCCTGCACCCACATGGGAGACCAGGAGGAAGCTCCTGGCTCCTGGTTTCGGATCGGTGCAGTGCGCTGGCTGTAGCGGCCATTTGTGGGGTGAACCAACAGATAGGAAGACCTTTCTCTCTGTCTCTGTCTCTCTCACTGTCTAACTCTGCCTGTCAAAAAATTTTTTTTAAAAATTGCTATGAAAGTTTATTTATAATGTAACCATTGCATCCAAAAGCATAATGAAGTTTAAGGAATATGAATATCCATTTAAAAGGGGCATTTAGATAAATGGGAAGTTAAGAATATCAGCAGAGGGCTTCTTTGATACGACAACCCCTCCTCCCAGGGGATGTAAGAGGGTTGGGGGGCAGGATCCTCAACCTGAATGGAAAACTCTGAAATCATGTTTCCAAGGGAAGAGAAGTGAAATAGGAAAAACAAAAACAAAAGGCACCAACTCCTGGGGAAGCTCGTGGGAAAGGCAGGGAGGAGTTCACACATCTCACACTGATTTGCTTGGGCAAGTGAATCATTGAAATAGGAAAAAACATGGGGCTGACTCAGCTTGCACAAGCTCTTGCCATCCCTGCTGAAGTCCTCGATTGGTGTGGCCCCTGCTGCTCTCCTCCGACCTTGCTTCCCTCCTCTTCTGTCACTGTGGAGAAACAGGAAGGAATGTTTATTAACAAGGCTGGTTGGGGTCACATCCAAGGCAATATCAGCTTTTTACCTCTTCTGGGCCTGGGAAGTGGTCCAAGGATCAAGGACAAGCTCTTGGTTCAAATCAGACGCAAGATCAAACCTCCAAATAATAAAACTCACAGCCAGCCTTTGCCACGGGCTACTGGGGTTTACCCAGAGCCTGCACACCTTTGTTCCTCCTGACCATTGGCTAAGGTTTCACCCCTCATAACAGGGAGGCAACTGGAGTCTCAGCAGGGGACGAGGTGCCCAGGACTCAAGGGAGGGTAGCACTTGAATCCCGCCCATCTGACTCCTACAGTTGAGCCCTCTTCAGAAGGTTGGCAGACATTTACAAGGGAGAGCTGTCTGAGTGGGCTCTCCTAGCTCACTTGTCCTTAGCTGTTCTCTCCACTTTGCCGTTCAGTTATTAACATGTAGTCATCTTCAGTTAGCTCAGGTAATGGGGTTACCGTTTGTGTGACACACTTGAGCTGCACTAAATGTGGAGAGAGTCACATGACAGCATATTATGGCTTGTACACTGCCCCACCCCATTCCACTCCCTCTCAACAGGGAGAACGTACCCAAAGAAAACTGTTGCTAAGAAGGGCATAACTGGGTAAATGGGTGTCACCCAGTCTGAAAAATCTCAGAGATTCCAAAAAGCCACTTGAGTCAATAATGCACCTGTTTGTCCTCAAGCTTTATCAGTCCTTGGCTGTCAGAAGAGGAAGGATCTCTGTGGAGTTTTTAACATTGAGCTTCTGAAACAAATCAGTGACAGTTGTTCCCTGGGCTGGCAGTTTCCCCTTAACTTCTTATAGTCAGAGTTGGAGTGCAAGTAGTAATAAGAATGAAACCTGGTCCTGTAAGTATATTCACTGTCTGCTCAGTGTAATTCCAGCTCAAGCATGGTCCATGATCCAGCACAGAAATGACGCTGCCACAGAAATTCACCTGGGTGATTGCAATAGCCTTTGCTTTTTAGCGTACACTCCAATCATGTTCAGTTTCCTCACACCAATTGCTTAATGAAGGATTGTTTAAAAGGACTGCGATATCTCAGGAAAACTATTAAATTAAACAGTTCTTGTTGAAGGGCACATCCTTGCCCGTCTGTTTCCCAGGAGCAATCCAAAACTTGCTGTGAGAAGCTTGAGTGTTAAGAGTCAGGCTGCTAGGTATGAATCCTTATTTTATCCATGTTTTTTCTTTTGCTCTGTGCCAATCTGAATATTACATAATATTCCTGTCCCTTAGTTTCCTGATTATATATGTGTATGATAAGTGTGCCAATACTGTGCTATCAGTGTGAGGCCCAAATGAAAGCATATACAACACACTGTACCTGGCATCTACTGAGTGTCGATTAAGATGATAATGAGATAATGGAGATGTATCTTAACATGTAATTACGATTTTGCTAGTTCAAGGCCAAGTATTCTAATTTAGTAGCGTTGGCGAAACACAATATAATCTCTCGGATCTCAAGGCCATGGCTTCATTTCACCCTGTTTTTCTGCTACTTTCTTTGAACAGGCAAACAAGTTCCACTTGACTGACTCAAGTATTATTAGCAGTGTGCGTTATGCTGACCTCACTCTCATGTGCCCTCAGGGCTACACTCCATCAAATCAGAGGAGCGAAGAAACATGGTGACAGAGAAGAAATGAGGAAGAATGTGGAGGGAAAAAAGGGCCATGAGCTCATTCACTGCCAGTATTGATGCCAGGGGACAATGACCACCCTTCAGACATGTTTGTTCTCCATCGTACCATAGACAGGAAGAGCTCTCCTTGCTCAATACCTGTCTCAGTCACTTACCAGGTAGACTAGGGAGATTCGGCTCTCCCAGGCTGCCTTCTAAATACAATGACTTTTATGAATTTAAGCTTTCAGTCTGAGTGAGTTATCATTGAAAGATATCGCCACCTATAGGCTAGTTATTTGTAGTAAAATAAATTCCCTTCACCACACCACGTTTTTGTTACCAAAAACATTTTTTTCAGACAGAGCTCTTCAGAGGGCTTAAGATTTATTTAGCAGTGAAGTTAAAACGATAATCAAATTCAACCCCAGTAGATCTCAAATCTTAACCAAAGCAGTATGGAACATTAGCATGAACTCAGCCAGGCTTACATTCAAATCCTGGTTTGAAGCTAGTAACTGGATGGCTTGGAGGCACTGATAGGAACCTCCATGAGAAGGCCAACTCTGACATAGGGGCAGTGAAGCCTTCTGCCCAGGGTGTGTGAGGACTCCATGGGAGTTGCATTGTTGTAGCAATCTATATTATAGGTGCTCCATAAATATGAATACCTTTGTTTTATTCTCTCCCTTTCTGTTTCTCTCTCTCTCTCTCTTTAAAGGTTTATTTATTATAGGAAAGGCAAAGTGACAGAAGGAGAGGGAGGAGAGAAATATAGAGATGATTCCCTACAGGCTTTCAACAGCCAATACTGGGCAGGTTGAAGCCAGGAGTCAAGAACTTCATCTGGGTCTGCAACATGGGTAGCAGGGACCAAAGCACTTGGGTCATCTTCCACTGCCTTCCTATGTGTATTAGCAAGAAGCCAAGTAGCCATGACTTGTACTGGCACTCCAATATGGGATGCTGGTGTGCAAGCAGTGGCTGAAGCAACTATACCTCCATGGCAGCCCCTCTCCCAATCTCTTAAAGCCATTGGAGGACAAGTTTTTTTTTTTTTAGATTTATTTTATTTATTTGAAAGAGTTACAGAGAGAGGTAGAGACACAGAGAGAGAGGTCTTCCATCCGATGGTTCACTCCCCAGATGGCTGCAATGGCTAGAGCTGCAGCAATCCAAAGCCAGGAGCCAGGAGCTTCCTCTGGGTCTCCCACACAGGTACAGGGGCCTGAGGACTTGGCCATCTTCTATTGCTTTCCCAGGCCATAGCAGAGAGTTGGATAGGAAGAGGAGCAGCCAGGATTAGAACCGGTACCCATATGGGATGCTGGTGCTTCAGGCCAGGGCTTTAACCCGCTGCACCACAATGCTGGCCCCTGGAGGAACAGTTTTATCAGGCCTAAACAATTTTTTGCAGATATCAAGTCAGATACAAAAATAGGCATAACCAGTTGAGGACTTTGAAGCTTTCTGCTAAATGGAGAGCTGGACCAGAGTCAGTATTTATGCTTTGCAGTGCCCTGATCAGCTGTTCCGGCAGAGCAGGCTGGCTGAGAGCATGAGAGATGGTAACCAGCTAATGTATACGGAAAATGTCAAGGTGTCACCCTTTGGAGGGTGTCAAGGACTTTAATTATATGTTGTTACAATCACTACTGTCAGGACTTTGGCTCCTTCCTTCCTTGCTTCTTTCCTTCCTTCCTTCCTTCCCTCCCTCCCTCCCTCGTATTTTCTTTTTAGTTTTTTATTTTGAAAGGCAAAATTACACACACAAACTCACACACACACAGATAAAGAGAGAGATCTTCCATCCACTGATTCACTACCCAAATGGCCCCCAATGGTGGAACCATGCCAGACCAAAGCCAGGAGCCACATGCTTTATCTGGGTCTCCCACATAAGTGTGGGAGCCCAAGCAATTGGGCCATCTGCTGCTTGTTTCCCAGGCACATTAACAGGCAGCTGGATTGGAAGTGGAGCAGCCAGGAATTTAATCCATGGCCATATGGGATGCTAGTGTTTCAAGTGGTGGCTTAACCTGCTATGCCAAGGTGCTGGCCTTTTTCTTCTTATTTTACATGTTAGGAAACTGAACACAGAAAGATGTGAAGTGATTTGCCCAAGCAAATGGAGCAAGGTTGTGGCAGAGAGAGGACTGGAACCTGCCTCTTTCAGAACTTGCTTTAAAAAAAAAAACCTCTTTTTTCATATCCTCAAAATATTAAAAAGTCACTATAAGAAAGGTGTAACTTGTAGATAAGAACCAAAGTAATTAGAAATTATAACTTAATAAAATATTGGCCATATCCTTCTGGTATATTTTTCCCTGTGTTTTAGTCATCATTGCAGCAAATGTAAAGTGTTTACCTATGGCCAGTACTGATCTAGGTGTTTTATGTCTGTTACTGCTAACTCATGTCATCCCCTGTAACAACTGTGTGAGGTGTTTGCTATGATCTCCATCTCAGAGATGAAGAAAAAGAAGAGCAGAGAAATTGCATTAGCTATTAAATAGTTGGGATTTATCCTAAGCAGTCTGAATTCAGAATAATGATCTTAACAACAATGCTGTACATATACACATTTAAAAAATGTGTATTTTGGGCTTAGATAATAAATGCAGTTGTCTTTTTATATTTTGATGCTGGTTTATAATGCATCTTGATGAACTTTTTAGTAACCCTCTGGGAATATTTTAAAGATCGAAACAATGTATATAAAATTCAGAAAACGACAAGGATGGCTCTGTGGCACAGTAGGTTAATCCTCTGCCTGCGGTACTGGCACCCCATATGGGTGCTGGTTTGAGTCCCAACTGCCCCTTTTCCAATTCAGCTCTCTGCTGTGGCCTGGGAAAGCAGTAGAAGATGGTCCAAGTCCTTGGGCCTCTGCACCTGCATGGGAGACTAGGAAGAAGCAACTGGCTCCTGGCTTCAGATCAGCACAGCTCTGGCTGTGGCGGCCATTTGGGGAGTGAACCAATGGAAGGAAGACCTTTCTCTCTCTTTCTCCCTCTCACTGTCTGTAACTCTACCTCTCAAATAAATAAATAAAATCTTTTTTAAAAATTAAAAAAAATATATAGGAAAAGAGGAAAGAACTGCTAATATCAACCAAACTGGAGTTATGTTTGAGATATTCCCTCATGGGTGTGATGGCAGGGGTAAGGGTAGGTGGGGAGAGGCTGTCCCCAAAGAAACCCTTGGTTCCTCAGAATCCAATTGAGGAGGAGCTGACAACAGAATGAAAGTGAGATGGAAAGTGGGAAAAAGAGGCAAGTTTGCCCTGAGTGAGGGATGGGACTGAGTGAAGTGTTTGGGAACTGGGAGGGGCCAGAGTCAGCAGGTGCTACTGCTAGGATGGCCAAGGATGTGCAAATAATGGCAGATGATAAAATGGAAAAAAGAAAAACTCCAAAGAAACGAACCAAGGATGTTCAGTTTAGAGAAGAAAAAAGAGAAATTTAAATGCTTACTTTTTTTTTTTCCAAAGTACGATTTATGCATTACAATGGCTTCCCCCACATACCGTCCCTCCCACCCACAACCCTCCCCTTTCCCACTCCCTCTCCCCTTCCATTCACATCAAGATTCATTTTCGATTATCTTAATATACAGAAGATCAGCTTAGTATACATTAAGTAAGGATTTCAACAGTTTGCTCTCACACAGAAACATAAAGTGAAAAATAATAGATGATTTTTTTTAAATGATGATGAAATCAGATCAGACCTATTGTCATGTTTAATCCCAGTGAGAGTCAAGTTGGGAGTTGATAATTTCTCTCTCTCTCTCTTTTTTTTTTTTTTTTTTTTTTTTTTTACAGAGGATCAGTTTAGTATACATTAAGTAAAGATTTCAACAGTTTGCACCCCCATAGAAACACAAAGTGAAATATATTGTTTGAGTACTTGTTATAGCATTAAATCTCAATACACAGCACATTAAGGACAGAGATCCTACATGAGGAGTAAGTGCACAGTTAAATGCTTACTTTTAATATTTTAAACGCTGTTTTTGGCATTTATCTGATTCTGTGTTCTTCTGGAAGACAGAAATACAACAAAGGATGCAGGTAGAGTGAGAAATATTTAAAACTAAAATGCAGAATAATCTTCCAAGATCAATTACAGTGACAGTAAACAAAAGCAACAGAAAGGACTACCTTAACAGTTATGAAATTCTTGGACACTATAAATTGATGTAGAGACTATAAAACAATTTACTGTAAACATGATGGAACAATGATAAATATATCAGTTCCTATTTCATTAAACTTATATGCATATTATATAATGCACAAATACCTTAAAGTGATAAACACCTGCCTTGTGTAATCATTTTTTCATTGTTTTGTGAAAATGTTACTTAAGTGATTTGTAATGACTTACCATATCTATATCTATCTCTCTCTCTCTCTCTATATATATATGTTTAGTTTGGAAAAACTTAGGAAGGTTAGTTACATTTTCTGAGGTCACAACTAAAAGCCTCAATTTGAATCTCTTACTGTCCATCTTAAATAAAGTCTAATCTTTTTTTTCAGGAACGACAATCCCACATGTTAAGGAATTAAGAAGGGAATGGGTAGACAAAATATGGGGACAGTAGTTATAATATACAAAGTTATAAGAGATGAAGAGCTTCTAAAAGTACAAATAGTCAGTGTGGGGAGTGTCGCTGGAAAGACAAAGAGGACAGTTTTGTCAGTTGGAACTGAATTGTGACAAAACAAGGCTGTTGGTGAGTGAGCAGCCAGGGTGTGGTCATTCTTGCAAGCAGCAGATGTGTAATCAAGATAGAGTTGTTTCTCTACCTTTAATTCTAAAAACGTTTGTAACAGACAACAGGGTCTCCAAACAAATACTATCCTTATTCCTCTCTTTTAAAATGTTTTGATTTTTTTTAGTAATTTCTCATCACTTAACAATCCTTATTGTTTTAAAAATTGAATTTTTTCTTTTATATTTCTAGTTGAGGCTAATAGTTTTTTTTTTTTTTATTGTGTAGAACTGGAAGTGGTTCTGGCTTCTTGGGTACAGCGCAGAGTCCAGTCATGTTAGGGCCAGAAGTGATCTTAGCTGTGTCAGAACGGGGTACCATTATTTACACAACAAGTGTGGTCTGCTCCAAGATAGAGTGAGGTGTTTTATGACCCCAGGCTTTATGAGTTGTAGCTATAAAATAATCAATCTTTTAAAGCAAACATAGCACAATGTCTACATCCAAATGGAAATTGTCCTTCAGAGCTGTGACCTTGGGGAACTTTTCACACAGACTGACATAAAACATATTTAAACGTCTCACTGGAAACATACTCCAGGTCTCTCTGGCTCTCATTCTCCCTCCCTCTGTCTGTCTCTTTCTCACACACACCCTCCCCGCACACACTATTTAAAAATACATCTCATTTTTAACTGAAAACATTTTAATCTTACTCGATTTTCATTTTACTTGGTAGATGACTTGGTTGTGAATGCCTTTATGTACCTGAAAAATCAAGTCCATCATTAAAACACAGTTTTCCCACTGAAAAATTACTCTGAAGACTGTACTCAAAGAGGAGCTATGAAGATATCTGGAATATTGACAATATCCATATAATAAATAATGACCTTCCAAGATGCTATTTTGAAGGATATATTTAAATGTCTTAGTGTATTAAAATGTTTATAGAATGAAAATGAACCAAATTTATTTTATATCCCAACTTGGGTACAATACTTCTTGTGTTACCACTCATTCTGAATTTATAATTACCACCCCACTGTCATTCCTCACATTTGATCAACAGTAAAAGCAGCCATACCCAGAGCCAAGGCACATGTATGGTAAATACTGTGTTAATGAAAATATGCAGAAGTAGTTATATTTATACAGTATTTGAGGAAGCATAAATTGGAAATTTTGCAGAGAATAAGTTGAGAATATCAAAATTCAAAGTATACTTTCTTTTTATTCCATAATTATAATTTGAACCCTTTGTTCTATTATAGATACACTTACACATAAACACAAACATATATATAATTATGTAGATTTCAGAACTGTGTTAGCAAATAGCTGAAAACAAAACAAACATCTATTAATAGGGAAATTGTTAATTATCAGAAATTATCAGAAATTAAAACCATACACAATTGAAAGAATAAAATAGCTTATATATGCAGATCTGCAAAATAAGCCATACTGTGAAATGACCATTATACATAGTGAAATAAGCCAGTCTCAAAAAGACAAATATGTTTTCGCTGATCTGTGGTAACTAATAGAGTATTAAAAGTGTAATATATAATTATTTGTATTACAATCTGAATAAATTATTCCTCTGCATTAAAAAAACTTGTTTAAGTATTACTCTTAAATACCACTTCCAAAGAAAATTCAGAATAAAATTTCTATCTGTTTGCATACTCATGGTAAATTACTGGAATGGTATATAAGAAAATGCGAGAGCAATTACTTTTGCAAAATGAAACAAGTAGTCTACTATAGGTGGGAAAATAACAATTTACTGTTTTGTCTTGTGGGTTTAAATTTTCTTAATATTTGCATGTATTCTTTCCAAACTAATAAAAACAATTAAAAAGGATAAAATATAGAATGGAGGCATGTAATGACTAAGATGTGTTTGAGAGCAAGGTTTTGTTTTATCAAAATAGGTGAACTGAATTTTGATTCTTGCTCTTTGGGATTGCCTGAATGAAGACACCGTGAGTGGGTGCTGGGGATTATTGAGAAAGTGATTAGATCATAAGTGTGGGAATGTCCTAAACCCTTTTTATTTGTAGGTGAAGTATTAAGCCTAGAAGAATGACATTCTGCATCCAATCTGTCTTTTATGTTGTTGCTTGAATTCTTTTGTTTAAAACACAAAAGTATTTTTTGTTTGCTTGACATTTGACTAATTACTACCCTGTTGGGCTGTTTTCTTTACAAGCACACCTAGATGCATTGTCACTTAGTAATTGTTAAAGATTAAATAGTTCATTAAATTACTACTCTTTTTCAGAGATGGTGGAGCAAGATACTGAGTTTATGAGAACTTTAATGGAGGAAGGCAAAACGTGGTTTCTTTTTTAGAGGAAAGGATGGTTTGAGTGGACATTTTTCATTTCTGTGTTTTTGGAGGGGAATCTTAAGGTCAAGATCAGGACCAAATGAGCTGATCACTGAGGATCTTGCAGCAGGAGAAAAAATAGGACAGGAATGAAAGTGAGGGAGGGAGATGGGGGGAACCCAAAGAAGCACTTTGACTCGATCACAGTTATCACAAGGGTGGGTTCTGGAAGGGATGGGTTGTGGATTGCTTGTATGAGATGTTGAACCATGAAAACTCTCTTTTAACTGGGAATTGGTATGGCTTTCTCCAACAGAAGCCTTTTTGTGACTACTTCTCTAGTCCTGAAAGAAGGCAAATGTCTCAATGCAAGGGGGATAGAATGAAGAAACATGAGTGTGGAGTAGTAGGCTAAGCCTCCAGCTGCGGCACCGGCATCCCATGTAGGCGCTGGTTGGTGTCCCGGTTGCTCCTTTTTCAATCTAACTCTCTGCTATGGCCTGAGAGAGCAGTAGATCTCAAGTGCTTGGGTCCCTGCACCCACAAGGGAGATCTGGAAAAATTTCCTGGCTCTGACTTCTGATTGGCCCAGTCCTGGCCATTGTGGCCATTTGGGGAGTGAACCAGTGGATGGATGGAAGATCTCTCTCTCTGTCTCTCTTTTTCACTGTCTGTAACTCTACCTCTCAAATAAATAAACCTTTAAAAGAAAGAATGTGGGCTCTAGGATTAGTCAGAATTGGGTTCAAAAAAGGTTTTAAGATATTACAGTTGGTTTACTTTGAATGAATTATTTGATCTTACCATGATTTACTTCCCTCATCTGGAAAATACTGACAATATTGCCTCATGAGATATTTGTAAGGAAAAGATATAGTATTTAAAACTTTGGGGCGGGCGCCGCCGCTCACTAGGCTAATCCTCCACCTAGCGGCGCCGGCACACCGGGTTCTAGTCCCGGTCGGGGCTCCGGATTCTGTCCCGGTTGCCCCTCTTCCAGGCCAGCTCTCTGCTGTGGCCCGGGAGTGCAGTGGAGGATGGCCCAGGTCCTTGGGCCCTGCACCCCATGGGAGACCAGGAGAAACACCTGGCTCCTGCCATCGGATCAGCGCGGTGTGCTGGCCGCAGTGTGCCTGCCGCGGCGGCCATTGGAGGGTGAACCAACGGCAAAGGAAGACCTTTCTCTCTGTCTCTCTCTCTCACTACCCACTCTGCCTGTCAAAAAAAAAAAAAAAAAAAAAAACCAAAAAAACAAAACAAACAAACAAACAAAAAAAACTTTACTGGTTTCTATGCATGTTGTTGTTGCAAATCACTTTCTATTTATGGAGTTAGTACTTGTTTCAAAGAGTGGAATTGTTTACATCTAATTTATTTTTATTGTTGTCATTATTGTTATTACTCTCTATGGAGTCCTTAATATGTCCTATGTTTTGCACTGGGTATTTTATATGAAGTATGTCTAAACCTAACCATTTGAGATAGGTGGGTCTAGCTCATTTTGTGGATGGTAGAACTGAAGACCAGAGGGACAAAGTAGGGATTAAGCAGTGACGTTGAGGTCTGACCTTGCCTTTCAAACAAACAAGAAGCACAGCAATAGACCAGTTTTCAAGATGACAGGTAGTGCATTAGTTTGGCTGATAAAGAGCATAGCCTGAAGCCAGTGGAGCCCCACATGTTCCAGTGGTGAACTCCTTTTGGACCCTGAGCAGAGGACATGGCTAAAGCATGATTAGGAGCTGGAGAGAGGAATATAGGTATCTATGGATTTAGTCAAGAGATACCACAGAAGTGAGGAAGAAGAAATGATCCAAGTGATTCTTTTTTTTTTTTTTTGACAGGCAGAGTGGACAGTGAGAGAGACAGAGAGACAGAGAGAGAGGTCTTCCTTTTGCCGTTGGTTCACCCTCCAATGGCCGCCGCGACCGGTGTGCTGTGGCCGGCGCACCGCGCTGATCTGATGGCAGGAGTCAGGTACTTATCCTGGTCTCCCATGCGGGTGCAGGGCCCAAGTACTTGGGCCATCCTCCACTGCACTCCCTGGCCACAGCAGAGAGCTGGCCTGGAAGAGGGGCAACAGGGACAGAATCCAGCACCCCGACCGGGACTAGAACCTGGTGTGCCAGTGCTGCAAGGCGGAGGATTAGCCTAGTGAGCCGTGGCGCCGGCCCTCCAAGTGATTCTTGGAAGTTCTTAGAATTAGAGCAGCTCCACCCGTGGGGAGACAGCCTGGGGGAAGGAAGCAGCAACCTGTTCATAATCTGAAATATGCCGGGCACTTTCCATTGTTAGTCTTTCTTGTTATTCATTATTCTTTTCATTATTTTACCTGGGTTAACTATTCAGCATTTCTTGTTGGTTAGTCAGGCTTTCTTTTACAATTATAGGACTTCACATTAAAACTTCATTGGTAGATAGAATCCACAGAGAATTTTGATCAGATTTACAAACAGATTTACAAACAACATTCCCTGGATTTACCGTCATGTTCCCTGCCCTCATCACTTCACAGCTGATCTTAAATTACTGCCCAGCTTGGAGTTTCAGGAGAGAAAAGTGTGCTCAGGGTACGTGAAAAGACCAAGTTTGGGAAGCAAAGAGCTCCCCTGTCTAGTTTCTAGCTCAGGGAAACAAAGATATCCATTTTATGTGTATCACATTTGGAGCTGAGCTGACTTTAAAAGCAGAAGACTTTCCTCTTTTATCTCTAATAAATGATGATGCTTAGAGCAATGTGTGTTTACTGGTAACAGATTCCACCAATGGGTGTGGTGTGTGGACTGTGCAGCTTCTGCTATTGTCTGCGCTATTTCCTCTGCTGTCTCAGAGGCTCATACTTTCTCAGGCAAGGGCAGTTTTAGGTTCAGTTCAATGTCTGGGTTTTCTTCCTTCAAGGGGGGGAGGTGGGGGTAGAGGGTAGTGGTGGTAGTTGTGGAATTGTCTTTCTGGGTGGGATTCCACTGTGGGGGAATTCTGTCTTCACAAAATATGTGAACCAGAGCAACTGGGCTCTTCAATTAAACAATTTCCTTATCACATGAGGCTGGGAATAATGGGATAAGTTTTGTGGAAAGAAACCAGAAGAATTCAATGGAAGAAGAAAAATGAGTTGAACATTGAGGAAGACCTGAGATAGATGAAGGAAGTGTAAAAGCAGGAACTTTGCGTTTCAAGTAAGCATGGAAACAGTAAGATGATCTAGTCCTGCTAAGTCAATAAAACCCTTGGTTTGTTCTGCTCTGGGAGCTCCAATGATTACGTTGAGCCCAGAATAAAGATAGCCAATTTACAAAAGTGCTTTAAATACTGTCTTGTGGTGAGAGGACTGAAAATTGTAATAGCCAGAATCAATACTTACAGTGTATGTATAAGGTGGTGCTCTCAAATAGGATTAGGGACGGGCCAGGCCACCTACTTTTCTGGGTAGTGTTTCTCTGTAAACATTGTTTGGTGCACACCAAGCAAAAGTTAACAAAACTACAGGCCATCTTTGAGAAGAACACATGCTAAAGAATAGAACAAAAAGGATCTCTACTCATTGAATTTATATACAGCCAAGCCACATACATCAGAGTGGTTTGAATACTAACAGAAACCTTTTCTTTAAATCTACTGAAACTGTATGTATCAAATACATGAAATTGTATACCTTAAATAAAATTTTTTAAAAAAGCAAAGATAAGAATTAAAAAAATTAGAATTAGAATCCATTAGAATTCTGAGAAACGTGGTCTGGGAATGCTTAGTCTTGGTTGTTGTTGTTATGTGTGTGTGTGTGTGTGCATGTATGTTTCTGTCATCTGAGCTTTGAGCTACCTGCCGATCAGTGTCCATGTTAGAGTACTGAGTCATATCCTGCACTATCACAGTTTTGTTGGTCATTTTCTTGAATCAAAGCTGATTTTCTATTTAAAGACAATTCTGTCTCCTTTTATAATTGTTCAGAATCTAGTGTTTCACACAGACTCTCAACAGTATTTATATGGATTGTGCAGGCTCTTACTCTTCTTTTTTTTTAAGATTTATTTATTTATTTGAAAGGCAGTTGTTACAGAGGGGCAGAGGGAGAGGGTGAGAGAGAGAGGGAAATTCTTCCACCTGCTGGTTCACTCCCCAGATGGCCGCAACGGCTGGAGTTGTGCCCATTCAAAGCCAGGAGCTTTTTCTAGATTTCCTATGTGGGTGCAGGGGCCCAGGCCACAGCAGAGAGCTGGATGGGAAGTGGAGCAGCTGGGACCTGAACCAGCACCCACATGGGATGTTGGCACTGCAGGTGGTGGCCTTACCCACAGCGCCAGCCCCTCTTACTCTTCTTAACTGAATTCTCTAGACATGTGATATGTTAGAAGTGTAATTCCTCCTCTATTTAAAGGTTATTTGCTAGCTGTCATCGCTGATGTGCCTGTATAAGTTGTCTGTGAATGGCCTGTGGTGAGTAGAACCTTAGGGACATTTGCAGATCTGAAGGAATAGATCAATTTCCTGCTAAGAGTCATGTAGTTCTTGAAGACCTGTAGCCTATTCCTGAGTCCCACATTGCCTCCCTGACTGTTCAGGTGCACCGAATACTGTCCTCTTGCTACTTTGTAAAGCCTTGGTTGTTTCCTTTGATAGCCATACAAATGTACGATATCTCTCTCTCTCACACACACACACACACACACACCCATACACACACACACGATGTGTGACTCATAAATGTGGAAAGTAAAATTTTGAATTTTAACTGGGAAAACCTCAGCATTATTCACATAAAGCTAGTATAATATTTCTAAAAGTGGAAATCCATACAGAAAATTGATTCATAGCAACTACTAAATGCTCAGAAAATTTTTAACCAGCATTTTCTCATTCAACCTTAAGCAACTTTTTTTTAAACTTTTATTTAGTAAATATAAATTTCCAAAGTACAGTTTATATACAGTTTATGTTGAAGTGAAATGGACACTATGAGAAACAGTGACTTGATCAGCTCTTGTCCTGACTGTTGATGTACAATGTAATACTTTATCCATTTTAGTATTTTTTTTGTTCTAGTACCATTGGTTGAACTCTGTAATTAACCCCTCCCATCTCCCGCTCCCTCTCCCATTCCATTCACATCAAGATTCATTTTCAATTATCTTTACATACAGAAGATTGATTTAGTATATATTAAGTAAAGATTTCATCAGTTTGCATCCATACAGAAACAAAGAGTGTAAAGTACTGTTTCAGTACTAGTTATAGCATTACTTCACATTGGACAACACATTAAGGACAGATCCCACATGAGGAGTAAGTACACAGTGACTCCTGTTGTTGACTTAACAATTTGACACTCTTGTTTATGGCGTCAGTAATCTCCCTAGGCTCTAGTCATGAGTTGCCAAGTCTATGGAAGCCTTTTGAGTTCACTGACTTCGATCTTATTCAGACAGGGTCTTAGTCAAAGTGGAAGTTTCCTCCTCCCTTCAGAGAAAGGTACCTCCTTCTTTGATGGCCCCTTTCTTTCCACTGGGATATTACTCGCAGAGATCTTTCATTTAGGTCTTCTTTTTTTTTTTCCCCAGAATTGTCTTGGCTTTCCATGCCTAAAATACTTTCATGGGCTCTTCAGCCATATCCGGATGCCTTAAGGGTTGATTCTGAGGCCAGAGTGCTATTTAGGACATCTGCCATTCTATGAGTCTGCTGTGTATCTCGCTTCCCATGCTGGATCGTTCTCTCCCTTTTTGATTCTATCAGTTAGTATTAGCAGACACTAGTCTTGTTTGTGTGATCCCTTTGACTCTTAGACCTATCAGTGTGATCAATTGTGAACAGAAATTGATCACTTGGACTAGTGAGATGGCATTGGTACATGCCACTTTGATGGGATTGTGTTGGAATCCCCTGGCACATTTCTGACTCCACCATTTGGGGCAAGTCCGATTGAGCATGTCCCGAATTGTACATCTCCTCCCTCTCTTATTCCCACTCTTATATTTAACAGGGATCACTTTTCAGTTAAAATTTAAACACCTAAGAATAATTGTGTGTTAATTACAGAGTTCAACCAATGGTACTAGAACAAAAAAAATACTAAAATGGATAAAGTATTACATTGTACATCAACAGTCAGGACAAGAGCTGATCAAGTCACTGTTTCTCATAGTGCCCATTTCACCTCAACAGGTTTCCTCTTTGGTGCTCAGTTAGTTGTCACTGATCAGGGAGAACATATGATATTTGTCCCTTTGGGACTGGCTTAATTCACTCAGCATAATATTTTCCAGATTCCTCCATCTTGTTGCAAATGACCGGGTTTAGACATGTTTTATATTAGAGATGAGGCAGTGTAGGTTTTGAGAAACGAAGTAACTTGCCAAGGCCAGGGAAAGGCGCAGGGCTGGACCAGGTGCTGGGTGTCTTTGACACCTGAGACCACACATTCTAAGCTGGCTTTAGTTAATTTGCAATTCCTTGTTACATTAAATTCATAATCCTGCTTTCATCATATAAAAACAATAATATCTATCTAACACAATTATTTGCTGTAGCTTCTGGCCAAGGTCATTTGACTCAGAATCAAAATTTTCTACTTGTAAACCAATTTATGTTATCAAAATCTAATAAGGGTAGTTTTATGTCTGAGGAAAAGCAAACTGATCTCTATTTAATAGAGTGACATATTAATTTATTAATTTCCTCTGTCTTATTTGACCTCTATCCCTATCATTCTCTCTTTTTTAGAAAGGGGAGAACTTAAAATTACTTAAGAAAAATTCCCTTACTAAGGACAAGAAATTATCAGCTTTTCTTTCAAAGGTAACAGCATTTTCATAGAGATCAGAATCCATGTCCTGAACAGAAGTTCCTTGTCTTTTCTAATATTAGAAAAGTATTACTACCTAGTGTCTGATCTGTTGAAAGGCATAGGCTCCTTATCTATTAATAGCTCTTCTATTAATAATGTGCACTGGTGTTGGTAACTCCAAACTGTTACTGGTGTTTTGGAGAATCGAAAAGGTTTCCAGAGTTATATGTAGAAAGTTTTTGGAGTTTCTTAAACATGTTATATGATTAGCAACTGAGACTATGACAGGAAGGAAGGAAATACGCACGCAGTGAGCGTCTATTATTTGCCACACGTATAAGTAGATATTTTACGTATGATACCTTTGTGAAACTACTATTAACCTCACTTTACAAGGGATAAAAGGTCATAGAAATTAGTAATCAGCTCCCCCTCCAACTGTACAGATAGGATGTGAATCTAGTCTGTGCAACACCAAAGTCGTCATACATTACATGATTCTGCCTCCATCTAATTTGAAAAGTCAAATGTGCAGCATTTCATATTTGGATCACCTCAACAAGAGAATTAGGTACTTTCTATATTAAAAATAAACATCCGTTTTGTTCCATGAGCTGCTCATGGTTGAAGAGAAGAAACTTGGAGCTCTGCTATGCCTAGCATGTTGCCTAGAGTAACCAGAAATCAAAGCTATCATTGAGAGCACATATCATCTCTGAGATGGTCTCTCCAATCACAAATAATTTTAGACTTTGTGTGTGTGTGTGTGTGTGTGTGTGATGGAAAGTTTCAAGCATAAACTAAGCAGAGAAAATTGCATAATGAACAGCTGGACACCTAGGCCTGGCTTCAATAATTTCTGATGTAATTACATAGTCTGAAATACTGACAGAAACTATGACTTGGCTGTATTCAGTGGTGAGTGCATAATGGGACACAGGCTCTTGGTTTATTTTTTTTAAAAATGTTTATTTTTCATCTACTTGAATGGCTAGAGAGAGAGAGAGAGAGAAAGAGAGCGAGAAATTTCATCTATTGGCTCACTCTCCAAATGCCTATAAAACCCAAGGGTGGGCCAGGCCAAAGCCAGGATCTCAGAACTCCATCTGGGTCTCCCATGTAGATGGCAGGGGCCTAAGCACTTCAGCCATCATTCTCCCAAGAGGCCTTAAAAGGAAGCTGGATCATACACAGAACAGTTGGTACTCAAATTGGCAATCCAGTATGGGATGCGGGTATCCCAAACAGTGGCTTAACCCACCGTACCACAACACCTGCCCTACTTTTGCCTTTCATGCCTACTTTTGCCCCAGTCCAACATGGGTGCTGTTTCTTCTAATACAAAATCTAAGTGAGGTTATTTTTAAAAAACACAGTTATGAGAGATAACAAACAATAAATGAGGAATAAGATAAAGTAGAAGGGGTTGGCGCCGTGGCTCACTTGGTTAATCCTCCTCCTGCGGCGCCAACATCCCAAATGGGCGCCAGGTTCTAGTACTGGTTGCTCCTCTTCCAGTCTAGCTTTCTGCTATAGTCTGGGAGGGCAGTGGAGGATGGTCCAAGTGCTTGGGCCCTGCACCTGCATGGGAAACTAGGAGGAAGCACCTGGCTCCTGGATTCAGATCGGCACAGCACCGGCTGTAGTGGCCATTTGAGGGGTGAGCCAATGGAAGGAAGACCTTTCTCTCTGTCTCTCTCTCACTGTCTATAACTCTACCTGTCAAATTAAAAAAAAAGATAAAGAAGAAGTAAAAATAGTTTACCTTAGAAACAAAGCCAAGTCAGAAGTGTGAAGACTGTGAAGCCAGCAGCATAGGAATAAAAGACCTTTGGGAGCCATTCTGGTCCCATGAGTGCACATGCGTTTATTCTGTTCAAAGCTGGGAAGGGCAGTAGAAGGGCATAACCATCGGGATGAGACTACTGGGTTACAAGAGAAACATAGCTGTCCTTTGCTACATGAGATGTTTGCCACAGGCATTATATCCTCTGAGAGAAATGGAGATTCAGGAAAGAAATTTGTTATGCTGCAATTTTTCAATTATCCACATAAATGTTTGGGACTAGGGGCATGGATTATAAAAGACCATAGAAAGCATTTGTATTTGACATTGGAATGTATTATGTACTCCCATTTGTCTATGCGAGGAGCCTACCATGGCTGTTCCCTTTAAAGAAGTAGTCCTGTTGTAATCACATCCTGTGGGAGCTGCTTTCTTCTACCAAACTTGAGCCACACCTCTCACCTGCCTCTGCCTTTCTATCTCTAGCTAAATAAGTGTTGAAATCCATGCATAAGAGGGATATTCCAAAAGTTCATGGAAAATGTATATCATGAAATAGCTATGCATGGATTTCAAAATGTCTTTGTACTCAAAGAAACTTACCTTTTAGTTCTATTTCCCAAGGACTTTTGGAAGCCCCCTGGAGCATTCATTTCTCTCTCTCTCTCCTTCTCTCTCTCTCTCTCTCTCTCTCTGTGTGTGTGTGTGTGTGTGTTAAAATAAGGGGTTTAACTTAATGGCAGGAATTCAAAAGGTTCTTTTCATTATTTAAGACAAATACACAGGGGCCTGCACTGTGGCGTAGCAGGTAAAGCCACAGACTGGTGCTGGTGTCCCATATGGGCACCGGTTCCAGTCCCAGCTGCTCTACTTCTGATCCAGCTCTCTGTTATGACCTGGGGAAGCAGTGCAAGACAGCCCTAGTCCTTGGGCCCCTGCACTCGCATGGGAGACCTAGAGGAAACTCCTGGCTCCTGGCTTCGGATTGGCGCAGCCTCCTGATTTATCTACTGGCCCCTCCCAGTTTTGATTGGGAAGAATTTTTTTTTTTTTTCTCTTTCTGATGGTGTCCTCAGAAAAATTGATGGGAAATGAAGAAAAAGTTGTCTTTAGGAGAACTAACCCAGGACACTGCATAGGTATCTATATTTATGCCTTCTCTGTAGGAAGGAATAATACTTGTTTTAACTTGTCCATGCATTCAAAATCCTGCCCCAAACAAATCCATCCATTACTTATGATCTGTAGACCTGGCATGCTCTTATCTGAAGACTCAATCTATTTAAAAAGCAAAACACACTATTCATACAGTGATTTCCCATCCTGAATAACCAGCTACTCTTTTTATTTCAATTTCAATGCTTCTGTTCTTTAATGAGTAAGTGCACGTGAATTGCCATAATATTTACAGTGATTTTAGGCCAAACAGTACAGTCATCGTACTTACAGAATTTTACAAAAATAATATAAAACATATTGCCTTTGTCCTGTATAAAATTATCTCCGTAATAAAAAAATCACTACGATGTGTTGTTTACTCTCTACCAAATGGTATTGTTTTAGTCAGATTATTTCATTTTGTTTTCACTACCCCTACTGAATAAATTACGTTATAATTCCTACTTTAAAGATGGGGGGTGCTGAGATTTGGTGAGGTTAGTTAACCTGCCTTGCAGTGGTAAAAGTGGAGCTGGAGTTTGAGCACAAGATGAATGACTGCAGAACCCAAATGAGAGAGATGTAGAGAGAGAGCAAGCAGGAGAGGGCAAGAACAATCGTGAATGTGAACACAGATACAAATCAAAATATCTTTGGAGCAGGATGGGAAAATGAAGTGGTGGAGTTAAGGTGGGAATAGGCATATGGGGTTCACCAGGATGGGTTTGCTGTGCAGGATCAGGTAGACGCAGACAAAAGAGATGGGAAATGGTGGTGGAGAGGAGGAGAGAAAAGGGGAGGAGAGAGGAGGGAAAACGAGGGAAGGGGAAGAGAAGTGGTGATAAGAAGAGACAGGAGGGTAGGGATGGGGAGGAGAGGGGAGGGAGGGAAGGAGTGCAGAGGAGAAGAGATAGGAGGAGAGGAAGGGTGGTCAGTGAATTAGGCAGATAAAGGTAGGGGAGGGTATTGAAGGCACAAGGAAGAGGTTGCGACAGGAGACCACGGAAACATGGACACTAGGCTGTACAGAACTTTAAGAGAAACGGTGGTCTATTGCTTTGTTTTTTAGTAGCCACATGCTTATCATACAGACTAATAGGAATCCATATAATATGCTAGCTTTTGAGGCTCCCATCTCCCTAGGGATTAGAAATGAGTTCTAATTACTTTTCCTCATGCAATGATTTAAGAAATCCCAGTCTGATACTTTATTCTCTAAACACTTGAGACCAAATGAGGGAAGTTAAGCCTACCTTTTGATTTTGGTGATTGACATTAATCAGCAAATTTTAAAATTATAAATTCTCCTTTCATGTTTGAATGATATAGGGTATGTATTTAAAGGTTGTAACCTTGAAAGTGTGAAGGTGTCCTCTATGATTAGTTCTGTGTTTATAATTTAACATCTACTTGACATATTTGATAAAAGATTTTATACACTATGGTTTTATTGGTGTAGATAGGTTATCTTTTTTAAGGTATGTTTTACCTTAGTACAAGGAAACTTGACACTAAAATAAAATTTAAATATTAATGTCTAAATAGGGAAGAATAATATTTGTTTATAGGAACTGTGGTATATGTTTATATTTAGGGCTGATTAATATTTTGATATATATTCTAAAATAGAGAAATCTGCATTTTAAAATTCCTTTACCAAATTCTTTTAAAAATACCTGTTTAGCTTTAAAATCTTGGTCTATTACACTGAAGGACAGATTATTATGATTTTATTTATTCACTTAAAGTATTTATTTATTTGAGAGGCAGAAAGAAAGAGCACCCATCCTCTTATTCACTCTCCAAGTGCCTGCAATGGCTGAGGTTGGGTTGAGGCTGAAGTCGGGAAACCCAACTGCTTGACCCATCACTTCTGAATCCCAGAGTCTGATTTAGCAGGAAGCTGGAATCAGGAGCTGGAGTTGGGTATTGAACCCAAGTACTCTGATTTGGAACATAAGTATCTTAACTAGTGTCTTAATCACTGGGCTAATGCCTGTCTCTGTTATGTTTTTAATTTTTAAGCCTTCTGATTATATGAATTCTTTTCATGTTTCATTGTCATATAAAATATTTTACTTCAAAGGAAAAATGCTATGAATTTATAATGCTTTTGGAATTTAAAAATCTGCTTCTTGTTTTGTTTATTAAGACAGAATCATTGATTGTGAATAAAGAACATGGTATGTTGAAAAGAAAATTAAAGTTACTGATGTTTCTCTGCCAGATAGCACAAAAACTAAGAACACCACAGGAATTTTTCAACATTATTAACCTCTTGACAATGTGTGGGTCGTATAAAGGACAAATGAATGTTTTGGAGAGGTTGAGAATGAATGCCAATTTTAACAGGCTGTCCAATCACTGTAGACAAATATTTGTGTTCCCGGGGATTATTTGATTTTTATCAAAGCAAATTGAATTGGAAACATAGCATGTATTAAGTCATTGGTGCTTATTGTTTAATTCTTTTTCCCATAGAAGTTTCTATGCACAAAAAGAGCACTAAGTCATCAGTTAGACATACCATGTAATGATCCTTATCATATCCAGACAAAATAAAGCCTTTCAAGATGATACCTCACAAGACAGCTGCATAGCTTTCTTCACAGGAACTTGTTAAACAAATAATGATTATTACAGTGATTGGGTCATTCTGTTACACTAGTTTAACAAGAGCAATTCCAAGATGTCTAGCCCATTCCACATTCCATTTGACTAACTATGGTATCCACAGCATGTAAAATATCCAGGCAACTCACAGCAGCTTTTCTTAAATACTTTTTTTGGACACTGGGATCTAAGGCAAGTGACAGAGTTAGGTTAACAAGAGGAATGTTTTTAAGGCATACCCACCGTTAATGCTGTAACAGGTCTAAATTATATATAAAAGTTGTTTCTAAGTACCTGAAGTTGAAACATTGCAGAATTGGCCCCTATCTATATTTTAGTTAGTGCATGTATGAATTCTAACTGTTGACATTAAGATTTATTGTGCTCAATGAGATAGATACACTAGAAGTTTTGCACAAACTACCATAAGTGGGGTACTGTGAACTGGACTGATTAGAAATGCTCGTGTCAACCATCCTTTTTGCTTACAGGCATGCCAAAATAGGAGCAGAAACAAAAGGAAAAAGATTTAGATAGGGAAGATAGAGATAAGAGATAGAGAAGACAAGTGTTGGGAGTCAAACAAGGAGGACATTGGAAGCTCTGAGGTCACTTCTGGGGTTGTCAACTAAGGCAAGTGGGAGCAGAAACTACTGTAATATTCAGTACATGAGGTCAAATTTAGAAAGTCAGGGAGGAGGCAAGTTGAGACTCTAGGGCCACATTTCTGCTAACTGAAATCTGGAGCTAAGTCAGGAACCAAGATAAGAGACGTTAGTATTATGTGTCAGTAACCCAGTCAAGGAATCTGTATATCAGAACTAGAGGCTGAGGGCACCAGTGCCAACAGGTGACCAAGGTAATTGCTTCTAACAGTATATTTTCTGCCTTAAGACCAAGCCTGTAAAAAATTATGGCAAGTGGGAGCCATAATTGCTTTTTTCATTCAATTCCTACTTGACAGGTACCTATTAAGTGCCAGCCATTGTATTAGTATCAGGAAATATTAGTGAACTAGAATTGGATATTTGTTTTTATACAGGAAACCAGTAAATAAAGAAAGATACAAATAGCTCTAGAAGGAAATATACAGGCTAGCCCGAGAAAGTCTCTCCAAAGAAGACATGCTTACAGTGACATCTAGGTTTGAGAATGTGCAGACCTTTGAGGGGCTAGAAGAAAAACTTGAGAGTCCAGGCCAAGGGAAGACCAAATGGAAATGACTTGAGGTGAGAAAGGTCTTGGCCTTGGTACGAGGTTCAGAAGGAAGTGGACTTAGAAGATAATAAGCCAGCGCCGCGGCTCACTAAGCTAATCCTCCGCCTTGCGGCGCCAGCACACGGGGTTCTAGTCCCGGTCGGGGCTCCGAATTCTGTCCCAGTTGCCCCTCTTCCAGGCCAGCTCTCTGCTGTGGCCAGGGAGTGCAGTGGAGGATGGCCCAAGTACTTGGGCCCTGTACCCCATGGGAGACCAGAATAAGCACCTGGCTCCTGCCTTCGGATCAGCGTGGTGCGCCGGCCGCAGCGGCCATTGGAGGGTGAACCAATGGCAAAAGGAAGACCTTTCTCTCTGTCTCTCTCTCTCTCACTGTCCACTCTGCCTGTCAAAAAAAAAAAATGATAATAAACAGAGAGAGGGGTGTGAGATGGAGAAGCTAGCAAGAGCCAGATAAAACAGTTGGAGGGGAAAATCCACTTGGCTAGAGTAGGGAATGGGGCAAGTAATATGTTCCAAGAACAGATATACTCTTTTTTAAGATTTATTTATTTATTTGAAAATCAGAGTTACACAGAGAGAAAAGGAGAGACAGAGAGAGGGAGAGAGAGGTCTTCCATCCACTGGTTCACTCCCCAGTTGGCTGCAATGGCTGGAGCTGTGCCGACCCGAAGCCAGGAGCCAGGAGCTTCTTCTGGGTCTCCCATATGGCTGCAGGGGCCCAAGGACTTGAGCCATCTTCTGCTGCTTTCCATGGCCATAGCAGAGAGCTGGATTGGAAGTGGAGCAGCCAGGACTAAAACTGGTGCCCATATGGGATGTTGGCACTGCAGGCAGCGGCTTTACCCTCAATACCACAGCGCTGGCCCCCAGATATACTTTACAGTTCCAAGCTGGAAAACAGATTAAAGGGACTGAAAATTCTACCTAAGCAGTCCATACATTGTGAAAAGTTTACTAAGGAAATTTCCCAGAAAAGAAATGGAAAGGTGAGGCAGACCATTGGTAAAGAATATGGTGCTCAAATTTCTGGAACTCCCAGGGTTAAAAAGTAGGCTTAGGGCAAACCATTGCAGTTCAAGAGAGTGGTGATAGTAGCCAGAGGGTTTTTGCTTTGGATGACGAAATTGTCCTGTTGTGGACATTGGAGCAGGGTAGTGAGTCAACCAGTGTGGGTTGGTTTGAGACAGAGCATAATGTGGGTGAGCCTGGGAGGAACTTGAATGGCCAGTTGAAAAACGTGAAGTGCCAACCATCCTGCTTTTGATTTCCTTTCTTCCACAGAGGCAGTTAAGTTATAGGTCCCCTGAGGAGATCTTTCAATTGGTTAATAACATATTCTGTTATTCTTTTGAATTTTCAAAGTAAATATGAAAATTTGTTAATAATAATAGCCAAACAATAGTAGCAATATCTTGACAGCTCTTATGGGTTGAATTATGTTGTCCAAAGCGATCCATTGAAGTCCTAATCCCCTAATCCCCTAATATGATTTTATTTAGAAACAAGGACTTTGCAGATGTCATTAGTTAAATTAAGATGAGGTCAGACTGGTGGAATAGCATGAGCCCTTAATCCAACATGACTGGTATATTTACAAGAAGAGGAAATTTGGACACAGAGACTGCATAAAAGGAAGATGGTCATATGAAGACAGACACACAAGGAGGAGGCTGTGTGAAGATGGGGCAGAGACTGGAGTGATGCATCTGTAAGTCAGGACATTGCCAAGGACTGATGGCCCCCATCAGAAACTATGAGAGAGGCATGGATAGATTCTCCCTCAGAGTCCTCAGGAGGACCCAATATGGCCAACACTGTGATTTCAGAATTTTGGCCTCCAGAACTGTGCAGCAATAAATTTTTGTTCTTTTAAGCTGCCCATTTAATTATACTCATTGCAACAACCCTGGAAAACTAAAACAACTCCTTATTCTTATGCACTGTTCTCCCCCATGCACTCTGATCCATGAAAACTAAATTACTTTTCCTACCACCTGTGTTCTTTCTGTACAGAATACCTTTCTTCCCTTCCTTTTCTCCAGGTGCCTATTTAAAAATAATTAAAATTTTAAATTAAGAAATAGGTCAAGCATACACAGAAAATAAAATAAGAGAACCAATTCTTCCAACATCTAGATTCACTGCATGATAATTTTTTATCATAGTTGAAATAAATATCTCCTTTTTGCCTTAAAAAGGAAATATGACTGATAAAACAAGGCCTCTTTTCTTGTTCTTGTGACCAATTTTGATCCAGGACATTACTTTGTTTATAAATCTTCCCTATATCACCCAGGACAGCTTAACTCTGAATTTTGCTCCAATAATATTTTATGTCCAGCTTACATTGTAGCAATGTTCTTATTGTATTTTTATTGTATTCTGTTTAAGAGAAAATGACTTGGTCATTTTTGATCATTATCTGGTGCTTATGCAAGCCAACCTTTGGTTAAACTGAACTTTAATTTAATAATGTCTCCATAAAAACCATTTGACCCTTATAAGAACCCCATCACAATTAGTACTAGAATTGTCATCTTTTTCTTTTCCAGAAATTGAAGCTTCATGAATTTTATTTGTTTAATGTGATAGGTTACGTTATTTGGTCACAATTCTTCTTTCCATCTGCATCCTTGCTATGGTATGTTGTTGGTATCTATACTGATATATCCCTGCCCTCCTGATGTTGAGATCGGTCATGCGGTTTGTTTAGGTTAATAGAAAGTATGTAGAACTGACACCAGGCCGGTTCCAAGCTGAGGTTTTAGGAGGCTTATGAGCTTCTGGTGTCCCTATTGTATTTGAGTCATTCACCATGAAGAGATGCCCTAAGTAGCTGATGTTCCCAGAATAAAGGCATATTTAGAGCTTACTTGACCCCGACCTGAAGGCTGATTGCCACCAAGCCTAGCAGAGTCACAGAAAGCCTGCAGAGCTATGAGCAAAATGAAATGCTTGCTGATGTCAGTTGCTGAGATTTGGGGTGGTTGTTACACAGCCTTTTCCTGGTGGAAACCTCACTAAAAGTATTCAGCTAGAACATACATTCTCTAACTAACACTCTAGGATTTTTCTAGTAAATTATTCATTCAATGAGTATTTATCATATATTTACAATGGAAAACAGCACAGCACAAAATAGATTACAAAGCCTGTGCTCTCATTGAGAATATACTTCTATTGAGGGAAAGAGACAAAGCAAATACATTTAAATAGTAGAAAGTGACTAACTCTTATAAAAGCACAAATGTCCTTCTGAGAGCACAGTGGGGTGAAGGAACGGCGATGACCACCTTTATTAAGGTGTCTGGGGAGGGCTCTTTGAGTGACAGGAAAGCAGAGCAGATGCTTTGAGAAAAAGAAGACCATCTTTCTCCCCTTGAATAGTCTGAGAGAAGGGTTTCATTTTTTTCATTTTCCTTTATTTATGTAGTGTGAGCCCAACTGTGTGCCTTTTCTCTGGACTAGTTGGTTGTCCTTGGTTTGCAGCCTGTGTATTCAGAAATCTATTGGGTTGTTTTGTAAGTTCTTACAGAAAGACTGAAAAAGGCTTCATTTTCCCTTTCCCAAAGGGAGCGATTCACGAACTGCAATCCTGGGCTGTGAATGAAATCTGATTTCTCTCAGGTGAGGGGTACTCCGCATATGGAATGTTAAGAGAAAAATGTGTCTTTAGCAATACTGTAGGGAACTGTGGTCAACACTGAGCTGATAAAGACCTTTGTTTTCCATGTTTTGATTGGCCCAGCGAGAAGCCCAGAGCAGCTCGCACACCCATCCGTATCCATATTACTGGGACTGAAAAGTGCTGACACAGGATTGCTGATCAGCCCCTGTGGGCTTGCCAGGGTAAACTTGTGTAATGCACCGTACATCCCTCCTAACAACAGTGGTTCTTTTGTCACTTAAACAGAGGCTGTTAAGAACAGGAGTCATTAAAAAGAGCTTTAGAAATGCTGGCAACATTTTCCAATACTGTGGCTTTAGGCAAATCTCAAAAAGTATCACAAAGTATCAGAAGCTAAGTATCAGAAGCTTCCGGAGAAGTGAAGCAGTTCATTAATAACTAATGAAAGTCAAGAAGGAAAATCTGAATTTATTAGAAAAAAAGGAATATTTCAAAATATAATTTCTGAATGTTAAAACAAGGCTATTTTCTATGAAGAACTGAATGAAGAGTAAGTAAAATATCTACTTGAATTTACGTAAATGTCACAAAAATATTTTCAAGTCTTCAATTGGCTTGGGCAACTCTAGTTTACTGATAAAAGCACATATCAAATAAACTAGTTTTAAAATTTCCTTTTTTATAGTTAATACGTAAAATATTGCAAGTGTATAAATTATGGGAAAAAGGTAATCCACTATCTAGAGAAAAAACTGGTTAATATTTTAATGCTGTTTCTGTTAGTCTTCTCTAAAAATATTTTATGGGCTTCAGAACATATAGTATATATAATTTCGTTTCATGCAGTTTCTTTCACTTTTGTTAATTTTTTAAAAGATTTTATTTATTTATTTGGGAGGTAGAGTTACAAACAGTGAGAGAGAGAGAGAGAGACAGAGAGAAAGGTCTTCTATCCACTGGTTCACTCTCCAAATGGCTGCAATGGCTGGAGCTGGGGTGATCCAAAGCTAGGAGCCAGGAGCTTCTGCCGGGTCTCCCATGTGGGTGCAGGGGGCCTAAATGCTTGGGCCATCTTCTACTGCTTTCCCAGGCCATAGCAAAGAGCTGGATTGGAAGTAGAACAGCCAGGACTTGAACCGGTGACCATATGGGATACTGGCACAGCAGGTGCACCACAGCACTGGCCCCCTCATTGTTATTCTTTATTCAACAGTTGGAAATCTATGGTTCATGATCTGAATCCCACCTACTGTCTCTTTTGTTGGAACACAGCTACATGTATTCATTTATATATTGCATGGCTATATTGGCTGACCTGAGTGGTTGTGACAGAATCTCTGTGATCTACAGAGACTAAAATATTTGCTCCTGGCCCTTTATAGAAATAGTCTGGGGCTAGCACTGTGATGTAGTCGGTTAAGGTGCCCCTTGCAGTGCTGGCATCCCATATGGGAGCTTGCTTAAGTCCTGGCTGCTCCACTTCTGAGCCAGCTCCCTGCTAACAGGCCTAGGAAAGCAGTGGAGGATGACCCAAATGCTTGGGTCCCTGCACCCCATGGGAGACTGGAAGATGCTCCTGGCTCCTGGCTTTGGTCTGGCCCAGTTCCAGCCATTGTGGTCAGTTGGGGAGTGAACCAGCAGATGGAAGATATCTCTCTCTCTCTCTCTTTCCTTCTCTCTCTGTAACTCTACCTTTCAAATAAATAAATCCTAAAAAAGTATATGTATCCATGGACACTTTCATTAGCATTGTTTGATGAAACTATGTATTTTATTGCCTATAACTAGATACATGAGTATATATGTATATAAAATAAATAATTTCAAATACAGGCAGAGTTGCAAAGAGAGGGAGAGATGGGGAGAGAGAAAGAGACAGAGAGAGAGAGAGAGAGAGACCTGTTGATGGCAATACTCCCCAGATGGTTACAACGGCCAGGGCTGGGCCAGGCTGAGGCCAGGAGCCAGGAGCTTCATCAGGGTCTCTCACATGTGTGGCAGGGGCCACAATACTTGGCTGTCTTCCAATGTTTTCCCCAGGCCATTAGCAGGAAGCTGGATAGGAAGTGGAGCAGCCAGAATTCAAACCGGCAACCATATGCCTGTATCGCAAGTGGTGGTTTTACCCACTGCACAGCAAGGCCGGCCCCCTTAAATACATCTTTTTTTTTTTTTTTTAAATAAAGTTAATTTGTACAGGCTCTCTATAGATTCAGAATATCAACTCTTGTTTAATGTTTTTACTTTGAGTATATTTTTGCAGGTTTTTTGTGTTTAAGAGATTTCTTTGAAACTTGGAAGTTTATTAATTAATATAAAATATTTTCTGGGATTTCTTTCAAAGATTCAAAGTTTAGAAATGTTTTGAATATATCATAATAAGGGAGTATTTTATTATTTCCAATTAAAATTTTTTATAAAGTTGTTACTTTATCAAATACTTCTTAAGAGTCAACTGATTTTTTTTTTTTAAATTTATTTGACAGAGTTATAGACAATGAGAGAGAGAGAAAAAAAGGTCTTCCTTCCGTTGGTTCACTCCCTAAATGGCTGCTGTGGCTGGTGCTGCTTCTTCCTGGTCCCCCATGCAGTTGCAGGGGTCCAAGCACTTGGGCCATCCTCCACTGCCCTCCCGGGCCACAGCAGAGAGCTGGACTGGAAGAGGAGCAACCGGGACTAGAATGTGGTGCCCATATGGGATGCCAGTGCCACAGGTGGAGGATTAGCCTAGTGAGCCACGGCACCGGCCCCATCAACTGATTTTTTTTTTAAAAGATTGAGTAGTTTTTTGTTTGTTTGTTTGTTTTACAGAATTATCTATATATTTGAAATTCAGAGTTACAGAGAGAGACAGAGAGAAAGATCTTCTATCAACTGGTTCAGTCCCCAGATGGCTGCAATGGCTAGGACTGGGTCTGGCCTAAGCCAGGAGCTAAGAGTTTGTTACAGGTCTCCCACGTGGGTGGCAGGGGTGCAAGCACTTGGGCTTTTGCTGTTTTCCCAGGCCATTAGCTGGGAGCTGGATTGGAAGTGGAACAGCTGGGACTTGAACTGGAGCCCATATGGGATGCCAGTGCCTTAGGCAGTGGCTTTACATTCTATATCATAATGCCAGCCCTCAAAAATAGAGTAGTTTTTACAGCCATTTTAGACTTAAAGAAAAATGGAGATGATAGTGTAGAGTTCCTATAAACCCCATATTCAAGTTTTCCTATTGTTAGCATCTTCCATTAGCATTGCACATTTGTTAGAATTAGTTAACTAAAATAGATACATTATCATTAACTAAAATCTATGAGTGTATTTTATTTGAATTAGGTATTTTTTACCCAACATCTTTATTTTGTTCCAGGATCTCCTCTGGTATATCACATTTCAGGTAGTCATAATGTTCTCTTAGATTCTTCTTGGCTCATGACAGTTTTCAGACTGCTTGTGTTTGATGATCTTGACAGTTTTAACGGTATTGCTCAAACATTTTTAAAGATTGCCTGTCTATAATAACTGGTTACATTGGAATTATGAGTTTTCAGAGGAAGGCCCCAGAGATGAAATGCCATTTTCATTACATCCTGCCAAGGGTACACACTTGTCAACATGACTTATCACTGTGGTTTCTGGCATTGATCACCTGGGCAGGGTAGGGCTTTTCAAGTTTCTCCATGTGCAGCTACTCTTTCCTCACTTTCCGTTTTGACCCTGCGGAAGGAAGTCACCATGAGCCATCCATTTCTACAGAAATTCTCCCATATGGGACATTTTTTCCACTATACCTTATTTATTCAATGATTTGTTTTTATTGGTATGTACTCAGGGAAATTTATTTTATACTTTAGGTTAAAATACATTCTTATTTATTTATTTTGTTGCTCAAATATTCCATATTTGGCCTTTCAGTTGGCTCCTGTAGCCTTTTGACATACCTTGGTCAATGTTGAGTTTTTGCTTATGTGCATGTATTTTTAAAGCACTTTCTTCATCTCTGACACTTTAAGAGATGATCCTAGCTCATCTTGCACATTTCCTGCCCTAGTCCTAGAGTTAGCCATTTCTCCAACAAACCCTAATTCCTTTCACCAATTTGCTTTGTTAAAACAATCTGGGCACAAGTTATGCTTATAGCTACTGAAATATAATTACTTCTTGGCCCTCTCTGCTGACAGAGCAAGGAGAAATACGCATATTAATGCTAAGTTGTGCACACATATTTTAATATATAGCCATCTGCATCAATATTGACCTAAACATGAGCTCAGCTTATAACTGATTACTCTAACACAAATCCTCGGCCACATGTATCATTTATCCTTGTATCTGTGCTTATTTGTAAATTCCCACCCCAGCAGTGAGAAATCTTGCTTCCTCTATGTGCTGATTCCAGCATACACTGTAGTTGCTTATCCCTATTATGGAAAGCAGTTTTATAAAATGCAGCTTGTTTGACTTTTAGCCTTAGAAACCTGGTCATTTCAAAAGTTACTTATGTCTGTCTACTGATTCTTAACTCCTTTTTTACTGTATATTCTATACAGGTTTATTTCCCTTTTTTGGTTGTTAGTTCTGAAGCTGATGTAGTGATAAGGCAACAAGTGTTACATTTGAGAGATTTCAAATCCTTTGAGGTCATAAATCTATGTGTACATGCATAAATTTAAAATAAAATCTCAATCAAGCAGAAAAGCTGTTATTACACTGCAGATAGCAAGTGCTATAGAAAATATTTATATAGAATTAATCTTACCAATGTATAAATAAAGAAGTCAGATTGGAAATTATAGGCACTAGAAAATATTTTTTTGCCTTTACACTTTCTTCTTGTCCTCAGAAAAATAAGTGTAATGTAAACCATTAATTTGTAATTAAGTCTATCGGTTGTACTTGGGAACAAGTACAATAGCATTACCTTCCAATATTTGAAAGAAAAAATTTCTAACCAGAAATTTCATAAGCATTCAATCACTTATTAATAAAAATAAAGATTTCTTCAAATGTTCAAGGTCTCAAAAAAATGACTCCCATGAATTCTTTTTCAGACTATTTCAGAAGTACACAAGTACAATGTGTGTGGGATTTGGTTTCAAAAATCAGGTAATGCAAAACATAGATAATATCACAAATACTTCATGATAAGTCATCTTCTGAAATGGTCTGAATAATTCAAGCCAATAGTTTCATTGTCGGTGAAGTTTCTGGTCTTTGAATGGAATCGTGCTCACACTAAAATCATTAATTGGAAAGAGTTTGAGTGCATCTGATTCTGAGATAGACTGTTCAGATCACCCTTCCCAGTTCACTGCCTCACTTTCTTTTCTCTTGTTCTTTTAGCACACAGCTCCAAGATACATTCTGTATGGCCCTTAGATACTGGGGTTAATTCTCAGTGTCCCAAACTGTAACTTAATAAGCACACCATGGTGTGTATTTTCTCCCCTTCCCTTATTCTGCTTCATGCCATGTTGTGCTCTACTGCATTATCTCTTTGATTGAGGTTTTGCTATCTGGTAGGAACCAAGCCAAGATACATAGTATTAGACTGTCACTAGAGGTTATTTAGGATGAAGAGATGTTGAAACCAAAGCTTTGGGCAATTTGAGATGTTAGCCAAGCCATTGGCAGAGTATGGTCAACCATAGGAATTTCTTCACATTCACACCCCCATTGATAATGGTGAATAGCAATGCTGCAACAATGCCTCACAAAAACAAGATAGCTTTGAGCATAGGCTACTCAAGGCTCAGGGTCTTAGCTATCTCATTAGGCTAGAAACCTACACAATAGAGGTAGTTTCTGGGGGTGAAGAAAATCTGATATGGGTAGTAGAGGAAGGAGACTGACATACATCAAATACAACCTCAAGACCAGTTGTAGCAGTGGATACGGTAGCTTGTTCTATTAAAATTTATCTAATAAGTCATATGTAGAGATTGTGGAGACATGGAGATGAATAGTACTTATTACAGGGCATGCATGTGTCTAAGTGGTACAAAAGGTAGACTATATGGAGTGGTTTTGGCTTCCTGACTCATATCCTTGGCCTCATCTCTGATTGCAGTGTAGATAATAGTGGGTAGCTTGGCTAATGTCATATTGAAATCTCATTTCAAGCATTGTACATTTTGCACTTTCATCCTCGGGTTTTTCCAATGCTACAATTAGGAAACCTTCTGTTCAAGCAGTCTGTTCCAGAATGCACAGTTCAGTCTGGAGGTACACAGGGATTTGTACCCCAAAGCAAACCTCAACTAATGTGGGATATAAGTTGATAAGTGAAAATGGTTAATTATCAGGTAAACAATTTCAAAATGCATTCTTCATTTTCCTTAGAAGATTCCAGGTAGGGTTGAGCGCCACTTGACCTCAATGAGGATGTTAATAATGCATTTATGTATTTTCTTTTATACTCTCCTCACTCTTCCCAGTATTTCACACCTGTTCCTTGTTTACAAGTTTTTGTCTCAGGCTCTGCTTTTAGGAAAACTCAAGCTAAAATAAAAGTTCTTAAATCCACATGTGGTTCTGTATTCTATTTTCTACCCCATTTTGTGTTGCTCCTCCTTGCTGTTTCCAATAATTATGCCAAGCAATTAAATAAATAAAGAGGGGGGATGTCAATAAATAATTCAATAGAATTTCCAGGATGATTTAAACTTTTACATTGAAGGGTCTGCAAAGTAGCCCAGAAAATGGTGGAAAGTTGATAGTTTTGAAGTTCTCCTGCTGAATAGTCTGTTTTATCTTTATATCTGTAGTGTAGCTGTCCCCCTGAAATGTCTCAACTCCTCTTTTGTGCTAAAATTTTGTTCTTTGCAACCCCACCCCATGCTTTCTTTCTTGAGTACTTCTGAAATAGTCTGAAAAAGAATTCATGGGAGTCATTTTTTTTGAGACCTTGAACATTTGAAGAAATCTTTATTTTTATTAATAAGTGATTGAATGCTTATGAAATTTCTGGTTAGAAATTTTTTCTTTCAAATATTGGAAGGTAATGCTATTGAGGAGTCTCAATGCAATTCTGCTTATAATTTTGTGTATGCGATTTTGTTCTCTCCCTGGAAGCAGGTGGAGTTTTCTTTAGCCCCCAATGGTTTGAAATTTCAAACTTTCTTGATGAAGGTCTGTTGTTTGTTTTATAACCTCTACAGCAAACATTTCCAAAGATGTTTGGAAATCCTTGAAAGTCTTTACATTTTGAGTTGTCTTGTAAATAAAGTAAAAGAAAATATAAATGTAATCTTTGTATTTATACATGGATTTATCACTTCTATTGTTCTCTATTGTTTCCTGTGACTCTGAATTTCCATCTGATGCCACTTAATTCAACCTGAGTAACTTCTTTAAGAACACGCTTCTTTAGAATTTCTTTAAGAGTTCTTTAGAACTTCTTTAAGAACTTCTTTAAGAACACACTTGCTGGTAATAAATTTTCTCAGTTTCTATTTTCTCAAAATGTCTATTTTGCCTTCATTTTCAAAGGATATTTTTAACTGGACAAAGACTTTTTGTTTGATAGTTTATTGTACTAGGGTTTTTTTTTTTTTTGCTTCAGTATATTTGTGTATGTTATATTGTCCTCCATCTCTGCTGTTGCTGCTTTTTTTTTTAAGATTTATTTTTATTTATTTGAAAGTCAGAGTTACACAGAGAGAGGAGAGGCATACAGAGAGAGAGAGAGAGAGAGAGAGAGAGAGAGAGGTCTTCCATCCGCTTGTTCACTCCTCAATTGGCTCCAACGGCCAGAGCTGTGCCGATCTGAAGCCAGGAGCCAGGAACTTCTTCTGAGTCTCCCACATGGGTGCAGGGACCCAAGGATTTCGGCCATCTTCCACTGCTATTCCAGGCCATAGCAGAGAGCTGGATAGGAAGTGGAGCAGCCGGGATTCGAACTGGCGCCCATATGGGATACCAGCGCTTCAGGCCAGAGAGAGAGAAAGAGAGAAAGAGAGAAAGAAAGAGAGAGAGACATATTCAATCTGCTGGTTTACTCCCCAAATGGCTGCAGCAACCAGGAGCCAGGAACACTATCTGGATCTCCCACATTGGTGTCAGGGGCCCAAACACTTGGGCCATCTTCTGCTGCCTTCCCAGGTCCATTAGCAGGGAGCTGGATCAGAAGTGGAGCAGCAGGGACTTGGATGTCACACCAATATGGGATGTTAGTGTTAAGGTGGTAGCTTAACCTGCTGCCCCACAATGCTGGACCTCATAGTTTTTCCCTAATGAGAGGCTTGAATGTTTAGTTTTTGGAAGTGTGATCCATTACTTTTAATATTTACTATTTCCTGCAATTGGAATTGTGGAAGATACCACAAAAAATTCTGCTTTTACAAGTGAAGAAACAGGTCAGACCTGAAGCAGAGTGAGAATCTCAAGGACATGAAGTTGTAGAACAAACTTTCCTTTCAGGTTTTTGCTTGATTGGCAATATCAGACTGTTTCATCAGGTTCTAAGTGAATTCTTAAGTAAGATTTACCCTGGAGTCTTAAGTAAGAGCCACCCTATTAACCATTCTCTTTTCACTTGCACTGATTTGCCATTTCATTCAGACAACCACAGCTCTTTTTTTTAATTTTTTTTTTTTTTATAATTTGGAGAAGATTTGGGGGGCAGCTGCTTGCCATCAAGCTCAGACTTTCTTTCACTCAATATCCATCCACAGAGGCCCAGCTAACCCCTGGGTTGCTCCAGGCACTCCATCCTTAGGTGCCCAGAGCTCCTTGTAGGAATAGGTGCTCTGGCATTGATCCCAACTTCCTGCCCTTCCTGATCACCAGCCGGGCTTCTGGGATCTGTCCTCCCTGAGGTCCAGCTTGCCCAACCCACCCCATAAGCTTACATGGGAACTAGAAGTGTCTGTACACTATCTTTTAATACTTCTAATTAATGGGCTCTGTATTTTTATATTATCTTTGGATCCTTAGGACCTAGCACAGTGCTTTGGTAATTAGTAATCATTCATTTAATTTGATTGAGTAAAAGGAATTTCTTCAAATCACTAACTTTATACCAGGTTGCCAAAATTATAATACATGTCAAACCTGATCATTCTAAGCATGTTTTGGGTTGTGAAACTGAGGGAATTTAAAAAACTTGTAATAGGGGCAGGCGCTGTGGCATAGTGGGTAAAGTCACCGCCTGCAGTGCTGTCATCCCTTATAGGTGCCAGTTCTAGTCCCGGCTGCTCCTTTTCTGATCCAGCTCTCTGCTATGGCCTGGGAAAGCAGTAGAAGATGGCTTAAGTACTTGGGCCCTTGTACCCGGGTGGGAAACCCAGAAGAAGCTCCTGGCTCCTGGCTTCAGATGCCGTTGTGGCCAATTGGGGAGTGAACCAGAGGATGGAAGACCTCTCTCTCTCTCTGCCTCTCCTTCTCTCTATGTGGAACTCTGACTTTCAAGTAAATAAATAAATCTTTAAAAAAACTTGCAATAAGTTCCATAAATATTACATAACGATTACAATGATATACACCTGTACTTGTATATGGAGGAGGGTAGAGTATAAAGAAAATTGAAAATAAATTGTTTTAGTGTAGTAAAACAGAAATAGTTTTTATTTCCATTGGTCCTTAATATTTGTTTTAAAAGAATATTTGAAATGAAGACAAGATTGTAGAAAGAAAACTTGGGAGAAAATCATAGGTGAGTAACAACGATGACAGGAGAGCTGTGAATAAAGAGAATGAAGAACCGGGAGAGTCCCAGCCTGCAGAACTAAGAGCCTTGTGTAAGGAGATTGACCCAAGAAGGATGATGACAATCTCTACTAGGGACCAGACAGGAGGCAACAGGCTTAAGTTGTAGCATGAGGGATTTAGATAAGAAAAAAGGGAAAATTTTCAGACAGTGAGGTTTGATAGACACTGGAATGTGTATCTGGGGAAGCTTGTGGAATTTCCTTCTCTCGAGGTCTTTTAAAAATAGGACAGCACCTCGTCTCCCTGCAGGATGGACTCTGTTTGACCTCCCAGCACGTCTACTGAACTAGGAGGTGGACTTCACCTTAGGGAGAGAAGAGAACTGAATGCTTCTGCATTGAATAAAAATAGGGTGGACAGTTTTCCTCTTTATTTACATTTATGTATGTCACATGTAAATTAGAAGTGATAGAGTTCTTTTTTTCTTTTGCTTAAATGTTTTCATTTTTAAGGCTTGGAGATTACAGTTTCAGTAAAACTATTATAGGGAGGGAAGGAGAGACTCTTTTATCCTACTTTGGAGCATATTTTTATAGGGACAGAGGTGAAGAGCTAAGAATCTTTTGGACATCCTTCATTTTTATTTCACTTCCTATTGTAAATTAAAGAAAATACTGCCCTATCTATTGGGTTTAGTATTTTAAAGATACACGTAAAAAATTAATTAGTATAAATGTTTCTCACAGTGTTTTTGGCAGAACAGCTACCCAAACTAGAAGAGGTTCTCTGTATTTCATTTCCTTTCAGGAAGTTTACCTTCAGAAGTCCAAGTGTGAGGTCAAGCTCTGGGTTGTCGGAAACGGGAATGTTCTTTACTGTCTGAGCACCCAGACAGCACTCCAGGAAGCATCCTACTTTGCGGACATTGGTAAGGGTTAAAACGTTCTGTTTCCTCTTTTGTGATTTCTGTAGTCTTCTAAAACTCTGAAATATGTCAATAAGAGCCCCTGCATCCTCTGGATTCTATGATAATAGACTTTCAGTTACAGGTGAGAGCTACCTTTTTCTCCTTCCTGAAAACCACAAGCTACTTCAGGTCAAAGGAGCTAAGCTTTAACTCATTGTCTGCTTCAAGCAAAAACAATTTCAGGGTACTATAAATCTGATTTCTTTCTAACTCTGTTAGTTGACCTGAGAACATTTACAGGTTAAAGCCCTGAATTGTTACAATAACATCCCATATTCACATAATTTTTTACATTTGTCTCATTTAGTATCTAATTTGATTTTTTTTAAATTTTTTTTTTTTGACAGGTAGAGTGGACAGTGAGAGAGACAGAGAGAAAGGTCTTCCTTTTGCCATTGGTTCACCATCCAATGGCCGCCGCCGCTGGCGTGCTGTGGCCAGCGCACTGCGCTGATCCGAAGGCAAGGGCCAGGTGCTTCTCCTGGTCTCCCATGGGGTGCAGGGCCCAAGCACTTGGGCCATCCTCCACTGCCTTCCTGGGCCACAGCAGAGAGCTGGCCTGGAAGAGGGGCAACTGGGACAGAATCCGGCGGCCCGACCGGGACTAGAACCCCAGGTGCCGGCGCCGCAGGAGGAGGGTTAGCCTATTGAGCCGCGTCGCCGGCCCTCTAATTTGATTGTAATAAGAACCTCGTGAATGTAATGATCTTGTAGATAAGAAAATGCAATCTCATTAAGAAGATACAATTTGCTCAAGATCACCAAATCAGAGAATGCCAAGTTGGAACACTGGATTTCTTTCTTTCTTTCTTTTTTTAAAATTTTATTTGAAAGTCAGAGTTATACAGAGAGAATTAGAGGCAGAGGCAGAGAAAGAGAGAGAGGTCTTCCATCCACTGGTTCACTCCCCAACTGGCCACAATGGCCAGAGTTGCGCCAATCTGAAGCCAGGAGCCAGGAGCTTCCTCCAGGTCTCCCATGCAGGTGCAGGGGCCCAAGGACTTGGGTCGTCTTATACTGCTTTCCCAGGCCATAGCAGAGAACTGGATCGGAAGCAGAGCAGCTGGGACTGGAAATGGCATCCATATGGGATGCTGGCACTTCAGGCAGCGGCTTTACTTGCTACTCCACAGCACCCACCCCAGGATCACTGGATTTCAAAGCCTAGATCTTTCCCACTGCACTGTGCTGTGCTGTCTCTGAAAACCCAAAATTCCCTGGTATTTTATTTATTTATTTTTCACCACTTTTGAGATCTTTGCCTCTGATTTGTCCTGCATCAAAATCATATTAAGTGCTGTAAACTGAAGTTATTTTCATGCCATAGAGACTTGGGCTGGCATTCTTATGAAGTAAAATACAAACAATGCCATTCCACATAATCAATCATGTAAATTTATAATACGATATTCCCTATGAGATTACAAGCTAGCCTAATTGGGCTAGTTATGGGTTATCAAAGAAACGTTTTGTTTTCATTATAAAAACCCACTTTCATTATTGCTTCAGTCTCTGACAGATACTGAATTAAACTCCCACGGTCCCTGGCACTCTGTCTTGGGTGTCTTTGGGGTACAGTGGCTTTATTTCCTTCCCCAGTAGTTCGGAAGTTTGTTTAATACTGACTCAGAGGAAGCGTTCTAGCTGAGTCCTCACATGGTCTTGTTTACAGCTCCGGAGTGTACATAATAGATAAGCTACTGACTTCCACAAGACCCCTGCACTTCCTGGGTGTGTGGGTGTGTGTGCTGGTGCCTGTGTATTAAGGTTTTGCAATCTCCCAGCTAGCTGCATCAGATTGCAAAATCATTTCACATCTCTTAAATATACCTTTAGCAAGCCTAATTTCGTAAACCAAAAAACCATTGTATTCCATGGGAGGTGTGCTAGTAAGTAATGATTAACATTGAAAAGCTTATAAGTTTTTAACAAGATCGAACCTGATTTTGAAGCAGGGCATAGAGAATTTGCCTAAGGATATGTTGTGAAATAAATCTGCACATGGCCATAGATGAATGTTATCCCATGTGTAGGATTTCTTTCCTTGACTGTAATTATAACAATCGCTTATAGAGAGTGTGCTCTCTGGCAAGAGATTTGTTAGGTTAACATTGTCTTGTTTTCAGCAGTAGCCTTGAAAGTATGTGGCTGTAGTACTTATGCAGAAGAAAGACCACAAAATTCAAATAATGAGTTCTGCATCTCATGGGTGGTGAGTGCCTGAATAAAGAGGGGAATGCAGGAGGCCGTTCAAACCTGAGGACCAGCTAGGATCTTCCCACATTTATCTCTTGGTTCCTTTTCTTTGATATGACCTTAAGTCAAGTCCAGTTGTTTATTACATAAGGCATAGTTCAGTTACTTAGAAGAACTGCTCTGAATCTTGAGAAGATTCAGGATAAAGATGTTTGGAGGAGAATGATGGTGGGCTGAAAATAGCTCCCTCAAACTTCTGATTATTTCAGGGAAGGCAGATCAAAGGCAGGAACCTCCACACGGACAGCAGATCATCGTAACCTGTGGAAGGAGAACGATTATGTATGTAATCTGTCTTGAGCATAGTGCTGATGTGGTCAAATCCACCATAAATGAGTACTGAACGTGAAAAATTCTGCAACTCTTTCCAACAGAACTAAGCAACTTTTATTATCTCAAGAAAGTCTTTACTAAATTTAGGAATTCTTTGTCAATCTTCGTTCTAAAAGCCACCATATTTTTTCTCTTTGTTCTTTCTTTTCAACTGCTGCTGCTGAATTGTGAGGCATGCCATGTACTATGTTTGCAGAGGATAACTTTGTTTTTGCAAAATGCATGGAATGGAGTTTGTGGGTATATCGATTGCAGGCCCTGAAAGACCTGAGTGAGTATGTAAGCATGACCACAAGGCACCAGGCGTGGGTGTATTTATCCGTTTGTCTCATTACTAAGAGGTTTTAGTTCCAAAAACGATCCGGAAGGATTTAGTTTGGGGAAGTAGGGAGGGTGAGGGAGTAAGATTTTTGAATTTACTTATTTGACCTGTATGTCCTCATTTATTTACATTATGATCAAACTTTCTTAAGGATTAGTTGAGGAAAATTTCCTTATTAGTGCCATAGGCATTGGAAACTGATTTTGAACAGGAAGACATGTGATTGCTGTATTAATTTGCTTTTTGTTACTAAAGTATCTGGGAGGAGTTTCTTGGGGAAGAAACCATTTTCTTCGGCCCATGGTTTGAGGTTACAGAATTGGGCAGCCCTGTAGGCCAGCATGTGGTGGAGGATGCAGGATCCCATTGTGACAAAGGAAACACAGAGAACCTGAACTGAAATAATCAAACCTCTCTCAAGAGCCACCCTCTGAGGGCACAGCAGCTATGACCCAAAGACCTCCCCTGGGCCCCACCTCAGACCCTGTCATTGGATCATGTCTCCACCCTTAATCAAGCAACCATTAACATTAAGACTTCAGAATTTGAACAGCTGCAGGAGTTCTGGGTGATAAATCTTAGACCATGTAACAGTTGCAAGTAAATTCTATGTTATGCATCATGTAAGACTCTTTTGGGGACCTAGAAATATGTTTGTCTTGTTGGCGTATGCTCTGTTCTATTTGCAAGCTAGTTGGGTTGGTAACAGTTCTTCCTGTTTGGCATCTGCTCCTTAATAGGTTATGCAGTTTCATTGATAGAGGATAGATGGGGCCCTTTGTCATTCTTTTCAGAGATGCACAGGACACTGGCAAGGCTAGTAAATTCTGGAATCTGACTGGTTGGATTAAAACCTATACTCTGCCTCTACAGGGATTTGTGAAATTGGGCAAGTTAGTTAACCTTACTGTGCCTCAGTCTCTTCTTCTGCAAAATGAGGGTAGTAATGTTCGTGGAGTTATTATGAGGATTAAAATGAAAAAAAATTACAATAAGTATCTGGTTCATAATAAGAGATAAAAATGTAATTTTAAAATTTAATATATACATCAAATATATGCATATTTAATATATAGATAATAGTATTTACCTCTTTGCTATAAGTATTATGAGTTTTAAAACACACATATTTTGTTGTATCTACCAGCATAACAACACAATAGGAAACCATAATTTCAGTGTTCTGAAGAATTCTTTTTGCTACTTCTTTATAATCAGACATACTAACTCCCTCCCCTGACGCCTGAGTCCCAGCCCCTAGCTACCACTGATGTGTTTTCTGCTCCTATATTTTACATTTTTCAGAATGGCACACTGGGGCAAAGAAGAGCAGGAATTTGGTGCAGCAGTTATGACACAGCATAGGATGTCTACATCCCACATCAGAGTGCCTGGGTTTGAGTTCCTGCTACACTTTGGGCTCCAGCCTCCTGCTAATGGGCATGCTGGGAGGCAGCAAATGATGGCTTAAGTCGCTGGGTCTCTGTCCTCCACATGTAAAACTTGGATTGCGTTCCAGGCTGCTGGCCTTGGCCTGGTGCAGTCCCTACTGTGGCAGGCATTTGTGGGGTGGTGGTGGTGGTGAATCAGTGGATGGGAGATCTCTGTCTCTCACTTTCTTTCAAATAAATTGAAGATAAATTTTAAAAATAAAAATATGAACTCAATTTAGATGGAATCATTGTACATAATCTTTTGAGACTGGCATCTTTCATTTAGTATACCTGATTTACTATAATGTGGTATAACCTGATTTATCTATGATCTCATCTGAAGAGCTGACTTCGTAGAAAAGGGTTAGATGGAGCATTTTTTTTTTCAAGTGACATTTAGGGGAAGAAAACTCTCAGATATTCTCCAGAGGAGAATTTGGCTTAGTACAAGAAAGGAATTTTTTTTGGAGTTATCAAAATATCAAATAGGATGCATCTTGAAGAGGAAATTATTCCCCTATTATTAAGAGTCCTGAGACATAAGCTAAAGAATCACTAGAACAATAATACTCAAATAAGGATTAACGGAGAGAAAAGCGGTGGTAATGGTGGTGTGGTGTGTGTGTTCTGGGGAGGTGGATTGGGTCAAGGTGATGGAAGATAACCAAAAACCCCTGAACTTAATCACAGTGGCTCAGTATCATCTGGGGCAATTTAACTGCTAATGTCCTGAACCTTAACCACCTGCTGTAAACTACTTGAAGGAGAGATCTGGCAGTAGCTATAATAAAAGAGGGAGAAGAGATCAAGTCTCAGCCAGAAGTAGGAGAGTGGGAGGGTGAGGGTGGTAAGAATGAAATAAAGGAAGAAGCTGAAGGGGAGGCTGCAGCTGGTGGGATTGGAGTTAAAGTCAAAACAAGGTACTTTGACCCCAGAAGCGATAATTATATTTTTTTACTTCACAGCCTCTCTGTTTGTGTGAGTGTATAATAAAATACATAGTATTAGGGGCCAATGCCGTGGCTCACTTGGCTAATCCTTTGCCTGCAGTGCCAGCATCCCATATGGGTGCCAGGTTCTAGTCCCGGTTGCTCCTCTTACAGTCCAGCTCTCTGCTATGGCCTGGGAAAGAAGTAGAAGATGACCCAAGTCCCTGGGCCCTGCACCCGCATGGGAGACCAGGAGGAAGCACCTGGCCCCTGGCTTAGGATTGGTGTAGCTCCAGCCGTACCGGCCATTTGTGGGGTGAACCAACGGAAGGAAGACCTTTTTCTGTCTCTCTGTCTATATATATATAGTATTATGAAGTTGTTTTTAACTTGGCCCATAATTTTTCCACTTTATAGATGAGAAAGCTGAGGTTCTAAGAGCTGGAGTGGCTGACCCAGAAACACAGAGATGATAACTACAGGGAGAGGCAGAATCTGCTCTCAGGAATGTCTGTTCATCTTCAGACTGTAGACTTTTGCTTTAGTGGGCTTTCGCCCATACTTTCCACGATTTTCTTTCTGATTGAAAATCTGAGATCCAGTTTTAAATATGAGAGAAAACAAGATCTTGTATTCTAAAGTATATTCTATCATGACACTTTATGTACTTTGGTGTTACTAACTAGATTTAGCAAGGAGTTTAGGAAAGGATGGCCAAGCTAAGGAACGGTCTTAGAATCAGAGGACCAAGGTTAAATTTCAGTCTGGCTGGTTATGGCTGCTTGACCTCTTTCAGTGTTGTGTTTTTTGGTGAATTGGACATGATAATAAAAAGTTCTCGGGATTATGTGGTTTAAATGAGAAATTTTATGGGAAAATGCCAAGCCATGCTTATCACATGGTAAGCAATTAATAGGAGTTTGAGAAATTAGAAGAAAAATTAAGAAGCATGTCTAACATCTAAACCTACATATGTAAGAAGGGTATGGTTTTGCTTATTTGGACTGTAGTTGGGCTTGGCTTGTGCTTGGTGGGTTTAAAAGAGGTGGAACATGACAGTGTTTTGTTTCAGTTCCGTTTTATACATACAAATAGGAATCTAGTTAGATCACTGAAGAAGTTAAATTTAAGTATGGGATGGGAACCTATGTTCAGTTTTTTCCATGATAGCTTACATCAAAATGATCTGACCTTTATAACCCTCTCTCCTTTTCAAAAAATGAGTTATTAATTTCTTTAAAAAGCAGAGTCACAGAGAAGGAGAGACAGAGGGAGAGACAGAGGGAGAGACAGAGAAATTTTCAACTCACTGGTTCACTCCCCAAATGGCCGCAGTGGCCAGGCCTGGGGCTTCATTCAGGTCTCTCACTTGGGTGGCAGGGGCCCAAGCACTTAGACCAGCTTCTGTTGCCTTCCTAAGTGCAATAGCAGAGAGCTGACTGGAAGTGGAGCAGCCAGGACATGAACTGGCACTCATATAGGGTGCCAGCTCCCAGGCTCTATCCTAACCTGCGAGCAACAATGCCAGCTCTCCTCCTCTCTCAGCTTAAGATCAATAAATTTCTGTGATGGTCCTATTAAGAGGCCAAGCTAGGTTGGGAAGTTATTTGTACTTACTTTATTTTAGCACATGTTTTTTCCTTAAACCTCGTGTTCTCTGATCTGAAAACATGCAAATGTGAGCAGTTAGGAGATCTAAGTACAACCACAATTCAACCTTAATATAATTTGTTGCCCGTGGCTGCATTATCCTATCTTGAGACTGGCATCTCTCCCATTTCTAATAGCACCATTTCTGCTATTCACTTGACATTAAGCTCTACTTGTCAAATGCATTTACTGAAAGTTTGCCCCTAGTCATATCCTGCATGCTGGGACTTGTTGATAGAAGGAATGATGCCAGCACACCAAGTGAGGACCCAGAAGTTTGGGGATTTTAAAAAAGATTTGAAAAGTAGAGTTATGCTGAGGGAGTAAGAGACAGAAAGAGAGAAATCTTCTATTTGCTGGCTCACTCCCCAAATGGCCACAATGGCCATAGCTAGGCCCGACTGAAGGCAGGAGCTAGTAGTTCCTTCCCAGCGTTCCACATGGTGGCAGGGGCCCAAGAAATTGGGCCATCCTCTGCTGTTTTCCCAGACACATTGGCAGGATGTTGGAACATAAGTGGAGCAGCCCAGACTCAAGCCAGCATCCATATGGGATGCTGGTGTAGCAGGTGGTGGTTTTACTTGCTACTCCACAATGCTGGCCCCAAAAGTGCTTTTTTAGGATGCTACTAAGTATATCTGCCCTAAAAGTATGGTGAAGATTTTTCTCTCATCTACTTGCAAGTCTTCATTATATGGGTGTTCCAAGTTGATTACTGCCAAAGACACAAGGTAATGCAATTAGATTGTAGTTTCTTATGTTTCAGTCAAATGGCCCACAAAGAATTGAGGTAGTTGCAAAAACTTTTAGCTTTCACTGATACAAAGCTCCCCAAAACTAAGCAAGAGCTTTTGTGCATTTTAAAAATCCCCTTAATTTCTTCTTTTTTAAAAACTTTATTAAATGAATATAAATTTCCAAAGTACAGAATATGGATTACAATGGCTTCCCCCCCATAATGTCCCTCCCACCCGCAACCCTCCCCTTTCCTACTCCCTCTCCCCTTCCATTCACATCAAGATTCATTTTCGTTTCTCTTTATATACAGAAGATCAGTTTAGCATACATTAAGTAAAGATTTCAACAGTTTGCTCCCACACAGAAACATAAAGTGAAAAATACTGTTTGAGTACTAGTTATAGCATTAAATCTCAATGTACAGCACACTAAGTACAAAGATCCTACATGAGGAGTTAAGTGCACAGTGACTCCTGTTGTTGACTGAACAAATTGACACTCTTGTTTATGGCATCAGTAATCACCCTAGGCTCTTGTCATGAGTTGCCAAGGCTATGGAAGCCTTTTGAGTTCACCGACTCTGATCATATTTAGACAAGGTCGTAGTCAAAGTGGAAGTTCTCTCCTCCCTTCAGAGAAAGGTACCTCCTTCTTTGATGACCTGTTCTTTCCACTGGGATCTCACTCATGGAGATCTTTCATTTAGGTGTGTTTTTTTTTTTTCCCAGAGTGTCTTGGCTTTCCATGCCTGAAATACTCTCATGGGCTTTTCAGCCGGATCCGCATGCCTTAAGGGTTGATTCTGAGGCCAGAGTGCTGATTAGGACATCTGCCATTCTATGGGTCTGCTGTGTATCTCACTTCCCATGTTGGATCATTCTCTCCCTTTTTGATTCTATCAGCTAGTATTTGCAGACACTAGTCTTCTTTATGTGATCCCTTTGGTTCTTAGTCCTATCATTATGATCAATTGTGAACAGAAATTGATCACTGGGACTAGTGAGATGGCATTGGTACATGACACCTTGATGGGATTGAATTGGAATCCCCTGGTATGTTTCTAACTCTACCATTTGAGGTAAGTCAGCTTGAGCATGTCCCGAATTGCACATCTCTTCCCTCTCTTATTCCCACTCTTATATTTAATAGTGATCACTTTTCAGTTAAGTTTCAGCACTTAAGAAGAATTGTGTATTGATTACAGTATTCAACCAAAAGTATTAAGTAGAACAAACAAAAAAAAAATACTAAGAGGGATAACATATCAAGTTGCTCATCAACAGTCAGGGTGAGGGCTGATCAAGTCACCGTTTCTCATAGTGTTTATTTCACTTTAACAGGTTTCCTTTTTGGTGCTCAGTTAGTTGTCACCTATCAAGGAGAATAAGTGGTATTTGTCCCTTTGGGATTGGCTTATTTCACTCAGCATAATGTTTTCCAAATTCCTAACAGGGATCACTTTTCAGTTAAAATTTAAACACCTAAGAATAATTGTGTGTTAAAATTTAAACACCTAAGAATAATTGTGTGTTAATTACAGAGTTCAACCAATGGTACTAGAACAAAAAAAATACTAAAATGGATAAAGTATTACATTGTACATCAACCGTCAGAACAAGAGCTGATGAAGTCACTGTTTCTCATAGTGTCCATTTCACTTCAACAAGTTTCCCCTTTGGTGCTCAGTTAGTTGTCCCCTTAATTTCTTAGCTGGCAGGTTGCATAATACCCAGTTGCCTCCAGATGAACGTCTTTCCTGCAGAAATTACTGAAGAAAAAAAAAAACATGGTAAACTTCTCCTGTGTCTTCTCAGTGACTTTGTCATTACTGTTAAAAAATTATCTTGAATTATCAAATTTCTACTTTTTAAAGTTTTTTAAATTAAATTTTTAAAAATCTACTGTTTTGTACCTTACAAGGATTTCTCAGCTACCTCTCATTTCAACCTTGCATGTATCTCATGATGTAAATTTATTATCTTTGTTTTGTAGTGGAAAAGACAGGATCAATGAATTTTAGAAGAACACAGATCCAGTAAAGAAAAAAAGATTGTGACCCTTTGTACAATGAGTCCAGAATGTTTGCTCTCCCTCCTAGAACACATAACTTTGATATAATTACTCAGAAAATATTGGGTGACATAGATGATATGCACTGAAATGAATCTATATTTTTCATACTCTAATAGTCTTTTGTCCACTTCAGAGGTAAGAGGATTTGGCCCGGTTGTTTTCAGCACAATGTATGTAAAATTGCTGGCACAATCTTCAGCGCTTAATGGGTTTTCAACAAATTTTTTTTCTCTTCCCAAGATAAAGGGAAAAGTCTTTTCCACTTTTACTACATTCTCACATTAGAGAGTCTATTTTGGCATCAGGCTGTCTATATTCCACCCTTTTTACTACATTCTCACATTAGAGAGTCTATTTTGGCATCAGGCTGTCTATATTCCACCCTTAACTTTGGGAAAGTGACATCCAGTCTTTGTGTATCCATTTCCTTATCTGAAAATGGGGATACAAAAAATACCTATAGGTTGCTGTGCACATTGAGTGAGTTAGTAAGTGTAGAGTGCTTATAATTTTTTCTGGAATAGAATAGGAACTGTATTTTGGGCCAGCGCAGTGGTGTAGTGGGTAAAGCCACTGCCTGCAGTGCTGGCATCCCATATGGGCACCAGTTCAAGACCTGGCTTCTCCACTTCCCATCCAGCTCTCTACTATGGCCTGGGAAAGCAGTGGAAGACGGCCCCTGCACATGCGTGGAAGACCCGGAGGAAGCTCCTGGCTCCTTGGTTTTGGATTGGCGAAGCGCCAGCCATTGCAGTCAACTGGGGAGTGAACCTGTGGAAGGAGGACCTCTCTCTCTTTCTCTCTCTCTTTCTCTCTCTCTTTTGCTCTCTCACTCTCTCGCTCACTTTCTTTCGCTCTCTCTTTCTCTTTCTCACTTTCTCTCTCTCTCTCCCTCTCTCCCTCTCTCTGCCTCTCCTTCTCTCTGTGTAACTCTGACTTTCAAAGAATAAATATTTTTTAAAAGAATAGGAACTATGTGAGTGTAAGCTACTATCTTTATTATCTGTCTAATGGAATGAAATTTCCAAGCTCAAGGTTCAAGGCACTTCCCCCTTTGATGATGCATGAGATATACTTACCACTTCTTGCTTTTTACTTCTCTTTTTACAGGTCATATACAAATCTTCTGCCTTCTGTTGATACATTTAATAGAGCTATACAATCCAGATTTGGTTTAACTAGGTCAAGATTTTCTCCTGTCATTATAAGTAACTTGGGTTATGTGAAGTTTGTCCCTTTTCTTTCTTGTTGCTGTTGTGGTGATGTGTTGCTGTTGTGGTAATGTGTGTGGGGGGGAGGCAGTTCATCCTGAGATATAATTGTACAGCCATCCTGACAGACCTGAGTGGGCCTGCAGTTCTCTAGACATCTATTTTCAGACTTGACTTTTGCTGGATAATTTCTACAGTTTTGCTTTGAGAATGTGGCATTTTACAAGCATATTACTATGCTCGGAGAAGAGGGGGACTAGGATGACCCAAGCTCTTGCAACTTTGTTGACAACAGAAGATTATTAGGTTTATGAGGGGCTACTGAATAACTCAGAGATAGGGACAATCCACGTGGCCGAGTCATTCAGGCAACATGATGCTTAACCAGTGTACAAGGAGCATTAGGCTCCAAATAGGAACATTGCTTCGGAGTTACAGGGGCTGTATCAGAAAATGTTTCCCAGTCAAATAAAAGGAAATCAAGATAGATCTGAAGTATGTGTAGTATATTCTCTTGGGGCAGTAATCTAAGAGATAGTTTTCAAAATAAGCTTCTAAGAAGACCAAGACACCCCTCCTGTTTAATCTTAGTCACCAAGGCATTCTTGTTTCATCAAAGTAATCAAGATGAGTATCTAAGGAAAACACAACTGCTATATTCTTATTTTATTTATTTGAAAGGCAGAGTTACAGAGAAAGAGCAGGATACATAGAAAGGGATCTTCTATCTGCTTTTCACTCCTCAAAATGACTGCAACAGCCAGCGCTGGGCCAGGCTGAAGCCAGGAGCCTGGAACTCCATTCCAGGAGTCTCATATGGGTGGCAGGGGTCAAAACACTTGGGTCATCTTTTGCTGCCTTCTCAAGTGCATTAGCAGGAAACTGGATTGGAAATGAAGCAACTGGGATTCAAACTGGTGCTCATATGGGATGCCAACATGGCAGTTGGTGGCTTAACACACTGCACCACAATGTGGGTCTCACAACAGTTGTATTTTAACACACCTATAGTGATAGCCCGTTTAAACAGATTGAGTTATGTAAAAGGAGTTTGGAGAAATAAAGACCTATGAGAAAATTTCTTTAGGCAACTAGCTGTTCTTAGAAGAAAGGATACTCTGATTCTGTAGCCCAGCCCGAATTGGACTGAACAGATGTATATAGCAAGAAAAAGGGCAACCTACTCAGATACTCTACTGAAACTACTGCTTAAGAGTGTCTGTTCCAGCTGTTTCAATCCTGTGTGTGCAAAGGCACAGCTTGGGGTGCCCTTTGTTCTACTTTTATTCTATTCAGCAGCAAGAAGTGATTTGTGCAAATGCCTGATGACAGGGATCCTGCCAGATGAATCTTCTACTGGCGATAGATCACACAGGACGTTGTACGCCATGCTAAGAACTCTGGGAATTGGGGATTGTAAATAAGGAAGTGAGAAAATACGATGCTATTTATAGATTTATAAAATCTCAACAAGAAGTCATTGGCTTAAATTGTTTTAAGTTAAAAAAGAGAATCACTTGCTTTCTATCCATCAGGATTTTAGAAACACTCTAAGATAGTGTATCAGGGCTCTCCAGAGAAACAGTAATATATATCCTGCTCTGTATGTACATAATTTATATAAGTGTAAATATATAAATTATTTTAAATTTATATATTATATATACTTCTATATTATATATAATCTTAATATATACAGTATAATTTCAAATGAAAATGAGGGGTAAGCCAGCAGGTAAAAAATTCAGGTGACATTTAATGTTGTGGTCTCAATTCCATATAGAAGCAAGGTAGAGAGTCCAGCAGGGTTTTTGTGCTACAGTCTTGAGGCAGATTCCCTCCTCTTTAGGAAATCTTAATCTTTGCTAATACAGCCTTCAAGTGATTAGATGAAGCCCACTCACATTATGGAGTGTAGTATGTTTTAATAAAAGTCTAATAATTAATTGTTAATCACATTTAAAAGAATAACTTTGCAGCAACATCTAAACTGATGTTTGACTAAACACTTGGCTTCATAATGTGGTCAAACTGACACATAAAATTAACCTTTGCAAATCATAAGGTATTTATGATATTACCTTAGTTTAGAGGTGACTTTGTTAGCTCACAAAAATCAATGGATCATTTTTGTTTTGGAGCTGCGATCAGTAAGAGAGAGGGTCACTCTCCCTATCTGCTTCATAATGATAAGGTAGCTAGAGCATTTTATAGCCCCTTGGAAAGTCAAGGTAGTAAGCACTGTTAGTTAAACACTTCCCTTTTTGTCCTATTATCATGTAACCTTTTATTGAACAATTCTGTGATAAGGGCTTATGCTTCTTTGCTTCATTATTGATATTACAGAAATATACCAATTGATGTTTTTAATAAACTGGAATTTGCCACTTAGAAAATTAAATGCCTATATTTCTAATGAGTAATCTTCTTCTCTTAGGAGACAATATTTACAAAACCCCAACAACTATATTTTAAAAAGATGGAAAAGGATGCAGGAATGGGTTCTGGAAGGTTGTTAACAGTTTTATTTGATGACAGGAAAGGGAGAATATCCTTATTACTTTCTAGTTTAAAGTTTTTCCCTGAACATTTTGGAGTCATGGTGATAAATACACCAAACAGAGAAACATATATAGTCCCGAGCTCATTAAATATCATGTAAAGTTGACAGGACAAAACATCTATTTTCTTAGAAAAAATGGCTTATTATTTAAGTAAAAGACATTTGAAGTTTACTTTGTAATGAATTAGAGTAGAAAATCACCATAGCATTATTTAATAATTTCTCACAAGTTTTCATGTAGGTTCTGCCTTTAAAACCATTCTGTTTAATTTTAAACACAATAAGAATCGCAAAGGGCAAGTCATTATTAAAAATGAATAGTGTCCAATGTTAAAAACACGAGTTTGATCCTTTCATGAGCCATTTGGTTTGGAGGCCCTGGCTTTAGACTACATCTCAAGGTTTTTGTCTATCTCTTAGTACCTCAAATATGTCCTTTGTCATTAAAGGGACTGGTTAGAGTTTGTGGGTAAGTCAATATACCCAAATGCTCCTGTGAGAAAAAAACTTAGAGTTGCAAGCTGTTAGGATGTGGTAGTGGATAAGTTATGTCACTGTTGTGTCATGGTAGATATAAAGGGTTACCACCTACATTTGCACATATCATTCTTTGCACATATCAAAGTGCACAATAGAGGTTGTTGTATCCTAGACTTCTATAATCTTCTCTCTCACCTACATTACTCACACATTCCAGAGACTGAAAGTTGAATTTTTAACTAATTTTATTCATCATCTGATCCTATATATTACTCATCTGTATGCAGATTGGAGGCCTCATTCCCAGTCATGCTCTGAAGATATTTGTCCAACTTGTCTTGATGATTGGTGCTTCTTCATCTAGTACAAAGCCTAGACGTTCAAGTTCCTTTGATTTTGTGAACTTTTCACCCTATGTCTTCCCACAAATTTTTTAGAAATGTGACTTATGCTGTCTAAAAGCCAAGAATACCTGATATTAACAGTGATTCTGTATGAACAGTTATCTCTTGTCCTTGTTCTGTCCATACCGTCATCCTTCTCTCATATAAATTTCATTCTCAGCATAGTGGGTAAAGCCACCACCTGCAGTGCCAACATACAATATGGGTGCTGCCAGTTTGAGTCCCACCTGCTCTGTTTCTGGGAAGACAGCAGATGGTGGCCCAAGTGCTTGCACCCATGTGGGAGACCCAGAGAAGCTTCTGGTTTTGGCCTGGCCCAGCCACAGCTGTTGCAGGCATTTGGGGAGTGACCCAGTGGATGGAAGATCTCCTCTCTCCCCTCTCCTTGTCTCATTCTCTCTCTGTAACACTGACTTTAAAATAAATTAATAAATCTTAAAAAAAGACAACTAATAGACAGACTTGATTGTTCAAAAAATTTCATTCTCTTTTTCTATCATTTTCTATATTTTCCTTTAGTGTTTAGTGATTGTAACTGAAAGCAACTCTTGGCCCAACTGGAAATTTGGATTCTCCCTTATTACACATATCTCTTTGGATATAATATCCCAAATCCCCACTTTATAGTAAGGAAACAAGTTCAGACAGGTTAAGGAACTGGTCCAAAGTTGCTATGTCAGAACTTTTTTTTTAAAATATGTATTTCTTACTTGAAAGTCAGTGAGTGTGTATACGTGTGTGTGTGTGTGTGTGTGTGTGTGTATACACATATATAATGAGAGAGAGAGAGAGAATATCTCCCACCCACTGGTTCACTCCCCAGATGCCTGCAGCAGCCAGGGTCTAGGCTAGGCTGCAGCCAGGAACTCCATTTTGGTCTCCCACATGGATGGCAGGACCCCAAATACTTGGGTCATCATCATCTGCATCCCAGGCTCATTTGTAATAAACTGGACCAGAAGTGTAGAGTAGTTGAGACTCAAACAGAGCACTCCCATATGGAATATGTGTGTGTTACAAGTAATGCCTTGACTTGCTAGGGGACCTACATCTACTTGACCTCAAAACAGTTTTTCCTTGGGATTTCTTTTCCATTTTCCCCAAGACATCAGAATTTTGATATCTTGAACATCTTACCTCTATGAATTTTGTTTTTTTTTTATTCATAAGATGAAAACATAAATATCCACTATGTAAAGTTATGATTATTAAATGGTATAATGTACAGGAAGTACTTATATTTTATAAGTGCTCAAAATATGCAGGTGCTTTCCAATTCATGTACTACCCAATTCTGTATGTATGTCTGAACTTCAAAGGTCGTGGTGAATTCAAAATCTTAATTAAATCAGCCATTTCCAGTTATATTTTAAAAAACTTTTCACTAGGGCTTCTAGCAGCTGAAAAACTTTGAATTTCATTATTTTCTCCCTTCATGCCTCCCCAGCTTCTGGAAGTAATGTTACCAAACAATAAGATATCTGTAGCAGGACATCAATGGTGGGGACCATTCGTAAATTCTAACTCGTAGTAACTGGCGGTTGATCTTCTTTATATTTACCCTTGGTATTTTATACATCTATATCTATATATCTATATCTATTTGTGCTTCACATGTCATTCATCAGTTTAAAAAAGGTAATTCATTTTCAGAAACATTTTAGAGAACGATGCCACTGGACCTGGACTCTGGAAGCAGCAATGTCAAAGGCTCGCAAGAAAAACAGGAGATGTCTGGGTGGCTTGTAAACACCGCCTCGTCCCATATTCATGTAGACATTGCTAATTGATCACAGCATGTGAACTGTGTCTCAGATTCCTTTTCAGGATGGTACTTTAGGCCATTGCTGCTAATAGTTTAGAATTGACACAAGAGTCAAAGTTGATTTGCCTTTCTTTTGTCTACCATGATGCTCAGAGAGAGCTTTTCAGAAGAAGGACCCAGTGGTCAATTTTGTGGCCCATTCAGGAAACTGTCTCCTTTGAGAGAGCTCTCCCCCACCCTTTATACACACAACTCAGCTTACCTTCCCCAGCCACTTCCATGTTCCCAGCAAGGCCGTGTGTCCCATTTGTGAGAAGGTGGGGATTACCGTAAGTTTTTTCTTTTTAAGATTTATTTATTTGAAAGCCAGAATTATGCAGAGGTAGAGAGAGAGAGAGATATCAAGAGATATTGAAAGATCTTTCATCCGCTGATTCATTCCCAAAATGGCCACAACAGCTAGAGCTGGGCCAATCTGAAGCCAGAAACCAGGAGCTTCTTCCAGGTCTCCCATGCAGGTACAGAGGCCCTACCATTTGGGCCATCTTCTACTGCTTTCCAAGGCCATAGTCAAGAGCTGGATCAGAAGTGGAGCAGCTGGGTCTTGAATCGGTGCCATGTGGGATGCTGGCCCTGCAGGTGCTTTATCTGCTATGCCACAGTGCTGGCCTCCTGAAGTTTTTTTTTTTTTTTAAAGTTTTCAGTGCGACCCATATCTATTGAATCACTTTCTCAAAGAAGAGGTTTGGTAATTACATATTATATTCACTAGATGATTTGTCAGTGAGAGATACTGCCGGATGCTTGTATTTTCCCCTTAGAACAATTAAATTGCCATTCCTGGAGGATGAGACCCAGGCAACAGACCGTGCCAAAGCTTACCAGGTGATTCTAATGTGTAGCTAGATAACATAGATAAGGTCTTTTCTCTGCTTTCTTATCAGAAAGGATAGCAGGTGTTAAGAAATTTTCCCATTACTTCTGCATACTGACTTGTATGTATAATAAAAATACTTCTGAGTCAAAACAAAACTTTCCTCTATAAGGATTTTTTAAAGATTTATTTTTTTTATTTGAAAAGCAAAGTAAGAGAGATGCAGAGGCAGAGAGAGAGAGAGAGAGTGTCTTCCATCCGTGGTTCACTCCCCAAATGGCCGGACCTGGGCCTATCCAGAGCCAGGAGTCAGGAGCTTTTTCTGGGTCTCCCATGCAGGTGCAGAGATCTAAGGATCTGGCCCTTCTTCTACTGCTTTCCCAGGCCATAGCAGAGAGCTGGACTGGAAGTGGAGCAGCTGGGACTTGAACTGATGCCCATATGGGATGCTGGTGCTGCAGGCAGTGGCTTTACCTGCTATTACACAGTGCTGGGCCCCCCTCTATAAGGTTTTATAAGTCAAGAGGGCATTTTCCATTGAGCAGTGAAAGTAATAACAGCTTTGGCCCCTAGCATTGCTATGAGGGTTAAATAAATTATACCTGACAACTGTTGTGCCTAGTATAGAGCGAGCACATTATAACAATTAGCTATGATTATTATAATACTTTTATATCCAGTGTTTGAATATATTGCCTAGTAAATGCTTGTTGAACTTAATAGGCTACAAGAACAGGTTTCATGGAATAGGTAAGTAGTTTAAAAGAAAAATTATAAGTTATATAACATTTGGATACAAAATGGGGACAGAGGTGGTACTCAAATTAAAGGCTTTTTAAAATCTCATCAACTTTTCTGATCTGAGACTTTGTTATGGCAGTTAGAGATTATTGACTCAAATAAAACTGTTGGTTTTAGCCTTAGATTTAAGTTTTAATCATTTTCTTACACACTTTTCACAGTTTCAGTGAAAGAGGGAAGTCATGCTTTCGAAATGTCCCCAATTCTAAAGGTGAGTCATCAGCCTCACTACTGTAAATGCAGCCCACATCCTCTCCTCTGGCCAGGGTGATGATAAAAACATCCAGATCACACAGCATTTACTTTACAAATCTTTGTCAAAGGGATGTTGTGAGAAGCACGTGTTTCAGGGCTGGTAAATGAGATAACAGAACTCTGCAGCCTTGGGAGCATCAGATATCCGTGTTGAGCTCAGTGCTCTTGGGGTTGAGGTGTGCAAGAGGGAGGCGTACAGAATTCACTTGAACAAAACTTAAGGGAATAACTGAAAGCATCACAGATTATGATCTGTTGGGGATAAATCTAGGGTACAAACACCAGGGCTGAATTTGTAAATAAGACCTGGGGTGATGCAAGCAAGCATGAAGTCTGGGCCAAACAGTCAACAGTTCAGAGTTGAGCAAGGAACATGATGATGTGATGGGGTAAAAAAAACCCAGGAGCCTCACATCTCACTGTGTTTGCAGCTACCGTTACCACAGTGCAGCCAGCCTAAGACTGGGGCACACACAGCACTCAGTGCACTTACCATGCCGTCCAGAAGAAGATGCATAGGAATTTGTTCCCTTCCATAACTGGTGGGGTCATTGACCTGTTTAGTAAAAGATGTACATTAATATAAATATAAAATAAACCCACGACTTACTGCTTTTCTAAAAAATATAACAGCATTAAGATCTGTTGAGACTTAAAAGAAACTTGATTGTCACTGTGATTCTTGGCCTAGACTTGGTATTATGTAGTGAAATTAATGTTAAGAGAGAGAAGAATGTGAGGAGTCCAGAAGAAAAGAGAGAAGTAGAAAGCTGGTAATATTTTACACTTTGACAAGATGAAGAATACCGAGAAAATTCTACTGCCATTGAAGGTGTCATTCTGATTTCTGTAGGTAGAGTTCTATTTTTTTATGAAATGTTTATTTTTTTAAAGATTAATTTTATTTATTTGAAAGTGTTACAGAGAAGGAGAGGGAGAGGGAGAGGGGGAGAGAGAGAGAGAGAGAGAGTGAGAGTTTTCCATCCATTGGCTCACTCCCTAAATCATTGCAACAGCCAGAGCTGGGCTGATCAGAAGCCAGGAGCGTCTTCAGTTCTCCCACATGGATGCAGGGGCCCAAGCACGAGGGCCATCTTCCACTGCTTTCCCAGGCGCATTAGCAGGGAGCTGGATCAGAAGTGGAGCAGGCAGGACTTGAACTGCACTGCAGGTGGCGGCTTTACCTGCTATGCCACAGCTTCGGCCCCAGTTTTTCTATTTGTAAACTACAGTATATTAATTAGTAGCTGCTGAAACTATTCTAACATTTTTGCTTTTAAAAAAGATACTTATTTACTTTTAAAGCAGAGTAACAGAGAAAGGAAAAGGGAGAGAGTTGTTGGGGAGAGAGCAAGGGCGAGAGTGAGAGAGGTGAGTGAGAGATATCTTCATCCCCAAATGGCCACAACAGCAAGGGCTGGGAGCCAAGCTGAAGCCAAGGAGCCAGGAACTCCATCTGAGCCTCCCAAATGGGTAGCAGGAGTCCAAAGACTTGGACCATCATCTGTTCCTTTGTGAGACATACTGACAGGGAGCGGGATAGAAAGCGCAGTAAGCAGGACTTGAACTGGCATTATGATGTGGGATGCCAGCTCACAAGTAGAGGCTTAACCTTCTGCGCCACAATGCTACCAGCCTCTCCACTGACGTATTTGAAAACTTCATTGTGGAGGCTGGCATTGTGAAGTGTGTTAAGCCACCACCTGTAATGCCAACTTGCTGTATTGGAGTGCCAGTTTGAGTCCCTACTGCTCTTCTTCCAATCCAGCTTCCTGCTAGTGCACCTGATAAAGCAGCAGAGAATGGCTCAAGTGCCTGTGCCTCTGCCACCAACACAGGAGACCTAGATAGGGTTTCAGGTTCCTGGCTTTGGCCTGGCCCAGTCCCCACTATTTTGGCCATTTGGGATGTGAACTAGTAGATAAAAGATCTCTTTTTCTCTCTATTTATCCCTCTCTCTCTGTCACTCTGCCTTTAAATAAATAAAATAAACCTTATGAAACAATAAAAACTTCATTGTAGATAATATAAAACATGCACAGAAGTAGAGGAAAATATTAATTATCAATAACTTATGAACCAACTTTAAGAATTATGGACATTTGACATTCTTGCTTCATTCGGCCCCCCACTTTTGATTGGGGGGCTAGGATATTTAGGCAAATTCCAGGCATTGTGTCATTTGACCTGAAAATCTGTCATCATGTATTGGTAATTGGTAGGTTATGTGTTTTAAGGTTGGTATTCAGCACAGTGGTTCAGCCCACATTCCATATCATGGAGTGCCTGGTTCAAGACCTGGCTCCACTGCTTCAGATCCAGTTTCTTGCTAATGAGCATCCCGGGAGGCAGCAGATGATGGTTCGAATTCTTGGGTCCCTGCCACCCATATGGGAGATCCATACTGAGTTCTGGGCTCCTGGATATGTGCATATGATACACACAAATGTAAAGATGTGTACAAAATATGGATTTCTTTGTAACCTATTTATTTCAACTTGTATTTTATTTTGTGCATTTCTGAGATCATTGAACAGAACTTAACATTTTCATCAACCTTTGTGAATTTATAATTTTTCTACAGCTTAATTCTTCTTCTTTTTTTTTTTTTTTTGACAGGCAGAGTTAGACAGTGAGAGAGAGACAGAGAGAAAGGTTTTCCTTTTCCGTTGGTTCACCCCCCAAATAGCCACTATGGCTGGCACGCTGCGCCGATCCAAAGCCAGGAGCCAGGTGCTTCCTCCTGGTCTCCCATGCTAGTGCAGGGCCCAAGCACTTGGACCATCCTCCACTGCCTTCCTGGGCCACAGCAGAGAGCTGGACTGGAAGAGGAGCAACCGGGACTAGAACCCCCCAGGTGCCAGCGCCGCAGGCAGAGGATTAGCCTAGTGAGCCGCGGCGCTGGCCTACAGCTCAATTCTTTAAAATGGAATTATGTTAGTAAATATAAATATTTTTAGACTTCCAGTGTCTATTACTTGATTATTCCTCAGAAGTTGTTTTCTAGTTCATTTTCCAGAAAATGAGTACTTATTGCAATTCAACTGCATCAGTAGAAAATTTGAAAGGCAGAGAGAGACACATACATGCACAGAGACAAGGATCTTTCTGTGGCCCAATTTTTCAAATGTTTGTATCTATAACTGTAATCCTTGCCTGTTCATGATATTTGCCCACTTTTTGAAATGTTTATAACCATAATCCTTTGCCTGTTCATGATATATGCCCAGCTTTCTATTTCAGGGCTCATCTTATTGAGCTGCAGAACTTTTGTGTATAGCAAAAATATAAACTCTGTTTCTTATGTTAAGTATTTTCCTGGTTTTACCCTTCTAACTTTACTTGCTTTTTTTTCTGAAGAAGTTTGACCATTTTACAATGTTTTTTTTTTTATTTCTTTTAGGATTTTACTTAGAAAGTTTTTCCCATTCTATGATAATAAATATATATCCAAATTTGCATCCTATTGATTTATACTTTTTAAAAATACTTAACTCTTTATTCTTAATTAATTTTAAGAGTGCACAGATTTTTCTAGTTAGTTCATTTCCACATATTATAATGAATAATCCTTCCTTTCCTTACAGATTTCTCAATAGCTACATTATCACAATCAAATGCTTGTTCACTTTGGCACATAAACTTGCACTGATTTGCATATAAATGGGCTGTGTATATATTGTCTTTCCCGGGTTGACTGCCAGAGGATGCCCTGGCTAGTCTTCTTTTGTATCTCCTACAGTATTTGGAACATATTAGTAAAAATTTGTTGTATGAAATGAACTATTAATGAGTCATTGATGTACCCAGGAAAGTATTAACTTGAAGATAAATGCATGTCTGTTTTGACTGGTTTAAATATTTAACTTTTAGAAAAAAAGGGCTCTGGGCCTGACCAGTTCTTTAATGACCAGCTCTTTAACCTTTTATGATTCTTTCACTTAACTCTTGAGACACTGTCACCTGCTAAGGTGAGCATCAAGCTAGCTCTTCATGGTCCCTAGGATTCAGATCAGCATTTGATTCAAGGAATTTTTCTATAAGATTTATTTTATTTACTTGAAAGGCAGAGTGACACACACACACACACACACACACACGGCAAGACACAGAAAGAGATCTTCCATCCCCTAGGTCACTCCCAAAATGGCTGCAATTGTCAAGACTGGGCCAGGCCAAAGCCAGGAGCCTATAACTCCATCTGGGTTTCTCACGTGGGTGGCAGAGGTTCAGGTACTTGGGCTGTCCCACATTGCCTCCCCAGGTGCATTATCAGGGAGCAGCCAGAACTGAACTGGCTCTCTCACATAGGATGCTGGCATTGCAGGCCAGGCTTAACCTGTTGTGCCCCTGGATCCAAGGCATTTCATTGCAATATTCTTCCAAAAACTGTTATGATGAAACAGGGCTAGTATTTTTCAAATCCTAGTAAAGTACATAAACTTTTTGCAAAAACCCTTTGAAGATTGCACTGTGTTCTGTCAATCCAGCGATATTCCATATATAATGATCAGGCCTGGAACAGCTCAACAATATAATCCTAAAGAATTTGCTTCAGGGATTCTTTTCTAGCATTGACACACATATGTATACATATGTACACACAGGTACACACACACATACCCTCCTTAATTCCACTGTAAATTACATCTCAAGGATCAGATCTTCCATTGCCTTTGCAACATCCTGCAGTGTTGTGTACACACAAGTGCCGCATGCACAGTCCTGCACCTTGTGGGGCCTCTTCTCCCATCCGGTTGGAGGAGCTTAGCTGGAGCCCCACCTGCCAGGCTCAGCCAGGGTTCAACATCGCTACTCCATTTGCTCTCCTTTTGTTTATGCTTTGCAGGGTTAACAGAACAGATTCAAAAGCATTTTCATTTGGTTACTTGATTAAGAGACATTCTTGCCTAATGTTGTGAGTCCAGGTATCTGGTCTTCAGTTCCTATTAAATAAAGCAAATAAGCTGTAAATATGGGTGGTTTCCAACAGCATTTATGTTCATGCAAAAATTAAAAAAAAATTGAGAAGGGAAGTAATGGAGGGAAGTATTCTTATAGTCTTAGAATTACATATGGGATATATGAAAACTTCCTTATATTAATAAAAACAAAAAAAGCTGAATGGTTCGCAAACTGTGATCGAATACCTAGGAGTGAAAAGATGCTGCAGCGGGGCACTGTTTAAAACAATCTAAGCAAACAAATGAAACCCAATAATATCCTTGTGAAAATACTGAAGCTTGGGACTCTCTACTATTCTTTCATTGCTGACACAATAGACTTTACATTTTTTTTCTTCCTTTTCTTTACACTCTGTCATCTTGATGCCCAGCAACAACATGGTATGTAAGTCTGTTTTCAATGATTTTGCAAACTAGGAAATTTGTTTCAACAAGTACTTTGTATATATTTGATAATTTGTCTTCATTGTGCCCATTAGCTAACTGAAGCAACTTAGAAAAATCAACTTCATACATATTCTGATCTGGAGAAAATTCTAGAATCTAAACTAACAATTACATCCCAGGTGTGACATTGTTTCACATTCATAAAATCATTTACCCTAGAATGAACTAGTAGACCTGAATGAAATCAAGGTCTCTTTCCTGTTTTGAGTTTTCATGACACCCTTGCTTGTTGACTGTTTGGCAAGCTGATTAGAGTGAGGTCCTAGGTTTAGTATAGGTTTAAGCAATCAGAGGTTTTTCATGCATGAGCTTTGGCCACTCCTTTGTTCATTGACCCCATCAATAGGAAGTAGAATGAGTCACTTACAGCTGGGTGAGTGGGGGTTTGGAACGCTCTTGCCAGGAAACCTTCACATGTAGGTCCCAGAAATGAAACTATGGTCACACCCCATTATAAGAAGAGCATGCTAAAATTACTTTCTTTCCATCTTAAAAATCTACAAATTTATTATGGCTGCTAATTGTTGGCAAAGAAACTAAGTTTGCGGCCAAAAAAATTAAATCAAGAGAAAGGATGAAAAACAGGTCACTTGGGGTGAACGAAAAGTTTACGGCTGGGACCTCCTTATATGGTCAACTTTCTTGGATTAAAGAAAAACTATACTTAGTTATTAAAGAAGACAAAAAAGCATAAATGAGAAACTTTGGATTTAACTCATAGGGTAAAGATCTTCATAAATAATTTATACCTAATCTAGAAAAAGCCTTTTGAAGCAAAAAATGGACTATTCTTTTTACCAGTTATTTCCTAAATAGTTTCTTAAGTGCTATAAATATAGCCAGAATTGTAGGCAGATTGTATAGGCAGATTGAGCTTTTTGTCTTCCTAAAGCCTGATAAACCCCTATCAATCAACAGCTCATTCTCACTTTGAATTTTAAAATAGGATTGTTTAAACATTTTAGAAAATTATTTGCCAAAATACACTAGGATTTAATTTTATTAAAAAAAATTAAAGGTTGAGAGTCTATATACCAAATAAGAGAACTTGGAGAGGGTTTGACAACTGTTAATGATTAGTAATATGATGCTCATTTTCTTTTTTCTTTTCTAGCTGGAAAGTCACTTTTATTGTGATACCACTAGCTGTACAGTCTGTTCCTGACATTATGATCCTCCTTCCTTTGTGATTCTGTCTTCTTTAAATGGTCCCATGAATGCGTTCTTCTCCTCCACAGTCTGGAAGCAGACATGGCCAAATTTGGAGGTTGTGTCATTGAACTTAAGGTCAGTCTTCTCCAGGACCTGCTGTTTGGTCTGCAATGGCAGGGCCTTACTGAAAGTGAGCACTCGCTTCTTGATCCCCACCTTGCAGCCCCTCAACCTGATATTGGTCACTTCACCATAATGGACAAAGCCGCCAAAAGGCCGATGCTCTTGTGAGACAGGTTGTAGTAGGTGGAGATATTCTTCTTGATCATTCTGCCATCCTTGATTAGGTAGCCCTGCCCAATCTTGTAGATCTTCTTGTTGACCTCCATGGGGTGATGGTAGCCTTTCTGCTCAGCTCGTGCGACATAGAAGGCCACACAAGCAGAGTGACACATCCCAGTACAGACTACTTTGTACAGCCCTTAGTGGGTCTTGTGGGGCAGCTTCTTGTTGTGCCAATGGCTGATGACCCCTTTGTAGCCTTTGCCTTGGTCACTTCCATGACATGGATAATCTTGTCCTGACCAAACACCAAACACTTGGCTCATTGCCAAGTGGAGAAAAAGGTCTTCTTTTTCGACTTATGCCAGTCCTTGTAAAAGCACATTTTGCACTCATCACTGATATGTGGATGGTCTTGAAGATGCTGAGGCCTCAAGGGGTTTCCACGTAGCCCATGATGCCTACAACCACCAGAGGTGTCTCTACTGTGGTTGCTGCCTTCACAACTCTTGTTCACTTTGGATCTCCACCTATCAACTTCCAGCATGATGCGTTATGACGGCCTTGGTGCCCAGGAAGGCCATGTGGTGGGGTTTGGAGGAATCCTCCTTGGGGAAGCTCCTCACCTTCCTTCACTTATTGCAGCATGTCTATCTATATACATCTACAAAATAAGTACACACAGAGGTTCCCAGCACTCATACATGTGTGTATGTGCATGCATATGTCTAAATTTAGATATCTTGAGTTCATGCCGACAGGATGGATGCTGATCCATCCTCACTGGGTTTTTGCCTCTTCCATTCCATGTTAGTTTGCCCCCTTGTCCGCAGTGAGAAGACCCTGGCTCCCAACAACTTTGATGTATTTACTCATCTTCTCAGTCTTATAAGAGAGTTAAAGTAGTTTCAGAATTGCTTTGCCAATATCACTTGATAACAAATATATCAAACATATTTCAGGATGTGCTTATTCTTCTCTACCCCTATCCATTGCCCAAAGCTGAGGGTTTATAGTAAAATACTGTGATTATAAGTTATTCAGTCAGGGCCGGCGCCGCGGCTCACTGGGCTAATCCTCCGCCTAGCGGTGCCGGCACACCGGGTTCTAGTCCCGGTCGGGGCGCCGGATTCTGTCCCGGTTGCTCCTCTTCCAGGCCAGCCCTCTGCTGTGGCCAGGGAGTGCAGTGGAGGATGGCCCGGGTGCTTGGACCCTGCACCCCATGGGAGACCAGGAAAAGCACCTGGCTCCTGGCTCCTGCCATCGGATCAGCGCGGTGCGCCGGCCGCAGCGCGCCGGCCGCGGCAGCCATTGGAGGGTGAACCAACGGCAAAAGGAAGACCTTTCTCTCTGTCTCTCTCTCTCACTGTCCACTCTGTCTGTCAAAAAAAAAAAAAAATAAGTTATTCAGTCAGGCCATCTTTGTCATCCCATCACTCCAAGAGTTTTGCTATATTTTTCTCTGGAAATAAAAGTGAGTTTACTTTTGTAGTTTGCTTCAGTTTTGTATTTTCCCCTTTCTTATCCCTTTTTGATTTGTGCTTATTCTTTTTTTTTTTTTAAGATTTTATTTATTTGAGAGGTAGAGTTACAGAGAGAGAGACAGAGAGAAAGGTCTTCCATCTGCTGGTTCACTCCCCAGATGGCCACAATGGATGGAGCTGGGAACCTCTATGTGTATTTATTTTATAGATGTATATAAATACACATGCTACAAATACATTATAGGTGTCTGTGTGTGTATGTCTCTGTACTCACATATATTTCCTAGCTCTGTCCACAAGAAGACCTAAGGACAAGATACCATTGTAGCAATGGACCTACCACATGCAGAGATATCAGTCTCTAAGAGTATTCCCAGTAAAGGGACTCAGGACTCCTAGCTTCCTTGCCACCACTCTTTACTCAACTGTTCAAACTAAAACTTGAATTAGTTTTAAAAAATTTGAAGCCAGGACCAAGAGCTTCTTCTGGGTCTTCCATGTGGGTGCAGGGGCCCAAGTAGTTGGGCCATCTTCTACTGCTTTTCCAGGTCATAACAGAGAGCTGGGTTGGAAAAGGAGCAACCGGGACTAGAACCAGCACCCATATGGGATGCTGGCACCACAGGCAGAGAATTAACCTACTGTACCACAGTGCCAGCCTCAATTTATGCTTGTTCTTTAAACATATAGAATACTAAGCTGATCTCAAAACTACAATAGGGAATCTCAAACAAGTGTCACATCCTTGTGTGTCCCTTCCCTTTATTCCCTTGTAAGTAACCAACTTCACAATTTCTGGATTTCTTCTTGTAAAGATATGCAAATGAATGTATGGTCATCTTTTCCATCTTTTTCACGCCAAAGTTTCCTTACTGTATATATTCTTCCCCAGAGGACTTTTAATCACTTAGCTATATCTCTGGGAAATCGCTTCCTATTAGTTCATGGAGAGCTTCCTCATTTTTTCTTATAGCTACATGAAACTTAGAGAACAACAATGAGCTACAGTTGCAGTGTGGGGGTGGGGTGGGTGGGTAGCTACTGCTCTATGATGGGAAGCAAGATAGAGTTAAAATATTGTTTTAGTTTTTTCTGGGTTGTGATGTATAACTTCCTGTACTTGCCTATCCCCTAAGGCAGCTTTCAGATAGGGCCATTTTTCTATTCTATTGAGTATGTCCTTTTGCTAAAAGAGGTTTGAAAGTGGCACAGGATGGTTGAGTTTGAGTAACAGGAGAACATTAATGAGTTCGTTCATATGGTGATTCATGTCAAAATTCTACTTCAACTGCGGCTAATGGCAGGGAATCCTTTCAGTCAGACTAGGCTGCAGGAAGGGGGCAGTGGGTATCCAAATTCCTGTCCTCTGGAGATTTTAAGGCTGGTCTTATACAGGGAGATTTCTCACCCGCAGCAGGAGAGGCTGCAAAATTTGCAGTGAGCAGAGCCAAGGACTCGCCACTGCATCACTATTGCAGGGGCAGCCTGGGATCCACAGGGTTAGGGACAGACGTCAGAGCCGGTTTATTGTGCCAGAATGTGAGAACTGGAGATGAAAGGAGACCCAAACATTTCAAGAATAAACAGGGAGGGGACTCAGGATGATCTTCCAGCTAGACAAGGCCTGTTATTCACAGCTTCTTTTGAAGTTCTGGTTGGGGCGTGGTGGGTCATCTGAGACACAAACACACTGAAACCCAAGGCCCAAGCTAGGATGGCATGGAAAAGGTGCAGAGAGGGAGTAAAAGAGGGTGAAATATCAGTGCCAAGGGAAGATATTTTAATTTTACTTCTATGTTTTGTAAAGAGATCTAGGATGGGATTTATGGACAGCCTTTTTATGGACAGCCTTGTTAAACACATTATAGAATACCCCAATTCAGACCCTGTGTAGAAACATCTGAAAGTTACGCTATACTTTATTTTAAAGGAATTTATTAATACCTTAGATTTCAGGGTCACAACAAATGCATGATAATTTCTACAACATAATTCTCATCAATTTTCATGTAAATGTGTTATTAATACAAAAAGAACAAATTCATTGTAGCTCATACAAGTAATAACAGTATAATGATCCTTTTCTCTCTTGCTCTATCCCCCTCCTTCCTCCTCTTTCTCTTTCTTCCTTCTCCCCTCTCCTTTTAAAATTTTTGATGTAACTAATTTTTTAAAATTTATTTATTGACAAACAGTAATTATACATATTTATGGGGTACGATGTAATATTTCAATGCATGCATATATTTTAATGCTCATATTAGGATAATTAGCTCCATCATCTCATTTATTCGAGGTTTCTGTGTGAGATGTAACATATTTTTATTTTACATTCTGGTCAAAGGCTCAGGTGGTACATGTAAGTAATTTAGCTCCTCACAATGTTAAAAATAAGCCTAGTTTCTGGTATAAATTCTTAGACGAGTAGTGATTCAAAAATCATTAAAAGAAAGGACAGATATCTAAATAATTTTCTCTTTTCATAATACAGAGTTAATAATTTATAGTTAGATAAATTGCAAAACATCTCTCCCACTTCTTTCTTTCTTTACTTCTTTCCTCTTTTACTATTGAGTTTGTGACAAACTTCTAAAATAAAACATGAAAGCCCAAACAGAAATATACTTAATTTAATTTGTTAGAGAGCTATATGTAGAATGAAAAAATAAAAACAAAATTAATTTTCTTGAAATTTTCAGATAGTTATAACTTTTTTTCTGAGCTAAAAATGTATAATTAACAAATAATAACTATATATTTATGGGATAAAATGAGATGTTTATATATATGTATATACATGCTTTTCCAAGTTTATTTTTGTACAGTTTGCTTAAATTTCTGGTACTATGAATGCCTTTGGCTGTCAGATGAAGCCTAGGATGCCTTGAAATGTTCGTTTATTTATTTAGAAGGAGAGAGAGACAGCATGAGAGAGTGAGAGTGCACTCCCACACTCCAGGTCACTTTTTTTTTTTTTTTTAAGATTTTATTTGAAAGGTAGAGTTACAGACAATGAGAGGAAGAGACAGAGAGAGGTCTTCCTTTCCTTGATTCACTCCCCAATTGGCTGCAACGGTCGGAGCTGAGCTGGTCCGAAGCCAGGAGCCCGGAGCTTCTTCTGGGTCTCCCACGTGGCTTCAGGGGCCCAAGGACATGGGCCATCTTCTACTGCTTTCTCAGGCCATAGCAGAGAGCTGGATTGGAAGTGGAGCAACCGGGACTAGAACCAGCGCCCATATGGGATGCCAGTGCCATAGGTGGAGGATTAACCTACTGCACCACGGTGCCAACCACTCCAGTTCACTTCTTACATGCTGAAACTGGGCTGAGCTGAAGTTAGGAGCTGAGAACTGAATTCAGATCTTCCTCATGGGTGGTAGGAACTCAATTACTGAAGCCATTAGTTGCCCCTCAGGGAACCAGAGGGGTATTGAACAGAGGTACGCCAATACTGGACTTGGAGATCTTAACTACTAGGCTTGCATCTGTCCCCAAACAATAATTTTTAAGTGTATAAAATGAAATACACAGACTATAGAAGAAGCCAATTGTATTGAAATATATAGTTATCAAAGTTTTTAAATTGATATGTTAATATGTATGCTCTTTAAAATTAACACACCAAATAACAAGGAAGTAACTGGTTCATAATAATGAGTAATATGATTCTGATGAGTATATAAGCAATATTTTGTGTTATTGGCAACAATGTTATATGATATGAAAATCTGAGATTTATGTTGGTGAAAAAGTCCAAGTTATTGTTATCATTGATCTGGTTTGTGGTTTAACTCATGGTTACAAGAGATTACAATTAGTGAAAATAAATCCAAAAATTTTCCTATTCAAGTTCACAGAATCCTTGAGTTTTAGGGGTTAAGGACATAAGAACCTTTGCTTTAAGGAATTATTGTATTTTATGATATCTTAACGTAATATGGGCCAATGATAATAAACATGCTCTCCTGAGTTAGTATGCCACCATTCCAATGTTTTTACAATTTTAGTAACTACATTTTTCATTTCTAGAAATTTTATTTAAAAAGTCTGCCTACTAACTTTTGTATCTCCTTTACTGTAATACATTTATTTTAAAATGTATTATAACATTCATGTTTATTTTTATATTCATATATACTATAACATTTATTTAATATTTTTATTTTCTTAAAATGTATTCTTTCTACTGACTTGCATTGATATTGGCTGGTTTCATTGTGTGTTCTGTTCATTTTGGTTGTGAACAACAAGTGCCTGCATACCTTACCCATGGAAATCCTTTGAGGCCTGTGTTTAAAGTGACTTTTTTCTAGAAAGCATTTGTTTTTATTTCTACTACCACCAAACCAGTAGTGCTTTAACTAATTTTCCACATGGATATTTGTTGTAAATGTCCACACAGTTATTGTGACTAGTTCCTAAAATCTACGTGAGTACAGATTATAGTTGGCGATTTTTCTCCATAATTTTTTTTCTCTACCCAGGTAACAAAAAGGATGAGACAGAAACATATCTCCATGTCCCTTTGAAGGTATGGTCTTTTAGAAATCTCGGCTTTAGAGTTTTTATCCCTCACCTTAGTGGCTTCATGGTTCAAAGTCCACCGTGTACCTGTAGATGCCCACAAAGGCAACCGCTGCTTGGAGCTCTTGCTTAGCTCTCTGCTTATATGTTGTTGTCGTTGTTATTACTTTTATTGTTATTATTTCCTGACTTATAATTATTTCCAAGTTTTCTACCAACTCAGCCATGTATGAGTTTATAAAAAATACTTTATAAAGTTTTTATTTTTATTTATTTTTTGGTGACATTCTCTACTGGCAAAATTTCTTTGAGATTAAACACCATATTGTCACTTTTAGTTCTGACTGACATTCTGTCTAGTATAATCTTTTTTTAAAAATTTTTTTTGACAGGCAGAGTGGACAGTGAGAGAGAGAGACAGAGAGAAAAGTCTTCCTTTGCCGTTGGTTCACCCTCCAATGGCTGCCGCGGCTGGCGCGCTGCGGCCCGCACACCGCACTGATCCGATGGCAGGAGCCAGATGCTTCTCCTGGTCTCCCATGGGGTATAGGACCCAAGGACTTGGGCCATCCTCCACTGCACTCCCTGGCCACAGCAGAGAGCTGGCCTGGAAGAGGGGCAACCGGGACAGAATCCGGCGCCCCGACCGGGACTAGAACCTGGTGTGCCGGCGCCGCAAGGCGGAGGATTAGCCTAGTGAGCCGCGGCGCTGGCCTCTGTCTAGTATAATCTGAATTTTTATGGTAATCCTGTGAAGTAGCTCTGTCTCCTTTATATATAAACATGGAAAAGAGAATAAGCAAGAACAGCTAAACTGCTCAATGTTTTACCTCAAGTTCATGGCAAACTGGGGCTGAAAATTGTCTAGTAGGCCACCACAGCTCATGATCCTTCTATTCTGTTTCTCTGGTGTTTGTTCTATGCCTGATGTTGCATTATGCCATGCACATCATATTGCAACAAAAATCTGTGCTGGCAGAGAGATTTTTGTCTTTCATCCTCTCACATGCACTTAAGTATCAATAGCAGAGCTGTCATAGATCAATAAATATTCATTGGGTCAGCAAATAAATGAATTTTATGCTACCACATACTCTTCATAATGGTATTTTTTAAGCTGTGTGATCTACCATTGAGTGAATCAAGAATCTCTTTTTTTCCCCTTGGTGGACGGTTGTGTTTTTAACTTGCTTTAAAAAAAGAAGAAAAGAAAAAATCTATTATATAAGAGGATGTCAGGAGCAAAAATTCTTGGGAACCGATCACTTATTTTCTTTTGCTGTACTGTCTCTGTCCCATATTGTCTGAATCCTTTTCAGTATTTTTGTTTTGTTTTAAATCAAGTCACATCACAAGGTTCCTAAATTCCAACTTTCCATATTGGGCTTATGGGCTCCTTGCTCCTTGTTCTGAGAGCCTTGGAAGTGGCTCCCTTTCATCTCCTGCACTGCTCTTTGTAGAGATTAGTCACAACAGCAACGTGATCTTAGGCATGTCTTCTGCTGTGCAGCTGACCATGAAGCAAAGTAAAAGGGCAAACTATTTATAAATCAAGCGGTTACAGGTGCAGAGAATAGATAAGAGTTTAGCTTTGTCCAGGTTGGGAGACCATTCTTACTGAATTTCCTTGTTTGCACTGTTGTAGTCTTGGCTCAAGGTTTTAAAAAATATGTGAAGTTACTCCCACTTAAACTGCTTGGGATGTCTATCATTGTCAGAGTTCTTATCATTGGGTGATTTGTTTTTCCAATCAACAACTGTTTGCTAAGCACCTGCTACTAACTAACACCATGCTGGGAGGTGATAAAATTGGCAAGGGAAAGCGAGAAAGTCAGCATGTACAAGCGTACCTTCTATGACTGATACACGTGCAGGAGCAGCGTGTGAACTGCGCCCCTTGTGCAGGCGAGGAAGACCGACAGCTGGCGCTGCTCTCCCCTTCCACAGTTATCTCCAAGGATCTTGCCAGACTCACTCTTCCTCAACACTCTTTGTCTTTTTTCCTCCCAGCCTGGATTAGTTTCTATTAATTGTTGGTATATGTTAATTATTGTTTACAATTAAGAGTCATTTTTTCTCCAGGAAGAACAGCTGCCTTGGTTCTATCTCTCTCTCATGCACCTAGGAAGCACCTTTCCCAGTTTTGTCCCTGAGATGCTCACTTTTCTGTTTCATATACTTTATTCTCAAAATTCTTTGACTTTTCTTTTTAAAGATTTATTTTATTTATCTGAAAGGTAGAGTTACAGAGTCAGAGAGGGAGAGACAGAGAGAGGTCTTTCATCCACTGGTTCATTCCCCAAATAGCTGTAACAGCTGGAGCTGGGCCAGGCAGAAACCAGGAGCCAGGTGCTTCATCCAGGTCTCCCACATGGTATAGGTGGCCAACCGCTTGACCCATCTTTTACTGCTTTCCCAGGCATATTAGCAGGGAGCCAGATTGGAAGTAGAGTGGCTAAGACTTGAACCAGTGCCCATCAGCGGCTTAAGCTGTTATGTCACAATGCCAATGCCCCAAATTACTTTTATTTATTTACTTACTTACTTATTGATTTGTATTTTTGCCTTCTGCCACTATGGTCTCTATTGCTTCTCAAATTATTGAAGTATTGAATATGTCAGTATTTGATAGATTGGTTGTTCATAGCACAAACTCAAAATTTTTATCTTACACAACTTTCTAAAACAATGTGTAAAAATTTTCTCAATTCTTTTGAGTTCAAGGGTAAGATTTTATTTAAGTACTTTTGTATTTTTCATGTAGAATGGAGTTTCATTGGTCTATTTAAAAATATTTATTTGAAAGCATAGTGACAGAGAGAGAGATGAGGGTGGGGGAGAGAAAGAAGAGTGAGTGATCTTCCATTCACTGGTTCACTCTCCAAATGGCTGCAACAGCCAGGATGTGCCAAGCCAAAGCCAGGAGCCAGGAACTCAATCAATGTTTCCCACATGGATGGCAGGGGACCAAGTACTTGGGTCATCAACTATTGTCTTCCCACGCACATTAGTGAGAAGTTGAGTCAGAAACTGAGCAACGGGGACTTGAACCAGCATGCTATGGGATGAAGGCATCGCAAGCAGTGGCTTAACACACTGCACGACAACACCAGTCACAAGTTCAAAGGTCTATAATTAGCTTTAATGCTTTAATATGTGCAAAATAATATTAAAGTGCTAAAGTTTATAAATATTGGTCTACCAAAGGTTTGCTTTTTCCACCTCTTTTCATTTACTTTCTTTGTTTACTACAATAATATATTCATTCTTTATTTCTAACAAAAAAAAACTCCAAAACATTTATCTTTATTCCTAACACTTTGCAGACAGAGTGTACACAACCTTCTAAGATGTGGACTGTGCTATAGCAGATGGGAAGATATGGTATTCAAGCACATCAAGAAACAAGAACTAGTTCTGTACTCTTCTACACATGTGTTTCATGAGGGCTTTGAGGCTCTCTGAGATCTGTGAAACAGCTATAACCATGGGATGATTTTGTTACTGATTGACATTTTATGCACTGAGGCCTTCAGCTACAGTGACTATTTTACAGCTTGAGCAAGACAAAGTCTCTGAACTGAGGCTCAATGTGGTGCATTGAGAAAACTGTTTTATGGAAACAACTCCCAGTCATCCTGACCCTATCCCAGTCATCCTGACCCTAGACAATGATTTTCAGATGCATTTGGTGATATTTCCTGCCTGGTATTTCTTAGTGTGACTGAACTGAGTTGAATAAATGTTCATCGAGTGCCCACTAAGAACTTTCCTAGAGCCAGCACCTATGGCACCAGCCTCCCATATGGGTGGCAGTTCAAGTCTCGGCTGCTCCATTTTCTTTCTTTTTTTTAACTTTTATTTAATGAATATAAATTTCCAAAGTATAACTTTTGGATTACAATGGCTTCCCCCCCATAACTTCCCTCCCACCCGCAACCCTCCCCTCTCCCGCTCCCTCTCCCCTTCAATTCACATCAAGATTCATTTTCAATTATCTTTATATACAGAAGATCAATTTAGCATATATTAAGTAAAGATTTCATCAGTTTGCACCCACACAGACACACAAAGTGAAAAATACTGTTAGAGTACTAGTTATAGCATTACCACATTAAGGACTGCTCCATTTTCAATCCAGCTTCCTGCTAGTGTGCCTGGGAAAGCAGCAGAGGATGGCCCAAGTGCTTGGGCCCCTGCACCCATGTGGAAGACCCAGAGGAAGCTCCTGGCTCCTGGCTCCTGGCTTCAGATTGGTGCAGCTCCAGCTGTTGTAGCCGTTTGGAGAATGAATCAGTGTATGGAAAATTGATCAATTGATCTCTCTCTTTCTCTCTCTCTTTCTGTATCTAATGCTGCCTTAAAAAAATCTGCATCTGCATTAAATTTGATCCAGGATGGACTGTAATATGGATGGAGAGCCCTCAGAGGGACAGGAACACACTCAAGGTGGCAAGAGAATGCAGGAGCTTGGGGTGGCTATGATCCTAGGCACATTTCAGGTATTGGGGAGGTTTTGGGGGAAATAAGTTAGAGAATACGTTCTGAAAGTTTTAAGATAATAAAAGCATATACCTCTTTTTTTTTAAACCCTAACTTTAGAAAATATGTATTTATTTTGTTTTACTTAAAGTGGGAGTTGGGAGGAGAGGGTACCTTCCATTTGCTGGTTCATTCCCTAAATGCGCAGAAATGGCTGGGACTGGTCCAGGCTAAAGCCAGGGGCTCGAAATTTCATCCAGGTCTCCCAAGTGTGTGGCAGGGGCTGAAGTATTTGAGCCATCATGTTCTTTCCATCTCAGATACATTGGCAGGAAGCTGGATTGGAAGTGGGGTAGCTGAGACTCAAACTGGCAACCTGCACTTTGATATGGCATGTGGATGTTCCTAGTAGTGGCTTAGTCGGCTCTACCACAACACCTGCCATCCTGGAAAGGTTTTGAATACTTGGCTGGGAATGGCAAGCTGTGTAAGACCAATATGATTATTTACTGAAACTCTTCCTTCAGTAATGAGTCAGGGCCTGGTGAGGCTCTGAGGTACTTTGAGTGGATGCCTGCAAACACATGAAATGCTGGAGGATAGATTTCATTTGATTCCTCCCTGCCATCAGGAGGCAGTAATTTGAATTGTGCTGCCTAAAGTCCTTGAGCAGCAAGTTCTGTTCAAGTTCTCCACTGGAAAGTCTTTGAGATTGTGAGGGGCCATAATCAGTCCAGACCCCATCCAGCTCCCAAATCACAAAATTTTTCCTTTGTTTTCCGTTTGCATCTTGCAGTGCTTCAGATTATAAATGGAACACAAAGACCATGCAGATACTCCCCTTTTCATTTTAGAAATGATGTCGATTGAGGCAGGGCATAATAGATTTTAAGGTCCTTTAGCCCCTTTGTTTCATTTTGGGATTACAGTCATGTGCAGAATTTCAAAACGATGCAAAGGTCAAGTTTGGTCTACTAGAAAAAAAATCCACGGGTTGGGAGACCTTTATGCCATTGTCTCTGCTTTAACTTTTTACTGAAGGTACTGACAGTTATAGGCCTAATTCTGTCCTAATTGAATGGAGATAGGGATACAGTGGTGTCCATTCAAGATCAGATACAATAAATCCTAAAATATTAATTTTTTGTTCTATCTTTGCTTTTAACAAATATGTCTTAAGCACTCACTATGTGTGGGGCACTGTGCTAATTCTGGTCAAGAATTAGAGAGATATAAACATATATCATCCCACATGCCTTTTTGTCACATCAAGATTGGCAAGTTTTAACTTCTTTCTCTGGGACATGAGGGTTTTTATTCCTGTTTCTCTTCTCCACTGTTTCTTAAAATGAGAATCTGTTTGTCCTTTGACCATGTGATAGATAAAGGAAAATGGTTTTCCAACTGAACTGTTTCAGAATAGGTTTGAATAAATTAGTGAAAGCATAATAATGTCTTTATCTTGAATGGAGTAACTTGCTTGTTATGAGGCATGCCACATACTTGTTTCTGAGAGGTTTTTATAATAAGACAAGCATGGTTTGTGGCTGGTGTTTTGAAGATGGTGAGTCAGAGTTGCAGTAACTTCACTATAGCTGATCAAGGGGCAGAACTCAGTTGGAGAGTGGGATCTGTTGCCCTTCCCCATGCAGTGTGCTTCCTTCATAAATGTCAAGGGCAGCTGGATATTGCATTCTTTTCAAACTCCAAAAGCAACATTCAGCAGTTGAGGCTGTTTGAAGACATATATGCACATTCTGATCGCCATGTAAACCACATCAAATACATTTTCAAGTTGTTTATTTTTCATTAAGGCTTCTTTTGTGCATACAATTTTGAAATCTTTGATGTAATTGACATTTGTTTTACTGTAAAATTTGTTTTTGGAAGAACCAGAACTTCCTGATTTTAGTGCACTAGCATATATTGATTAATTATTATGTGTCAGGCACTTGCTACATGTTTGACCTTTTGAAGTTGTCACAACAGCCCTGTGGGACAAGGCTGTTGTTCATAGATCAGAAAAATGAGACATAGAAAAGGTAAGTGACTTGTCCCAAATCATACAGCTAGCAAATTAGGAAAACTGGGATTTAAATGTGGGTTGACTGGCTGCAGAGCCTGTGTTTTTAACAGCACAGCATTATAATGTCCTGTCTTGGCTCTGTACCAATGACTATATGACCTTTCTTAGATCACTAATGGTTTTGGTGTTCAGAGTCATCATGAAAGAGAATTCACTGGATAGTGTGTTTACTGAGCAATGTCTTTGGTTTGCATGCATGTCTATTTAATGCTCACAACAACCTCACATATAGGTACTATTATTATCATTCTCACTTTACTTATAGGAAAATTAAGATTTAGAGAGATTAGGTAATTAAAGGTGACATAGTTGGTGTAAGGACTGAGAGTCAAACCTAAGATTTTAGTGAACAGACTTTACTGGCTTTCCTTTTCAAGGGCTTATGCTATTTAAACTTCCACACATTGAATCCTGGCTTTTTATTTTAAGTCCTAATGGAATTATGTTTGCTTCATAAGGCTTTCATTTATAGTTCTTCCAAGAAGTGATCTAGTCTACAAATGGCTGCAAATGTTTGGGAACCATTGACACAGATAATAGCAGTTGTAACAATGAAACATTGTGCTATTAATATTATATTATTATTTTTTGAGATGTCACATGTGTAGCAAACAGGATGTAACCGGACATGTTAGGCAAGCTGTTGCTAACCTTGAAGACTACAGGGGATTAAGTTCTCATTATTGCTCACAGTTAGTCCCCAAATATCGTGTATGTGCAGTTTCTCAATTTCTTCAGTTTGGCAGGAAGTTTTAAAGAACCAAACAGCATGCCCTTCCGCCCCTGGCATATTCATAAGCTATTTTGGGGTGAGTCATCGGAATTCTGTGGTTTGTATATCCTGAAGAGAGAGAGAGAGAGGAGACGCCGTATAGTTAAATTTATTTGAAACAGCTAGTTGGGAAAAAAAATCCTTTGATAAAAGTTTAGCATGAGGTAAAAAAACATCTGCAGCAGGATCTTTCCATTTTTATAAAGATTCTTCTCATATTCATATCTCTGGAATTGTCCCATGAATTTAATTCTTCAGCCTATGCATATCCCTAGCTTAACCCAGGGTATACAGAAGCTCTGATCTGGTGGTTAGTTGAAGTAATTCACAGGGAATAAACAACTGGCTGAATGAATCTTCTTTTTATTTTTGGAGTCTCTATTCCCTAATTTTAAAACACTGCTCTAACTTTGATGGAGCTGTGGATATGTGAAAATACAGAGGTCAAGCCACAACTCTGAGACCTATTGGATAATATCACTCATATTATAATTGTGGATTGTAATTCAACCATTACAAGAGTAAAAAAAAATAAATGGATGGCAATCAAGAGAGTCCAAGTGAGAATTCCAGTAATTAAAACACATATTTGCCTGTCAGAAAAAGAAACTGATTATTAAGGGAAAAAGGAAGAAAATACAAGTTAGTTGGATATTTACCATATGGCAGACGCTGCACTAGGACTTCATAAAAGAATCAGACCATTTAGAAAATACTGCTTTCAGAAACTCGAGTGAACATGGGCTATAGCAGCAGCGACCCACAAAACAGATAAGCAAGGAAAGGAGGCAATGGCATAGACACCCACATTCAATCACAGTTATCCGTTTGACCATGACTAACTGATTAGAGACTGTAGACAGACCATCCCAGATGACAATTACATGTTGAGAGTGTTACAAAAGTACCTGTTCTTTAAGATACAGACTACTGTTTGTATCTTAAAGTCATTTTATATAGAACATGAACTGCATATTAAATATTGACGTGCATAAGGAGAAATGCTCTTTTAAAATTCCTCTCAATTTTGTTATTGTGCCAAGAAGAAACTTCAATATGGTGTTAGTGAAATTTCTGTTTTTCTCAGAGCAGAACATCTCCTGAAACTGAGTAACTATTTTATTCATAGCATTTCTTTTACAGTTATGTTTTATTTCTGGCAAGTGAAATTGGTTTTCCTTTTACATGGAGTAGACATTAAAATGCCTTTGTGTGAAAGTTGTTTGATTTAAAAATAATATATAATACTACAAAATGAGCAACAAGGGTCTGTCCTGAAAAGGTTACCTGCCATATAAAACTTCATGACTTTGACAATTAAACAGCAGATTAATTCATAAATAAAAATCTGAAACATAGTTTGTTTAAGACCTACACATTGGTCCTGAGCAGTCATCCCAAAGTGGTTATTCTTTGCCCATTTGGAAAGAGAAGGATACAGAAATTGCAGATAATGATTCAGAAATATTTAAGGCTTATTGACATTTCTTTGATATCCAATCACACATGCATGAAGTATTTTCTTAGTAACATTTTTATTGTGTTTTACAAAAGTTTCATGCTGTGATGGATTAGAACAAAAACCCAAGAGTTTGTGAAGTGCTGATCAAAAACATATGTTTGTACAAGAACATATTAAGGAAAGAGGCAGTCTAACAAGTTGTGATAAAAGAGTGAGTATTTGTGGAAAGCACATGATTATCTTGTAGTCTAGAAGCATAGAAGTGAAGAGATTAAGACAGTAACACTTTGCAAGGCCTGGGACTATCCCAATTTTCTCATGGTTGTATCTCAAGGATCCAGCATAGTGTATGTCATGAGCACTCTGTAGTTATTCAGTGAATGAATGATTGAACTATGGAACTTCACAGGCTGGTCTAATGTAATAATCAGAGGGTTCTACGCCGTTATAATGTAGCAATATTCATCATGCTTTTCCAAGCATGTTACAACATTCTCCAGTTCCCTTTGTTTTTGATTACATAAGCACCAAGTCAATTGCTAAGTACTAATTAGGTTGTCAGTGTATCCTGACTACAGGAATGTTGAACCTTAATTTACTGAAAGTAATTTTTAATTCTGGGTTGTGTACCACAACGGGAAGTATAGGCTATGTTTCAGTAAGAAACCACCTCAGTAACTCAGTGGGTAAACCAAACAATCATTTCTTCTACCTCACACACATGTCCCCAAAAAAGTTACTATGAGGTTTACTTATTGGAGATATGTCAGTGTGTTTCCATGAATATTTGGCGGAGAACACTAATAACCAGTGTATATATACCCACCTATTGTGGATTAGGTAAATAAGAGGCATTCTCTTTCTGATTGGCCCTCTGGAAGTCTACCAACAGTGCTGACTTTTAGATCTCTGGACTGAATGGTGAATGCAGTGACTCGTATTAGCATGCCACTTGTGTACTTCTGTCTTGGTTGTCAGCTCTCTTATTTTAGCAGTTCTGTTTTCTGTTCCTTCTGTAATATTAATAGTGACTGCTGCTAACACAGTACCAACTCCTCTGGTCCAAATTCTCCTTCACCAACTCAACTATTCTCCTGAATACATCTGTCTATGAGAAGGAACATCATTAGCCTCAGATTTTGGTCAGAGAGATTTGTTCTACTGAAATTTTAAAATGGCTGTGAATATAAACATTTTATGAGTATTCTTGTACAAGGCTATTAGACTGAGCTTCTAGGAGGCTGATCAATTATATGAAATTGAGCATATCAAATTGCTAAGCCTACAAATTTGAGGACACAGTCCTAGGTTCTAGTCTTCATGCTAGAGAGTTCAACATCCTTCCTCTCTCACTCTCTCTCTCTCTCTCTCTCTCTCTTCATTCAGTCATCTGTCTACTTACAACCTACATCCAAATTACCTATCATCCATTTGTTTTCCAATGCAGTACATACCTATGTTTCTAGTTTGGGCTAGAGAGGATACTTACAAAGTATATAAAATCGAAGAGATATTTGTGTACTGTTATGTTTATTGCAGCAATACTCATGATAGCCATGAGAATCAACCAGGGTGTCTATCATCAAATGAATGCATAAAGAAAACGTATTACATATACCCGGTAACATATTATTCAGCTATGAAAAATGAAATGTTGCCATTTTCTGCAAAGTAGATGTATTGGGAGGACATTATGCTAAGTGAAATAAGCTAGACACTTAAAGACCAATACTGCCAAAAGTATTAAGTAGAACAAATAAAAAAATACTAAGAGGGATAACATATTAAGTTGTTCATCAACAGTCAGGGTGAGGGCTGATCAAGTCACCGTTTCTCATAGTGTTCATTTCACTTTAACAGGTTTCCTTTTTGGTGCTCAGTTGTCACCTATCAGGGAGAACATGTAGTATTTGTCCCTTTGGGATTGGCTTATTTCACTCAGCTTAATGTTTTCCAAATTCCTAACAGGGATCACTTTTCAGTTAAAATTTAAACACCTAAGAATAATTGTGTGTTAATTACAGAGTTCAACCAATGGTACTAGAACAACAACAAAAAAATACTAAAATAGATAAAGTATTACATTGTACATCAACCATCAGGGCAAGAGCTGATTTTTTTATCTATTTTTATTTATTTTTTATTTGTTCTACTTAATACTTTTGGTTGAATACTGTAATCAATACACAATTCTTCTTAAGTGCTGAAACTTAACTGAAAAGTGATCGCTGTTAAATATAAGAGTGGGAGTAAGAGAGGGAAGAGATGTGCAATTCGGGACATGCTCAAGCTGACTTACCTCAAACGGTAGAGTTAGAAACATACCAGGGGATTCCAATTCAATCCCATCAAGGTGGCATGTACCAATGCCATCTCACTAGTCCCAGTGATCAATTTCTGTTCACAATTGACCATAATGATAGGACTAAGAACCAAAGGGATCACATAAACAAGAGTAGTGTCTGCAAATACTAGCTGATAGAATAAAAAAGGGAGAGAATGATCCAACATGGGAAGTGAAATACACAGCAGACCCATAGAATGGCAGATGTCCTAAACAGCACTCTGGCCTCAGAATCAGCCCTTAAGGCATGCAGTTTAAGGCATGCAGATCCGGCTGAAAAGCCCGTGAGAGTATTTCAGGCATGGAAAGCCAAGACACTCCGGAAAAAACAAACAAACAAACAAACAAACAAACAAAAAACACTAAATGAAAGATCTCTGCGAGTGAGATCCCAGTGGAAAGAACAGGTCATCAAAGAAGGAGGTACCTTTCTCTGAAGGGAGGAGAGAACTTCCACTTTGACCATGGCCTTGTCTAAATATCATCAGAGTCGGTGAACTCAGGGGGCTTCCATAGCCTTGGAAACTCATGACAAAGAGCCTAGGGTGATTACTGATGCCATAAACAAGAGTGTCAATTTGTTAAGTCAACAACAGGAGTCACTGTGCACTTACTCCTCATGTAGGATCTCTGTCCTTAGTGTCCTGTACATTGAGATTTAATGCTGTAACTAGTACTCAAACAGTATTTTTCACTTTGTGTTCTATGTCGGTGCAAACTGTTGAAATCTTTACTTAATGTATGCTAAACTGATCTTCTGTATATAAAGAGAATCGAAAATGAATCTTGATGTGAATGGAAGGGGAGAGGGAGTGGGAAAGGGGAGGGTTGTGGGTGGGAGGGACGGTATTGGGGGGAAGCCATTGTAATCCATAAGTCGTACTTTGGAAATTTATATTCATTAAATAAAAGTTAAAAAAAAGAAAAAAAAAGGCTTCCATAGCCTTCGCAACTCATGAGAAGAGCTTAGGGTGATTACTGATGCCATAAACAAGAGTGTCAATTTGTTAAGTCAACAACAGGAGTCACTGTGCACTTACTCCTCATATAGGATCTCTGTCCTTAATGTGCTGTACATTGAGATTTAATGCTATAACTAATACTCAAACAGTATTTTTCACTTTGTGTTTCTATGTGGGTGCAAACTGTTGAAATCTTTACTTAATGTATGCTAAACTGACTTTCTGTATATAAAGAGAATTGAAAATGAATCTTGATGTGAATGAAAGGGGGGAGGGAGCGGGAAAGGGGAGGGTTGCATGTGGGAGGGAAGTTATGGGGGGAAGCCATTGTAATCCATAAGCTGTACTTTGGAAATTTATATTCATTAAATAAAAGTTAAAGAAAAAAAAAGACCAATACTGCATATTCTCCCTCATTTGTGGAAGCTAAACAAAGTCAATCTGAACAAAGAATAGTAATTACTCAAGGTTTGGAGATATAAGGGGATAGAGAGAGTTTGGATAATGGGTACCAAACCGGAGTTAGATAAAAGGACTAAGTTCCTAGTTTTAAACATTACGGTGTGAACTTGACTCTCACTGGGATTAAACATGACAATAGGTCTGATCTGATTTCATCATCATTAAAAAAAAATCATCTATTATTTTTCACTTTATGTTTCTGTGTGGGAGCAAACTGTTGAAATCCTTACTTAATGTATACTAAGCTGATCTTCTGTATATTAAGATAATCGAAAATGAATCTTGATGTGAATGGAAGGGGAGAGGGAGTGGGAAAGGGGAGGGTTGTGGGTGGGAGGGACGGTATGGGGGGGAAGCCATTGTAATCCATTATTCGTACTTTGGAAACTTATATTCATTAAATAAATAAATAAAAAAAATATTTAACATAAAAAAAACATTACGGTGTGTTAACTATAGAATGCAATAACTTATTATGTGTTTTATAAACAAATAAAAGAGAGGAGCTCCAAAGCACTGATAATAAAATAATCGGAGAGGAGGAAATGTTGATTATACTGACTTGATCAGTACACATTGTATACATTCATTGAAATGTCCCGCTGTACCCCTGGAATGTGTAAAATTACTATTGATAAAATTTTTAGGTTTATACTTTTCAAAATTATTAATAAACTCAAAATATCAATGTCTTCTTCAGTCTACAGACAGATGACAGAGCAAGACAGAATTTCAAGATCTCTAAAATGTTATTAGAGATTGGAGGAAGCAGGCAAGTCAGACTACTGAGGTTCTCCAAACTTATTTTCCAGAGACTGTCACTCTAGCTGCCTCGATTGGGCACATTCACAGAATGATTTCCAGATCTCTGCAACGTTGTGCTGGTAGACACAGACTAATCACCCAGGTGAATGATGAGGGGAGAGGACTCCTTTATTACCTCTCATCAGCTGCTGCACATCTAGAGCTAATCATTTATTAGCCTCTAATTTTTGAGGCTGGTTTTAGATGATAAGACTCATAAAAAGCTAACATGGAGATGTCTTTGATAAAGTGGTAAATCATTAAATAGAGAAATAACCAGTTGATTTATGGCTTACTAGAGTATTTTAGACCACAAAAAATAAACCTCAATTTCTGTTCTGTGATATCCTTGTTTGTTCTTTAAGAAATTAAATTTGTATTGCAGGATGCAAGAAAAGCATAGTTCCTCCAAGCTTCAGAGATCCTTCTTGAGTGGCTGAACTCAGATTTTAAGATCTCTTCTAGTTCTTGGTGTGTATTTCTTAAGTTTCTTTTTTTTTTTAAGATTTATTTTTTTTTTTGAAAGGCAGAGTTACAGAGAAGCAGAGAGAGAGAGAGAGAGAGAGAGGGAGAATCTTCCATCCATTGGTTCACTTCCCAAATGGCTGCCCACAGCCAGAGCTGTGCCGATCTGAAGCCCAGAGCCAGGAGCTTACTCCGGGTCTCCCATGTGGGTGTAGTGGCCCAAGCATTTGGGCCGTATTCTGCTGCTTACCTAGGTGCATTAGCAAGGAGCTGGATCAGAAATGGAGCAGCTGGAACTCGAACCAGCACCCCTATGGTATGCCAGAACTGCAGGCAGCAGCTTTACCTTCGATGCCACAACACCAGTCCCCTTAACTTTCTGGAAACTTGGTCTTCATTTCCAGATTAATCCAACTGGTATTGACCTAATAGATGCCAGGTTAAGACCCATATGGCTGTGCATTTCAAAGTTACAAAATATTGCTAAAAGCTTAAGAGTAAGTCTTTTTTTTTTTTTTAATCAAGCACATCCCTAATCTTTCTGTCTTCAGATTTTTCACTTCCCTTACTTGTATCTGTAACACCTTTCTCTGAGATGTTCCTGTAGCTCATTCCTTCATATCTTCAGGTCTCTGTTGAAATGTCACCTCCTTGGACAGAAATTACCTGGTCATTTCATCATAGCATCACCTGCCACACTCTCTAGTCCTGCTGTGATTTTTTTTTCATAAAGCTGTACAATATTTACATATTCATGTTTCTTCATTCATTGTCTGCTTCTACCACTAGAATATAAACTTCATAGGATAGGATGGTAATGTAGGTAAGAATTAATAATGTCTCAACTATCTTTTTTTTAATATTTTTTTAACTTTTATTTAATGTATGCTAAACTGATCTTCTGTATATAGAGAATTGAAAATGAATCTTGATGTGAATGGAAGGGGAGAGGGAGCAGGAAAGGGGAGGGTTGCGTGTGGGAGGGACGTTATGGGGGGGAAGCCATTGTAATCCATAAGCTGTACTTTGGAAATTTATATTCATTAAATAAAAGTTAAAAAAATCAATTTATTTTGGTATAAAGAAATTGAAATCCATGCATGCATCCATTACATGCATGTGTATTATGGAAAAAAACTATGTATTTAAAATTGTTTTGCACAAAAATAAACTTATCTTTTAATTTCAATTTTCCACCTTTTGAAGTACACTCATATGAGCACTGAGAGCAGTGAGCCTCCGCCAAATACTGAACTGGCAGCGTGACAAGCCGAAGTGGCAGTTTCATGATTTGTTCTTTTGTTCTTAATATTCTGTTGCATCCTAAATGTCTTCCTGATCAAAGTGTTAAGGAGAATTCACTGCTGAATGCATCGACAAACAGAACTGAAAAAGGAGTACAACTAGAGGAAGGAAGCAAGATAAAATGCCCAGTTGTTGATAATGTGAGATTGTACCCCAGATAATCATATGAAAAATTCTAAGAATTACTGAGAGTTTTAAAGTGAATGAATAGGGACAGGCATTTAGTCCGTGATTACAACACTGGTGAAGATGCATTTGGGTGCCTCAGTCCTATCCTCAGGTCCAACTCTGGACTCTAGTTTACTGCCATTGTGAATCTTGGGCATGTGATGCCTCAAGTAATAGGGTTCCTGCCATGTATGTGGGATACCTGGACTGAGTTTCTGGTTCCTGGATCCAGCCCTAGACAAGCCCCAGCCATCACATGCATTTGGGGAGAGAGCTAACAGATGCAAACATTGTTATCTCCCTCTTCCTCTGCCTCTCAAATAAATAGAAAATTAAAAACAAAAAATAAAGTGGGTGGATAGAAAATAAACATTCACAAATTGATTTCTTTTTTATATACAAACAATTAGAAAATAAACATATATGAGAAGACCCTATAGACAATAGCCATTGTAAAAATAAAGCATCCTAGAAATCAGGTTAACAACAAATATGCAGAAACTATACAACTGTAAAGTTTTGCTACAAATAATAAAACAGTGATACATGCTCATGAGTAAGAAAACTGAATGTTGTTAAAGTGTATTTCTATTCAAATTGATATATATTTAAAGTAATGTTAATCAAAATCCCAATGGAACTTTTCGAGAAATGTACCTAAGTGTTCATCTGGGAAAACAAATAGAAATGTTTTCTCCACCTCTCCTCCTGAAGGGGTGGGAGCCTGGGCTAAGAGAGGGGGCTGTGGAAAATAGGAAGGTGAGGAGGTGAGATAGGGGCAGAGGACTGCTCACTACCCGTGCTTCTGGTCTCTGAGCTGTCAAAGTGGTCCTGGGAAACTTGCAGAGAAGACTTTTGGCATTGTCCATTGTGGTAGATGAGTCTATTTAATTAATTAATTAATTTTATTTGAAAGGCACAGGAACACACACACACACACACACATGGTGGGGGGCAGGGGGAGAAAGAGAGAGAGAAGTCTTTCATCTGCTGATTCACTCCCCAAATAGTCACAATGACCTAGGCTGGGCCAGGCAGAAGCCATGAGTCAGGAGCTTCCTCTAGGTCTCCCATGTGGATGCAGGAACCCAAGCACTTGGGCCATTCTCTGCTGCCTTCTCAGGCACATTAGTAGGGAGCTGGATCCAAAGTGGAGCAGCTGGGATTCAAAGGGTACCCATATGGGATGTCCGTGCTGTAGGCCGGGGCTGTAACCCACTGCATATAAGTGTATTTCAATCATTCAATAAGTATTCATATTACTGAGCATCAGGTATCACTCTCAGAAGTAGGCATGGAAAAGTGAACCACTGTTGAAGAACAAATGTACTAGTTAGGGAAGATGATCCCCAAGCATTGTAAGGGAGACTGGAATAAAGCCAACAATCCCCTAGTAAATTAATGCTTAAAAAAAACTACCTTAAAAGTGTTATTTATTTTTATTTATTTGTAAAGCAGGGTCGGGGAGAGACAGGAGAGAGAGAGAGAGAAAGAGAATTTCCCATCTGCTGGTTCCTTCCCCAAATGCCTGCAACAGCCAGGGCTGGGCCAGACCAAAGTGGAGATGGGAATTCAGTTTGGGTCTACCACATGGGTGGCAGGGTCTCAAGTATTTGAATTATCACTGTGCCTCCCTGGTGCACAACAGCAGGAAGATGGAATCAGGAGCAGAGCTGGGAGTTGAATCCAGGCACTTTATTTTAGTCTGGGGTATGGGCATTCTAAGTGGAATCTTAACTGCTTTGTAAAATCCCTGTCCCCTTGCTTTTAAAACTATCACAAAAGGCTGATTGTTTTTACTTCCAATCCATGACACACAGATAATTTGGGATATATGAAATCATTCACTTGGATATTGTGGTAATATCAAAGATTTCTCCCTATGCTCCATATATCTCAATGATGAATGTTAATAAACAATTTGTGATACATAGAGGTCCTTGGACCACACTTTGAGTGACAATGAATTAAATAATTCCAGGAACCATTTGGAAAGTGGAATTAGTATTACACATAAGGTAGTTTTGAATGGGATTTAGCCTGGCAGTCAATTTTGCTCCATTCCAATGGCATTTCATAGTTTCTCCCCTCCATTTATATAAAGGCCCTTAGATTTCTGAATGTTTCAATTTTCTATTCTTAAAATTTGGTTTCTACAGCAGCAACATAATGGCCACCAAAAGTGGCAAATCAGTCGGTCAAAGTAAATAGGAGCTCAGGCTGTGGACTAGATCACCACTGGTTCAGACCTTGGGCCTTTTATGTGCTCATGGATGTTGTGGGAAAACTATTCCATGGGAAATGGAGTCTACTGGACAAAATATGAATGACCTGCCAAAAGAAGGGAACATATGACAGGGGTTGGTCAGAGAGTATGTTTCCATTATGTGGGCATTAAAACGGAGCATTTTAGTTTCTGCATATCAAAAAACTAATAAAAGGTCTAATCTATTTTAAATTCAAAATAAGTTTTTCCCCCAATTCTCAGATCTCCCAGGCATTCTTAGGACCTCAAATTATGTCAGAAGAAATTGCTATTCACTTCAAACACAGTTTTAAATCTCTCTAAACATGAGTTTTCCTGTCTATTGTTGGATATAATAATTATATCTATATATACCTTTTAGGGTTGTTGAGAGTATTAAATGAATCAATGCTGTTAGAGCCCGTAAGTGGGGCCAGGAGTATTCTATGTACTCAATTAATGCTGGTCATTATCTTGGAAGCTGAAAGCTGTATGAACAGTTATTTGTATGCATGATTTATTTCTACATCAAGGGTTTCTAAATTCAGGACTAGAGTATATGCTTTCAAAGAATACGGCATTTATTTATTTATTTATTTATTTGAAATGCAGAACATAAGAGGGGGAGAGGGAGAGAGATCATTCATGTTCTTGTTCATTCCTGAAGCGGCTACAACAGCCAAGGCTGAGCCAGGCTGAAGCCAGGAAGTCCAAGTAGTCTTCTATGCAGGTGGTGGGGCCCACACATCTGGATCACCTTCCTCTGCCTTCCCAGGTGCATTCACAGGAAGCAGAATCAGAAGCAGAGGAGTATGGACTCAACTGGCATTCTGACATGGAGCTGTGGCGTTGCAAGCAGCAGATTAGCCAGCTGCACCACAGCACTGGCCCCTGCACTTTCTTGATTTTTCTTTTCTCATTCTCATACAAAAATAAGTGTGGACAGATGATTGTTCTTATGGCTTTAGTTAACATTTAATTTTGAATTGGACCACAGAAACTACTTTTTATTTCCTTCATGGCTTACACACTTTGTAAGAAGGATCATCTTAGATTGCCTGGGGAGAAATGAGGAACACAGGGCCCTGAAGGGCCACCTGGACCACTGAGGTGAATGAAAGGAGGGATGGTCAAGGTGGCATGTACCAATGCCATCTCACTAGTCCCAGTGATCAATTTCTGTTCACAATTGATCATAATGATAGGACTAAGAACCAAAGGGATCACATAAACAAGACTAGTGTCTGCAAATACTAGGTGATAGAATAAAAAAGGGAGAGAATGATCCAACATGGGAAGTGAGATACACAGCAGACTCATAGAATGGCAGATGTCCTAAACAGCACTCTGGTCTCAGAATCAGCCCTTAAGGCATGCGGATCTGGCTGAAAAGCCCATGAGAGTATTTCAGGCATGGAAAGCCAAGACACTCTGGCAAAACAAAACAAAACAAAACAAAAAACCACCTAAATGAAAGATCTCCATGAGTGAGATCCCAGTGGAAAGAACAGGTCATCAAAGAAGGAGGTACCTTTCTCTGAAGGGAGGAGAGAACTTCCACTTTGACAACTCATGACTAGAGCCTAGGGTGATTACTGATGCCATAAATAAGATTGTCAATTTGTTAATCAACAACAGGAGTCACTGTGCACTTACTCCTCATATAGGATCTCTGTCCTTAGTGTGCTGTACATTGAGATTTAATGCTATAACTAGTACTCAAACAGTATTTTTCACTTTATGTTTCTGTGTGGGAGCAAACTGTTGAAATCTTTACTTAATGTATGCTAAACTGATCTTCTGTATATAAAGAGAATTGAAAATGAATCTTGATGTGAATGGAAGGGGAGAGGGAGCAGGAAAGGGGAGGGTTGCGGGTGGGAGGGAAGTTATGGGAGGGGAGCCATTGTAATCCATATTCTGTACTTTGGAAATTTATATTCATTAAATAAAAGTTAAAAAAATAAAATAATCTGTTAAAACCCAACAAAAATAAATAAAACAATATTTCATATGAAAAAAAGAGGAGGGATGGTTTGAGGAGCTCGGGGAACCGGCTTTGGCAGACAGAGTGTCCTCCCAAGTAACCTCAGTTCTTTGTAGCCCCAAATAAGGTCATTTATGACTCATTTCTGTCTCCCTCCCCAGGCAAAAGCAAGTCTCGGTCCATGCCAGTTTATCCCTTGATTTGGAAATTGTCTCTGGCTTTCAGACACAACTATGTCTGAAATTAAGATTAAGACCTGTAGGTCTTTGGGGGCCAAAATGGAAATGAATGCTGAAAATTCCCCTACCTACCTTGAAAGGCTACCCTGGACAGAGGGATTGCTTTCTTGGTTGAGGTTTATCTTCCCAGGTGTTTTGAAGAAGCCTAAAGAGCCAGTCAGTGGGTGTGAGTCATCAGGCTGTGGTGAGATTAGAAATTCCTAACACATGATATGGGAGTCCAGTGTTTGAGGCCCAGAAGATGAAGGGCAGCAGGGCTGTACGGTTTCATGCCTCGCCTCCACCTCACAACCCTATATTCCTTCTTAAGTTTTGGACAGGTGCAGAGAATGTCACCTGTTTTCGAATCTTTTCCTCCCCTTCTCCCCCTCCTTTGTTCTTGGCCCTCGTTCCTTTTCCTGACTCTCAAAATCAGGGTAAATACTTCTTATTTCAGTTGACTACAGGAGAGACCATAACAAGGAAATTGATTTTTCTCTTGTGTGAAAATGGAGGACTATGACATGGTTAAAGGAAGGGGAAGATGGCAGAGGAGAGACAGAAGAGGTGGAGGCAGGAAAAGAACTGGAGAGGAAGAGGGGGCTAGAGGGAAGTTTAGGGGTGAAGAGGAATGGGGGGTTGAACTTGCAGAGCCCAGTGGTGGAAAACGAGTCTTTTGGAAAGACTAATCAGGGCCACAGTTGGTGAAATTGTGCCTCTCCATTTGCAAATAACATAGCTGAAGGAAACCAAACATATTGCAGAAGCTCTTTCAGGGAAAAGTAATTGCTGAAATTCACCTAATTTAATTTTTAAAAGGCGATGTCAAAAATCAGCCAGAGCACAGTACCCATAAATTTGAAGTTTTTAAGGAGCTTGGAGCCATTACTAGGCCGGCACAGGTGTTTTCTACTCCCCAGCACTCTCCACGGCACTGGCAAGTTTAATGAGGACATTGTCTGTTCGAAGTCTACCTGGTGTGCCTTCTTGGAGCAGAACGATACAAATGCCCATTATGAATAAAAGTGAGCTGTTACTAAATGCCTTCTCCTCTGCAGGACTCTGTTTCCCTTAGAGGCCATATGTTCCTGTTTAACAACCAAATTCCAATCTATCCCTTCTAGTCCAGCAGTTAAAGAACCTGGACAAGTCAGTCCATTGAGCTCCTAACAGTGCTCAAGCACTTTTCCTCCCTCGATTGTTTTTCCTTTGAGGACACCTAGTGGTGGTTTGTGGGCTGTGTTCTTCAAAGGCAAACTAAAAGTTCATACATTTTTCTCAACACCTTCCCAGTGGAAGCCAGGACTTGCCTTAACCCTGAAGGCAAAACTGCTATGGTCCTGGTTGATGAACAGGCCCTTGCCAGATTCCGCAGTCAAAACTCACCTCCACCTTTGTCTGTTGTCAGATGAAATTCCCTTGGCTTAATTGTCTCACAAGCTCATTGTTTATTGACACAAACAGATCTCTTTTTAATGACTGCAGATGGGCTACAATCTGGTCAATTTGTCTACTAACTAACAGATGTTGATAGTCTGTTTTGTGCAGACTTTTTGAGGGGGTGTAAAGGTAAAACAAAGACCTAGGAGAAAGGGAATTTTTGACTACTTTATTCCATTTGGCCCTGAATTTTATTGGGCCAAAAAATTAGCATTTTTTCTTTTAAAAAAGATTTATTTACTTGAAAAGCAGAGTGACAGAGAAATGGAAAGACAAAAAGAAGGAGAGAAACACAGAAAGATCTTCCACCTGCTGGTTCACTTCTCAGATGACTGCAACAGTTAGTGCTGGGCCGACTGAAGACAGGAGCCAGTAACTCCATCCAAGTCTTCCACATGGATGGCAGGGGCCTGCACACTTGAGCCATCATATGCTACCTCCTAGACTTGTTAGCAGGAAGTTGTATGGGAAGTGGAGTAGCTGAGACTGAAAGCAGGCACGCTGATATGGATGAGGGTGTCCCAAGCAGTGGCTTAACCAGCTGTGGCACAAAGCAAACTCCAGGTAGCATTTTGATTAGTGGAAAGAGGGTAGATTTTTCTCAAATCCTGGCAGTGGAGTGCTCCTTTCTAGTTGTGTCATCAATGAAATAATCTCTCTGGCTTCCCTTTCTTCATAAAATGGAGGTGACTGTAGTTCATAAAGTGGTTGTGAATGTGACATGAAAACTTGAGACAACTGACGTAGTACCTAGTGTCTGGCACATACTAAATGACTGTTAAAAGCATCTCTACTTCCTCACTCCTCTCCATGTCTTAAACCTGGCCCTTGCTGCAATTGTGTCTGGGCTCAGACGCTCACTGGCACTTTGCCAATGCCAGTCCCACCCATCCCCATTTAAGCATCACAACTTTGGCTCTCATTTGCCATTCAGTTCCACTGATGAGCCCTGGATTCCTCTCACAAACCTGTTCCAAAAGATCAAGGTAAATCGTGCACAGTTACATTTGCATACCGTTAATGAACTTGATATCTGGCATCAAAACTGTTTAGTAAATTTCCTGGGAGTTGTGGGTTCAAAAAGAGGTGACATGACTAGCTCATGGTCAGGAAGTTGTTGATACCTTGTTCGTTTTGAATTTGGCTTCAATGTAGTGACCAGATGGTTACTAATGTCCTCAGTGCACTTAACATAAAGTACAAACATTTGCATATGGCCTTTAGGAGTCCCATAATCTAGTCTCTGTTCACTTCTCCAGCTTTATTTTAGACTACTGTTGGCCATACTCATTATATTCCTACCATTCACTTTTTTTTTTTTTTTTTTGACAGGCAGAGTTAGACAGTGAGAGAGACAGAGGGAAAGGTCTTTCTTTTCCGTTGGTTTACCTCCCAAATGGCCACTACAGCTGGTGCGCTGCGTTGATCTGAAGCTGGGAGCCAGGTGCTTCCTCCTGGTCTCCCATGCAGGGGCAGGGCCCAAGCACTTGGACCACCCTCCACTGCCATCCTGGGCCACAGCAGAGAGCTGGACTGGAAGAGGAGAAACTGGGACAGAATCCGGTGCCCTGACTGGGACTAGAACCCAGGGTGCCGGCGCCACAGGTGGAGGATTAGCCAAGTGAGCCGTGGCACTGGTCATCTACTATTCACTTATTAAAATCATCTTTGAATCCACTGCGATCCTTTCTGCCTTTCGACATTAGCACATGCATTTTTTCTTTTGGATCCCTCATTCTCCTGCTCCATCTGACTGACTCCCTCCTATGAATTTTATAGGATGGAGATAAATGTTGCTTCATCAGGGAATTCTCTTCTGACCCTAATCTAATCTAAATTTGTCTCTTCTGTTATTCTGTATCCATTTACTTCTCCTTCCTAGCACCTCTCATTTCTTTTCTTTTTTTAAGATTTATTTTATTTGTTTGAAAGCACATTTACAGGAGAAGGAGAGACAGAGACAGTGAGAGCTTCCTTCTTCTGGCTCACTCCCCAAATGAACACAATGGCCGGGGCTGGGCCAGGCAGAACTCAGGAGCCAGGAGCTTCTCCCAATTTTCCCAGGTGGATTCAGGGGCCCAAGAATTTGGGCCGTCATCCACTGCCTTCCCAAGTAGATTAGCAGGGAGCTGGATTGTAAGTGGTGCAGCTAGGAATCAAACTGGTGCCCAAATGAGATGCTGGTGCTGTAGGAGGCAGCTTAACCTGCTATGTCACAGTGCCAGCCCTCATTGTTTCTAGCCTTGTGCTGTGTGTGTGCATGCATGTGTGTGTGCATGAATGCATGTGGGCATGTATGTACGTATTTCCACTGTCTATGTCCCCCTTGTAATGTATACTCAACAAAAGTGGGGGCATGTCTCCTTTGTTCATCTCCTGTGACCAACATGATGCCTGGTTCATGCATGGCATTCAGTACTGAGTATATTAAACCCAACCCTTCTAATGATTAAAGTCTACGACTCTATGACTCATTTCCACACACTAGCATATGCTACATTTCCTTTGACAATGTTTTTGTTTTGTTCAGCAGCCTTCTGGGGAATTCCCTTTGCCTCAGAGATTATTTTTGGTTATTAATAGTTTCAAGTGAACAGAAGTTTACTCTTCAGAAAAATTCCTCAACATCTACCATGCAGATAATGCTTTTAAAACACAACTGAATTTATGCTTTTCTTTATTTTATTTAATTGAAAGACATCTTCCATCTGCTGTTCACTCCCCAAATTCCCACAATAATCGGAATTGGGCCAAGCTGAAGGAACCCTCAACTAAATCCCAGTCTCCTATATGAATGGCAGGGACTCAAGTATTTGAGGCCTCACCTGCTACCTCCCAGGGTGCTCATTAGCAGGAAGCTGGAATCGGAAGTGGAGCCAGGGCTGTACCTCAGGCACTCCAGTGTGGATTGCCGGTGTCTTGAGCTGCTTCTTAACTGCTGCACCAGATGTCAGCCCCAATATATGCTTCTTAGATACACTGTTTGTGCAAACTTATGAGAACTCAAATCCTACTGATGCAAATTCCTATCACAACACATGTTTTTGTATAATGAAAAAAATTTTTAAGTTCTGTTTGTGGGCTGAGAACTAGTTCATGAATCCAAGTCTGTTCTTTAGATTCTAGTAGTGGATAATGCACAATTTTATAGACCTACTCTTCACATGTAAGTAAGCCTTACATGCTGGTAAAATAAACTATTATAGAGGTATTAAGCATTGTTAAAGTTGGTATTGGTAAGCATCACTGCATTAATGAAGTTTATTGGAGATTTGAATTTTTCCTTTTAGCATATTTGGCTGGTACGTTGTCTTGGCAATTATCAAACTCCCAGGTAACTGAAATTTCTAGCAGTACATATTGTTACTTGTCATGGTATAGCTTTTAAATTGGTTTTGTCTTTCACTTCATATTCATATTGGCTTTTATAAAATGAGAAATTGCTATTCATTTAGCTTCAACATCCTTTTCAATTGACTTGATTTTTTAAAGCTTTATTAATTTAAGTATTTAGTTAAGCTTACAGTATAAAAGAGGTACATTTAAATCTCTAACATTAGCAGCTCATAATTTTCAAAAACTATATTTGCAAGCATTAGAATCAAAATATCTATCATTTTGCCTTGGTTTGGCTCTTCAGAAAGCAGAGTTAGAAACAAAAGAGTTCTATGCAAATAGTTTATTTGCCAAGTGATTTCAAGTATGAGGAAATAGGGAGGGTGAGACAGGCACAAACAAAAATCCAACAGGAGGGTGTGTTATTGATGTTGCTATTGGGATCCCAGCGTCAATTGGTTGAGTTCAGTCTCAGTTTGTAGGGAGCTGTCCTCTGCAGTCTGGCAGAAATCAGAGGTGGCCCCAGGAATTATGCCACAGGGAACCAGAGGTGGCTGATAATTATCCCTACCCTCATTGACAGAGGGATACCATAAATTAGAATGTAGAATATATTATTGCCATTATTAAATACTATTTCTATTCATTGGAAAGGGGACTAGGTGGTCATATGAACCAGGGTGTCTTTTACTGTACCTGTGATGCATTTGCAGAACCATGACTAAAGTGGAAACTAACTGGAACTCCCATCCTGTTTCTTCCCTCATGCCCATAGCTTGTTCTTGTATGATCTTCCTCATCCTCACATACCACATCTCTAGGAAACCTGTCCTCGATCCTTATAGTCAGAAACAATTTCTCCACTTTCTGAACTTTTGTATCTTTGGGGTTTCCCTCTTGGTAGTATTTTTTTTAAAGGTTTTATTTATTTATTTGAAGTGTAGAGTTAGAGAGAGAGGATGAAACAGAAAGGTCTTCCATCCACTGGGTTCACTCCCAAATGGCCACAATGGCTGGAACTGGGCTGATCTGAAGCCAGGAGCTAGTGGCTTCTTCAGGTCTCTCACATGGGTGCAGGGTCCCAAGCACTTGGGGCATCTTCCATTGCTTTCCCAGGCCATAAGCAAAGAGCTGGATGAGAAGAAGAGCAGCCAGGACATGAACTGGCACCCATGTGGGATGCTGGACCTGCAGTGTGGGCCCTTGCTTAGTAATATTTTTAGAATCTATCTTTCAGATATTTGGCTATTAAACTCAACTCTCATTCAACACTTTCTGTATTGCCATTATTAAGTTTTTTTAAAATCTTGGTTAACTTCTAACAACTTTGCTTAGGCAACATGTCAGGTGACCTCTCTCTTGTCTCTTCTTCACTGCATACACAGATAACCCTGGGCATGACTTTGTTTTAACATTCACTGTGCTGAAATGCCTGGTTAGTGTATTCCTCCCCACCAGACAATGTACCTCAAGGGAATAAAGTTTTTATTGGCACTCAGAAGCATTGCCTTAGCATAATGCCTGCTCAATAAAAGTAATGAGCTTATTTCTTCATCAAGAGAGCAAACTTTTAAAGGGTGTATTATTTAATCCTGTGTTTTACAATATAACATAATGTCTTATATAGTAAATTCATTAAAATGCTTGTGTAATGCTGAGGGGAAAACCCCTAAAATCCCTTCTTATTGCTGTACAAAAACTTGGCTATGAAAACATCTCTGACTCAAATCATTGGGTGTCTGCAGATTACCTTTCTATTTAAGAAACTAGGTATTAAAAACTTTAATGACTCAAGTTGCTAGGTGTCTATAGATAGCATTTCTTTTGTAAATTTTAAGTAAAAATAATTAGTCATACTGTTCCTACAAAAGTGAGAAATGAGAAAACATGTAGATGATGCTCTAGATGAGTCAAACTAGGTTTTGAACACAGGCTTGTACACAGCCATTGCCCATCTGGAATTTCTCCTGTCTTGTGTTGCAGTACCCGTGAAACAAAGTTGTCTTGGTGTATGTTTGGTTTACTTGAGAAAGGGACCTCATATGATGCACAGGGGAGATTTTGAATTGATTCCATTATATTAACTTTTGTTGTTTATTATGTTTTCACATAGCTATCATTAATATTTATTTTTATTTTCCTTTTTTCTATTTTTTATAGCTTAGCTCTGGTGAGATTTGAAATTCTCCTATAATATACACATACGTTTCTATTAATGAAAAAAGTAATAGAGTAACAGAGATTTGGCAGAAATCATTCTCTTGAATTTTGACCCATTCTCTTTCCTTCAAAATCTGAGTCATTTGTCTGCTTTAGGAAAAACAATTGTGCATCTTTGAAAGATGTCCCAAGTTCTTTGATGGGGAGAAAGTTAACATTCCATAGTAATGCCAAGGCTTATAAAGTAATCTCCAGGTGTAGTAACATGTGGACTTCATTCTACATGAAACGTAAATGACAGATTTACATATTTGATAATTGGATGAGGGTTCTGATCTTTAATGTATTAGTTGTCTGAGGATAGTGAAAATAAAATTACAGAAATGAGATGAGGTACTTCAGAAAAATTTAAACTTTTTTCCCATGAATAATTCAAATTAATAATCTTTCCAAAGTCAAATAATTCTGTGAGGATTAGGTATTGAGTGTGTGCATGTGTGAGTTGTAATATATTTGCATATTTGAGAGAGAATCACAATCCTTCTTTATGTTAATTATAATTTGTTCAAACAAGTATATACAAATGGTCATATGGCTAATTTTTATTACCTCCTGAGTTCTGCCCTTTTGGAAGAATAGCTATTTAGACTGGGCATTTGGATAGAGACAGGAAGAAAGCTTTTGAGCACGTAACACTTCAAGCCTGGTTGGTCCTTAGTCTGTGCGATCGAGGAAAAGAGCAAGTGTGGTGGGTAGGCTAGTTAGATTCACAGGTATGTGGCTTTCCTCATCTGTAAGATGTGAATAGGAATAGGATCATCCCATGGAAATGTTTTTTTAAAAAAATATTTATGTATTTGAAAGGCAGAGTTACAGAGAGAGGGAAGGAGGGAGGGAGAGAGAAATAGAGAGAGATATCTTCCATCCACTGGTTCACTCCCCAAATGGCTTCAAAGGCTGGCGCTGGACCTATCTGAAGCCAGGAGCCAGGAGCTTCTTCTGGATCTCTCACATGGGTACAGGGGCCCAAGAACTTGGGCCATTTTCTACTGCTTTCCTAGGCCAACAGTAGGAAGATGGATAAGAAGTGGAGTAGCTGGGACTTGAACTGGTGCCCATATGGGATGCTGGTGCCTCAGGCAGAGACTTAACTTACTATGCCATAGCAATGGCCCTGAAATATTTTGTTAATTAAATTATATATATATATATAATTTGTATATGTAACTATATATATATAATTCTTTGGACATACACTCAATAAATACTAGTTTCTATCTTCTTTTCTCTCCTCCTCCTTTTTTGCTTCATTTCTTGCTTAATCCCTCAGAGAATACAAGACAAGAATGTTCCAGGAATGCAAGAAACACAAGAAAATCAAGCCCCTGTAGTCTTTTTATATTTCTGTGTTCATCCTGTCAATCATCCTCTGTCCTGGCAAAGGGGAGGCTGCAGGAATCATGTAAGAATCTTAGCTACAAGTAACCATTGACTCCTTGGTACCATTAAGGACTGTAGAGAGAGATTCTGGCAGCACTTCTCCACATACTAGGGCTAAAAGGCAGAAGTGATTGCCTCTGAGCCCCTGGTTGTCTAGATTTCCAAATGGCATCCTTAGATAAAGGAAGTGCACATTGGACTGTGAGCATCCCTGAGCTGGCTCCACTGCAGAACACTTGTGTGGAGAGAGAGGACTGCCCCAGTTTCCACTGGTCCCCAAAGTGACCATTTGTTATCAGTTGATAACTGCCTTCCTTCCCAGTGTATGAGCATTAATACTTCAAGCAAAAATAGTTCTCACAAATGAAAGTCGAGCACTCAGCACGTGTCAGCTGCGTTTCTGAGAGCATTCTCTATGCTATGTTCTTTCATCCTCACAACTACTTTCTGTGAAAGACACTGTTATTATTATCCTATTATATTCCCAGTTAACAGATGTAAAAGGAGAAATAGAGGGAAGTGAAATAGCAGAGTCAGAACCAGGCCAGTCTGCCTTCAAAGCCGACCTTTCAGCTATTGAATTCCTCAGAGCTCCCTGCCATACTCAACTCCTTGAAAGTTCTCTCATTCATGCTTAAAACCTACCACAAGGCGTGCTTCTTCTCTTCATTCTTTACTTTGACACCCCTTTTATTCTTGAAAATCAATTCAGACAATAAACACCCATTACACTCTATTGTGATTGATCACATGCTTCTCTTCTACCAGAATGTTAAGTCTGTTTCTGATACCTGGTCCGTTGGACAGCGCCTGGTATAAAGGAGGTACTCAATAAGGTCTGTGGAATGAAAGAATGAATTGTGTATTGCGTTGCATTTCTTTCAGAATTTGAGTGTATAGACCTATCCAAACATATATAGGTTCAGAAACTTTGAAGTTTACAATGAACTAAAATGCTTCACGGCTTCTATTTATGGAGAAGAAGCTAATGATTTATCAGTTGGTAGCCTCCTTTTCTAGGGAAAAGAAGCCAGCTATATAGTTACCCGATTTCCCAGTCGGGTTAGTAGCATCACTTTTTGATGGGTTGACACTAGGTGGCGCCAAGGAGCCTCCTAGGGAAGCTCAATAAGAAGCAAACTGCTGTTACCAATGCTCAGATTGTGCTCAAAATAATTTAAAGATTATTTTTAAAAAAGATTTGCAAATGGTGCATTATTTGATCCAGTTATTTAATTGCATTCACTCTCCAATGCATTTTGTGCTCTACTGGTTATCTTATTAGTTTTGAAGTAAAAAAAGCCTTATACAGTATTTCACCCAGCATTCCAATACTTGAGGCAATTTTGAACACTTATATGAAGGTTCTATTTGGTAGTTTAGACTCAACACTCCAGATCTTCCTCTACCCCGACCCCAACTCCCTTATGATAAAGTGCAATGTGGTGGAGAACACCAAAGGTTTGGAATGTGGAAAAAGACCTGATGGGAGCTTTCTTTTCTTTCCTTTTTTGCTTCTTTTTATTTTTAAAAGAATTTTTATTTTAATAATAAAAATAACAATAATTACAATCAGCTCAATCTAATTTTTAACTTTCCTTGTGACTTTGGTATGTTATGTCCTTTTGGGCTGCCTTTTTCCTTTTCTTTATTTCTTAAAGATTTATTTAAAAGGGAGGGAGGGAGGGATGGAGGGAGGGAGGGAGGGAGAGAGAATGAATGAATGAATGAGAGATCTTCCATCCGCTGATTCACTCCCCAAATGGCTGCAATGGTCAGGTCTGCACCAGACTTAAGCCTTGAGCCAGGAACTCAGTGCTCCCATGTGGATGACAGGGATGCATGGACTTGGGTCATCCTCTGCTGCTTCTCTAGGCACATTAGCAGGGAGTTGGGTTGGACTGGTACTTGTGGGTACTGGGTGCTTTGATATGGAGTTTGGCACTGCAGGCTGTAGCTTAACCTGCTGTGCCACATCACTGGCCATCATTTTTCCTTCATCTATTAAGTGGCAGACTTAAGTGTCAACTTGAAAGACCCCTTTCAATTTTAGTTTTTAATCATTTTTACTCTGCTCTTTGTCATTGAGTGCTTCTCCATGTTTCCATCCAGTGTTCTTGACTATTCTTGAATGTTGGTCAACTGTGGACCAACATCCACATTAGATGTTTGTTACTTATATATTACTGGAGACTGGAAATGTGCAGTCCTACAGGTTCCAGTTCATTGTTACTTTCTTGGCATAGGTTCTGTAGAGGAAACAGAGTTATTGCTACGCCTGTTTATTTCAATTAAGGAAATACTGTAATAGAAATTCATGTTTCATTACAGCATTATAATTAGTGAGGTATCTGGAATGGCCTCTAATTATTCCAGGGTAGTATGTGATGATCTATTTGCAGAGGGGTATTTCACTCTCGTATTTTTAATCCTTCAGCCTAAGACTGGAAAGTTGAACCAAACCTTAACTGGGAAAGTTGATTCAAACCTTAACTTAATAGCCTCCCCAAATTTCAGCATTCAAAGTAATTAATACAGCATTATACTTTATAGATAAAAAGTAGATAATTCCCCAATGCCTAAACTTGTAGGTGTTTTTAAATACGAATAATACCATCGGTCAGACCAGTAATTCTTACATCAAGTTCCTTGATAGGGAAATCCTGAGAAAATTTCCCAAGAAAAGAATTTGATGATTAAGTAGATTAGGAAATGTTGCATGGTATAATCAGAGGTTTACAATGAATGATGTTGTTAAGGCTTTGAAAAGGTCTGCAGTAATGCTTCTTGTTTGTCTTTTACCTGCAATTCTCAAATTGCTACGACTTTTCTTTCCATAATATTACACAGAAGTTGGGATCCATGGAACATATCTGAAACTCAGTTTAGTAAGTACAAGTGAAATTAACATTGGAAATTATACTTTTAAACTCTAGTTTCTTCCATTTAGAAGATTTCCATGCCCATGATTTTTCCACAATTCTCCTCCTTCTCCTCCTCCTTATTCTTTAAAGCTTTATTTATTTATTTGAAAGGCAGAGTTAGAGAGAGGGAGAGACAAAGATCTTCCATCCACTGGTTCACTTCCCAAATGGCCTAAACAGCTGGAGCTAGTCTGATCTGAAGCCAGGAACCGGGAACTTCTTCCGGGTCTCCCACTGGGTGCAGGGGCCCAAACACTTGGACCATCTTCTATTGCTTTTCCAGGCATATTAGCAGGGAGCTGGATTGAAAGTGGTGCAATCCAGATTTAAACTACTGCCCATCTGGGATGCTGGCACTCAGGCTGTGGCTTTACCCACTAAGGCATAGCATTGACCCCAGTTGCACAGGTCTGTATCAAAGCCATGATATAATTTACCCATGTGTCTCATTTCCCTGAGGTGAGAACTCTTCTCCTTATATCTAATTCAGATATGTCCTATTACCATCTAAGCCCTCTTTGTGAATTCCAATCCTGATTCCCTTCTATGTGACTTTTTGCAAGCTAAAAAACCTCTCTATGCCTCATTTTCCTTATTTGTAAACTGGATATAACATTGGTACCTATGTTATAAGCTTGTTGTAAGGGTCAGGTAATCAAAAAACACACAGAGCACATGGAGTATTGAGTACAGAGCCTTCCATAGTGTCAGTTACTCTGGCTAATGCCAATGTGTATGCTAGGTGGTGATGGGCACAAGATGCATTGTCTTTTTTACCACACCCTCAACAATAAAATGTGAACATTTTTAAGAAATCAGTGAATCTTAAGTCCGTTAGCAGGGCAAGAATTTCCAGATCATGGTTTGTTATTTGGCCAAAATTCTATTTTTCCTTCCATTCTGTATCTTTAAAATTAATTGAATTATCTTATTTATCCCATATATATTGGTTGTGTGGTTGTTGTTTTCTAGGTACTGTGCTAATTGTTATATATACAGCGTTGAACAAGTTAGATAGGGCTCCTCTCCCCGCGGATTTTGGAATCACAGAGGGAAAGCATACTGGGTACAACGAGAGGGGAAGAAATAGAGTAGACAGGGGTTATTCAACTTGAGCACACAATTATGGAATTTTCAGTGCAGGATGTGACATCAGGTCAAGATCTTAAAACCAAATCAGTGGAGTGGGCATTTTGGTACAGCTGCTTAAGCTGCTTTATGAGATGTCTCTATCCCATACTGGAGTGCTGGTTCTAGTTCCAGCTGCTGCGCTTCAAATTCAGCTCTCTGCTAATAGACCCGAGAGGCAACAGAGGATTACTCAAGTTTTTGAGTCTTGGCTACTCACACTGGAGACCGGGATGGAGTTCTTGACTTCTGGCTGTGGCCTATCTGTCCCCTCTCCTCCCAAAGCTGTTACAGCCATCTGGGTAATGAACCAGTGGATAGAAGATCTCATTCTCTCTCTTTCTCCTCCTGTTTCTGTCACTCTGTCTTTCAAATAAATGAATCTTTAAAAAAGAGTGAATCAGTTATTCATTTGGTGAGGGGACTGGGGAATAATGTAAGTAATGGTGAGAGGGAGCAATCCATGCTCAAAGAATTTAGGGGAGTTCCATGTGGCCCAACAGTAGAATGAAAGGTTGGGAACTAGGTGTGTGCAATAAGAGATGAGGCTAGATGAACAGTTTTTCCATATTAACTAGGCTTTTATAAACTGTAAGGTACAGTGATAATCTGTTACCTATTCATAGCCAGGCATGGGATTCTTATCAGAAACACTTCCATTTGGAAGGATGCACCATTTTCACAGAAACATTTTCTCATTTTTAAAATTACACAAAATATAGGATTTATCATCTTTTTAAGTGTACAGTTCAGTGGTATTCAATGCATTCACAATGTTTATGATCATTAGCACTATCCATTGATAGTGATAACACTTTTTCATCTTATAAAACTGAAACTCTATACCTTTAAACAATAACTCTTCCTGCTTTTCCCCAACTTCCAGACAACCATCAAAGCAACCATCATGGCAACCATCATTTCTGTTTACTGTCTCTATGATTTTGACTACTTTACGGACTTCATATAAATGGAATCATATAGCATTTATCTGCTTGTAAATGGATTATTTCTCTTAGATTAATATCCTCAAAGTTCATCCATATTATAGCATTAAGACATGATTATTATTGTGAGTACATACCCAGAAGTGGAACTGCTGAATCATGTGATAATCTTATTTTTAATTTTTTGAGGAACACCACACTGTTTTCCACATAAAATATATGACTTTACATTCAAATGAACAGTGCACAAAGTTTCCAGTTTCTCCACATTCTACAATGTTTATTTTCTGAATTTTAAAATTTACCTATTATTTTTAGGTAAAAGTAATATATATTTATTTGTATGTATTTATTGTGTACAATATGATGTCTTGACATACATGGCTGTCATAAAACAGAAAAAATATTTTTTGCTGATATCCTAATAGGTATGAGAGGATATCTTACTATAGTTTTGATTTGCATTTCCCTATAGTGATATTAGATATATTTTGTGTCCTTATGGGCCATTTGCTTATCTTCTTTGGGAATGTCTAAGTCCTTTCCTCATTAAAAAAGTTTTCAATGTTGAGTTTTAGGAGTTCTGTATATATTATGTACATTAATACCTTATCAGATGTGTGATTTGCAAATACTGTATTTTCACCAATTCTGTGGATTACTTTAGGCAAACACTTGGATATAATGTTTAACTTTTTTTTTTTTTTTTTTTTTTTGACGACAGGGAGAGTGGACAGTGAGAGAGAGAGACAGAGAGAAAGGTCTTCCTTTGCCGTTGGTTCACCCTCCAATGGCCGCCGCGGCCGGCATGCTGCGGCCGGCGCACTGCGCTGATCCGATGGCAGGAACCAGGTACTTCTGATCTCCCATGGGGTGTAGGGCCCAAGGACTTGGGCCATCCTCCACTGCACTCCCTGGCCACAGCAGAGAGCTGGCCTGGAAGAGGGGCAACCGGGACAGAATCCGGCGCCCCGACCGGGACTAGAACTCGGTGTCCCGGCGCCGCAAGGTGGAGGATTAGACTAGTGAGCTATGATGCCAGCCTGGATATAATGTTTAATAACTGTGCTGTTGCCTACCATCCATAATGCTAATTTGTCTCCTGGGGATTGGTTTAGTTAATGAATATAAACAAAGGATCTTGAGACTCCATCACAGGAGTTCTGCAAACTTGGACTTGGGGTGAGGTCATCTGTGGTGGTTAGTTTAAAAAGTAGTGCTGGTCTAACTTAGCCCTATATCGAGAGTAAAAAAAAGCATCAGAACCACCTAGACTGTGTTCTTCCTAAGGGGGCTGGTCAGAGAAGTTTGATCTGCCAGATGCCTTTGTAGGCAGAGTAGCTATAGAGGATCGCAATTTCATATGTGCTTTCCACTGGCATTTTTACTAAAGGAATTGATTCTGAAGATGAAGACTAAATAACATGCTTGGGTGATTATCTCCCCCGGCACACCAATTTGAATGGCTATTCATGTTCTTAGTTACATTCACAAGAGTTACAGAAGCCAGATGAGCAACCACATTTCCTGGTTTTATTAAACAATAAGAAAAGACATATGGAAGAAAGCAGGAACAAGAGTTGCCTACACCACTCCTACATGAGCTCCAAGTAATTCCCCTTCTGCTTGGGATAGGGAGAGGAGACTAAGTCCAGACCTTGGACCTGAAATCCAGTAACTGGCTTGTGCTTGACAGAGCCCAAGGGCCCTATTACCCAGGTCCATACCTGCAGACTGAGGCTACCTGTTATCACAAGGAACCACAGGACTGTTTTGGGACCCAGTACTTGGCTGATAAAACCCAACAAAGGACAGATCCTAATAGGTCCTGTCCTTAGGCCAATACCTGCAGGTGGAATCTCTGAACTTTCCCATGCCAACTGGGGTCTTGTGGCTTCAGCTGATTGAGGTTATGCTCCAATCAGAATTACTTATGGCCAGCTGCAGTGGTCTTGGTCTCTCAGTCCATCTTTTTTTTTTTTTTTTTTTTTTTTTTTTTTTTTTTTTTTTTTTGACAGGCAGAGTAGACAGAGACAGAGAGAAAGGTCTTCCTTTGCCGTTGGTTCACTCTCCAATGGCCGCTGCGGCCGGCGCACCGCGCTGATCTGAAGGCAGGAGCCAGGTACTTCTCCTGGTCTCCCATGGGGTGCAGGGCCCAAGTACTCGGGCCATCCTCCACTGCACTCCCTGGCCACAGCAGAGAGCTGGCCTGGAAGAGGGGCAACCGGGACAGAATCCGGCGCCCCAACCAGAGAACCCGGTATGCCGGCGCTGCAAGGCGGAGGATTAGCCTATTGAGCCACGGCGCCGGCATCTCAGTCCATCTTAGCAACAGACCATACTAATGTATAGTTTGGTCCTACCCCTTCATGCTGCGTTGATCTGGGTGGGCTCTGGGGTATGGGTGAGATTAACATTATGGAATTGGTGGTCACAGGGTGAGCATTTGGACCTGTCCTGTTTCCAGGGGGAAGTTTGTAAGGACAGTCTTCCTTGTTTCTGAGTAGCACACCCACTGTGAATTTGGGACAAATCTAAGGCAGTGACAGCACACTGGCAGTTGCCTTCTGTACAATTAATCTTAGGTCGCCACCTAGTGCTCATGTGATGTAAATGAAGGTTCAGAGGGAACAAGTGGACTGCCTAAGGATCTTTGGAGGGAGTGCCACAAATGAAGCTGGATTATAAAAACTGAAGAAAAAGAGCTAATCCTTCAGTACACAGTTATCGTATACCAACAAGCATCAAGAATTCTCAGGGAACCATGCCCTACCTAATGAACAGAACAAGTGCTAGAAACCAACTACCTGGGATCTGACATTGTCAAATGCTTGGATGAAGAATGTAAAATAACTGCTTTCTGGGACACAATGAACTTCGAGGAAACACTGAGAAACTATTTAACACTCTACTAGAGAGACTTTATGGGGCGATGGACGTAATTAAAAATCAAATGGAAATCTTTCAACTGAAAAGTACAGTAAGCAAAACTAAAAACACACAAGAAAGCATGAATAACAGAATATATCATATAAAAGAAAGAATCTATGAACTTAAAGACAGGCTACTTGAAAATATATGGTGGTAGGACAAAGAAGAAACACAAATCAAGAAGCATGAAGAAAGCTTACAGGGTACTTGAGACAGCATGAAAAGAACACATGTCCAAGTTACTGCGGCTCAAGAGGGACTTGAAAATGCCAAAGGGAACAGATAGCATATTCAAAGAGATAATAACAGAAAATTCCCAAACCAAGAGAAAGATACAATTATCCAGACTCAACAAAGTCTACTCTAAGATATATCTTCAAGAACTCCAATGTTAAAGAGAGGATTCTTAGCCGGCGCCACGGCTCACTTGGCTAATCCTCCACTTGTGGCACCGGCACGCCAGGTTCTAGTCCTGGTTGGGGCCCTGGATTCTGTCCCGGTTTCTCCTTTTCCAGGCCAGCTCTCTGCTGTGCCCCGGGAAGGCAGTGGAGGATGGCCCAAGTGCTTGGGCCCTGCACCCCATCGGAGACCAGGAGGAGGCACCTGGCTCCTGGCTTTGGATCAGTGCAGCACACCTGCAGTAGCAGCCATTTGGGGGGTGAACCAACAGAAAAGGAAGACCTTTCTCTCTAACTCTGCCTGTCCAAAAAAACAACCAACCAACCAACCAAAAAACAGGATTCTGGAAGCTGTAAGAGAAAAGAAATAATACATAAAGGAGTCCCAATTTGCCTGACTGCAGATTTCTCAGTGGAAACCTATAATTCAGGAGGGAGGGAGATAAGGCTTTTACAATGCTGAAGGAAACAATTTTCAGTCGCAAATATATGATAACAAAGCTATCGTTTAGACATGAAGGAAAGATAAAGACATTTCCAGATAAAGAAAAGTGGAGAGAACTTATCACCACCAGACTTGTATTACCAGAAATGCAACAGGAAGTTCTTGAAACTGAAAGAAGAGATGCCAATGAGTAAGAATGAAACCATACAAGTTAGAAAACACAAGAATAATTATACAGGCAAACTCAGGTGATTCAAAATAGCAACCACAGTGCATAAATCATTAATATTTTAGTATGAAAAGTAAACAAAGCAATTAAAATGACAAGGATACTAGCATGTTGAAAGATAAGTATTAGAAGATTAAAATTCTGCACAAATTCAGAATGTATAAATGGAGTGCAACTGTAGAGTTCTTTCTTTATCTTGTATCTCTTTTTTCTCTTTTTCCATCTTTATAATTCATCACAAGTTGCTTATATAAAAATAGTTTATGTTGAAATCTTAATATATGCTAAACTGATCTTCTGTATATAAAGAGAATTGAAAATGAATCTTGATGTGAATGGAAGGGGAGAGGGAGTGGGAAAGGGGAGGGTTGCGGGTGGGAGGGAAGTTATGGGGGGGAAGCCATTGTAATCCATAAGCTGTACTTTGGAAATTTATATTCATTAAATAAAAGTTAAAAAAAAGAATTAAAGAGCTTTTAACAAAATTTGCAACATTAGGAATTCCTGAGCAAAAAAAAAAATAGTTTAACCAAAATGATTTTGTAAGTCTTGTGGTAACCACAATTAAAAACTCTATAATAGACTTACCAAAAATCATAAGCAACGAGTCAGAGCACCCAAGTAAGGAAAAACATGCCATAAAAGAAGATTGTAAGAGAGGAAAAAGGAAAAGCAATAAAATTGGAAAATGAGTCTCAAAATGGCAGTAGTAAGCCTTTGTCTATTAATAATTACTTTAACTGTGAGTGGATTGACTTCTCCAATTAAAAGAGAGAGTGACCATATGGGTAAACAAACAGGATCCAACCATTCGCTGCTTCGCTGCTTAAAAGAAATTTAATTTACATCTAACAAAACACACAGACTACAGGTGAAAGGATAGAACAAGATAGTCCATGCACATAGAACACAAAAGAAGCAGAGGTAGCCATACTTACATCAGATAAAATAGATTTTATATCAAATCAAAAAGATATCTACAGAAAGCTCTATCCAACAACTTTAGAAGGTACATTCTTTTCAATAGCATGTGAAATATTATCCAGATGGATCATATGGCAGGTCATAATACAAGTCTAAAATTCAAAAAATAGGAATCATATGAAGTATCTTTTCAGCCACAGTGCACTAAAACTAGAAATCAATAATAAGAAAACCTTTGGAAGCTACATACATACATGAAAATTAAACAATTTACTCCTGAATAACCAATGTATCAAAGAAGATATTTAGAAAGAAAATTTAAAAATTTCTTAAAATGAGTAAAAATCAAAACATAGCATATCAAAACCTATAGCAAAAGAAATACTAACAGGTGATTTTTTTTTTTTTTTGGACAGGCAGAGTTAGTGAGAGAGAGAGAGAGCCAGAGAGAAAGGTCTTCCTTTTTCTGTTGGTTCACCCCCCAAGTGACCGCTAAGGCCAGCGCATTGCACGCCAGTGCACTGTGCCAATCTGAAGCCAGGAACCAGGTGCCCCCTCCCAGTCTCTCATGCAGGTGCAGGGCCCAAGGACCTGGGCCATCCTCCTCTGCCCTCCTGGGCCACAGCAGAGAGCTGGACTGGAAGAGGAGAAACCGGGACAGAATCCGGGGCCCCAACCAGGACTAGAACCCAGGGTGCCGGCACCGCAGGTGGAGGATTAGCCTAGTGAGCTGTGGCGCCGGCCAAGAGGTGATCTTTATAGCAATCAATGTCTTCATGAAAAAGCAGGAAGATCTGAAATAAATGATTTATTTCTGCACAGTAAGGAATACAAAACCAAGAACAAATTAAATCCAAAATTAGTAGAGGGAAAGAAATAATAAAACTCAGACTGGAAATAAATTAAATGGAGGCTATTATCCATGTCAAAAAAATCAATGAAACAGATGATTCTTTGAAAAGATAAACAAAATTGACAAACCCATATCTGGACAACCTATGAAGAAAAGAAAGAGGATTCAAATAAATAAAATTAGAAATAAAAAGGGAGACATTACAACTGACACTACAGGTATATAAGGAATTATTAGAGATTATTATGCAAAACTAAGCAGCCACAAATTTGATCACTTAGAAGAAATGGACAAATTCCTGGACTTCTACATTGTACCAAGATTGAATCATGAATAAATAGAATAATAAACAGATCATAATGACTAACAAAGTTGGATCATTAATATAAGTCTCCTGTACAAGAAAAATCCGGAACCAGATGGCTTCACTGCTGAATTCTACCAAACATTAAAGAAGAACTAGGAGCAATTCTTAAATTATTCCAAAACATAGGAGAGGAAGGGATCCTTCCAAACCCATCTTACAAGGCTAGCATCACTTTGATGCCAAAACTAGACAAGGACACAACAAAAAAGGAAAGCTACAAACCAATACTCTTGATGAATATAGATGCAAAAACTCTCAACAAAATATAAACAAATCCAATCCAATAGCAAATTATAAAGATTATTCATCATGATCAAGTGAGATTCATCCCAGGGATGCGTGGATGATTCACCTTATGCAAGGCAATAAATACAATATACCACATCAACTGAAGAAAGGAGAAAAATCATATGATCTCAACAGGTGATACAGAAAAGGCATTTGATTAAATCTAAGAACACTTCATGGTAACAACTTTGAATAAATTATGTATAAAAGATATTAAACGCTTCCTCTCTAAGGTCTGGAGCAAGACAAGTATGTTCACTTTTACACTTAACAAATTCAAGAAAATTGCAGGACACAAAGATGTAGTAATTAAAGTAGCATGGGATCAGCATAAAATCAGACACATAGACCCAGTGAACAGAATAGAGACCCAAGAAGCAAATTCATGCCTCTAAGCCAACTAATATTTTATTTTTTTAAAGATTTATTTATGTATTTGAAGGCAGAGTTGCAGAGGCAGAGAGAGAGAGAGAGAGAGAGAGAGAGAGAGAGATAGGTAGGTGTCTTTTGTCTACTGGTTCACTACCCAGATGGCTGCAACAGCCAGAACTGCGTCCATCTGAAGCCAGGAGCCAGGAGCTTCTTCTGGGTCTCCCACGTCGGTGTAGGGATCCAAGGACTTGGACTATCTTATACTGCTTTCCCAGGCCATAGCAGAGAGCTGGGTTGGAAATGTAGCAGCTGGGACTTGAACCAGTGCCCATATGGGATACCAGCCACTGCATGGGGCAGCTTTACCTGCTATACCACAGCCCACCCCCAACTAATATTTTAAAGCAATTTATTTTATTTAACAGGGAGAGAGAGGAAGAAAAAGAATAACAACGTCAAGAACAAGTGAGTGTGAAAGAAACACAGACCTTTAATCCCCTGGTTCAATCCCTAAATGCCTGTGAACCAAGTAACTCAATCTAGGTCTCTCATGTGGATGACAGGGACACAAGTACTTGAGCTATCACATGGTGCCTTCCAGCTTGCACATTAGCAGGACATCTGTGTTCCCATATTTATTATAGCACTATTCACAATAGTCAAGAAATGGAAAAAACCTAAGTGCTCATCCACTGATGAATGGATAAGGGAAATATGGCATATTTACCTATACACAGTGGCACAGTGGAATACTATTAGGCCATAAAAAGTCCCATTATCTGCAACATGGATGAATCTGGAGGTCATTGTGTTAAGTGAAATAAGGCAAGTACAGAAAGACAACTAATGAGTGATCTTACTAATATAAGAAATTTAAGAAAGCTGATCTTATAGAAGAATGATGGAGGAGAGTCAGAGGGAGGAAGTGAGGTAGAAAGATCCATTAGCAGGTACTAAATTATTGTTAGATAGGAGTTACGAATTTCTCACATTCTGTTGCATACTAGGTGACTATAGATAGTGATAATGTACTATGTATTTCCCTAAAAAATAGAAGAAAGGCCTTTGAGTATTTTACTAAAAAATGTTAAATGAAGGTATATATGTTTATCCTGATTGGATATCACATAGGGTACACATGTATAGAAACATGGGATGATATCTCACAAATAGGTACAATCTTTGTGTCAGTTAAAAGGAAAATAAAGGATTTCCATTGTTAATGTTCTGAGACAGGAACTGAGAATTGCTTCTGAGTCCTAGACCATTTTAAAAATCAAACACACAGATTCTGATTTTAGTCCCTTGGCAGCAGGTGTGCTTGCTCCACTTCCTAGTATTTTAACTGTTTTATAAAGGATCAATTAATAAGAAACTCACATGTCTCCTGACCATGCAGTATGATCAGGCCATGGGGAATATAGTCAAAATAAAAGTAACAGTTTTTCTCTAGTTCTTTTTCTACAACATAATTGCAGTGTCTCTTTTCTCTTATAATGTTTATATTTTACTCTGAAATATTCTTGCTGATATCACCAAACTTAACTCCTTATAGATGATTCTGTGCTGGAACCACATTTGTGAATTTTTACTTGTTATATCATGAAGTGAGATTACGTTTTCTAAATATGCCCTGTAAACCATCTGCTAAGCATCTATGAACCTCTGAAGAATGGCTTTCTCTCCATTCTCATGGACATATGACCTTACTCTCCAAATGCCTCATCCCTGGTTTGTTCTGCATTCTGTTTTATCACTCAGTGACAGAGGAAAGGCTTATATCTCATTTTGGGTTTTAGAAGGAAGAGTGATTTTTTTGATTGAGCCTAAATTGTAAAGGAGCAGCTCATTGTAGCACTCTTGGTTTATTTCTACTAAACAAAACAAAGACTGCTACAGCCTTGAATGATATTATAGCCCCTAAATTCATTTATCACTTCAACAAATATGTGACAAACTCTTTCTATGTGCTAGACGTTTTTCTGGCACTTGGGATACATCTGCGAATAAAAATGACAGTGATACTTGTTCTCATATAACTTATTTTCTAGTTGAGAGAGAAAAATAATATACAATAATATAATAAATCAAAAAGTTCTACTTGAAAGAGCTGGAAGAGTAGGTACGCACAGGTATATTCCAATATTAGAAAATAAAAATCTTTCTATTAGGAGGTAAAAATACATATAAAATTTAAACTGGTATAAAAATTACCCAATTAAGTCTTCAAATTCAATCTGCAAATTTTGGTTTGCAAATCTGCCTAGGGATGGGCTTCCATATGCGAATCCCCCTGATTATCTTCTAATAGTTTGGCTTATTCAAATTAGGATCTAAACAGGCCACCTGCTAATTTAGTTATTTCACTGAAGTCTCTTTGAAATCTCCTTTGATCTGCTATGGTACCATCATTGTTAATTTTTCTATCAATTATTTCACTGTAACAGGTACTATTGGTTACCTTTTGTATTCTTTGGCACTCACCAGTAGCATGCATACTGACTCAATGGTTTCCAAAAAAAATGTAACTGTAGGTTGACCTTTGGGTTTTCTTGTCTTTCACCACAAGCAGCCACACATGAGTTACTAGGACATCTTTTGCTTCACCTATTCTCATCCACCTTCAACCAGTGACTAATGAGTGCATAAATCATCCAGTTTCCTCACCCTCATCTTGGATAATTCTGAGATATAATCCACTCCTTCAAAGTTCCTCCCTGGGACTGAACTACAGGGACCTGCAACAGTAAACTTGCTCAATTCCTCGCCTGTTAGTGGCCTCCTTCACTTCCATTGCATAGGTTGCTCCCTCATTTCTCTGGCAATGGTATCCCACGAATAAACCATGAACCTTCTCTGAGGGTTTTGTTTTGTGGAAACCCAACCTAAGATATCTATGGTCTAAATTTGTTTAAGTAGTTTACATGATGCCATTTGTTATTCTAAAAAGCTTATTTTCTTTTTTTTTAATGTAATTTTATATATTATATAATATTTCATATCAGGAATAACAGAAAATGTTATTCCTAGTTCCTAAACCACATCCTGAAAACTACACATTTATATTTACATATTCATATCAGTACTCCACCCCTGTCCCATAATTCCATGACCTACTGTAAGTCTCTTGCTTAAAGAAAGGAAGGCTTCCCAGTACTTTGTCAGTGGCTGCTGTGAATACAGGAGTCACTCAGAGTACTTGATCATGTAGTTTTTAAAGTCCTTGGATTTCTCTTTCTCAGACCAGATCACTCTTTTTCGGACCACTATGGAAGTCCTTTCAAAGTCCTTTTCATACTGAGTCACTTGAGGCTTCCACTCTGTGATCTCATCCTTGGCCTGCTGTAGCTCGTTGGACTTGTTGGACCATAGCTGTCAAGCCTCTGCCTCCCACGTCTTCTCAGCGTAGCTTATGAATTCTGCCGAGGTTGTCACGTCCTCACGCAGTGATTGAAGGCAATGTGGACTACAGCCAACAGATGTAGTCACGCAGGAGCTCGGCAAGGAGGAAGTTGTTGTTGGTCTGTCCCTGGTGGAGCTGCTCAGTTTTTCCTTCTACTTCAGCAAGCTAGGAGAGTTCCTGTGACAATGTTGTCTCCTAAACAGGGGCAGAGTCTGAAAACTGGGTTGTGTTCAGCACTAGCTCTTTCCTATGGTTGACTAGAGTTTCTATAATAGCATGTAATTTCTGTAAGTTCTGCTCCTCACATTTTATCTCCTGAAGCTTCTCCTCAGACCAAAAGTCTGACTCATTCATCTTGAAGGTTATTTTGCTGACAGCATCGGTGGCTCTGTTGAACATGTTGGACATGTTGAGGAGATAAGCCCCATGCAAGATCTATGTGCCCAAGGCATGTAGCAGCTCTTCTTTTTTCAAGAAGCCCCTATAAAATGGTAGTATGGTTCACAACCCTCTGAAGATAGCTTTCTAGAGTGGTCCTTTGTTTTTTACAAAATTCTGCTGAAGAAGAATCTTCCATCCCAACTTTCACTTTTTCATTCTTGGTAGGCTCTTCTTGGATAGAGAAGGGACAGTGATACCATTCTGAGAGTATTTCTCTGAAAGCTTTTCATCAGTTCCCAGAAAGCCACTAGATCTTCATTTTACTGCAAACTGTTCACTTCTGAACATTGGCAAGCTCCTCTGTATTGTAACTTTGTAGGCTACATAGGCTTTCAAACCATCTCCTATCTTTTCAAGATCATTTGTACCAACTCTCAAAATGGCTCCTCCAGCTCTTCTTCTAGTTCCTAATAGCTTGGCTGGGACATAGAAGAATTCATGTGGAGGAAGAAAAAACATTGTGACCAGCACCTTTTTCTGATGATTTTGTATATTGTCCAGGGATAGCTCCACGGCAGTATCTGCAAAGACATCCTATGGCTCTTGGTCTTGTTTTTCATCGATTCCATTTCCTTCCTTCCTTCCTTCCTTCCTTCCTTCCTTCCTTCCTTCCTTCCTTCCTTCCTTCCTTCCTTCCTTCCTTCCTTCCTTCCTTTTGACAGGCAGAGTGGACAGTGAGAGGGAGAGACAGAGAGAAAGGTCTTCCTTTGCCGTTGGTTCACCCTCCAATGGCCGCCGCGGCCGGTGCACTGCGGCCGGCGCACCGCACTGATCCGATGGCAGGAGCCAGGTGCTTCTCCTGGTCTCCCATGGGGTGCAGGGCCAAGCACTTGGGCCATCCTCCACTGCACTCCCAGGCCACAGCAGAGAGCTGGCCTGGAAGAGGTGCAACCGGGACAGAATCCGGCACCCCAACTGGGACTAGAATCCCGTGTGCTGGCGCTGCAAGGTGGAGGATTAGCCTAGTGATCCGCGGCGCCAGCTGGATTCCATTTTCTTTAGAGCCATTGTTAATGGGAAGGCTGGATGCAATTCCCTCTGAAGACCAGGGCTTTCTGACCAAAGTAGTGCCTGAGAAAATGTCCTCTCCCTCCACGTTGCTGTCCTCAGCCCTGGCTTCTGAACCCTCAGGTTCCTTCTTGGACTCCAACTCCAGGCACTAGAAGGATTGAGGGAGTCTCCTCAAATCTCCAATATGCTACCACTGGCACCACCAGATGCCACCTTCCTCCATCCTAATAAAAGGTTCTTTTTCTTTCCCTCCCTCCCTCTCTCTCCTCTCCTTCCTCTCCTCTCCTCTCCTCTCCTCTCCTCTCCTCTCCTCTCCTCTCCTCTCCTCTCCTCTCCTCTCCTCTCCTCTCCTCTCCTCTCCTCTCCTCTCCTCTCCTCTCCTCTCCTTTCCTAGTGCTACTTAACATTTGCAGGCTTGGGTTGGGAGATGAGTCAAGAATATTTTGTAAGAGGACAGCATTGTGGCATAGTGGGTTAAGCTGCTGCCTGCATGCTGGCATCCCATATGGGTGCTGGATGGTGTCTTGACTGCTCCACTTCTGATCCAGTTCCTTGCTAATGGCTTAGGAAAGCAGTGGAACATGGCCCAAGTGCTTGGGCCCCTGCCACCCATGGGTCAGAACTGGAAGAAACTCTGGGCTTCTTGGCTCTGCCCTGGCCATTGTGGCTACTTGAGGAGTGAACCAGCAGATGGAAGACCTCTCTGTCTCTGTGTCTCACCCTCTCTCTTTGTAACTCTGATTTTCAAATAAATAAATAAATATTTTTTAAAAAGAGAGTATATTTATTGGTAGCGCTCAGCATCATATTACATCACACCAAAAATCAGTGTCTGGTTCTAGTATATGTGTATCAGTAAATTGGGACGATGAGAGTGTGTAACTCCCTATCAGCCTTATGCCTAAGGATTTTAATATTCATTGATAACTATTGCCTGAGGCAGTTATTTAATTTAGGATTGTAACATGATTTTTCTTAATTCTATTATTTTTTCATCATGTTACCTGAAATTCTTCTGTATTGAAAGTTTATCTGCTAGTGATATTTTGTCACCTAATAACATTTTTATACCAAAAAGAGGATAAATGGTGAATTCTTTTTCTTTAATTATTTGGTTATATTGTAAAGAGGTTATGTTCTAACAACTTAAAATCTTGCCCATTGAATTTTGTTTTGTTTCTTTTACCTTTTCCTTTTTTCTTTTCCTTCTCTTTTTATTCTTACTCTTTCTTGCTCTCCCTTTTATTTTCTCCTCCTATCTTCGTTCTAATCTACCTTTTACTCTTCTATTCCTTCTCCTTCTTCATATTATTATGAAATGTCTTTTTATATATTTAATATTTAAAAATCATTCTTTGGTGTTAACATTGTCCCATCTTTGGCTGGTTGGAGATCCATACTCTTCTCTTCTTTTGACATGATCTTGTTCTACTTTGATAGTATCTGCTGAAGACTGAATTTTTGTGTCCTTCAAAATTCATATGTTGAAAACCCAGTACCCAACGTGATAATATTTGGGAGGTGACTAGGTAGTGAGGATGGAACCCGAATGAAGAGACCAGCAGAAATCCCTCAGCCCTTTACTACGTGAGGACACACTGAGAAGCTGTCATCCATGAACAAGGTAGCAAGTCCTCACCAGCCACCAAATTTACCAGTGCCTTCATCTGGTACTTCCCAGCCTCTAGAATTCTACAAAATAAGTTTCTCTTATTTATAAACCACAAGCTCATAGTGTTTTGTTGTAGCAACTTTAGCAGACTTAGATAGTATCCTTACTATCTGGCACATGAGGTGTCCCAGGCTCATCTTACACATTTCTCTTCTAAACTTAGAATCAGACACATTGAAGAGTGCTGGTTCCTTTTATTACACTTTTATTTAGAAATTGCAATTTTAGAATGAGGGTGTGCATTGCTATCATTCTGCCATAGTTGTAGCCCTTTTCATTGAATAGAGCTTAGGAAGCAATGTTTTCAAAAATGGGAAAATCATTACTCCAGAGTGCCATTTTATGCTTCAAATTTAAGAGATTTCTATTTAACATATTTGATTTTAAACTTATATATGATTTATCTTTTGCTGAAATTCTGATTTCTAGCCACGTTTACAAAATATTTTCAGTATTCTAAAATATTCATATAATAGTTAATAACCATACAAAATGTTAATATAAAATTCCTAAATGATTTTAAATTTTAAAATTTACTTATTTATTTATAAAAGAGAAAAGGAAAGGGAGGAAGAACAAGAGAGTGAGAGAGCGAGAGCTCCCATCTGTTGGTTCATTCCCCAGATGCTTACAATAGCAGAGACTGTTGGCCAGACTGAAGCCAGGACTCAGGAACTCATTTCAGGTCTCCTAGGTGGGTGGCTGGAACTCAGCTATACGAGCCATTATTGCTGCCTCCCAGGGACTTCATTATCAGGAAGCTAGTGTCAGGAGCCGGAGCCACATATTGAACTCAGGCACACTGTTCTGAGATGCCAGTGTCCCAACTGGAATCTTAACCATTAGGCTTGACACCTACTTCCTTTTTTTTTTTTTTTTTTTAAATTTATAATTGAGAGGCAGAGTTAGACAGTGAGAGAGAGAGAGAGACAGAGAGAAAGGTCTTCCTTTTGTTGGTTCACCCCCAAAATGGCTGCTACGAAGCCAGGAGCCAGGTGCCTCCTCCTGGTCTCCCATGTGGTGCAGGGCCCAAGCACTTGGGCCATCCTCCACTGCCTTCCTGGGGCACAGCAGAGAGCTGGACTGGAAGAGGAGCAACCAGGACAGAATCTGGGGCCCCAACTGGGACTAGAACCCTGAGTGCTGGCGCCGCAGGCGGAGGATTATCCTAGTGAGCTCTGGCGCCGGCCGACACCTACTTCTTAATTAACTATTAATGCTGTTGGTGACAGGAGGGTTTCTTTTCTTTCTTTCTTTTTTAAATATTTTACTAGGGTTTATTCCAGTGTTTAATTTCTTATTTATTTATTTGAAAGTCAGAGTTGCAGAGTGAGGGAGAGGGGGAGGGAGAAGAGGAGGGGTCTTCCATCTGATGGTTCACTCCCCAATTGGCCTAAAGGGCTGGAGCTGTGCTGATCCGAAGCCAGGAGCTTCTTCCAGGTTTCCCAGGTGGGTTCCGGGGCCCAAGGATTTGGGCCATTTTCTACTGCTTTCCCAGGCCACAGCAGAGAGCTTGATTGGGAGTGGAGCAGCTGGGTCTCAAACCGGTGCTCATATAGGAGGCCAGTGCTTCAGGCCAGGGCATTAACCCACTGCACTGTAGTGCGGGCCCAGGAAGGTTTCTATAAGAGTATTTTCTGAGGATGTATGATAGAGAGCACATGTAGAATATGTTTCCTCCCTTGTAAAATAAAAAAAAATTAATGCAAAATTATTATTCTGAAAATCAACTAGAGATTAGGTTTCTTTAAAGACTTTTCCACAAGAAAGTCCCATACCAATATTAGTTACTGCTTTTATGGCCACGTTAGTCCATCATTCTGAAGACATTTAATTGTACAGCCACTTTTCCTTATATTTAATTTGAAAATATTTACTTTTTAAAAATTCATGGGTTTGAGTTATGATCATAATTCTCAGGCCCTGTGCAGTTTCGTGTCTGAGCAAAGAAGGAAACATTTTCAAAATGGAAAGAAAAATTTTTCCTAATTCAAAATGACTTCAGTTGCCATAGTTCCAGTGAATTTTATTTTAACTTTAGTTTATAAGTGTGCTTTAATGGTGTTAATCTGAAGAAATAGAGACAGATTTATTATTTGGAAACTTTCATTACAGTCATGCTTTCTTTGTTTATATTAAAAATCATTAAAATGCCTGTGTGCATCAGTCAGTGAAATCAGTTAAAAATCTTTTAATCTTAAAAAATAGGGCAAAAAGAATGTTCACACTCACTTCTTTGGGCCAACGAGGAAAAAGCTCAATTGAGCCATGGCCTAAGTTAAGAGTCCAGAGTGTATATACTGGCTGAAGAGCTATGGGCTGGTTCAGTTTAATGGATCACTTTTCATCATCCACTTGAAATTACAGAGCCAAACCAAAGTTAAGAAAAAAAAAAATATATATATATATGAGAAGAATGGTCTTTGCCAATAGTTTGTCAATTTGTTCTTTACATGATAAAGGCATATGAAATGCAATTTTCACAGATCCTTTCATTGGGCCTAAAATCCTCACTCCTGTTTAGTTCATGGCTGTAGTTCTTAATTTTTTTTTTTGTATGTTACCATCTTGAGAGCCTGATGACAGAAATGAATCTTCTACCCATAAAAATTTCTCATTTTGAAGTATTTTACACACCACTTTTTGAGGAATTTTGACTTACCACCTTACTTGAAATCCATGGATTTCAGAAGATGAGCTGCTAGTGTGATTGTTCAATCACCAGAGATAATCTGAAGGATAATCCAGCTTTAATATTGAGTTTAAGCCTTGATATTGACATAAAGTTTTACAGTACTTTGTTACAAAAGGGCTCTGAATCTCAAAGGATGTTATTATCTACACATTAGATTTCCCACTGGAATATATTCATGCATACTTACTTTTCCTAATCATTCAGAGAAAAGAAGCAATCTTTCCATTCAAAATTAGTTTGAAAAACCTAATTAATGAAAAAAAAAATCAGATTCCCAAGGGAGCTAGATATTGGCACTAGAATGCTGTTTAAGAAGCATGAGGGTAAGGAATGTAAGCCAAATGTCCTTCCAGCTCCCAGCCAGAGGGTGAATCCCTTAACCCTTCACCCAAAGAGCAACATGGAGGGTTTGGTTAGGCAAAGGAGCACTATGTTCACCCTCTGGCTAGTATTTCCTGCTTCTCTAATTCAGGTACTTTGTTTCTACTATTTTTGCCTCCCAATAGGCCCAGACAGCTAATTTCTTGATTTTATTTTTAAAATTCAACTCATTCCTTTTCTTCTTTAGTCAAAGTGAGTACCATCTAAAGTCTGGCTCAGAGGAATTCAGGCAAGTAGTTTCCTAAGATGAGTTCTGTGTCTGGAAACCTTGTAATCACTAGATGTGTGGTTTTATAAGGAGCTATTCCACATGGCAGCCAGTTCATTTCTTCATGTTTGTATAGCACTTTTAATTCACAAGCAGCTTTCCTATTAATGTCATGTATGTATTTTGAATAAAGGACAAGTAGTGTATGCCAAACTCATGGGTGAAGAAACTAAGGCTTAAAAAGAGTTGAGATGTAAATAACAGACCTGAGACTCCTGTTCAGTCATCAGAGCCTTTGTTTAGATGCATAAGTTCTCAAATATATTAAAATATTTTTAATTCATATATATTTATATTGATAAATTGAATGACTATTTGAAGCATATGACTGTTTAGCAGTAATATTTATCACGATATAAGAACATTCTGGCTTTATTCCTGGCCTTATTTCAGACCTGTAAGTACTTAAACACCTATCTTTTGAATGGATTCTAAGCCAAAATTGGTCTCATATGCTTTAGAACTAGTTTGTTCTCATGAGGACAATAGTTTTTTTTATGATCTTTATTTGAATAGCTACTTGTATTTGATGTCACTTTTCAGAGAAACAATTCATCCATGAAAGGTCATTTCACATCAACTTTACCAAAGAATAACCTTAATTTCATATCAACTAGTTATATAAAGGATTATAGTTATAATAAAAATCCACTGCCAAGAATGCCAGAGAGAACACCCCTTGCTTGTACAAGTTGACATTTCTAAGTTCCTATAGCCTAGTATGATGCATAGCACTGGGATGTCTGTTTAATGGAATTATTTCAAAATGCCACAACATTAGTCTTGGGAAAGTAAATTTGAGTCAAGAAATGATCTCCTGATGGTTCCAAACTTTAAATAGGTTTTAGTTTCCATAAAGGGTAAAAATCTTAAACTGGAAAAAACTTAAAACTATAGAACCCCAAAACATTTTTTAAAAAGATTTATTTATGAGGCTGGCGCTGTGGCACAATAGGTTAATCCTCCACCTGAAGCACCGGCATCCCATATGGGCGCCGGTTCTGGTCCCGGCTGCTTCTCTTCCAATACAGCTCTCTGATATGGCCTGAGAAAGCAGTAGAAGATGGCTCAAGTCCTTGGGCCCCTGCACCTGCATGGAAGACTGGGAAGAAGCACCTGGCTCCTGGCTTCGGCTCGGCACAGCTCTGGCCGTTGCAGCCATTGGGGAGTGAACCAACGGACAGAAGACCTTTGTCTCTGTCTCTCACTCTCACTGTCTATAACTCTACCTCTCAAATAAATAAATATAAAATCTTAAAAAACATTTATTTATTTTGAAAGTCAGAGAGAGAGAGAGAGAGAAAGAGAAATCTTCCACCCACCTCTTTACTCCCGAGATGGCCATGATGGCCAGTGCTGCACCAAGTGGAAACCAGGAGCCAGGAGCTTGAACAGAAGTAGAATAACTGGGACATGTAGTGGTGCCCATGCTGCTGTTGCAGGCAGTGGTTTTACCTGCTATTCCACAATGCTGCCCCCCCTCTAAAAATTCTTAACCTTAATATCATGCATGAAATAGGATTAACGAAAAAGTAAAAGCTCACAACCATAAATCTGGTCATCATTCAACAGTACTCCTCAAGGAACATTAAAATCAGTCTTTACTCATATTTTTTTACATCTTTGCTTCTAAATGTTGACTGATTACCTTAGATTAAATATATCTGTGGGATTTGGCAGTGTGGTACAGTAGGTAAGGCTTTGACATCAACATTCCATTATCGTGCTGCTGGTTTGAGTCCTGCTTACTCTACTTTCAATTCAGTTTCGCCCACACACCTGGGATAAAACCAGGTGATGCCCAGGCATTTGGACCCCTGCCACACTTGTAGGAGACAAGGATGGAGTTCTTGGTTCCTGGTTTCATTCTGGCCCAGACTTGGCTGTTGCAGCTATTTGGGGAGCGAATGAGCAGATAGAAGATCTTGTCTCTCCCTTCACCATTGCTTTGCCTTTCAAATAAATAAACAACTTTACAAAATGTATTTTTGTTGCTATACATTAAAACACACACATTCTGTGTCTCTCTTTCTTGCTGTCTCTGGTGCTGACAGTGTACAATGTATGCCTCCATGGTTTAACAGCTCAAGCAATACCTTTGTTTCAATTTTACATAGCACACTGCTGCACCCTTCTATATCATTAAGCATTAATTGCCCAATTACAGTGCTTTGGGACACTCTTAAAATTGTGCCCAAGGCTTTTCAGCAAATTCAGCTTTAAAGCAAATGATCCCAGTAGTCAAAATTATTTTCTAAACACAGTATAGAGTTTCTTTTAGACAGATTATTTAAGGCCGATTACACTTGCTAGATCCTTATATTACAAAATACTTGAGTACTTAGTGAGGCTGTTACCACTTCTCAGGAGACCTTTTCCCCCCAGCACCATAATGTAAAAGGAACATTACGTATTTGAGTAAAGCAGACTCTTGCAGATATTTTTAATCTGAAAGTAGTTTCCTTTATTTTAGAGAACAATAATGAATTGTTCTGCATCATGGCATTATTTATAAAGGGCTTATTAAAAATACTCTCTTTGTGTAGAAATATATTGTAGCCATGTAATCTACAGGGATTTGGAAATGTTCTAAATTCTTCCATTATTTTGACATACTCATTTCAAGATCTCAGTATGGGAAATCTTATCAAACACATTACATTATTGACAACAAATAGTGACCATCAAGTCCACTGCTAGGCATCTTCTCATGTAGTTCCCATGCATCTTCTCCACAGCTCTCAGCTCACTACTTTCTGTTCCATTTTACATAATATGAAATTGTAGCTTTGGACAGGTAAATAGATGCCTCAGGACCTTATAGTTGGCCAGCTGCAGGCAAATAATTATTAAGTATAGGTTAGAAAATTAAAAACAGTGCTAGGATTTATAGTATTTACTGAAGATAGGGACAAAAAAGGGTTTTTTTTTTTTTGTAGAGACAGTAAAACAGAGTTTGAAAAGATGATGATGAAACAATGAATATAAACATATTTGAAGGCTTGAAACATTTTTAATGGAATTTTTTAAAAAATCCTATAATTCATTAAAACACTGTAATTGATCCTTTATAGTAATTTGGATTCTCAGATATCAGGTTTTCTTGAGGTGGAGTCCATCTGCATTTCTTGAAATTATATCCATATAACCCTTAGTGAACCACACATAGTTCACTAAGTTTCATTTTGCTAGTTAACAGAAATTTTAGTGGTAATTATTGTATTGATGACTTATGATAATATTTACATCAAAGCTAGTTGATCTATAAAGTCTTTTATGCCCTCCTCTGATCTATTTGAATCTATGGTCAAGTTGTACACATAATTATGTAGTTAAGTTGTAATATAAAGATATTATTGATGGATTTTTATCATTAATTCTTTTCCTTTGGATTATTCTCAAAACCTATATATATTTTTCAGTTCAGAGAAAATCCAAAAGGAGGTAAATTTACTCAGAGGAATCACTTCTGTGGTTAGTATCTGTGTGTTTAACTCACAAATAAACCAAACCAAACCAACCAACCAACTAAACAACAGAACAATCAAGAGAAAACCTCAAGGAAAAATTTGCTTCAGTATAGTTTCAGACTTGTCTGACATACAGTAGTCATGCAAAATACTTGTTACACTGAATTGAATGGGCAGTTGCATGTGCCAAGGACATTTTTGTCTAGTAACACTACAGTGATGTCTGAGTCAGCACTGTAGAAGATCAGAGTCTTTGAGAAGTAGACTCGGAGAGCTAGTAGTGTGCAGGAAATCTCCTAGGGAGTGTTCTCTGGGAAGGAATTCAGGGCCAGGCAAGGGGAGAAGTTGATTTGGGATGCAGTCTTGACCAGAGTTTCAACCAGTCCCATGGGGGAGCTTTGAACCAGGGATGGCCTTTCCAGTACTGCTGTGTTAATAATGAAGTGGACAGGACTTCATGATATGGCAGTGACCTGTCATTGAACTAGGTTGGCTTCTCTCCTTCAAGTCTGGGGAATGGTATGACCATGCAAGGCAGCTGTCTAGCTGAGGGTTAATTCTGGATAAGGCTGACCACAGAGATGGCAGGACTTCTAGTAGCTGGTGGGTTAAGTTCTCATACCCCAAATGATGATTGAGAGGAACAGCACAGTCTTCCTATTCACTGCAAACACTGAGGCCAGTGAAAGAAATGAAACAACAATGGCAAAAGGGAATGTTTTGCTTATGCTGTTGATTCCTCATACTCTATCTTTAATTCTGTGGAATTTGTGTGTGTGTGAGTGTGTATGCATTTTTGTTACTTTCAAGTCACAGGTACACTTGTGAGGTCTGACTTGGCTAATTATTCTGACAATTTCCTATTCATTATCTTACATAGCAGGGAGCCTCTTTGGACCATCAAATCTGTAAATTTTCGATTGCACATTAATCAGTGAAATATAATTGCTAGCTCCTGCCTCTGTGCTCGGGGCACACTGTATATGACAGGATATATACAATTAGCCCCAAGGTTTGCTCAGGAGTGCTTGCCCATCCAACAAGAAAATGAGCATTATAGTAATTGAGCCAATGAACACCTTGGGTCTTTCTTCTGCTGGCAGTGGTTAGAAACTCTTATCATTGAATTGTCCTGCTTTGTTTCTCATTATCTCTGGAAAGCATTGCTAGGCAAGAAGCTGTTAGGCAAGCAGAATTTTAGTTTGCTTGGGGTGAGGAAGGTGAATTGCAAGATGAAGTTCTGTTAAGCCCTAATTCAGTGCAGACTTAGCATCAGACTTTACTCTCTCTCTGTCTTATATATATATATTCACTAGATGGGGACATAGAATTTGCTTTGGGGGTTTTGGGAACCTTAAAAAAGTTTACATTCAATATTGCCAGTATGAATTTTTACATATTTTTTTCTGAATACAATATCCATACCCATCATTAGTGATCTATGACACCAAAAGTTTAGGAATTATCATTGAAAATAAAGTACAAAAGACCATCCATTCTCTAATTTTGAACTGTCATCTCTATATCTATGCCTAAACATATATTTGGACATTCCACAAGACTTTATTCAACTTTCCTACAACTAATTCATCACAACTAAGTCCTGTGACTGTTTTCTTCATTTCTGTAAATAATATTACATTCATTTAATTGTTTAGTTTGGAAATCTAGGTATCAGTTCCTCTATATTCCTCCTATATTCCCCAAGTCTGAGAACCATGTATTGATCTGATTGGAAGACAGTGTCTTCTCTCTTAGGAATCTTACTTTGCTGGCCTCCTCATGAACAATTGCTTAGAGTATTTTGTGAAGCCCTATTCAATGACAATATGGTTTTGGAACAAAATAAGTACAAGGGAGTAGTAGAGGATGTTTTCTTATGTTAGAACAGATGGAAAGAGCCAATAAGCTGTTCTTTGTAACAAAGTGCTTATGTAATGTTGTGCTTTGAGATGATCAGATCAGGAGAGGGTCTCTCACAGACCAATTGGAATTTTGTCACCTTAGCTGTAACACAGTAACTAAGAAAGGGAAAGTGCATGTGCTGAAATCAATGACTGGAGTCTAGGTTTAGAGGGATAATACTAATTTTTTTCCAAAACTATATAAGATGAGCAAATTTCAAATATTTTATATATACAGATTTAGAAGCATGGTGATACTTCCTACCCTACTCTCCCTCCTGCCCATGCTCCTTCCTCCTTCCTTTCTTATGCTTTTAATTTTCACAGTGACATACTTTCAGATTATTTTATAATCATAAGCTTAACTCCTCACTAAGTAAGGAATTCAGCAAATAATAAAAAGAAAAAAAATCATTCCTCAACAATAGAGATAAGAGCTATAAATTATAATCAAATCTCAAAATGTCAATTTCACTCAGATATATGACTTTTTTGTACTCTATTAATTATCAGAGATCAGGAAAAACTTATGATATTTGTCCTTTTGGGACTGACTTATTTCACTAAGTATAGTGGTTTCCAGTTGCATCCATTTCATTGCAAAAGACAGGATTTCATTCTTTTTTATGGCTGAGTAATATTCCATGGCATATATATAGATAGATAGATAGATAGATAGATAGATAACATTTTCTTTATCCAGTCATCGGTTGATGGACATTGGATTTATTCCGTATCTTAGCCATTGTGAATTGAGCTACAATAAATATGGAGATACAGACAACTGTTTCATATGCTGATTTTATTTTGTTTAGGTAATTTCCCAGGAATGGCATGGCTGGGTCATATGGTATATATATTTTCAGCTTTCTTAGGAATCTCCATACTGTCTTCCACAATGGCTGTACATGTTGACATTCTTCCCAACAGTGTATTAGGGTACCTTTCTCTCCCACCCCCACATCCTTGCCAACATTTATTGCTTCTTGATTTCTGTATGAGAGCCATTCTAACTGGGGTGGGTGAAATCTCACTGTTGTTTTGATTTGTATTTGCCTGATGATTAGTGACCCTGATCATTTTTCATGTGTCGGTTGACCATTTGAATTTCATCTTTTGAAAAATGTCTGTTCAGGTCCACTGCCCATTTCTTAACTGGGTTGTTTTGTTGTTGTTGGGTTTCTTGAACTCTTTATAGATTCTGAATATTCTTTCTCAGTAGCATAGTTTGCAAATATTTCCTCCCATTTTGTTGGTTACCTCTTCGGTGCAGAAGTTTCTTAGATTGATGTAGTCCTGTTTGTCTATTTTTGCTTTTGTTGCCTATGTTTCTGGAGTCTTTTCCAAGAAGTCTTTGTCTATGCCATTGTCTCTATAGTAATTTGATGATGTCGGATCATAGATTTAGGTCTTTTATCCATTTTGAGTGGATTTTTGTTATGGTGTAAGGTAGGGTTCTTGTTTCATACTTCTGCATGCAGAGATCCAATTATTCCAGCACCAATTGTTGGAGAGACTGGAGGAACAATAATCTTGAGATGTCTGTGTCAACTCTGCTTACCCTCAAGACTTCATCCTTATAGGACAAAATGATCCTTTCAACTTCACAATTTCAGGAAAATACAAATGCCAGTTGAACAAAGATAAGGCAGGATACTAAAGCTCAATTTCTTGTCCCTAGTAAAGTTAGGTAGGCTTTCCTTGTGCCAGACCAAGTTCATTCCTGGGCAGGAAACTTTTTTGCTGAGATCTCTCTTTCTATTTATTGAATATTATTACAATAAAGTCTTATGCAATTTGTTTATCTCTTTTTAGAATTCACAAGAATCTGGCCTGCTTCCGTAGTAAAACCTCTCTAGCTAAAAGGGAACACTTACCTACCAATGACTCACAGTTGTGAGGTTAGAAATTTCAGTAACAAGAGTCCAGAGTTTTATTTCACAAGGATGGATGAAGAATGAAAGAAGAAAATAAGGAATTAAACTAATGTTTGCTCTGCATCTGTCATGGGACTAGCAGTGAGATAAGCTGTTTCTTCATATGAATTATCTGTATATTTGACTCTCTTTTTCCAGGGAAATGTATTTACCCCAGAAGAGGAGACAGTGGCCCAAGAGTTTATGCAACTTGCCCAGTCAGTCACTTTTTCTTAGAATTTGTCATGATTGTGATACCAGCACTTTGATATTTGCCTCTATCTTTTTTGGTTAGATTTGGATCTGGAGAGTGGAAACTAAAGCCTGGTGGTAGCTGTGGAGGAGAGAGGAAGTTTGGGGGTTATTTACCTATCTTCTCTGATTACCTATCTATTTTCCCTCATCTCCAAGTTGACTTTTATATGATGCATTTTTTGATCCTGCTTTGAGACTCTGCAAACTACATTTTCTAGACTCCTTTGCCACAGTGATTCTCTTTTAGCACCTGCCAATAGGGGTACCAGAGACAGACTGGAAAATGGGTGAAGGGGAAAAGGCATTCTCTGTCCTTTTACTTATTCCTGCAGTGTGAATCCAGAGATAATCCTAGCAGCAAATGTTTGCTCCATATCTGATTACTTGTACCAGCTACAACCAAAGGTATTAGCTCCATTCTTGTATGCTCCATTCTTTAATGCTGGGACCAACTCCATGGGACTCCTGATCTAAGTCCATGGGTTCTTAAAACTCCAGTCTACCTTTAGATGGTAACTACTTCCTTCCAGGGCAACTTCAGAGCTCCCAGTTTTCTCTTTTAGTTGTCCGACACCTGTTGTAACTGATTGCTAGAATGAAATCCTTTATACTTTTGGAATAGTAGAGTGGTTTCTGTTCCCCTGGCCAGATGTTAATGGGGTCAAAAATGCATCATATAAAAGTCTAAGGTGGGGAGTGCACAGATTTTTGGTAAAAATAAAGGCTGGAGAAAGACACAATAGTATCTGATCTAGTCAAGTAAACTATTGGCTGCATCAACAGCATGTTAGAGGCAGTTCCTTGACCAAGAAGTCCTTGGAGAAAAATGTCTGAGTTTCATGTTAACCATGGTAAGAACATTTCTTACTGAATGGAAACATGAAATCCAGAAAGCAACTTTACATGATATATCTCTTTAAAATAAGTATAAAAATTTACACAGAGGAGCCAGATTTCCATGTTGAAGCCTTTTTTTTTTTTGAAAAAAAAAAAAAAAAAAGACCTGTGTCAGGTGGCAAGAGAGAATTATTTGCATTTTGATCCCTTTCACCAGAGACACTGAAGCAATCTACTGTCATGTGTCCAATTTGTTTTTCACTTTCAGAGAGCTTGGGACAAGCTCTCATCTGCTTCTCAACTTTAGAGAGCTTCGGATGAGATTTCATTGCCCCCAACCCCACTCCAACCACAAATTACCCAGTTTTCCTTTCTACTCAAATGTCAGTGAATGCTTTCAACTCTTTTCTAAAGGAACAAATTACCTATTTATTGAAATGAGTTAACTTTAGCTTGCTGACAAACAGTATTTCATTTTCAGGAGCAGCTGTCAGACTTTTAAACATTAAAACCCCATCAAAAACATTTCAGGAAGTACAGCCAAAACCTCATAAACGACTTTCTAAAATCTGTTCTGTTCAGATGTATTCATGATAATTAACTGGCATAGTAGTTTTCATGTTCTGGGTATACTTTTTAAAGTTAATAATGTGTTTCAGAAGTTTTCATAGATCTATTCACCTTAAATTTAAAAAAGTACACCATGTACAGTGATGAAGATAAAAATGACTATATTGTGATAGAAACCTTTAATTTATCCAAACATGATACAACCTTGCTCCATACTGGGGTGAGGGAAAGCCCAATTATTTATATTTCTTCTTTTTTTTAGCATCTTCCTTTATTTTGATCTCCAAACATGTTCTCATGTAGTGCTCTTCTGGGGTTCATCATCTAGAATGAACAAAACACTCAAATGGGGGAATTAAGAATCCCTAAATACCAAGCATTTTGGAATAGTAAAAGTCTCAAATTCCATTTGGATCCCTATTTTCTGAAATGTATTTTGTGTAATCTTGTGCCATAGCTAATCATTGTGGATAAGATTTCCACAGCCAAACACATTGGAGGAGTTAGGCATTTTATGATTCTCTCCTGGAGATTTATCACATAAATTACATTAAATATTCTGAAAAGTCTCACAGTAAGAAATTAAAAAAACAGAAACTTTATGGAAAATAGTAATATCTAAATTTATGTGACTATGATGCATCTTTTACCTTTTATATTTTATATGGCTAATTCCCCAAACTAATTTTCATTTAAGCATACTTTGACAATAATGTACAAATAAAAGAAGTGAGATAAAGACATTTAATGGTCCTTCAGTGAAAGCGTAAAGCCTAGAGAAAGATGAGACCAAGAAACCTATCCTCTCCATTTGTGGCAGTACAACAGCTGTAGAATCTCCAGTCATTAATATGTTCAGGGTCAAGTGCAATGGAAAAGAGAATCCTTTTTTTTTTGTTGTAGCTACTGGTGGAGACTTGCTGAGATTTCAAGGATTGAGAACCTTTCCCTGGTCTTTTTTAATATTGCACTAGCATGAAAAATAAACCCTAGAACTTCTTCAAAAGTTGTATGTGCTTATTTGAGAATCAGGAAAATGGGAGAAGCTTGGAACATTGACTGTATTCTAATGTAGGACTGGAAGAAGTTGGAAAGAAATCCTGGCTAGAAGTAGTCATTGGTGGAGCAGTATATTAGAGATCGCTGGAGAAAAAGAACTGACAGGATGTATAAAGGTATATACACAAGAAGAGATTACTTATGAGAACTGGCTCATGTGATTATGGAGGCAGAGAAGTCCTACAATGTGCTTCTACAAACTGTAGAACTAGGGAAGTCAGTGGAGTACTTCACTTCTCCTAGAGACCTGGGAAGAATGTCTGAGGTCAGGGGATGATTTTTGTCTCAGCTTAAGGAGTAAGAAAATTCACCCTTTCTCTGCTATTTTGTTCTGTAAAGGCCTTCAATGGGTTGGATGATGCCTGCCTACATGGGTGAGGACCTTCTTCACTCAGTCTAATGCCAATCTCTCTCTCTCTCTCTTTTTTTAAGATTTATTTCATTTATTTGAAAAGCAGGATTTGAGAGAGAGAGAGAGAGAGAGAGAGAGAGAGAGAATGAATCTTCCCTGCACTGGTTTACTCCTCAAATGGCCACAAAGTCCAGGCCTGGGCCAAGCTGAAGCTAGGAGATAGGAGCTTCTCCTTGGCCTCCCACATCAATACAGTGGCCCAAGGACTTGGGCCATCCTCTGTTGCTTTCCCAGGCACATTAGCAGGCAACTGGATTTGAATTGAAGTAGCCAGGACTCAAACCAGTGCCTGTATGGGTTGCTGATATTGCAGGCAGATGTGCCACAATGTCAGACCCATAAATCCCAATCTATTCTGCAAGCATAGACACAAAAATGATGTTCCTCCAGATAGCTGGCCATCCCTTACCTCATTCAAGTTGATACATACAATTAACCATCACAGATAGAAAAGAAAACAGAAGTTCTTAGGAGAAAAATGTGTCTGGGATGGATCTCCCCTATAATGGAAATGTGGCCCTAATAGTGTGCACCAGCAGGAGCCCCCTAAGTGAAGGAAAGAAGAACTTATGATAGAGACAGAAGAAGGGAAACTGATGGTTAACCCTCATTGACATTATTCCCTTATACCTTCTACCATTTCTTTTTTCTCACAATTCTCTATCACTTGGAGAGTTACCTAAGTTCTTAGCCTTCCCATTCTTTCTTTCTCATCTGCATCTCTAAAAACTTTGTCTCTGCAAATGATCACACAGGCAATAACTTCTGTGGCTTGGATTTGGAATCTCCTTATTTCTCGTGCCTGTTGAAATACAGGATATAAATTACTGTCTTTTGTAAATAGGGAAGACTTTTTGGGTAATGCAAGATGGCCTTTGGAATGATTTTCCTTCTCCCCACCCAAATCAATCTTTTATGTATTGGTTTTCAATTTCTCTCTTTCTCTCTCCCTCTCTCTTTCTTATGTTTTTATGGATTGTTGTCCAAAGTACCTCAAAGGCTGATTTCTCACCCATTTCTTGTATCTTCTTTTTTCATTCTTTTGGAATATCCTTTCTGCTCCATTATTGCAGTCTCCATCACACTGAAGTTGTATACAGGGGCTTCTTTGTTCCAGGTGATCAGAAAGTGTTAGGTGGAGGGATGTGATGAGTCCACCAGTACAGTGAAGAAGGCTGTCAAAGCAGTGCTGTGTCACCAGCAGTTCCCCAAGCACTCCCATGCTGTGTCCCACTGTCTTGGATTGCTGTCTTAGAAACAGCCTAAGATGGGGAAACTTGTGCTGGTGATTTATTGTGGGATGCTCTCAGGAGAAACCTGGAGGGAAGAGGGAGAAGCAGGATAGAACAGAGCAGAAAATAAAGCAAAGATTTGGGTTCAATTTATCCAAGGGGGAGCATGAAATGTACCCCAGAGTTTTTCTATATTGAGGTAAGGGGACTGACATTTTTTACCACCACACCAGTCAGTCATTAGTTGTGGGCCACTAGGAGACGGTATAGCTTCCGAGGTATTATCAGAAGAGAGCAGCTATGAGCTCTTATGACAAATAATAACTAGAGCAGCTAAAAGATCTACTACAACTCTGCAAAGTGATTGCTTACACAGTTCACTCCTGGAAAAAATCAGCCCCTACTTCCGCTTTATTGACTAAAACCTTTCTTTAATACAGTGGGTTTCAAACTTTAGTGTGCATCAGAATTACTTTCATGTCTGTGAAAACTCAGATTGCTGGCTCCTACCCCCAGAGTTTCTGATTCAGTTGCTCTAGGGTGGAGTATAACAATTTGTATTTGTAGTAAGTTCCCAAGTCATGTTGATCCTGCTAAACTGAAGATCATACTTTTTGAAAATCAGTCATTCATGGCTGGCGCCGCGGCTCACTAGGTTAATCCTCTGCCTTGCAGCGCCGGCACACCGGGTTCTAGTCCCAGTCGGGGCGCTGGATTCTGTCCCGGTTGCCCCTCTTCCAGGCCAGCTCTCTGCTGTGGCCAGGGAGTGCAGTGGAGGATGGCCCAAGTGCTTGGACCCTGCACCCCATGGGAGACCAGGATAAGTACCTGGCTCCTGGCTTTGGATCAGCGCAGTGCGCCGGCTGCAGCGCTGGCCGTGGCAGCCATTGGAGGGTGAACCAACGGCAAAGGAAGACCTTTCTCTCTGTCTCTCTCTCTCACTGTCCACTCTGCCTGTCAAAAAGAAAAGAAAAAAGAAAATCAGTCATTCAACAAATTTTCCCCATCTCTCATGACCCAACTGAGTCATTTTCTCCTTTGAGAAAGCCTTCAGTCTATTAATACTCCTCTCATCATCTTCGGTGAATATCGTCTTTACTTCACTAACCCCATATGCACTTAGCATAGTACATTGAAATTGTACATAGGAGAGTCTTCACTCTCCTATATAGGTGGTAGGTGGGAGAATATGAGGAGCCCACCTGTAGGGTGAAAAGTGATAGGTGCTTGGACACTCATGGAAGGTTTTGAATGCATTTCTCATAAAACTAAATTCTGTCTTTTGTAAGCCCTTGAGTACTGCACTCTGTCTTATCCAGCTTGGTGCACATGGGTCTTGGAATTTTACTGGGTGCCTCAAGGAGTCCAATTCATAAACGTCTGTTAAACAATATTAATCTTATTCAGGATTGATTTTATGGGAAAATATGTTTAACTCACATAGGTTAAATATTTACATAAATTAAAATACATTTAATTTATTTATAGGAAAACACATCAACTTAAAAATAAGCTTTGGGGACATTATTTTTAGTTGACGATTGCCTGCCTAGCACACTGTGTTACCTCTGATGTATGTAGAAAGACATTAACTTGATTTTTCATATGCGCAAACAGGTCAATTCACAATAAGCACCGTTTCTGGTCCAACACTTACTTAATTCATGAGCCTATAATTTGCTTTTGGAAAAATCATCTCATAAAATGATGATGACTTGAGGTCTAGGAAATCTGGCATAGAGCTAACACAAAGTAAACTTGTGGCAACACTGCAGAAAACAAACTTGAGTCTGCATTACATGTCAGCAGCTGTTAAACATAAGCATTCACTGTAGCAGACAGGCTTCCTTCAGAAAACACAGGTCAGTGACGGAAGACAGCACATTGATGCCACTCTGAATGAAAGTGTGAGGGTTCTGCTCAGAAGAAACATGATCATTGGGGAAAAATTAGCAAGAGGCAGCGTCAGAAGATTGACTAGGGAGCACTGAATGCATTGGTTATTTTGCTGTAAATTTATCAAAGCTGTTGACATAGGTCTCTTATTAGCTAATATTTAAAATGTTGTTGTAAGGAAATGGTGCATCTGTAAAATACCAGAAGCAAGAGGTCTGGAGTGTTTGCCATCAAACCGCTGTGCTAATTGGGCACGCCAGCTACTGCCACAACATTAATCTGTAGCCTTACCTGACAGGCGAAACAAACCAAGTTAAATGAACATTTGGAATTAATGTGTTTACTTAAAGAAACACAAAGTCTGATTCAATTAACATCCAAATTCAGGGATGCTACAGAATTTAATGTTGGAGGTTTTTCTTTCTTTTTAAAGAAGTATTTTATACTCCAGTGTTTACAGAACCCAAATTAATGATGAGAAGTTTTGGTCTTGGAGGCTGAAAACATAAAAAATTGGATTAAAACTATGAAGCTACTCTGACATGATGTATTAAGAGCTCTGAATGATGCCTAGGGATGTAGAAGAGGAGAAAAACACTTGAGTAAGTAAACAGAGTTTATGAGACTTGTTTATGCCAGGAAAGCAGGATGAATATTTCTGACTAAAAGTTAATTAACTATTTTGCCTCAGCGAGCCAATTTGTCGTCTTAAACTTTGATTCATTAACTGCAAACTGAGAGGATTGCTTGTTCCTTGGTGTACTCATAGGCTGAGCTTGTGTTAAATGGTGCTGTGAGATATTGTCTGTTCTTTCCAAATGAAACTAACCAAAAAGGCTATTATGCTGAAAGTAAGACTTTTTAAGTGGCAGTAAGTAGATGGGTACTCTTTCAGAGCAAAACCCAAGAACTCTATGGCTTAATTGCAAAGCTAATCAACCCTTATTAAATAAAACAAGAGTAAATCCAGGATTTTTGAGTCTGCACATTTAATGGGGCATAAAAGTTGCCCAGTTGGCAGTTCTGCAGTTGTTAAGATTTGTGAACTTATGGGTGATTCCTCTTTGGGGTTTTCCACTGGGAGGCTGTAATGTATTTTTTTTTTATTTAGTACTAAATTTGTCATGAGTAGAAAATAAATCTCCATTTGTCTGGATGTTGGCTTTTTTTCTAATTGCTGCACATTTTGCAAAAACCCACTTTCTGGATTTGGAGATTCTTTGAGCTCATGCATGGATTGCAAAGTAAGGAACGTAAGGGAATAGTATCCCAACCATACTCCTAGGATAATGATCATTAGGATTTTAATTACAGCTGAAGAATGTATATGAAGAATCAGAATTCATGTTCTTGTTAAAGAGAGAGTTTGGAAACACAATCATATATGCTGATAGACTAAATAGACCAAATCTGTATCATAGGACATGTTTGTGCAGATCTTTGTAACCTAGGTGGGGTTTGCAAACCTTGATACGAATAGAAGTGGAGGAAACATTGTTCTTCAAAGAGTGATTGCTTTTTCATTTCTACAGCACACTACCTGAGCTTTCTGTCCTGCACTGGCTCTCTGATCCCAGCATAAGAGGTAGGAGCTCTTTGACTCATTCTGTGAGAATTTCTCTCATGAGTGCAGATACCTGTTCCCTCAAATATGAATTAGATCGCAACTTCCCCAAAAATAACTGTTCATAACTGTACCGTAGTATGCACATTGAATGAATAAGGGATGGGGTAAATGAATGAGTGCTTCAGGACATTTTTAAAGTATACTTACCAAGTTATAGTTTTGCTGGTGAAATGAGTTGCAATTGGGTTTTCTGCAAGGTTTGGAACTAAGCATAGAGTTTGTGGTCAGATGAGTTGAAATCTCTGTTCTTCTACTTGTTATGGAACTAAGGACAAGCTGGTGAATTCCTCTAAATTATAATTTTCTCATTCAGAAATTATAGTTGATAACATCTTTATTGTAGGCTTACTTTGAGAAATGAGAAAGGTAATGTTGCTAAAGTGTTGGCAGAGAGCCTGCTACTTTGCTTCAAGAATTTGTAAAGCTCCTGTCTACTATCAGGTGAATAATCCCCCAAAATGGAATTTGTCTCAAACGTGAATGAGAAAATATTAATATGTTCAGGTGGGATTTTATGAAATCACAAAAATACAGCTAGAAGAAATTTACAAAAAACCTGTGTATTCAAAGATTCCAGATTGTAAAATATACTGATGATGGGTTGTATTGTTGCTTGCTCTCATTATTCAAGAAGACACACGAAAATTGGTCAACTTGGATGTGTCTAAATATATAAAATGAATACAAGAATGTATGACACAAGAACAAATAGCAAGAACTTCAACAAAAATGTCCAAGGAATTACAAAGTTCAGCTATGCAAAAGTTCTGACATCAACAATACTGTAATCACAATGATGATTAAAAATGGTTTTCAAGATGCCTGAGATATTTAATTTCAGGATAGGATAGTATGTGTGTGTTGGAGGTGGAGGCGGGGAGGGAGAGAGAGAGAGAGACAGATAAGACAGACACACTGAGACTTCTGTGGGATGATTGCCTGAGGTTTTCCCTTGGGTATACTGAAAAGAATGGTGCTTGCATTGTGATGGAGAGTTTAATATGATAGAAATACTACATCATGGTGCCGGTGTTGTGGTGTAGGAGGGTAAGCCACTACCTGCAATGCTGGCATCCCATATGGGTACTGGAAACCCTGCTGCCCCACTTCCAATCCAACTCCCTTCTAATGGCCTGGGAAAAGGAACAGAAGATGGCCCAGATGTGTGGGCCCCTGAAATCCATATGGGAGATCCAGAAGAAGCTCCTGTCTCCTGGCTCACCTTCAGCTGTTGTAGCCATCTGCAATGAGTGTACCAACAGATGGAAGATGTTACTCTTTGTTTTTCTTTATCTGTGACTCTGACTTTCAAATAACTAAATAAATCTTTAAAAATCTTTTTTCAAAAAGAAATACTCCATTACTTACAAAGTAATTTCATATATTATCAGAAGGAATGTGGGCTAGAACATTATATAGGGTATGCTTTTAAGAATGGTTTATTTATTTCTATTTATTTATTTGAAATGCAGAGCAGCAGAAAGGGAAAGACACAGAAAAAAAAAAAAGATCTTCTTTCTGTTGGTTCACTCCCCAAATGGCCACAACAGCCAGGACTAGGCTAGGCTGCAACCAGGAGCCCAAAACTCCATCTGGGGCTTCCACATGGTGACAGAGGCCCAAGCACTTGGACCATTATCTTCTGTCTTCTCATGCACATTAGCAGGAAGCTGGATCAGAAGAAGAGCAGCCAGGACTCCAACTGACACTCCAATATGGGGTGCTGTCCAGTTGCTATGCTACAATGCCAGCCCTGTAGGGTATGCTTTTAATCAATAACTTGGCAGTAGACACTCTACCTTTGGTCCATAGGGAGTTTCTGTAAGTTCTTCTCTATCAGGGTGAAAGAAGAAATTTTTCTTCATTTCCTCCATATGGGTTTTCTCCATCTCCCATCACAATAGGATGCTATTGCTATGCTTAGTTGTGGTGGTTGTTTACTTCTTACAGCCAGAAGAGAACATGCAAGGACACACACCCACACTGACATCCATACTCTTAATGCTGAGGGAGATGTAAGCAGTGCTTTTTAAAAAAAGTTACAGTTAAAAAATTCACGACATAAAATGTAGTATTTTAACAGTTTTTAAGTATATAGTTGAGTATTGTTAAGTATATTCATATTGCTGTGCAACAGATCTCCAAAACCTCTTCATCTTGTAAAACTACCTGTTGAGCAACTCTGCATTACCTAATGCCCTCACCCCGGTGCCTGGCAACCTTGATTTTACCTACTGTTTTTATGAATTTGACTATTTGATTACCTCATATAAGTAGAATCATACAGTAGTTTTCTTGTATGACTTATGATAATCTCCTCAAGATTCATCAAATTGTAGTGTGTGATAGGATTTCATTCTTTTAAAAGGCTGAATATAATATATATGTATATAAACATGTATGGTGTATTTATGTTCTTTAGCCATTTATTTGTCATTGAACATTATATCACTTTCATCCCTTTGCTGCTTTGCATAATATTGGTGCAATGAACATAGATGTAAATATACCTTCAAGATCTTGTCTGAGCAGCTCTATATTCAAGGACTCTGATGATGTAACTCAAATCATGATGGAAGGAAGTAATAGCTTGGGAAAGTCATTCTCACTAGTTTTAATCTAGTGAGTTCCTTCTTATTCATTATTAAAGAGTGTAGGACCTCACTACCTAAATCTCTATGTGGTTTCTAAATGGTTATTTATTATGCAAAATGACTTCTCTTTATTTTTCACAGAACCCACACCTATTTTATTAATTCCTGCTCTTACTAATTATTTCTGTGTTTCTGAAGTTCCTGCTTTTCAGGTAACTCCTTTCCTGGGATTTGCTCTTTCCTTTATTTCAGACAAGTCCATAGCATTCTCTTATATCCTTAGAATTTTCAGTTTGCTCATGAGTGTTCTGAGTCACAGCATTCTCTATTCTCCCCAGTTCTGCTTTTTTGCACCTCACTTGTAGAGATATGAGAAAAGAAAATAGAGGTGGAGGTGATCTTCACTCTGGTTGCTGTAGTCTCTTTCATCTTCAGTTGTACCTGGATTAAGTAATTAATGACTAAATTGATGAATGATTAAATGATACCCTGGGTTGTTAGATTGCTCTTTACTTGGTTTCTAAGTTGGATGGTTGATAATTGAGAAACATAGAAAAGAGTTGCCTTCTCAAGAGGATACCAAGTTTTCAAGGGTTGGTACCCTTATCCTTGTCCTATTTTCAAATAGGCCAGATGGCAGCATAAGATTGATGCAGCATTATAAACTTGTTGTGCCGGCTGTAGTTAACAACTTGACCGAATTGAAGGATTCTAAGTAATTAGTAAAACATTATGGTGTAGGTGTTTCTGGGAGAGTGATTCCATAAAAGACTGACATTTGGGTAAGGGAACTAAATGGGGCCGGTGTCATTTAATTTTCTGGTGGTGCAGATTGGAGGAGAAAACAGAAGTGGGGGAGGTTGGAAACTTTCTCTGGTTCTTCCTTCTAGTTCTCTCTCTGGTTCTTTCTGGTGCTGCCCTTGAATATCAAGTTCTTCTTCAGCATTTGTATCTGGGACTTGCATCAGCAGACCCCCAGAGCTTCCGTCTTAGATTGTAGGCTGCACCATTGGTCTCCTTGTTTCTGAGGCTTCTGGCTTCTTGGTCTGAGCCATTCGACTGCTTTCTGTGGCTCTCCAGCTTGTAGTCATTGAAGAACATTTCAGCTTCTGTGGTCAAGTGAATTAGTCTCCTAATAAACTCCTTTATATATTAAAGTACTTCAAAGTTTGTGGAAAAATGCAATTTAAAGGTAAGTTTACTTTTTACAAAATGTTTTGAATGTGTTTTGTAATATGCATTTCCATAGGCTTTTTGAGTGCATGTGTGCGTGTTTTCCTTGGTTCCATTTTTTCTGGAAAACCTTGACTATTATGCACAACTGCCCATAGTCAGTCAGTATGAGGAATTTCAGCTGAATCAGAGAGGGCATGGCAGGGCCAGCAGTCAAGGCAAGGATGTTCAGTGGTCATCGCTTTTGAGGACCAGAGTGTATGATAAGATGTAAGGAGAAGAAGAATAAAGAGCATGAGACCAGGACAAGCTGATATTTGCCAAGAAAGCTCGAAACTAGGAAATGCATTTAGAAATTATGAATCTAACAAAATGAGCAAGAATCAAGGCTATATAGAGTTTATGAATTAATAAATTAACAGTACTATTAAGAGTTAACATTCATTGAAAACTTAATATTGTTAGATCCTGTTAAGTACTTTTCATGCATTCTGTCACTTAATCCTTAATATGAAATAACTTCTATTGTTACCTTAATTTTAAAAGTGAAGAGAACAAGTCTCAGAGAGGAAAAGTAACCTATTCAAAAACACAGTTATTGGAAGAGTTGTTTTTCTGACTCAGTACTTGTTTCTTGTTGTAAGAGACAGGAACTGGCCTTTGGGGAATCAGGGACTAAGTAAAATGTCACTTCTTTTTGTGTAATGAGCCTTATAATACATTTCTAGTGTGTAACAGATATCATTTGTCATTTGATTAAGATTCAGTACATGGCTGTGTTTGCATAAATGAGATTCTAATCTAGTTTTCTACAAATTTGGTAATTGTTTCTGAATAATCAAACAAAAATTGAATATAGGAGTAGAAAGCATTAGTTCTGAATTTTTGAGCAATTCTGTTTTCATATATTTTGTCTCAAATGCAATTCCATTTTTTAAAAAAAGAAATTTATCTTATTTATTTATTTGAAAGGTAGATCAACAGAGAGGGAGAGGGAAGGATGTACACAGAGAGATCCTCTGTCTGCTGCTTCACTCCCCAAATGTCTGCAGTGGCCAGGTCTGGGCCAGGTCAAAGCCAGGAATGAAGAACTCCATTTGGGTCTCCCATATGATTGGCAGAAGGTCAAGTATTTGGGCTATCTTCTTTTGCCTCCCCAGATACATTAGTAGGAAGCTGTATAGGAATCAGAGTAGCAGGGATTTGAATCAGCACACAGATAGGGGAGGCAGGCATTGCAAGCAGGTGGCTTCTGCTGTACCATGGGCCAGCTCTCCAACGTAGTCCCAATCTTATTAAAGACATCTTAAATTATTTTTCAAAATATTTTCACCATGGTAAGAGATATTAGCATTAACTGGTATATATATATTTTAGGAATTAGAAACATTTGATTTCTAAGTTATATTTTTAAAAATTGCCATAATATATTTGGCATAAAAGTTTTATTTTATTTTATTTTTCATGAGGGGAACAAATTTTATAATTTCACAATGTAATGTATTTCATTTATACAAATCTAAGAGCATAATGATGCTTCTTACCCTACCCTTCTTCTGTCCCCTTTCTTATTTTTCTTTTAATTTATATAATGGCATATTTTCTTTTTTTAAAGATTTATTTACTTACTTGAAAGAGTTACTCAGAGGGAGAAGGAGAGGCAGAGAGAGAGAGAGAGAGAGAGGTCTTGCATCTGCTGGTTTACTCCCCAATTGGTTGCAACGGCCGGAGCTGTGCAGATCCGAAGCCAGGAGCCAGGAGCTTCTTCCAGGTCTCCCACGTGGGTGCAGGAGCCCAAGGACTTGGGCCATCTTCCACTGTTTTCCCAGGCCACAGGAGAGAGCTGGATAGGAAGTGGAGCAGCTGGGACATGAACCAGCACCCTTATGGGATTCCAGTACCACAGTTGGTGGCTTTACTCATTATGCCACAGTACCGGCCCTGGCATATTTTCAATTTACTTTATAATCATGAGCTTAACTCTCTACTAAATAAGGAATTCAGCAAATAGTAAGTAGAAAAAAAAATGTTCCTCAAGGGTATAGATAAGGGCTATAAACAATTTTAATCAAATCTCAAAATGTAAATTTCACTCATATACATTACATTTTAAAAGATTTTATTTATTTATGTAAGAGAGTTACAGAGAGAGGGAGAAACAGAGAGAGAGAAAGGTCTTCCATCCACTGGTTCACTCCCCAAATGGCCACAACAGCTGGAGCTGCGCCAATCCGAAGCCAGGAGCAAGAAGCTTCTTCCGGGTCTCACGCAAGTGCAGAGGCCCAAGCACTTGGGCCATTTTCTGCAGCTTTCCCAGGCCATAGCAGAGAGCTGGATTGGAAGAGGAATAGCAGGGACTTGAACTGGTGCCCTTATGGGATGCCAGCACTGCACGCAGAAGCTTAGCCTTCTATGCCACAGCACTGGCTCCTACATTGCTTTTTTGTCTTCTGTATATTAGTTACCACAAATCAAGAAAAACATGTGGTATCTGTCTTTTTGGGTCTGGCTTATTTCACTAAGTATAATGATTTCCAATTGCCCCCACTTTGCTGTGAAAGACAGGATTTCATTCTTTTTTTTAAAATATTATATTTATTTATTTGAGAAGTAGAGTTACAGACAGTGAGAGGGAGAGACAGAAAGTGAGGTCTTTCTTCTGTTGGTTCACTCCCCGAGTGGCCACAACAGTTGGAGCTTTGCCAATCTGAAGCCAGGAGCCAGGAGCTTCTTCCTGGTCTCCCATGTGGGTGCAGAGGCCCAAGGATTTGGGCCATCTTCTACTGCTTTCCTAGGCAATAGCAGAGAGCTGGATTGGAAGAGGAGCAGCAGGGACTAGAACCGGTGTCCATATGGAATGCCGGTGCTGCAGGCTGAGGATTAACCTACTGCACCATGGTGCCGGCCCCTCATTCTTTTTTGTATATGTGCTGCCGAAGTGAGCACAGGATTTCATTCCTGTTCATGGCTAAGTAGTATTCCATTTTGTATCTATGCAACAGACTGCAAATAGGAAAGGACAAGTGTTGGGTGGGACAGAAAGAATGTTAAGTTTGGTGCAAAAGATGTTTGTCCTCTGCAAACTCCAAAACAAGAAGCGAGAATGATGACATTTTCAGAGTTATTGTATTGTTCAAATTCAGTACTGCTATGTGAATGTACTTTGTGAAAACGAATTTAGTAAAACAAATGGTAAGCATGCATTGTCAATTGAATTACTGATCTTGAGCCCATATAAATGAACCCTTTATGAAAACTGCGTTATGCATAGTAATTCCTTTAATAAGAGTCAAGAAGTTCTTGGTGTGACCAAGCAGTCTGAAGTGAGGATTGCTAAACTGGTATAGATGGGAAAAGACACCTTGCCTACTCTTAGAGACAAAGACTTAAATTTGTCAGCCTGGACTTCTAGTTCTTGGAGCTTCAAGTTTCTGAAGTGACTTCCAAGACCCACGAGAGGGAGCTCATGCACTTCTTAGGCACTGTTAGTTAGCTTTTCAATATCTTATTCAAAACAGACAGTAGTTTGGAAGGTTAGGAGTGATGGAGAAATGGATCAAAGGAAATGAACTCCTTTAAGAAAAATTATTGGGGGATACAAACTTAAGTCCTTTCGTGTATTTGAAAGTCTCTGAGAAAATTCTGGTCAGAATCCCTGTTAACCAGCTCCTTTAAAGGAAAAGAAACGGCTGCTATCATTTCCAGATTAATCTTCTTGGCTTAACACCCATTCCAAATAGTCTCTTCCCAGAAAAGAGCAATGAGAGATGATGATCCCATAAAAATGTTGTCTAATTCCATTTAGCCCAGGCTGCTTTGTGAAGTAGCTAAGAATATCACAGTTTTGGCACTTTAATCACGGTCTGATTTAATTAGGCATCCGCAGAGTGAGACTGGAATAGAGGTGTATGCTCACAAATTTAACAACATGCTGACTGCCTGAGGTACTATTGTAAAGGATGTCAGGGACTGGGAAAGGAGGGGTGTCTGTGTCTGTGCTGTGTGTATGTGTGGAGAGCTGGGGTGGGATGAAGCTGGTGTGGAACAATGACAATGGAGGGTGCTCTGTTTTTCTGTCAACCGTGTTATGATGTTGCATACTTCTCAGGGCTACATACATGATAAAAAGAGAGATACCATTGTTTCTCAAGCATGGAGACAGGGCTGTAAACAATAATCCCAAATCTCAAAATGCCAGTTTTACTCATATATGTTACATTTATTCTTTATTTGGTGTAGGGTTAAGCTTGTGGTCATAAAATATATTGAAAATATATCATTATAAAAATTAAAAGAAAGAATAGGAAAGGAAGGAGGAGGGAGGGCAGGGGGTGAGTGGGAGGGATGATAGAGTGGGAAGTATCATTATGCTCTTAAACCTATATTAGAAATAGATGAAATTTGTTCACCTTATGTATATAAAAAAATTAAAGATACCTAAAAAGCTCTAAATCATCTGCATGTATAGTAAGACAGTCAATGGGAGAGAGAAGTTTTTGGCTACCAGTATATTATAATAAATGTTATGTTACACCATTGAAAAGTAGGTGCAGTTATAAATTCAGTCAATGTATTATAAACATTAGTCATTTCATGGAATGCTTATTTTTCCAGAAGAGCTTGTTATAAATTGAATTAGTGTCACATGAAATGGAATTTTCTCATTAATTTTATCATAAAATTGGAAAAGCATTTCACTGTATACGTTTCTGGCCCAACACGTAATAAAATTATTCAAGTAGTAAATCTTTTAAAAGCAAACATTTAAAGAAAAATAATGGTTGTTTTTGACCTGACATTAACAATGAAATATTTTGCTGTCTGTTAGTAAGTCAGTTATGAAACAGATGTCAAAATGCCAGTCCATAGGGCTGAATTTTGAATTGAATGAAATGCAAAGAGGTCAAGGTATTACCAGGAGAGGTCTAGTAGCTATATCTCAAAGGGTCTACACAAGTAGATATTCACCAGTATCTGTGAAATCAGAATCTGTATTGGATAACACTTTCCAAGTAAATCCATCCTTTACAGAATAATGAATTTAATACACATAGAATGTATGGAATAAAACACAAAGAGAAATAATTTGCGTTCTTAAGTCAACATGAGCAAAGAATTATTTCCTAATAGGAGAAACTTCCAGTGAAGTCATATTGAATCAAAACATTATCTGATATTCATGAACTCTGAAAAAGAGAACTGATGGCTGAGGCTGGGCCAGGGCAAAGCTAGGAGCCTGGAACTCCATCCAGTTTCCCCATGCGGGTGGCAGGAGCCCAAGATTGTGAGCCATTTTTTGCTGCTTTCCCAGGTCCATTAGCAATGAGCTGGATCAGAAGTGGAACAGCCAGGACTGCTTTCCCTGTGGGATAGAAACATTAGGTGCTTGAGCGGGCCAATGTTTCTTCTCTGGATCCTTTTGGGTGGTTTATGGGCATGGTAGTAGATAGGCACACATCTTCCCTTCTTGTGATTTCCAGTATAGTGGGGGAGTAGACAGTATAGAGGCAGCAAATTAAATCTAGTGATGGGGTTTTATATGATCACATAAGAGAAGGGCATCCCCTGTGCCTGGAAAAACTGAAGGGCCAATGTGTACTTTCCAAGGAAATAATTTGAGTCTCTCCCTCACTCTCTGATACTCTTTTTTTTTTAGCTAGAGAATTGTATATGGTTAATAGATACCTGTATTCAAGGAAATCTTGAGCTCAGTTGACAACAACTTTTACCTTCCATGTGATTTAGGATGTAAGCAGCTATTCAGCAAGTCAGGGCAAGGTTAACTTATTTGGAATTCATGGGATATTTCTCTGAACATTGTTCGGTAATTCACCTCAGCAGTATTTGTTGAGGCATAGCATTCTGAAAATTGAATGTGGTTCATATTTCAGCTTGAGAATTTGGCTTTTGTTGGTATAGTGATCTACGGTATTTTCCATTATTTTGCTTGATATTGATAGGCATTACTAGTTTGTTTATTGGTTTGCAAAGAGAAAATTAGGAGACTAAAGCTTATTAAAGAATATATGAATGATAATGGAAATGGAAATGTTAGATATTAAGGAAACTTTCTTTTCAAGGGGCATATCAAACACATATGATCAAAACTGAATTATCAGTCTGTAAATATGCTCCCCACAATCTCTACCAGGGGTATCATTCTCACCCATTCAGTTTCCTGGGCCAGAATCCTATGATTATTTTTAAATTTTTGTATTTGACAGATATAGAGAGAGAGACAAAGGTCTTCCTTCCGTTGTTTCACCCTCCAAATGGCCGCCATGGCCGGTGCTGTGCCGATCTGAAGCCAGGAGCCAGGTGCTTTTTCATGGTCTCTCACGCAGGTGCAGGGGCCCAAGCACTTGGGACATCCTCCACTGCCCTCCTGGGCCATAGCAGAGAGCTGGACTGGAAGAGGAGCAACTGGGACTGGAACCCCGTGCCCATATGGGATGCTGGTGCCACAGGCGGAGGACTAACCTAGTGAGCCACGGCGCCAGCCCCAGAATCCTATGATTTTTTAATGATTCCTCTCTTTGCTATATAATCTGCATCTAATTTCTCTGAAAATCCTCTTGGTACCACTTCCAAAATACAGTCTTAGGGCAGGTGTTAGACACAGTGATTAAGATGATTCCTGGAATGGCTGCATCTCATATCAGAGGACCAGGATTCCATTCCTGTCTGTGATCCAAATTCCAGCTTCCCCTAATACCTGCCATGGGAGGTGATAACTCAACTACTTACATCCCTGTCACCCATGAGGGACACATGGATTGAACTCCTAACTCCTGGCTTTGGCTCAGCCCCAGCAGTTGAGGGCATTTGGGAAATGAAACGGTAGATGGGAGATCCCTTTATGTCTGCCTCTGTCTGTTTCTATCAGTCTACCTTTAAAAATAAATAATTAAAAAAATCCACAAAGGTATGGAATAAACTTAGAGGTCCATTGACTGATGATTGGATAAAGAAAATGTATGTATACACTATGGAATATAACTCATAGGAAGGATGCTATCTGTATTCCACCAGTCCAGAGCCACATTTGCCAGTGCACAATCTCCAGAATAACCTGTATTCACTTTGTAGGTCCTGGGCAAAGTCCCCTTCATATCATCCAGTGCTGGCACTTGGGCTTTTAATGCTTTAAGTCCCAATGTCACCTATGCCCACCTAGCAAGATATAAGGAAAGTCCCATCCATATTACACAATTCAGAGTCACAATTTGGTTGCCACAGCTTCACTCAGACTTGCCTGGTGGGTGAAGGGGACAGACTGTTCTGTGTCCCACATCACCACAGGCGCGGCTACTGCCATCAAAAACCCTAGTGTGCTTGACACTCAACTTTTTGGGGTCTTAAGGCACACAATTGGAAGCCCACATATACTTCTAAGTCATTCTATGTTCATGAAATGGGGAAGATTAGATAGCTGTGGCACTCAGACACTGCTGACATTGATTTAAGCTGGAGCAATCACTTGGAAGTTATATCTTTGGGCTCACCTAAAACCAAAGCCAAGGGGCCGGCTCTGTGGTGCAGTAGATTAATCCTCTGCCTGCGCCACTGGCATCCTGCAAAGGCACCAGTTCTAGTCCTGGCTGCTCCTCCTCCAATCCAGCTCTCTACTATAGCCTGGGAAAGCAATACAAGATGGTCCAAGTCCTTGGGCCCCTACCCCATGTGGGAGACATGGAAGAAACTCCTGGCTCCTGGCTTTGGATCAGCACAGCTCTGGCTGTTTTGGGTATTTGGGGAGTGAACCAGCAGATGGAAGACTTTTATCTCTGTCTCTCCCTCTCACTGTCTGTAACTCTACCTCTCTTTAAAAAAAAAAAAGCCAAAGGATTGCCCAACTGACACTCACATTACATCTAAACAAGAAAAATCTTTTACAACAAAATCTACTCCATCAGGAAGAAGGAACTGTTACACCTGATGCACACACATCAAGCTAGGGACATAGGAAACACAAAAAAGCAAGGATGCATGGCACCTCCAAAAGAATATAACAGTTCTCCTGAAAGAGCCAGATTGGAGGAAATCTATGAAATGTCTGTAAAAATTCAAAATAATGATCATAAGGAAATTCAATGAGATGCAAGACAGTATAGAAGACAATTCAGATAAATGAGTAAAATGGTGCATGTTATGAATGAGAAATTCAACAAAGAGAAGTCATTAAAAAGAATCAGAAATTTTGGAGTTGAAAACTTCAATAAGTAACACAAAAATACAAATGAGAGCTTCAGCAACAGGATAAATCAAATGGAAGAAAGAATTTCTGATCTTGAGGGGAAAACTTTTAAAATAACACAGACAAAAATAATGAGAAAAGAATTGAGTTATACAGAAAACACATGAAACATATATGACATAATTAAGCAAGCAAATATTCATATTATAGTGATAACCTAAAGGAGAATAGAAGGAAAAAGGTATTGAGAACTCACTCATTGAATAAAAATAGTTGAAAAATTCCTGAGATTTATAACAGATATGGACATTCAGACAAGGAAGATCAAAAGACCTCAACCAGATGAAAATAAAATAAAGCCTTCTTCAAGGCAAGTTATAGTCAATGTGTAAAAAGTTAAGGGCAAGTATCACTATGTTCCTGAATCTGCATATATGAAATACATGACATTGTATACCTTAAATAAAATTTAAAAAAAGGACAAGGAAACAATCTTAAAAACAGTGAAAAATGTTAAATTACATATAAGGGAAATCATTTAGACTATCAGTAGACTTCTCAGCGGAAACCCCACAGGCTAGAAGAAAATGACAGAACTTTGTTCTTATCTGACAATATTAACCTTGAATGTAAGTGGATTAAATGCCTAAGCTAAAGTATAGGTTAGCCAAATGGATAAAAAAAAGATCCAACTATATGCCATCTGTAAGAGACCCATGAAAATGAAGGGTTGGAAAAAAGATATACCATGCAAATATAAGCCATTAAATGAACAGGAGTGGCTATACTCATAGCAGATAAAGAGAGCTTTAAACCCAAAACAAACTTGAAAAGAGGCAAAGTTGCAGAATGCAAAATCAGTGTACCAAAAATTAGTGTAATTTTTGTAAACCAATAAGAATCTTGCTGAAAGGGAAATCAAGAAAGAAAGCCCATTCCTAATAGCTACAAAAATTAAACATTTAGGAATAAATTTAATGAGAGAAGTGAAAGATCTCTATCATAGAAAATTAAAACACTGATGAAAGAAATCATTAAGGATGCAAAAATGGAAAAATATTCCTTATTCATTGATGGAAGAATTAATATAATTAAAATGTCCATACTACCAAAAACAGTCTATAGATTTAATGCAATCCCCATCAAAACACCAAGGACACACTTGAGAGAATTGAAAAATCAATACAAAAATTCATATGGAATCACAAAATACCAGAATAACTAAAACAATCCTTAACAAGAAAATAAAGCTGGAAACATCACAATACCTAATTGCAAAGCATAGTACAAAGCTAAAGTAATTAAAATAGCAGTGTCCTGGCATAAAAACTGACACATAGATCAATCAAACAGAATAGAGAAACCAGAGATTAATGTATGCACATGCAACCAACTGATTTTTGTCAAAGGTAGCATACACTGGAGAAAGGAGAGTATTTTCTTTAAATGGTGCTGGCAAAACTGGGTATACATATATAGAGGAATGAAATTAGAACTCTAACTCTTACCATATACAAAAATGAACTCACAATGGATCAAAGACCTAAATGTAAGACTGAAAACTATGAAATTTCTAGAAGCAAACGTATGGGAAACACTTCAAGACATTCATGTAAGCAATTTTTTTATAAGACCCCCAAACACACAGTTAAGCAAAACAAAACTGGAAAAATGGAATTATATCAAACTCAGAAGATTCTGCCAGTTAGGAAACAATAAATATAATGAACATTTATCCAACAGAGTGGGTGAAAATATTTACAAACTACCTATCTGGCAAAGATTAGTATCCAGAACATAAAAGGAACTAAAATAAAAACCAATCAATTTAGCTAAGATATGGGCAAAGAAATGAATAGACAGTTCACAAAGGAAGAAATATAATTGGCTAACAAGCATATGAAAAAAACATTCAATATCACCATTCATCAGGGATATAAAAATCAAAACCACAGCTAAGTAATACTACTCCCCTATTTGAATGATTATTATCAAAAAGAAACTAATCAAATGCTGGCAAGCGTGTGGAGAAAGGGAAATTCTTACTCATTATTGTAGGAAAGTTAATGAGTTTTACTACTATGAAAATGAGTATGGAGATTTCTTTGAGAATTAGAAATAGAGCTGCTATGATCCAGCAATCCCACTTCTGGGGATATATCCAAAAGGCATGAACTCATTGTATCAAAGAGATAGCTGCTCCACCATCTTTATCGCAGCACTACTCACAATAGCTAAGATATGGAATCAATCAGTGTTCCATCATCAGATGAATGGATCAAGAAGAGTGGTATATATACCCAATGGGATATTATTCATCCATAACAAGAACGAAATCTCATCATTTGCAGCATGTGGGTAGGATTGTAGGATGTCATGTCAAATGAAATAACCTAAACAAACAAAGACAAATATCACATTTTGTCTCTCATATTTGGGAGAGAAAAGCAAGCAAAAACATCAGTCTGAACACAGAATCATAATCCCTGGAGGTGGGGCAGGTTAGCAGGGAAAGAGGTTGATTAGAAATTAGTACCTAATCAGTTAGACCAAAGGAATAAGTTCCTAGTGTTACACAACATAGTGGAAAGACCAGAGTTCACAGTAATCAAGACTATACTGCATAAAAAAGTAAAATAGCAGCTCTAAGCCTCTGACCCTAAAGTGACGTTGAAGAAGGAGAACTGTGTTTTATCAGTACCCATTGCATGCATGTGTTGAAACATCACACTGGATCCTACGAAATGTACAACTATTGTCAATAAAAGCATTCTAATAAAAGAAAAAACAAATGATAAGCCTCTCCCAGAGATCCCTGCACCTCAATTTTCTCATCTGTAGAAAGAAAATAAAAATAGGAATCTCACAGTAAAATGTTATCATTCGAGAAACCTCAGTGAGAAGTTTCCAGGGATACTTTATCCAACTTGTGTCCTTTCCTGTAAGTCTGAAATTATGCCTAAAATATGATGGTTAAAATAAGAAAAAGAAATCTTCTGGATGAGGAAATGAAAGAAATTATCATGATGAATACTCCAGATAGGCAAGACTTGTCCAACTTCTATTACAGCACTGGTTAGGTCCTTTTGCCAATATAATTTCAGAGAAACTCAGGATTTGTAATTCCTGACAGCATGAGGAATGTGGAAGGATCAGAGCTCCCATTACATGCTCTCTATTATTCAGGCACTGTACTAGGAAATTTATAAATGCTATTAATTTTAATTCTCGAAACAATTGCACTTGGTAGTCCTAGTTATCTCTCATTGGCTTATGTCAGTAGATAACACATAGTGGTCCAGCTTGTATATGTCAATACCAGGCATATAAAAACTCCAATTTTGAATAATGTAAACTATTTCTACTTTTTCACAAAGAGAAATTAAACTCACACAATAAAGTCTTAATTCCTTTAGAAAAATTGATGTATCAGAGAAAACAAAGTCAAATGCGATGATTTTCTAATTTGCTTATTTTGCTCAGTTTCTTCCAGGAAGCCTGGTGGTCTTCTAGTCACAGCTGATCTATCTCCTACTAGCAATGGGCCACCGTTGACTTGCTCATGGGTCCCAGTTATTCCAAGTTGCTAAAAGTAAAGAGTATATATAAGACTGTCCATGTTCCCATAAAAATTGGAAAATTACACAAGCAAATATCCAACTACTAAAGCAATTTATCACTTAAAATACTGAATCACAGAACCAGAAAAAAAATTCTTTTAAACTTAAAATTTAAGTTGCTGGTCAGAGCACAGAAAAGTTCTTCATGGTTTGCAAAGACAGAGAAAGTGAAAAATTTTATTGGTGTCAGTTTATTAAAGTGTCAATCAGTCCTTGCTAGTTACCTAGTGTCCTTGTCTTATGAAATCAGAACACAATTAAGAGATGTAAGAGTGAGTCAACTATAGCAACCCCCAAGTCTCAGCCCTTCCTTTGCCCTGTGTCACAGCTCTTGGGGTTTACTCAGTGTCCTCAACGGCCTGGCACTAGGTGTTTCCCCAGTTTCAACTTCTGATTTCTAGGCCTAGGTTGACTTCCACCATTTCAAAGTTTGTAGAAAAATTTATATCCACTGTTTTTTCCCCCAGCTACAGCAGGAACTGATTTTTGAAGAAATATACCAGCTCAGGCTGAGTAACAAAATAAGGGGCAGGAGTCAGGAGAGAGGGCAAGACGACAAGTTAGTCCTCTTCTCAAGTGCCTGAATTCCCATGCTGAGGTCCTTTGGTTTTTGGAGTTGTCCTGTGTGAGGACAAGATAGCTGTCTAGTGCCCCTGAGAGGATGTCCTCTTCTCCTCTTTCCTGAGCAAAGTACCATTAGCTGCAAACAAGATCAGACGTTTCTGCAATGTAATGTCACTGTCAAACTCTCCTATTCCTGAAAATACAAATTGTGGCCATATTTTCTATGGGATTCTCTGCTAACTGGCATTCTGAATATGTATATTCCTCAAGGGGTCCCTGTAAAGTTTGGTTTTAAAATGCAAGCAAAGGAAGGGAGAGTCAGGATACTCATTTTACAGTGAAGAATTCATTGGTGGCTATGAACTGGAAGAATATAATTCTGTATGTTCCATAAAATTTACTGTAAATTCGATGTCCAAGCATTCTGCTAGTGCTCATCCCTTGCAAAGGAATCTCGTGGCCTATTGAGAGATAACTGGTGCACTAGAAACTGTGTATCATGAACTATATTTTATTTTTTTTTGTTTAAAGATTTATTTATTTGAAAAAGAGAGAGAGAGAGAGAGAGAGAAGAACAGAGGGAGGGAGGGTGCATGGGGAGAGAGATCTTCCATCTACTGGTTCACTCCCCAAATAGCCACAATGGCCAGGACTGTTCCAGGCTGAAACCAGGTGCCTGGAACTCCATCTGGATCTCTCACTTGGGTGCAGAGGCCCAGGGATTTATGTCGCTCCCCGTCTTCGCAGAGGAACGACACAGGACCCTGCGCTGTTCTTTTGTCTGCTCGGCCCTCCCCGGGTTTGCTGCTGGTTCTTCCCGGGTTGGCTACCATCCCTTCCACCTCCGTGGAAGGGCGGTTCCCCCTGCCACTTTCCCCACTTCTGCGGGGGAGCAGCACACCGCCGGCCGGCTCTCTCGGGGGCTGCACAGGTGTTCCCTCAGATGTTCCCCGGTGCATGTTGTCTCTCTCCTCCTTTATAGTCCTCTTCCACCAATCCCAACTCTGCTACCCACATGCCGAGTACGCTGCTCTCCTGCAATCAGGAGCAGGTCCTGCAGTTTATTGGTTGAACTGGAGGCAGCTGTGTAGAAGCTGTTTCCTCCTCTCCCAGCGCCATATTGTGGGAGAGCAGATGCATAGAATAAGTCTTAATTCCAGTAACAGTCTAGTCTGAGTTGCTCCCAGTTGCTCCCCACAGATCCCCCTTTCTTTTTATTTTTGGCATTGATACGCGCCTGTCTTCGGTGCCCCGCGGCACACACTCTGCTCTGCTTGCTAGAGTTGCCCACAGGTGCTTACAAGCCCTATCAATCAGGCAAACCAAATCCAGGTCCTCTCTTCACCATGTTGTGAGGAGGTTTTTAGGCGCTGATGCGTGCCTGTGTTCGGTGCCCTGCAGCACATGCTCTGCTCTGCTAGAACTGCCTGCAGGTGCTTACAAGCCCTACCAATCAGGCAAACCGAATCCAAGCCTTCTCATTGCCGTATTGTGGGGAGACTTATTGGTGTTGATGACGTGCCTGTCTTCGGTGACCTGCAGCGGGTAAGCTGCTAGCCGCCAGCAGGTGCTTATCGTCTTACTAATCAGGCAGACCGAATCCAAGCCTTCTCATTGCGGTATTGTGGGGAGACTTATTGATGTTGATGACGTGCCTGTCTTCGGTGACCTGCGGTGCATAAGCTGCTAGCCGCCCGCAGGTGCTCACCACCTCCCTAACCAGGCAGACCGAATCCAAGCTCTCTCATTGCCATGTTGTGGGGAGGCCTTATTTTTCTCTATTTCTCTATCTCCGGGCATTCCTATTTCTCCCATTTTACTTCTATCTGCCAGCATTCCTATTTCTCTCATTTTACTTCTAAACTTCTGTTTCTCTTATCCCCGCGGCTTCCCGGCGCCCGCCCCGAGGCTGCTTCTCGGCGCCTCGCTCCGCGGCGGCTTCCCGGCTCTGCGTGCTCCGCGGTCTCCGCGCCCTTTGCGCCCGCACCAAGGCCTCGCGCCAGCCCCGCGTTTCCTATCTATTAGTGCCCCGTGCGCTCTCCCTGTTCGTGCCCCGCGCGCTCTCTCTGCGCGCGGCAGCTTCCGCGAATCACACAGCCTAGCTTACGTTTCCACCACCGGTATTCAGTCTAAGTTTCCCGGGCTAACCTGGCGAATTCAACCTAGCTCACGTCTGCGCCTTTCGGTTTGGCTTCCTGTCTTTTGCTCCCCGGGCTAATCTGACGGATTCCAACCTGGCTTATGTGTCCGCCTCTAGCTTTAGCTTTTCGCCTTTTGCTCCCCGGGCTGACTTGAAGAATCCCAAGCTGGCTTACGTCTCCGCCTCAGCCTGCCCCCGCGGCTTCAATTTCCCTAACATATTTTTCTCTACCCGGTATGTTTCCCTAACTTTTCTTCCAACAATATTCCCCTCTCATTTCTCCTGGCTTCTCCCCACAGTCTGTATCCAAGTCTAAGTTTCTTCTAGGTTTCACTTTCGCTTTCGACCTTAGAGATTTCTCCCAGCTTCCCCCCGTAGTCCGTATCCAAGTCTATGCCTAGGCTTTCGATAGCTTCTTCCAGCACCTTTTCCGTCCGGCTTTTCCCTAGGCTCTTTGCTAGTCTCTCTCTCCGGTATTTTCCCACTTCTTCCCGTTTCTTCCCTCCTAGGTTTCCTATCCGAGTCACGGCACCATTATGTCGCTCCCTGTCTTCGTGGAGGAACGACACAGGACCCTGCGCTGTTCTTTTGTCTGCTCGGCCCTCCCCAGGTTTGCTGCTGGTTCTTCCCGGGTTGGCTACCATCCCTTCCACCTCCGTGGAAGGGCGGTTCCCCCTGCCACTTTCCCCACTTCCACAGGGGAGCGGCACACCGCCAGCCGGCTCTCTCGGGGGCTGCACAGGTGTTCCCTCAGATGTTCCCCGGTGCATGTTGTCTCTCTCCTCCTTTATAGTCCTCTTCCACCAATCCCAACTCTGCTACCCACATGCCGAGTACGCTGCTCTCCTGCAATCAGGAGCAGGTCCTGCAGTTTATTGGTTGAACTGGAGGCAGCTGTGTAGAAGCTGTTTCCTCCTCTCCCAGCGCCATATTGTGGGAGAGCAGATGCATAGAATAAGTCTTAATTCCAGTAACAGTCTAGTCCGAGTTGCTCCCAGTTGCTCCCCACAGATTTAGACCATCTTCTGCTGTCTTCCCAGGCACATTTGCAGGGAGCTGGAACATAAGTGGAGCAGCTGACTTGAACCGGCACTCAAATGGGATGCCGTGTTGCAGGCAGTGGCTTAACTCGGTGAGCCACAACACTGGCCACATGAACCCTATTTTAAAGTATGGAACATGTGCAATGCTGCAGAAATGCAGAAGCCTTTATTCTTTCTTTTTAGTATTTTTTGGGATATTCTTTTGTGTTTATTTTCTACATGAAGCTCAGAATCAACTTCTTCCACAAAAAATCTTCTTATTTTTTACTTATTCTGAATTCAATTTATGAATTAATTTAGGGACAGCTGACATCTTTATTATATTATTTGATTTATAAGCAAGAAATGTTTATATTTTTTAGAAATATTTAAAAGTTTATCTGTAAATATTCCTGGTTTATTCCTATACATATGTATTTTGTTGCTACTGAAATTTGGATTTATTTACCTTTATTTTCTCTAACAAGTAATTGTGTAAATAAAGGCTACTTATTTTTTGAAAAATATTGAGGTATATTTCACATATTATAAATTTCAACTATTTAAAATGTATACTTCTAAAGTTGTGCAGCTTTCACTGCTACTACTATAGAACTACTACATTCCAGGACATTTTATCATCCTAAAATAAACCCCATAACTCTTTTCTTAACTCTCAAATAAACCTTACAGCTTTTACTTTTCAAGTTTCATCCATGCCTTAGAGTGTGTCAGTACTTAATTTATTTTTATAGCTGAATAATTTTCTATTAGATAGCTATACCACATTATGTTTATCCATCCACCAGTTGATGGGTATTTGAGTTATTTTCACTTTTTGGCTAAGATTAATAATGCTACTGTGTTGTGCACACATATACAAGTTTTTGTGTAGATGGATGTTTTTAAATTTCTTGAATACATACCTAGGAGTAGTAACTCCATGTTTAATGATTTTAGGAATTGCCAATCCATTTTCCATGGTGGCTGCACCATTTTATGTCCTTATTGTCAATGTATGAGGTTTCATTTTTCTACATCACTGGTAGTTCTGGTTATCATCCATCATTTTGCTTATAGAGAGTAAGAAATGATATCTTATTTTTATTTTTTTGCATTTTTGCTTTTATTTGCATTTTCCTAATGACTGTTGATATGAATCTTTTCATGTGCTAATTAGCTATTTGTGCATGTCTTACAGTAATGTTTATTTGAATCATTTGCCCACTTTTTAGTTAGGTTATTTGCCTTTCTATTCTTGAATTGTGTTATTTATACACTGTGGATATTAGAAACTTAGCAGTTTGCAAATATTTTTTCCCGTTCTGTGGGGCATGTTTTCATTTTTCTAAATAGTAGCCTTTGAAGCACAAGGATGTATACAGTCTTGTATTTTTGTTAAGTAATCAATGCATTTTTAATTTTTGATGTTATTTAAAATTATTTTCTTGATTTAATTTCAATTAATAGAGAATTGATATACAGGTTATTTTATATATTGATCTGATTTCCCATAACTTTGCCAAATTTGTACATTATATGTAACAATCTTTTAATGAATTCTTTAAGATACTGTAAAACAAGATCATGCCATCTGTAAACAGTGAATTTTTTACTTATTCCTTCTCAATCTAGATGCCTTTTATTTCTTGTCTATGTACCTAATGGAACATCCAGCACAAACTTGAAAACAAAGGATGAGAGCATATATCATTTATTCCTGACCAAAGAGAGAAAACTTAGAACTTTTACCTTTTGATGTGATGTTATAGATTTTATAGTTGCTTTTTATAAGATTGAGGAAGTTCTCTTCTTCTTGAATTTTTTTAACATAAAAGTGTGTTGGCTTTTTTTTTTTTGTAAAGATTTATTTATTTTATTTGAAAGTCAGAGTTACACAGAGGAGGCAGAGAGATGTCTTCTGTCCGATGGTTCACTCCCTAAATGGCCACAACAGCCGGAGCTGCACCGATCCAAAGCCAGGAGCCAGGAGCTTCTTCCAGGTCTCCCACGTGGGTGCAGAGGCCCAAGGACTTGGGCCATCTTCTACTGCTTTCCCAGGCCATAGCAGAGAGCTGGATCAGAAGTGGAACAGCTGGGACTAGAACCAGCGCCCATATGGGATGCCGGTACTTCAGGCCAGGGCGTTAACCCGCTGCGCCACAGCGCCGGTCCCAAGATTTTATAAAATGTATCTGTTGACACAATTATGTGTTTTTATTTTTAAACTTTGAATTTCAGAAAAATTAAAAATTTGCGAAACAAAAATTATAAAGTAGTACAAAGAGTAACATATAATCTACACCTAACTTCATCTATTATTAACATCTTATATTCTCATGATATATTTGTCATAATCAATTCTATTAATACGGAGTACTATATTGACTGATTTTAATGCGTTTGATCAACTTTGCATTCTTCTCTTGGTGGTGTTGGGTAAACCTTTGTATATTGCTGAATTTGGTTTGCTAGTGTTTTGTGTATATACTTATGAAGGAGAGTGATATGAAGTTTTATTTTCTTGTAATTTTTCGTATGGCTTTAGAATCCAAAATACTGGCCTTATTTAATATAATTTTAAGTATTCCATCCTCTTCTAATTTTTGGGGGGAGTGGTAGGTGAAGTATCAATTTTAATTCTTTAAATGTTTGGTGTAATTCATCATGAAGTTATCTGGTTCTCATATTTTGTTGAGTTATAATCGCTGTTGTTTTTAATTTATGGTCTTTATTATAGGACTGTTTAGACTTTTTTTCTTGAGGTAGTTTCATTGAGTTCAGCCATTTAGGAATTTCTTCATTTTGTGGAAATTATTTAATTTTTTGGGCATGCAGGTATTCATGGTATTCCTTTACACTCCTTTTTAAATTTCTGTAATGCAGTTAGTGATATCACCTGTATATTTTGGTTTAATAATTTATTTTTTTCTTGTTTGTCTCATAGAAACTTGTTAATTCTGTCAATCTTTTCGAAGATTGCACTTTGAACTTTGTTTCTTTTCTCTCATTTATTATTATTCCCATCCTATACTATATATTTCTGCATGCTTTGAGTTTATTGCGTTCTTTTGTGTTTAATTTTTTAAGGAGAACAGTTAGGTTTTTGAGGTGAAATCTTTCTTTTTTGGTATATTGACATTCAGAGCAATGAATTTCCCTCGGAGCACAGCTTTGGCTGCCTGCCATAAGTTTTGGTATGTTTTGATTGCGTTCAATTTATCTCAAAGTATTTTCTGATTTCTTCTTTAATTGATTATGTAGGAGTTCATTGTTAATTTTCACACATTTGAGATAGCCATACTTCTGGTATTTTTTCAAATTCCATTCCAATGTAGTTTGTGAGACTACTTTACATGATTTAAATTGTTTTAAATAATAATTTAAATGTAGTTTTTCTATGACCTAATGTCTGTTCTGTCTTGGACATTTCTGCACTTATGAAGCATATGTGTTCTGCTGTTGTTGGGTGGAAGGCCCTATGGATATCCATCAGGTCTTGTTTCATTTATACTATTTTCTGATTCTTAAATTTCTGTTTACCTTCTGCCTTATATGTTTACTTATATAGTTATCTTTATGGTGATCTTCGTTTCTTCATGTGGATCTGAGTTACCATCTAGTGTCCTTTCCTTTGAGCCTGAAGGACTGCATCTAATATTTGTTGTAGAAAAGTCCTAATAGCAGCTACCTTTCTCTGAAGGGAGGAGAGAACTTCCACTTTGACTATGACCTTGTCTAAATATGATCAGAGTCGGTGAACTCAAAAGGCTTCCATAGCCTTGGCAGCTCATGACAAGAGCCTAGGGTGATTACTGATGCCATAAACAAGAGTGTCAATTTGTTCAGTCAACAACAGGAGTCACTGTGCACTTACTCCTCATGTAGGATCTCTGTCCTTAATGTGCTGCACATTGTGATTTAATGCTATAACGAGCACTCAAACAGTATTTTTACTTTGTGTTTCTATGTGGGAGCAAACTGTTGAAACCTTTACTTAATGTATGCTAAACTGATCTGTATATAAAGAGAACTGAAAATGAATCTTGATGTGAATGGAAGGGAGGAGGGAGAGGGAAAGGGGAGGGTTGCGGGTGGGAGGGAAGTTATGGGGGGGAGCCAATGTAATACATAAGCTGTACTTTGGAAATTTATATTCATTAAATAAAAGTTAAAAGAAAAACCCTCTCACACACATACTCACCCACAAAGAAAAACTGCTACTGCAATAAACAACAACAACAAACCCTGGGAAGAGATGGCACCTGATTTCCAGAATCACCATGTTGTATTATTTGTAATGTCAAAATTTCAACAAATCTTTAGAAACCCAAATCAACAATAAAATATAACCCTTACTTGGAAAAAGCAACTAGTTAAAATTGTCCCTAAAAAAACCTAGATGTGAAACTTATCAAAGATTTTAAATGAGCTTTTTAAAATCCATTGAAAGAATTAAGGAAAATCTTGTCTCAATAAACTTAAGGTAATCATAAGAACAATATCTCATCAAACAGTATATCAAGAGGAAGATAGAAATTATAGCAAGAAACCAGATAATAATTTGGGAATTCAAAAGTAAAATAAATGAAATGAAAATTCTCTAGAAGTACTCAAGAGCAGCTATGAGTTTGGAGAAGAAAGAATCAGTAAACTTGAAGCCAATTCAATTAAGATTATCCAGTGTGATGAACAGAGCTTCTAAAATGTGTGGGCATTCATCAGGTAACATAATCATAAAGGGTAATGGAAGGAGAGGACAGGTAGAAAGAGTTCAAGGAATAATTAAAGAAAGTATGGCAAGAAACTTCTCAAATGTGATGAAAAATATGAATGTACACATTCAAGAATATCAATGAACTCCATGTAAAATACACTCAAAAGAGATCACACCTAAACATAATCACACTGTCAATCTGAGAGAGACAGAGAGAGAGAGAGATAAAGTTTAAAAACATCAAAAAAGCATTTACAAAGTATTCCATATAAGAATGCAAGCTAATTTTCATGTGAAACCACAGATTCCAGAAGGTAGAAAGAGGATATATACAAAAAGCTAAAGAGAAAATAGTAATCAAGAACTCTATATCTAGCAAACATATCCTTAAAATATGAAGGAGAAATTATGGCATTCTTAACTGAGTAAATATTGAAATATTCTTGCTATTAGGACTTTTCTTTTTTTAACGTTTATTTAATAAATATAAATTTCCAAAGTACAGCTTATGTATTACATTGGCTCCCCCCCATAACTTCCCTCCCACCCGCAACCCTCCCCTTTCCCTCTCCCTCCTCCCTTCCATTCACATCAAGATTCATTTTCAATTCTCTTTATTTACAGAAGATCAGTTTAGCATATATTAAGTAAAGGTTTCAACAGTTTGCTCCCACATAGAAACACAAAGTAAAAATACTGTTTGAGTGCTCGTTATAGCATTAAATCACAATGTGCAGCACATTAAGGACAGAGATCCTACATGAGGAGTAAGTGCACAGTGACTCCTGTTGTTGACTGAACAAATTGACACTCTTGTTTATGGCATCAGTAATCACCCTAGGCTCTTGTCATGAGCTGCCAAGGCTATGGAAGCCTTTTGAGTTCACCGACTCTGATCATATTTAGACAAGGTCATAGTCAAAGTGGAAGTTCTCTCCTCCCTTCAGAGAAAGGTACCTCCTTCTTTGATGACCTGTTCTTTCCACTGGGATCTCACTCACGGAGATCTTTCATTTAGGTGATTTTTTTTTCCCCAGAGTGTTTTGGCTTTCCATGCCTGAAATACTCTCATGGGCTATTCAGCCGGATTCGCATGCCTTAAGGGCTGATTCTGAGGCCAGAGTGCTGTTTAGGACATCTGCCATTCTATGAGTCTGCTGTGTATCTCGCTTCCCATGTTGGATCGTTCTCTCCCTTTTTTATTCTATCAGTTAGTATTTGCAGACACTTCTTGTTTATGTGATCCCTTTGGCTCTTAGTCCTATCATTATGATCACTTGTGAACAGAAATTGATAACTTGGACTAGTGAGATGGCATTGGTACATGCCACCTTGATGGGATTGAATTGGAATCCCCTGGTATGTTTCTAACTCTACCATTTGGGGCAAGTCAGCTTGAGCATGTGCCAAATTGCATGTCTCTTCCTGTGAGAGGGTTTTCTAAACTGCTTCTATAAAGTCCTATTCTTTGTCCCATGTGAAGTTCTCTTTGTTAGCTTAGTGGTCAATTAATATATGAAAAAAAATTTCATTATGTTCCTGTAACTAGTAAGTCTCCTAGTCTTTGCCAAGTGACTCTGGTGCAAGTTAGGACATACATTTAGCATTCTGCCAGACACTTGCTGCTTGTACATGACCTCACAGAAAAGCCTTATTATATGTTTCCCAAGCATGTGCAGAACTGTGCACAACCTTGGACATGCATATGGACTTCTATATTACCAGAAATATGTCACAGCTTTCAGGATCCAATGGAGATTTTATTTCCCAGGTTTTCTTTGAAAGCTTTTTAGTTTGCTAGCTTTTTATTTTTATTTTTTGCCTCAATTGGTATCAGGTGCTTCAGGCAGCTACAAAGTTATTCACTTATCTGAAATTGTTTTCAACAATCTTTTCTCTCCTAGAGGGAAAAAAGGCTTTTTGCACTGGAAAAGGGCCAAATCAGGTCATCAACAAATAGTCTTTCAGGTAGTGTCTTCTGGGAGTGACTAGACAGGTCAAATAATGAAAGTTTTCTATTAATGAGGTTTTGAAAGAGCTACAGCTCTGTTCTGTCTCTACAACACACAAAATGTAGGTTGTAACTCTTCAGTGCTACTGTGGAACTGAAGACCAGAGGATGGGACTAGGTCAAGTTAAAACATCAAAGAGTTCACTGGTTTTTAGGAGAGAGCTGTTTTTCTTGGATACATGCTCTATAGGTTGTCACAAGACTGGTTTATTTCGAGTTTTGAAACAGTTTATTTTGGTACTTTTTTAGTCAAAGTTTTCATGAATTTTGTGAGGTTTTATTTTTGGAGTTCTTTATTCTGCCTTTTCCACTGATGTCACCTGGCTATTGATTTCTTTATGCCAACTTTAAAGCCTGTTAGTTTAATTAATTCTTTTATAGTTTGAGTTAGTTTTATCATTGATTCTCTAGGGCTTTTCACAACCATGTCATCTTCAAATAGAAATAGTTTTGTGTACTCTTTTCCAATTTGTATGCCTCTTCTTGATCTCTCTTGTATAATCACGTTGGATAACACTTTGATTTCAATGTTGTATAGTAGTAGAGACAGTGAGCCATTTTACATTGTTTCATATCTTAGTGGAAAAACCTCTGAGGTTTCAGCATAAAGAAAGATGCTGGTGTTATTTATAAAGATAATACGTATCCATTAATTCTTATTTTCTTGGATTTTTTTTTGGATACAGATATTAAACTTTGTCAAAGTCTTTTTTAGTATCTCTGGAGATGATTAAATTACATTTCCCCTCAGATATTTTAATGTAGTGCTTTATAGGTATTCCTCCATCATAGGTCATTTGAAGTTTGGTTGTCTTTGTCTTTTTGTTCATGTGAATGGATGGTGCAGCTTTATAATCTTATTGTTCATTCTTTTTTTCTCGAGGATAAATGAAGAGTATTGCATTTACAAGGCCACCATTGTATTGATCAGAATTATTCTCATTTTACTTAACTTAGTACTTTCTGCTTTGGGTTGCATTATTCATAATATGCCTTTGAAAGTAAAGATCCTCTCCCTTTTAAAATAAGACTTTTGTTCTTTGATATTGCAATTAGAAGAAAAGGCTTCATGTGATAAGGTCAGTTGAACTATCTCTTACTTTGGACTATCAGAATTCCATTTTAAAAATTATTTACTTATTTTCATTTTATTTGAAAGGCTGTTCTATATATATATATATATATATATATATATATATATATACATACGTGTGTGTGTGTGTGTGTGTGTGTGAAGAGGGAGAGAGTGAGATTGATTGATCCACCACCCTCTGGTTTACTCCTCAAACATCTACAAGGGCTAGGGCTGGGTCCAGCCAAAGCCAGGAGCCTAGAATTCCATCCAAGTTTTACATGTGGTTAGTAGGGACCCAAGCACTTAATTAGTGGCTGCCTTCCAGGGTATTAATGAGCAGGAAACTGCATCAAAATAGGAACTAGGACCCAAACCAGGCATGTTGATATGAGATGTGGGCATCTCAAGTGGCGTTTTAATCAGTGAGCTAAATATCTGCCCCAGAGATTAATTTTCAGCTTGGGAAATACTGACTACTTTTGTTATCCTACCTTGCTGGTTCTGAAGTGGAGAGGCTTGCTTTTAGTACTATTGATTAAATGCCTCATCAGATGCATAATTTAGTATGCAAGTTCTTGAAATTAGTGCTATATGTGGACTTCAGGTAGTAAGGAAATTTCCTGAAATGTTATCCCCCAATTTTTTGTTCAACTAAATGCAATACATGGATATTATTTGACTCCTTTGTTGTAGGAAGTAATTGTAAAAGGTCTCTTTAGTACAGTTTTAAAATACGAATACAGAATTATGTTTGATTATATAACTTCTAAATGATGCATTCTGAGTTATATGGTAATATTATGCCACGATATTTCTAATCTATTGTAGAATATCTGTTCAATTATGGTAAAATGCTAATATGAATATTGAATATTCACACCATGGTTTTTGATATCTTTTATCTATTTCCATGATTGAAGATTTTAAAAAGCTCAAAAAAATTGTGTAGCTGTGTGATTTTTGATGTGGGGTGGCGAGAAGTTGTATGGCTTTTTACAATATATTTTCAACTTCTCAAAAAGGTACCTGACCAAAGAAAGGGACAGACCCACTGACATGTCCATCACGCAAGTACAAGAAACCTAGTATATTTCACTGAGGATGAACCAAATCCTTTACATAAGATAACATGATTTTAAAAGATATTTCCTGGCTTGTATCTGTCCTGAGGAAGCCTTTCTCCTCAGCTGTTGATTTCCTCCTGTTGTTTCCCAATCTATTAATATGACCTGTTCCTAGTTACCTTAGGATCTAATTCTAATACCCCAATGAGGAACAAGAATTGTTCTTGTGCCTGCTAAGATAGGCCTCTGGTTTCTGACTGTGGTATCATTCGGCTTTTCTCCAGATGGGTGACTGTGGGTGTTCCCACACATTTGGGCAAAATCGTATTTGTTCCCAAAGTGGCTCCATCTTCCAGGTAGCAAAAGGAAAGCTGATATCTAAATAACTCATTAACACATATTGTAATAGACATTTGCTACCTGAAGGACACATTTTGTGATATCATATAATTCCTGCTAATAAAACAACCAAGTGTCTTGATTTACCTGTGACTGAGGAGTTCCTAAAAATGTAGAATTGTCAATGTTAATACTGAGAATGTTGAGAAAGTGGGTTATCTCACCTGGTGGGCAGTAGATTCCATGGAGTAAGAACCATATTTGATTTTGTACTGCTAGCACCCTGAAGGATGTTGGAAAAGAACAGGTCTTTAACAAATGTATATTCAGTAGAAATGCAAATGATTTATTATTATGGTTTACAGATGGGGGAAAGAAGAGTTAAATCATCCCATAGAGATTTTGAAAGGATTTCATAAATAAATTGCAGGTGTTACTTAATAAAAGGATTAGGTTGTGGCTTGTGACTGCTAAGTGAGCTGAACTGTCCTCTGTGCCTATGTTCTGCATGTGCAGACTTTACTCTCCCTAGGCCTATGCTGCCTTCATAAGGGTGTAGGGAGACCCATTTCTCAGGGAAAAGGGCAACTCAGTTTCAACTCACACTTCAGTAAGTGCTTTCTCCTTACTTTGTAATATATTCGATTACATCAAAATAAACACTCTTAATAAATCCTCTGTGGTAGAAGAAAATTTTTCAAATTTAAAATAAAATTTGAAGTTACTTCAGTGCATTTGAGTACTTACTAAATGTATTTTATATTATTTCTTATTAAAGGAAAAGTTAGTAAAATAAGAATCACAGAAATACTGGGCTTAATTGCTAAATAATAATCTATTTACAATAGGCTTCAGATCACATTCATTCTGCTTATAATTCACTTTGTGCACAGAGGAGGTTTTTCCTAGTATCTCCTATTTATTGATCAGTACAAACTACTTTGCGACCAGTAATGATGAAAATGAGATTTGGGTTTTGATCCTTTCCAAGTGGTCTTGTATCTTTCTTCTTGAATAATGATGTATGCCATGCATAATTTGTCATGAGTATGTGCCTTGCATAAGATTAATGAGATGCGTTTCACAATTGAGTTGAGACATCTTTTTTATTTTTAAAATATTCATTTATTTATTTGAAAGGCAGAGTTGCAGATGGAGGGGGATGGAGAAACACACACACACAAAACCCGGGGTTGGGGGAGAGAGAGAGGGAGAGAGGGAGGGAGGGAGAGAGAGAGAGAGAGGAAGAGAGAGAGAGAGAGAGAGGCAGAGGGAGAGGGAGAGGGAGAGGGAGAGGGAGAGGGAGAGGGAGAGGGAGAGGGAGAGGGAGAGGGAGAGGGAGAGATATCTTCCACCTGATGGTTCATTCCCTCACTGGCCTCAATGTTCAGAACTGGGCCAGGAGCTTCTTCCTGGTCTCCCATGTAGGTGTGTGCACCAACACTTGGGCCATCCTCTGCTGCTTTCCCAGGAGCATTAGCAAGGAACTAGATTAGAAGTGAGACAGCTGGGACATGAACCAGAACCCATATGGGCTGTAGCATCACAGGCAGAGGCTTTACTTGCTGTGCTATAACACTGGCCCTGCATTTGTTTTAAGATTGCCATTTGAATACAAATAACATATTTAGCTCCTAGGATCTCATTCTTTTTTCCTATCTCCTAACTTTTCTTTGTATTTAGAACCTTCTAATTCCTTACATCCAGTTCCATATATGATAAAAACATTATTGCAAACCATAGTCCCCTCACTGTGTTATGAAAAAGGAGAGTTTATTACTTGTATCTAATTATGTTTTGCTACCCCTTATCCAGTCTCCTTCTATCTCCACAACCCTACCCAGCCTCTAGTAATCACCATTCTAAGTTCACACATATGGGAGAGGACATGGCTTTCTGTGTCTGGCTTATTTCACTTACCATAATTACCTGCAGTTTCATGCATTTTGCTGCATATATCAAGATTTCATTTTATTTTATGGCTAATATTTATAATATTTCATTGTATGTGATATATGTTATCATTCACAAACCATTAGGCTTCCAGGTTGAATCATTATCTTAGCTGTTATAAATAGTTATGCAATGACATGGGGATGCTAATGTTTTTAAAAGCATTTTTCATTAATACAAAGATAACAGATTTCAAATAGTTCATAGATAAATTTCATTATTATAATGATACTTCCTTCTCGAACTATTTCCCTCCTCCTTCCTCTTTTTTAACTTTTGTGATAAAATTTTTAATTTGCTTTATAATCACAGGATTAATGCTCTACTTAATAAGTAGTTCAAGGAGTTAAAAGTAGAAAGACCACTGCCCAGCAGGAATATATTGCAGGTGTTACCCACTCTATTATTATTAGACATGGGCTATAGGCAATAATTGAACCCTAAAATGTAAATTTTACTCATATACTAAGTTTTTTTGTACTTTCTATATTAGGTACCATAAATCAGAAAAAATGTGTTATTTATCTTTTTGGGACTGGCTTATTTCACTAAGCGTAATGGTAGCAAATTGTATCCACTTTGTTGCATAAAATAGAATTTCATTCTTTTTATGGCTGAATAATATTCCATATACATTGGAATATATCTCATGTATGTAACACATTTTTTAGATCCAGTTAAAAATTTATGGATATCTGGTTCGATTCCCTATCTTAGCTGTTGTGGATTGAACTGCTATAAAGATGGATGTACAAGTAACGCTTTCATATGCTGACTTTCTTTCCTTTGGGTATATCCCCAAAAGTAAGATGACTTGATCATATAGTATATCTGTATTTAGATTTCTGAGGAATCTCAATACTGCCTTTCATATTGATTGTACCAGTTTACATTCGCACAAACACTGTATTAGGCTACATTTTCCTCCACATCATCACCAGCATTTTTGTTTTGTTTTGTTTTTGATTTTTGGTTGATAGACATTATAACTGGAGTGAAGTGAAATCTCATTGTGTTTTTGTTTGCATTTTGTATGTGTCTGTTGGCCATTTGTATTTCATTCTTTGAAAAATGCCTGCTCATATCCTTCACTCATTTCTTTTTTTTTTTTTTTTTTTTTGCCAGGCAGAGTTAGACAGTGAGAGAGATAGACAGAGAGAAAGGTCTACCTTCCGTTGGTTCACTCCCCTAATGGCCGCCACGGCTGGCACTGTGCCGATCCAAAGTCAGGAGCCGGGTACTTCCTCCTGGTCTCCCATGCGGGTGCAGGGCCCCAAGCACTTGGGCCATCCTCCATTGCACTCCCTGGCTACAGCAGAGAGCTGGACTGGAAGAGGAGCAACCAGGACTAGTGCGCAGTGCTCCAACTAGGGTGCTGGTGCCGCAGGAGGAGGATTAGCCTAGAGAGCCACGGCACCGGCCTTACCCATTTCTTAACTGGATTTTGTTGTTGTTGTTGTTGTTAATGAGTTTCTTAAGCTCTTTATAGATTCTAGATATTAATCATTTATCAGATGTATACTTCGCAAATATTTTCTTCCATTCTGTTGGTTTCCTCTGTACTTTGTTGAGTGTTTCCTTTGCTGTGTGGAATCTTCTTAGCTTGCTATAATTCCATTTGTCTATTTTTGCTTTATTGCCTGTTCATCTGGGGTCTTTGCCTGTGTGAATATCTTGCAGTGTTTCCATTATGTTTTCCTCCAGTAATTTGATACTTTCAGGTCTTAAGTTTAGATCCTTGATGCACTGTGAGTTGAATTTTTGTATAGGGTATAAGGTAGAGATCTTGTTTCATTCTTCTGCATGCAGGTATCCAATTTTTCTAACATTATCTATTGAGAGGCTGTTTTTTCTCCAGGGAGCAATTTTAGTTCATTTGTCAAATATTAGTTGGTTGTACATATGCAGATTAATTTCTAGGGTTTCTATTCTGTTCCATTGGTACACATGGCTATTTTTGTGTTAGTACCAAATGGTTTTTATTATAAGAGCTGTGTAGTATGTCTTGAAATCTGGTATTGTGTGTCTCTGGCTTTGTCTTCATTTTTGATTGCTTTAGGCATTAGGTGTCTCCTGCATTTCTATATGAATTTATGGTGATTTTCTTTAGATTTAAAAGAATGTCTTTGTGTTTTGATTGGGATCATATTGAGTCTGTAAATTGATTTGTATAGTGCAGACATTTTGGTGATATTAATTCTTCCAAACCACAAATATGGAAGATTTTTCCTTTTTTCGAGTCTTCTTTTATTTCTTCACTTAATTTTTTGTATTGTCTTTGTAGAAATCTTTCACATTCTTGGTTAAATTCATCCCAAAGTATTAAAAATTTTTATGGCTAATGTGAGTGGGACTGATTTTATAAATTCTTTCACAGCCATGGCATTGTTTGTGTATACAAATGCTATTTATTTTTGTGTGTTTATTTTATATCAGTTCCAGTATTCTCTTTGGGAATCCTTTTTTTTTTTTAATTTATTTTACAGGTAGAGTTATAGACAGTGAGAGAGAGAGAGAGAGAGGGACAGAGATAAAGATTTTCCTTCTGTTGGTTCACCCCCCAAATGGAAGCTACAGCCAGAGCTATGCTGATCCGAAGCCAGGAGCCAGGTGCTTCCTCCCAGTTTCCCATGCAGGTGCAGGGGCCCAAGCACTTGGGCCATCCTCCACTACCTTCCCAGGCAACAGCAGAGAGCTGGATTGGAAGAGGAGCAGCCGGGACTAGAACCAGTGCCCATATGGGATGCCGGCGCCGCAGGCAGAGGATTAACCAAGTGAGCCATGGTGTCAGCCCCAGGGAATCCTTTTGGTTCCCCTATATATGGGATCATGTCATCAGCAAACAGGGATAATTTAACTTCCCTTTTATCAATTTCTATGTCTGATTTCTTTTTATTGTGTACTGGCTCTGGCTAAAACTTCCAGAACTGTATTAAATAGTGTTGGTGAAAATGGTAATTCTTATCTGGTTCCAGATCTTAGTGGAAATGCTTCCAACTTTTCTCCATTCAATATGATGCTGGCTGTGGGTTTGTCATGTATTGCCTTGATAATGCTGAGGAGTGTTCCTTCTATACCCAATTTGCTTAAGGTTTTTTTTTTTTAATCATGAAAAGATGTTGTATTTTATCAAATGCTTTCTCTGCATCACATAGTCTTGATTCTTGTTTGTTAATGTGATGCATTAAATTATTGATTTGTATATGTTGAGCCATCCCTGCATCCTGAGGATAAATCTAACTTGGTCTGGATGGATGATCTTTTTGATATGTTATTGGACTTGATTATCATGTATTTTATTGAGGATTTTTGCATCAATATTCATAGCTGCATAGTTCTCTTTCATTGTTTTATCTATTTCTGGTTTAGGAATTAAGGTGATGTTGGCTTCATAGAATGAGTTTGGGAGGATTCTCTTCCTTTAAATTGTTTTGATTAGCTTGAGAAGCATTGGAGTTTGTTCTTGTTTAAAATTTTGGTAGAATTCAGCAGTGAATCCATCTGGTTCTGGTCCTGGGCTTTTCTTTGCTGGTAGAGTCTTTACTATTGATTTGATCTCCATCTAGTTTATTGATCTATTTAGGTTTTTTGTCATCATGACTCAATTTTAGTAGATTGTATGTGTCCAGGAATTTATCCATTTCTTGTAGATTTTCCAATTTGTTGCCATATAGCTATTTGTACTAATTGTTGATGATTGTTTTATTTCTGTAGTATGCATTATAACATGTTTTTATCTCTGATTTTATTAACTTGTGTCTTCACTCTTTTTTGGTGAGTTGGGCCAATGGTTTATTAATTTTGTTCATTTTTTTTTTCAAAAAACAGCTTTTCATTTCTTTGATATTTTGCATTATTTTTGTTTCAATTTTGTTTATTCTGTAATTTTTATTATTTTGTTCCTCCTCTTAATTTGTGGTTTGGTTTGTTCTTTTTTTCTAGATCTGTGAAATGTATTGTTAGAACATTTTTTGATGCCTTTCCAATTTCTTGATGTAGGCACTAATTTCTATAAACTTTCCTCTTGACATTGCTTTTGCTGTATGTTTTAAATTTTGATATGTATTATGATCTTCATTTGTTTCTAAGAATTTCATGATTTCTATATTGATTTCTTGTATGACAAATTATTCATTCAGGGACATGTTGTTTAGTCTCCAAGTGTTTGCATATTTTCTAGAGTTTCTTAAGTTGTTAATTTCCACCTTCATTTCATTGTATTCAGAAATGATAAATGTGATTTCAGTATTTTTGAATTTGTTGATTCTTATTATGGCCTAGAATATGGTCTTTCCTAGTGAACAGTCCATACACTGATGAAAAGAATGCATATTCTGTAGCTGTGGAATGAAATGTTTTGTAGATATCAAGATATCAATTAAATTCTTTTGGTCTGTAGTGTAGATTAGCTATGTTTTTTTCTCAATTTTTTTCTCTAGTTGATCTGTACATTAATTAAGGTGACATGTTGGAGTCCCTAGTTATTGTTTTGGAGCATATGTGTCACTTTAGATCCATTAAAATTTGTTTTAAATAGCTGGATGCCCTAGCATTTGGTGTATATACATTTATTCTAGTTGTATATTCTTGTTGAATTGATCCCTTAATCATTGTATAATGTCTTTCTTTGTCTGTTTTAATAGTTTTTGTCTTAAGAATTTTTTGATCAGATGTTAGGATGGATACTCCTGCTTATTTTTAGTTTTGTTAGCATATAGAGGGAGAGGTCTTCCATTTGCTGGTTCACTCCCTAGATGGCCACAATGGTTGGAGGTGGGCTGATCTGAAGTCAGGAGCCAGTGCCTTCTGGATCTCCCATGTGGGTACAGGGGCCTAAACACTTTGACCATCCTCTGCTGCTTTCCCAGGCACATTAGCAGAAAGCTGAATCGAAAGTAGAGCAGCCAGACTTAAAGGGGTACCCATATGGGATGCTGGTACTGCAGGCTGTGGCCTTACCTGCTACACCACAACGCTGGCCCAGTAATATTTTTTCTATCTTTTAACTTGAAGTTTGTGTTTATCTTTCTTGGTGAGGTATGTTTCTTTCAGGTAATGTATAGGTGAGGCTTGTGTTTTAGTTCATTCAGTCAGTCTATATATTTTAATTTTAGAATTTAGGCAATTTTCATTCAAGTTTGTTATTGAGAAGAATGACTTAATTCTGCCATATTTTTCCATAAATGTTCCTATTGTTTGGATTTTCCTTTGTGCTCTTGCTAGATTTTCTTCCTTCATGTCTTTTATGATGCTGAATATTTTTCTCTATATCATTTGTAAGAATGGCTGGGTATTGACAAAATCCTTCAATTTCTGTTTGTTTTTCAAAGTTATTATTTCACATTCATTTAGAAAAGAGCTATGCAGAGTATAGTATTCTGGGTTGACAGTTTTTTTTTCTTTTTCTCTCTCTTTTTTATTTAATTAATGCATTTTTTCATAGATACAGCTTTAAGAATACACTGGTTCTTTCCCCTATACCCACCCTCCCCCTGACAGGTTTTTTTCTTTTTAGGGCTTGGACAGTGTCTCTCCATTCTTTTCTAGCCTATAGGGTTTCTGATGAAAAATCTTGTCAATCTAATTTTATTGCCTTTAAAAGTAATATGGCATTTCTGTCTTGGATGCTTTAGGATCTTACTTTCATGTTTTATTTTTGAAAGTTTGAATATATTATATCATGGTGAAGATCTTTTCTGCATATCAAGGGTTGTATGCAATTCCTGTATTTAGATGTTCCTATTTTTATCCAAATTAGGGAAATTTTCTTCTTTTATTTGACTGAATATGTCTTCTAAGCCATTCTGTGATTTCACATTTTAAGGAACTCCTAAGACACATATATTTGGTCACTTGGTGGTATCCCATTGATCTTGGACAATCATTTTTTTTAAAGATTTATTTTTGACTTGAAAGGCACACAGAGAGAGAGAGAGAGAGCGAGAGCGAGCAAGCTTCTATCCACTGGCTTACTCCCCAAATGGCTGCAACACATAGGATGGGCCAGGCTGAATCCAAGAGCCAGAAGTTTCTTCTGGGTTTCCCACATGTATATCAGGGGCCCAAGCAATTGGAAGCAGAAGATATGGGACTCAGACTGGCACCCATATGAGTTGCTGGCATTTCAGGTTGTGTCTTAATCCACTGTGCCACAATGCCAGACCTTTTCTTGTTTTTTTTTTTTTTTTTTTCAATCTAACCAAGGTATTTTCAAAGATTTGTATTCTAGCTCAGATATTCTGTTTTCTATCTCACTGAGTCTGTTTTAAGACTTTCCACTGTATTTAATATTTGGCATATTGAATTCTTCATTTCTAGTATTTCAGTTTGATTTTTCTTTAGTATTTCTATTGCCCAGATGACCTTTTTGCCCATGTTATGTATGGACTTCTTTAACTCATATATTTTCTTCTCTGTGTTTTTTAGTAATCTTATGATCATTTTTCAAATTCATGTTTAGGCATTTTATCAATCTCATCCTCACAGTCTATTAGTGTGTTTTTTTGTTCCTTTTGGGGAGTCATGTTGTCTTCTTTGTTCATGTTTCTTGTATTTCTATGTTTGTTTTTACACATCTGGGTAAACACTTGCTGATATCTCTTCTGAAAGCTTTGTTCTTTGAAATATGCCTCTGTGGCTTAGTGGAATGCCTGCTCCTTCAGATCTCCAGAGGTGTAAGCTGGGTGGGTCCAGGGATTTCTGTCCAGAGTTCCAAGGTACGGCAAGAGTTCAGAGTATCACCCAAGTCGGGTGTAGTAGATCTCTATCATCATCAGCAGGGAAGATATAATCATGTTGGGTGGCAAGTTCACAACCACAACCCCTCTCTGCCATGGTGAACCAACTGCCCAGGAAGAGCCCACAGTGTCTACACACCTCATCCACTCAGGTGTATGAACCACACAAAGAATTTATATACTCTGTAGTGTAAGCATGGAGCTCTCCACAACAACACTCCCCAGCACTCAGGTAGCTTCAAGGTTAGAGAGTTGAAGAGGTGATTTCCCAAAGACCCAGATACAGTTCTACCCTTCTCAGTTTCCTGGCCTTTTTCACGGTCACAGGATTCCCACAGTCACGATGTGCAGGGCTCGCATAGTCACAGAGTTCAGGGGATACACCCTCTACCCTGTAAGCCTCTTTGTCCATGAAGAGAGCTACATCATTCTTGGAGCCATTCACCTGACCAACAGATGTTGGTTGGATGAGAGGAGGGGAGCAATGTGCCCTGCCTTCATGGAACTAAGTGGACACACTGTCCAACCCCTACCAATTCTCCAGGCTGGACTCAAAATCAGTGGAGACCTCAGACTTCTCCCTCAGGAAAAATCCACCAGTTGTGCATGGACTGCAGCAGTCTTCACTTGCCATATTATGGGAAGATGGTGCTTCTTCACTGCTGGTAGGTGGGGGAGGGGAGAAAATCAATGTGTCCTCCTTTGATGTGATTAGTGGGCACCCTGCTCCCTGCCAGCTCTTCTGGCCAGACTGAATGTAGGTGGAGACAGTGAGGTTCTCCCTCAGACAAGATCACCAGTGGTGTGTGGGATGTGCAGATTCCTTTCATGTTGGTCCCTATGGGTTGTAGGAGTTGCTGGTGGCATTCTGGTAGCTACTACATTATGGTACAGTCTTTGCTGTTCCACAAAATCTCTCTTTCTATAGATTCTCCACTGAAACTATGTCTCTTCAAATGTCCTTTGGGAACATGGTTCCTCCCCTGTTCTTCTTGTATCTTCTGGTCAAAATCAGCTCATCTTTTCCTTATTCAGCCATGTTGAATTTGCCATGTCTTGTGTTGATATTTGTATGTGCTAACAGTTGGAGTTATAATGTCACTATTCAATGTATATGTTTCTAATTTTGTCAACATTGTTTATAGGTATAAACTTGTCTCTTAATATTTTGATATGTCTTTTTATTTTTGCAAGAAAATTTTTTTCCTTTTTAATATCTTCAAGGATCTATCAGTCATAGGAAGTATGCTGTTCAATGGCCATGTATTTGTAAATTTTTAATGTCTTTTTTATTTTGATTTCTAATTTTATTCTTTTGTTATCTGAGGAGATTTATGATATTATTGAAACTTTTAAAAAGTAAGAATTACAGGAGAGGGAGAGATAGAGATAGATCTTCAATCCACTGATTTACTCCCCCAGATGGCTGAAATGGCCAGGCTGGACCAGGCTGAAACCACGAGCCAAGAGCCTCTTTCAACTCTCCTGCACAGGTGACAGGGATCCAGACAGAGGTCCAAGAACTTGGGCCATATTTTGTGTTTTTTTTTTTTTTTTTTTTTTTTTTTTTTCCCCAGGCTATTAGCAGGGAGTTGGCTCAGAAGCATAGCAGCAAGGATACGAACTGGCACTGACATGAGATGCTGGCATCACAGGCAGCAGCATTACCTACACCACAACACTGGCCACCTTTTGAATTCTTTATTAGGCATTTCATTAATTTCCCCTTTATTTGAAGTTTGACACTACAGTGTTGTGCTCTTTTGGGGACATTATATTGTCTTAATTTTCTGTTTCTTATATCTCTGTTGAAATGTACACATCTGGCACATCAGTTGTTTCACTTTAAAAGAGTTCCTTTCTTTTTTTTTAAGATTCAGTTACTTATTTGAATGGCAGAGTTGAGAGAGAGAGAGAGAGAGAGAGAGAGAGAGAAAGAGAGAGAGAGAAATCTTCCATCTACTGGTTTATATCGCAAATGGCCACAACTGCCAGGGCTGGGTTAGGCCAAATCCAGGAGCTTCTTCTGAGTTTCCCCCATGAGTAGCAGGGCCCTGAGCACTAAGGCCATCTGCTGCTGCTTTCCTAGGACATTAGCAGGGAGCCAGATCAGAAGTGGAATCAGTGCCCATATGGAATGCCTGCATTGCAGGTAGTGGCTTTATCTGCATTACCACAATTCCAGACCCTAATGGGTTTCTTTAATCAACTTAAGACTTTTCTGAAAGCATAGTTTCAGGTGTTAGTTTTATGTGTTACTTTGGCTTTAGTTCCAGTTGGATGCCATAAAGTAGTCTAACTGTACCTTCTTTTGCTTTAGCTGATGGAAGTAGTGGCAGAGTTTTAGAATATTCCTGGAGCCCAGTTGGGGGTTGCTCAGATCTCTGGCACCAGTACCCCAGCCACTGCCTAAGGGAGAGAATAGTGGTACTAGCACTGGGAGCAAGCAAGGCTGCCTCTGTGAGCAAGCTAGGTGGCCCAATCCTCAGCTACCACACAACTTCAGGAGCAGTACTGGGTGTATGAGCAGGCTGCCTAAGGGAGGGGCTAGATCCTGAGGAATGGTGCTGGTGCCATTAGTAGGCAGGGTATGCTTGTTTCCAGCTATCATCTGAGAGAGGGGTCAGAACTTTGGGAGCAGTACTGGTACCAGAGCAGGCTGGTATGCAAACCTTCAGATCCCACACAAGAGACGGACCAAAATCAGGGGAGTGATGCTGGTGCTGGGAATTGGCCGACACACACACATGCGCAAGTTTGCCCTCAGTCCTGAGTGCACCAAGCTCTGTGCAGCAGTGGACAGTTCAGGCTAGGGTAACAGGAACCCTACCCAGGAGTTCCAGTGTGTGTGGGTTTCAACAAACAATGCTCTGGGTAGCAGAAGCAAGGGCAGGAGTAGATGCTAAATACCCCAGCTCTGAGGAAGTTGGCAACCCCTACTTACCAAAATTCCTCTGCTGTTCTGCACCCCCTTTCTTTTGTAGTGCAGAGTGCTATGCAGTCTAGTTGTAGGGTCACCATTGCTCTGCTGGTTCTAATTGGTTTCATGAATCTGCAGTCATTTTTGTTAGTGGGGTGGGATGTCTGTGGAGCCTCAGGGATGGGGTATGCAGGGACATTTCTCCTCCAGAGTGGCAGGAATTCCAACAGTGACTTCTTTCTTAAGGTAGTGTCACACTGCTGCCGCCTGCACTCTGAGGATTGTGGTGGATATAAAGTGTTTTTTCTTTGAATCTAAGTGATGTGAGTTCTCCAAGAAGCTCTCCTTGCTGGGCGCCTACTCTTTTATGACTGGATTCTTCCTGTAGCTAGGATTGCCTACTAAGGCAATTGTACTGATGGGCTCTGCTGACGCTCTCCTGATTGCTCCTTTTCCTATAAAGAAAATTCCCCCAGGCCAAGGGCCCAGGATTTAGTTGCTTGTCGTTCTACTCTCTATATAGTTTCTGACTTAGTTGTTAGCAGGGATGAGTTCCTTTCTAGGGGTTCTGGAGGAGAATGTTTTCTTACCTTTCTAACCTATTAGGATGCCCTTCCTGTACCTTCTAAGCCAGAAACTATGGCTAAGTCCTTCTTTCTCTGCCACTTGTTTGATTTTCTTGCTGCAGCTAGGAGATATTCTTTATTTAAAGACTTGTATAGTTTGATTGTGTCCTTAAACTTAATCCCATCTGCATGTATCACTTTCCTCTTGTAAGCTAGCATATTTATAAGTTCCAGATCTTAACATGCCAACATTATTGTGAGAGGGGCGTATGTGTCATGATGTTGCCTACCATGTCCCTATGGAGTTAGGCATCTGGTCCTCACCTAGTGGCTGAGTAATGTATTTCTTCTATGAAAAGTAGGCTGATAAATTTTTCTTCACCTGATCACATTTTTTTAATTTATGAAAATTTTATAATTTTACAGAAAATTATGTAGACTCAGAAAAGTGCAAGAAATATATAAATAAACATCTAAATACTAAAATATGTTTCTAACATTGAAATTATAACATTTACATTATCTGTAAGTCCCCTCATGATTTTTCTAATCACTATTGCAATGTTGTGCTCAGAGGAACCAAAGATGTAACCAAAGATAATTTTTGCCAGTGTCTGCAATTTACATAAATGGAACCATATAGTACATATTGTTTGTTTCTCTCTTATGTGGTCACTGAAGCCTATCTGGATGAGATATATTATATATTGTATAATTATATATTGTATATTATATATTAATATTATTTTGTGTAATTATAGTTATTTTTTTCACATTGCTGTATATTATTCTACCATATGAACATGCCAAAAGTATTTAAACTAATATTTGATAGATCAAAGCTTAACAGATTTCTGTAAATTCTAAGACACTAAGTATTCTAGGCACGGTGGGACAAATGTTTTTGTTACAAGTACTCACCTCTGACATTGTAGAATGAAGTCAACCATAATCCGTGTCTAAATTAATAGGTGTGGCTGTGCTTCAAAAACATGTAAGACAGGCAACGAGGTAGATTTGGCTCATAGACCACTCAGACATGTGAGTTTTTTCCAGTTTAGTGCTTTCCTGAATAAAACTATTTACTTTCTTGTAAAAAAAAATCTCTTGGTGCTTGTATGTACTGAATTCTGTTCGATGCTCAGAAAAGAATTGCTCTGTCAGCTTTAGTAGATGTGTTTGGTTTTGCAAAGTGACTTCCAGGAATGGTATTGATGGACATTCTTGTTAACATGTGGGCTTTCCAGTCACAGGATTTTAGTCGTTTTAGTGAGCATATTTCCCTCAAATAAGCCTTTTGTGTAAGTCAATTGGGAAAATCAGGGTGAATTCTGATATTGGAGCATATTCATTACACTGTCCTATGAATTTGCATTTTCTTAAATCCAAAATGCCTGAAATGAAATTTAAGAGATTTGATCATTTGAGATGAAAACTATCGCTGGCATTTGATTTCACATTGTAAACAATGAAATTTAAAATTAAATTAAAGAATGAAAAGTTGTTAAGTGGCCTTTAATTGAGTAATTTTTAGGCCTTCAGCATAGAATTGACAAGAGCAGGGGGTTCTAGATTTATAAAAACTAATAGAGAGCAGCTGGCGCGGCGGCTCAATAGGCTAATCCTCCGCCTGCGGCGCCGGCACCCCAGGTTATAGTCCCGGTCGGGGTGCTGGATTCTGTCTTGGTCGCTCCTCTTCCAGTCCAGCTCTCTGCTGTGGCCCAGGAGTGCAGCGGAGGATGGCCCAAGTGCTTAGGTCCTGCATGCACATGGGAGACCAGGAGAAGAACCTGGGTCCTGGCTTCAGATCAGCACGGTGCGCCGGCCGCGGCGGCCATTGAAGGGTGAACCAACGGCAAAGGAAGACCTTCCTCTCTGTCTCTCTCTCTCACTGTCCACTCTGCCTGACAAAAAAAAAAAAAACAAAAAAAAAAACAAAAAAAAAACAAACCACTAATAGAGAGCAGATTATAACACAAACTGAGCTTTAATAATTCATTTACCAGCATGACTGGAAAGTAGAATTAATATCTGCCCAGTCTATTCTGCATGGCCCTTGTGAAAAAGCAATATTTGTTTTTTAAAATGTTTGAAGACAATTAAACTTTATTGCAATGCCCTACTCACTCAGGACACCAAATCCCAACAGGTAAGACTCTCCCAGTGTCTACTCAGTTCGTATCCTTTGTAGTAGTTGAGGAAGTTCCATACATTGAAACTCTGATGATGATAGAGGAGTCAATTGAAACTAAGGAAAAACATACTGCAGAGCAGAAGCTATGTTTATATCCCACACAGCCTTTCCATGGAAAAATCACCCTGCTATGAAGTAGAGTTTGGCATTTGTTAGTTCTTTTTCTTTTTTTTTTTTTTTAACTTTTATTTAATGCATATAATTTTCCAAAGTACGACTTATGGATTACAATGGCTTCCCCCCCATACCGTCCCTCCCACCCACAACCCTCCCCTTTCCCACTCCCTCTCCCCTTCCATTCACGTCATGATTCATTTTCGATTATCTTAATATACAGAAGATCAGCTTAGTATACATTAAGTATGGATTTCAACAGTTTGCTCCCACACAGAAACATAAAGTGAAAAATAATAGATGATTTTTTTAAATGATGATGAAATCAGAGCAGACCTATTGTCATGTTTAATCCCAGTGAGAGTCAAGTTGGGAATTGATAATTTCTTTTTTTTTTTTTTCTTTTTACAGAGGATCAGTTTAGTATGCATTAAGTAAGGATTTCAACAGTTTGCACCCCCATAGAAACACAAAGTGAAATATATTGTTTGAGTACTCGTTATAGCATTAAATCTCAATGTACAGCACATTAAGGATAGAGATCCTACATGAGGAGTAAGTGCACAGTGACTCCTGTTGTTGACTTTACCAACTGACACTCCTGTCTATGGCATCAGTAATCTCCCTATGCTCCAGTCATGAGTTTCCAAGGCTATGGAAGCCCTCTGAGTTCTCCGACTCTTATCTTGTTTAGACAAGGTCATAGTCAAAGTGGAGGTTCTCTCCTCCCTTCAGAGAAAGGTACCTCCTTCTTTGATGACCTGTTCTTTCCACTGGGATCTCACTCGCAGAGATCTTTTGCCAGAGTGTCTTGGCTTTCCATGCCTGAAATACTCTCATGAGCTTTTCAGCCAGCTCCGAATGCCTTTAGGGCTGATTCTGAGGCCAGAGTGCTATTTAGGACATCTGCCATTCTATGAGTCTGCTGAGTATCTCACTTCCCATGTTGGATCACTCTCCCCTTTATTTACTCCATCGGTTAGCGTTAGCAGGTACTAGACTTGTCTATGTGTTCCCTTTGACTCCCAGTCCCTTCACCATGACCAACTGTGAACTGAAACTGATCACCTGGAACAGTGAGATGGCATTGGTACATGCCACCTCGATGGGATTGAATTGGAATCCCCTGGTATGCTTCCAACTCCACCACTTGGGGCAAGTCAGCCTGAGCATGTCCCAAATTATACATCTCTTGTTAGTTCTTTTTCATTACGAAATTATAAAAGTTGAGGAGTAAAGTTAGTGATTGAGATGGAATGCTTCTGTTCTGGTTTGTGTTCATCTTTCCCAGATGTAACTCATTCTTTCCTGTTCTCTATTTTCAGTGGAATTTGATGTCCCCTTGCTCCTTTGGATATTAATGTTCCTTGCAGATTATTCTTAGGCTCTGCTAATGTTATTGTCCGAAATCTTTATCATTTAGGGTTTTTTTTTTTTTTTAAAGATTTGATTTGTTTATTCAAGAGGTAGAGTTACAGATCAGGAGAGATGGAGAGAAAGGTCTTCTATCCTCTGGTTGATTCCCCAAATGGCTGCAAGAGCTGGACCTGGGCTGATCTGAAGCCAGGAGCCAGCAGCTTCTTCCGAGTCTCCCATGTGGGTGCAGGGGCTCAAGTGCTTAGGCCACCTTCCACTGCTTTCTCAGTCTATAGCAGAGAGCTGGATCAGAAGAGGAGCGGCCGTGCCTAGAACTGGCATCCATATTGGATGCTGGCATTGCAGGCAGAGGATTAACCTACTGCACCACAGTGCTGGCCCCATCACTGAGTTTTGATGAAGATGTGATATTAAGATCTCGTAACGTATGTGTTTGTCTTAGTAATTAAGATGCTGGATGGGATGTTCATGTTTCGTGTTGAAGAGCCTGTGTTCAAGTCCCAGCTCTAAGTCTGACTCAGGCGTCTTTGTAATGTGCATCCTAGGCTTCAGCAGGTGACTGTCGGGTCCCTGACATCCCTGTGGGAGACGCAGTTAAGTTCCTGGCTCTGGCTTTGGTCCAGCCCAGCCCTAGATGTTGTGACATTTGAGGAGTGAATCAGCAGATTGCAGCTGTCTCTCCTGTCTTTCTGCCTATCTCTCTGACTCTCAAATAAATATATGTAAATAACTTTGAAAAATTTTTTAAATCTTTATAATGATGTTATGTTTTCTAAAAAGGAAGAGCATTCTTTGTTTTAAGTTTTTTTTTTTTTTTGATGTCTCACCTCAGTAATTGGAAACTCTTACTATTTCAGGAAAAAATCCTCAATAACTTCTTGCTTAAGAACAAACTAGATAATTGATTTTTCTTTCATTGGAAGAGTATAGATAGAATAATACATGTGGTAAAATATTGCTAAACATTCTTCAACTTACACTATGTTTGTTTTTGACCATTTCATCCCTAATATTGTCTAGCTTTCAAAATAGTTCCTAAACTTTAAAGTGTGCTATATATAGCACTTTTAACATTAGAAATTTATATATATAAATTTTGTTAATTTGTTAATTTGTTTAATGTTACTCTCATTGAAATTTGAAAGACACATTCCTTTTTCTCTTGTTCCTTGGAATTATTTAATCTTCATACAAAACCAAGAGAATAGCCATGATTATGGATTACAACTAGAAAGAAGGAAAGATTTTTTGGTCTTTTTTTATTATTTTCAGATTTAGCCAAATAAATACAATAAGTAAATCCAAAATCCAAACTTTCTTGCTTTCTTTGCACCTGCTAATTCTGTGTACCTTTAGAACATAAAGAAGGCTGAGTTGTAAGATTTCTAATCTTGTTCTTTGTTTTAGTTTATCTGAGGTCAGGCAGTTAGATTTGTACAAGTCAGGCAATAGGCTCCAAAAGCTCTGGACGGTAAAGTATAGCTTAGTCTCAGCATGTCATTTTTCTTTTCCCCTTTATACCTAGTGAAATTCACACTCAAAGTCTGCTGTAATTAGCTTCATTTTAAAAGGCCTAACATGGAATCATCAAAATAACAAGTCTCAAGTGTACAACTTGACATCTCATTAACACTTGCTGTACAACATATTGTGCTTTGGTGATCTGAGTGAATGTGGTTGCCATCAAGGTGGTAGAGGTGGGTAAAGACGGTCAAATTTTCCTGGCATTTGACATGTCACTTTAAGAAAAATACCAGTTACATTTTCTGAGCACAGTAGAGGATTATGAATGTAATAGTATCTTTAGGTATAGCAGTTTAGATGTACTACTGGGCACACAATCCTAGAATTCAAGTGGAAACATGCCAGCCTTTAGTATGTAGAATACAACATCGAAAGAATTTGATGAAGACTTGCCATGTTTTGACATATCTATTACAAGAGTAGCTGTGGCCTATTTGACTTAATTATCCATAGATATACAGACATAATTTTTTTCTATGGTCTCTACAAAAAACTTAAATTCTTCAACCCTTAGATTTGGATGTTTTGAAAAATTACTGATTACACATTTAAATATGTACTGTGTTATTTTATTTAAGAGATATTTTATGGAAAAAATAAAATAATGGAAAAATTTTCATTTTACTATTTGAAAACACTGCACAGAGGGTGCAAAGTGTACCTGGGTCTCTGGGCAGTCCCTGTGAGCAGCTACGTGCACTCAGAGCTCCCTGATTGCCTGGGCTGGGTCATTGCAATGGGATCTGTGCTCACATTGGGCACTGCACAGATTCTCTGTGCAGTTCTTATGGTTGTGCTGATGAGTATTGGACACACTGTGGGCCAACCCTCCCAGCATTGATCACCTTGGAAGAGAGGAGGTGAGGGTGTGCTTATGCCAATAGAGCTGATCGAAACCTCTCTTCTGATAAAAAAGAGGAGATCCACCATGCCCAACTTGGGTGTCAGCCTGGATATGCACCCCACCCTGGAGCGCTGACTAAAAGTAAAGTTTATAATTTTTTTTTTTTTTGAAAGGCAGAGTGGATAGTGAGGGAGAGAGACAGAGAGAAAGGTCTTCCTTTTTCTGTTGGTTCACCCTCCAATGGCCGCTGCGGCTGGCGTACTGCGCTGATCCGATGGCAGGAGCCAGGTGCTTCTCCTGGTCTCCCATGGGGTGCAGGGCCCAAGCACTTGGGCCATCCTCCTCTGCACTCCCGGGCCACAGCAGAGAGCTGGCCTGGAAGAGGGGCAACCGGGACAGAATCCGGTGCCCCTACCGGGACTAGAACCCGGTGTGCCGGCACCGCTAGGTGGAGGATTAGCCTATTGAGCTGCGGCGCCGGCAGTTTATAACTGTTAACATGATACTAATGAACAAACTAAATCTTCAAATGTTTTTACATTAATTTTCCTAAATACTTTTCTATTAATCCACTTGGAAAGTACTTTGCTGTACTCTATAGTGGAAGGTGACCTGATGGTAGAATTACAAGGTTTGGATCTCTGAGGGAGCCAAAGATCATTTAGTTCAACATCTTAACTTTACAGAGTTGAAAACTAAGCCTTAGAGATGTGGATTGTATTTTCTAAACATCAGGTTTTTTTTATTTATAAACAGCTTTAGACAGACAAATGAGTCTGTGATGAATAGATAGGGAACTGATTTGAGTATGACATTGTAGCTAACATTCTAAACAAATGAAAGCAGAACCCATGGGAAGAGTTATGATACAGAATGCATTAAGGCCTTGATGTTGCAAGTCATGCATGACACTGCTGTAGGTAGTAATCTCTAATTCCCAGAAAGAGAAATGCCATTTCCTAAGTAATTATAATTAGTTTTCAGAAATGAGACCAAGGATGTCAAGGTGTGTATTCTGTGCAGTAGTCTACACCACCAAGGATGAACCTTACACTCTGTTACCCTGCTGTCTTATCCTTCTGTTATGTTGCCTCAGCTGCTCAATAACTTCTTGTACATTTTTAATAGAATAGTTTTGATATTTGACATATTTTTCAAAATCAAGCCCTGTTTCCATAGGAATAATAGGATTTCAAAGTAGTAATTTGAATGTAGCATCAACTCCAGTAACGCTTAACTTGATCATAGTATTTTATTTTTATATGGAAATTATTACGGATAGGTTATGATCTTGGAAGAAATAAACATAGACAGATACCATATAGTATTCTTAATTCTTTAGCATTTGTTCATCTATTGTTTGGTAAAACGGAAGCAAAGAAGGAAGATCTTAGGAAATAGGGATTTTCAAAAATGTCAGAAAATCTGTATTAAGGAGATCCAAGATGCTGAATAGGTAAGTGACAGACTGATTCTGACAACAGGAAGACAACATAGTAAAGGGGAGGGACTGCATTCTGGGGGGATCATTGGAGAGAAGTTTGCTATGGACACCATAGAGCAGTACAATCAAGTAGCAGTGAGCAGGAAACCATTTGCAACTCTGGCAGCAATAGTTGTAGGGAACACCATTTTCCTGAAGCAAGGCACCCTGCAGTCAGCCGAGAGGAAACACTATCTTAATAAGGCTGGTAGAGGCTGCTGCACCCCGTGCAACTGGGAGATTTTGCTGGAGGCATAAATCGGCCGTTCCCTCTTTCAGTTTGTCCTGGAGTGTTGGAGAGGGCAGGGTTCGCACTTGGGCCCATGATGCACTCCCCTCCCCAAACTTGAGCCGTCATTGCTTTCTCCCAGGATTTGCAATAGCAGGAAACTAGACTCTGGAGCCATAGGTGAGTATTGAATCCAGGTACTCTGATACAATGTATCTAGATAACTGTCTTAACCACTAGGGTAAATGACTGTCCCTGTCATGTCTTTAATTATATGTGTTCTTATATGTGTTGCTTACTATCTCCATTTTATTTGTTAATTTTACAGTTGATCTTTAAGTTTTCATACTATCTTCTCTAACATCTGAAAGAAATCTATTTTATGAACTGTTTACTTTGATATTAGATGCTGTATTATTTTCTTAAATATTATTGAGAACACAAATCTAAATTTTCCTTGTAGATTTTGCTCTTTTTGCCTTTTTATTTTAAAATATTTCAAATAATACAAAAAAGTACAAATAATTCAATGAGCACACATAGATTCGATGATTTTTAACATTTTCCCATAAACATTTCATATGTAGATATTATATATATGCATATATATACACTTTAGATGCCATTTTTCTTGAAAACAGGGATGGATATATTAATATCACACAACATAGGATTAAATACAATATCATTAAGTGAGGCAAGAAGAATTCACTATTATATAAGGGGTATAATTCAGTGAAGACAACAATCATAAATACATACCAAATAGTATGGCATCTACACATAGGCATAAAATAATGTAACTACTACATATGAAAGAAAATATGTGGAATTTGTCTTTCTGTGTCTGGTTTATTTCACTGAGCATAATTTGTAGTTTTATCTTTCTAATTGCATATTTCAGGAATTTATTCTTTTAAATGGCTGAGTAATATTCCCCACCCCATTGATGGACATCTATATTGGTTCTATATTCTTGTTATTGTGAATTCGGCTGCAGTAAATGTGGGAGGGCAGGTATCTTTCACATGCTGACTTCATTTCCTTTGTATATATTCTCAGCAGTGGAATAATTGAATCATATGGTAGATCTATTTTTGTTTTTTGAAGAACCTTCATACTATTTTCCACATATAATAATTTGTATTCTCACCAAAAGTGTATCATGATTCTCTTTTAAAACATATTTATAGAAATATAGTATACATACCAGGCAATGCACAGAAGTATACAGATAAATGTGGATGTTTTTTGTCCTCTAATCACACATCTTCACCAGCGTTTGTTACTTTTTAACTTTTGGGTAACAGGCATTCTAATTGGAGTGAGGTGGTATCTCTTCATAGTTTTTCTGTTTACATCTCCAAGATGATTTTTGATACTGAACATTTTTTCATGTGTTGGCCATTTGCATTTCTTCTTTTGAAATACGTCTATTTAAAATCTTTACCTGTTAGTTAACTGGATTGTTTAGTTTTTTAAATAAATTTTTTATACATTCTGAATCTGTTTCCCTTATTAGATGTATAGTTTGTAGATATGCTTTCCCATTCTGTTGTCATTCCACTCTGCTTATTGTTTCCTTTGCGGTTCAAAAATCTTCTTAGTTAACATAATACCATTAGTCTATTTTTGCTTTTATTATCTATGCTTTTAGGCCTTTATCCAAAAGTCATTACCTTTGCCAATGTCTTAGAGTAGTTTTCCTGTCATAGTTTCACAGTTTCAGGTCTTACATTTAGATCCTTGATCCATTCTGATTTGATTTTTGTATAGGATGCAAGGTAGGAGTATTTTTTTCAAACTTTTGCCTGTGGCAATCCAGTTTTCTCAACATCATTTATTGAAGAGAATGTCCTTTTTCTAGGGAATTTTAAAAATGTTATTTGTCAAAGATAAATTAATTATACATGCATGGATTTATTCATCTACATGTCATTTATGTATTTATTCAGAACAAATTTCAGGTATTTCATATATACAGTTTTAAAAGCATAATACTAATTCCTACCCTACCCTACCTCTATTTCTATTCTAGTTCCATGCTGTTTTGATAATAGGAACCCTATAGTGTGTCTTAAAGTCTGATATTGTGGTGCCTCTATCTTTGTTTTATTGTTCAAGATTGCTATACACACTAACAATAGTCTTGCTATGAAAGAATTTTTAAGATCAATTTCATTCGCAATAGTTACAAAAATCTACTGAAAGATGCATTTAACATTTTTTCACTTCACAATGAAAATTACAAAATAATAAGAAATAGAACACACACACAAATGAAAAGACTTCACATTTTAATGGATTGAAAGAATTAATAGTATCAAAATGCCCATACCATCCAAAACAATTTACAGATTCAGTACAATCTCATTAAAATAACAATAATATTCATCATAGAATTAGAATAGTAACTCCTGTTTTTTTGCTGCTTATTGATTTTACTGGAAAGTATTCCCATTTATTCCTTGTATCATTTTCCTTTGAAATAACATTTCTTATAAATTTTAGAAGTTTTTACTTCCAGTGCTTGCCCATCTTGATTAATAGAGACAGCTCCATTCTACCCTTTTCTGGACTTCACCTGGCCGTTGATCCTGAACAAGGCTCTCCTCCAATGCTTTGACCTAGCATTTTCTAATCTCTCCTCATCTAGAGTTCCTTTAGAGTCTCTTCTACTTATAGATTTTTATATCTAATCCTGTCTCATTCAGTCTGCATTATACCTAGCAGAAATCCTTATATTTTGTTTTTACAGCTGACAAAAATTATTGTTTAAATTTTGTTGTCCCATGTTTTTCTATGGAGGTATATCAAGATAGCTGCTTTTACCACTTATTGCCTCGAAGTATCTAATGCTTTAAGATAAATTACTCTTTACCTTTTGCTTTTGAGTGAAATAAATTATCATGTGAATTCTGACTCTCACTTGCCATCTTCCAATATACTGTAATATTTATACTCTATTTTGTAGCCACTAAATAGGCACTTTCTCATATATCTCTTCCCTTAAATGTGCCTAACATATGCCTGAAAATACACCTATAAATTTTTAAACACAGACTTTCTACCTTCTCCTTGATAGAACTGTTCTCTATTAATAATTATCTAATTGTTTAATCATCATTTAATCAAGCATGTCTTTCTAATAGGGTACAAACTACCTGAAGGCTGGTAGCATACCTTTTTTTTCTGAATATTTATTTATTTATTTGAAAGGCAGAGAGAGAGAGAGAGAGAGAAGAGAGAGTGAGCAAGTGAGAGAGAGAAATCTCCCAGCTGATGAATCACTCCCCAAATGGCCACAATAGCTGGGGGCTGGGCCAGGCTGAAGACAGGAGCCTGGAACTCCATCCAGGTCTGTATGCATGCAGGATCCCAAGGACTTGGAACACCTTCTGCTACTTTCGCAGGTGTATAAGCAGGGAGGGGAACTGGAAGTGAAGCAGCTGGGACTTGAACCAGTGCCCATATGGGATGCTAGTGCTGCAGGCAGTGGCTTAACCTGCTGTGCCACAATGCCAGCCTAGTACAAGCAATTAGGACAATCAAGGCAATATATTCTAACTGCTGAGTAAAGAATAGTGTATTTTGGTGACTGGATCACATGGAAAAGCACCCAGAAAACAAATCCAACAATATCGAACTCATTGATTAATTTACTCTAATGGATTAATGTTGGAAATACAAGGATTTACTAGCTTGCGGCCTTACATCTCTCTCATATCATTCAGATATGATTCTACCTCATAATTCTACCAGAAAAGTGGTATAGAATTTTAATATTAGTAGTAATTATAAATATATATGTATCTACATATGATAACATTAACATATAACCTGATATTTTATATCAGAGAAGCAGACTGTACTGAAGAATTTGTACTATTATTATCAGTGTGTAGACAGTATTCAGTTTATCGATCACAAAGTATTTATTGCTGTAGTTTCAAATGAATTGTTTACTTCTTGCATCATTTGATACTAGTAAGGAAGAATAGCTAACCTGTTTCATAACTTTACAGTTTGGAAAGCTTTTTCACACCCATTTAATCCTTTGATGCTAGCTGGTAATGAAATATTTTCTAATTATTATGCATCATTGGGCAGGTTAAGCCTGAAGGCCAAAAGCAGTTAACAGGTATTAATTATAGCCATTTACTTTTCTCTGAACTTTACTTGACATTTCCACAGGTTAAAATTGTTAAAGCCTCTATGCATTTGGTTCCTTCAGCTTCTTCCCTATTGATTTTTCTTTTAAATATACCATCTATTGTTTAATTTTTAAATTCTTGTGGCTCAGACTAGGAAGTATCCTGCTGCAAGTGATTTAGTCCAGGCTGCTAAGATTTCTTTATTTTCTGCAGAGTATATAGTAATTTGTGAAGAAATACAATAAACTTCAAAAATACTTATTAAAATTGGAAATAGGCAAGAAAGACTATTTTTATGCAGATATAGTCTAATTGGTCAATATCATTTATTTGGAAATCATAGAATACAAGAGTCCTTCAGAAATCTTATTGAAAATATGTATTCTGAGAAAACTCTTCATGGATCTCAATTTTTAAATCCATAGACATCTTTTAATTCAACTTTTCCACTAAATTTTGGAATTACTGTCAAATGAATCATTATAAATTAAAAATTGAAAAACAAAGAGCTATGGAGGACTTTGGGAAGTTATTGAGTACAGAAACTCTCAACATTTCCCATTTTATGTATCCTAGCCATACTGTCAAGAGAATTAGATCTCATTATCATGGGACTGAAGACTCTTTTTCCCCCAAGAAGATGAAGGATATTGATAGTTGATCTTTGTACGTATGATTTATGGAGAGTTACAGTGAAATGAAGCTGAGAAGTAGTAGTAATTTGGGTGAATTTTATTGCTATCATTTATGCCAAATAGACAAAAATAGTTATCCCATTTGAAGGGTAACACTAGAATAAAGCTGCTCAGGATATTTTTCTAATATATAAATATAAAACTAAAATATCATAAATGATTTTTGCAAATTAGGTAGTGAACAGTTCCATACAGATAGCATGAAAACCCTACATCTTTTTTAAAGCTTTTATTTAATGAATGCAAATTTCATAGGTGCAACTTTAGGAATACAGTGGTTCTTGCCCCCATATCTGCCCTCCCACCCACAGTCCTATTCCACCTCCTACTCCGTCTCACATCCCATTCTTCATTAAAATTTATTTTTAATTAACTTTATATACAGAAGACCAACTCTATACTAAGTAAAGATTTCAACAATTTGTACCTCCCTCCCACGCAATGTATAAAGTACTGTTTGAAAGCAAGTTTTGCTGTTAATTCTCATAGTACAACTCGTTAAGGACAGAGGTCCTACATGGGAGTAAGTGCACAGTGACTCCTATCGTTGATTTAACAATTGACACTCTTATTTATGATGTCAGTGATCACCCGAGGCTCTTGCCATGAGCTGCCAAGGCTATGGAAGCCTTTCATACTAAATACTAAATACTCCTTCAGTATTTAGACAGGGCCATAAGCAAAGTGGAAGTTCTTTCCTCCCTTCAGAGAAAGGTACCTCCTTCTTTGATGGCCCTTTATTTCCACTGGGGTCTCACTCACAGAGATCCTTCATGTAGGGTGTTTTTTTTTTTTTTTTTTTTTTTTTTTTTTTTTTTTCCCACTGTGTCTTGGTTTTTCATGCCTGAAATGTTCTCATAGGCTTATCAGCCAGTCCATAATGCCTTAAGGGCTGTTTCTGAGGTCAGAGTGCTGGAAAACCCTACATTTTAGCTAGGCTACTTCTATATATAATTGGTACTACATATATTCTATTTTGATATTTCCTACTTTTTCTACTTTGGTATTTGCCTCTTGTGATACATTGAATGTTGCTCCTAAACCTTGAGCTTCACCTTTCCTTATATCCATGTTCTTTGTATGTGACTGGTTCCTTACATTTAAGAGTCAGGGCATTTTTCTCTGGCCCGTGGCTTTAGGTTGGCCATCTGACATGGTTTGACTGGTGGAGAAAAGGCCATAAGTGAACCTGCATGCTACCCCAATCATGCCTAGACCTGATCAGCAGGTTTTTGTGGGCTCACAGATGCGTAAGAGCAAACCAATCTAACTAAACATATTGTATATCCATCTATCTGTCTTTTCTATCTATCATCTATGGAGCTGTCATCCATCCACCTGTCTATCTATACCAGTCAATAGTAATCTATTTCATTACCTACCTACCTATCTCTGATGTATTTATGTAACCCCTAAAGCCTTTTATGGTTATAGCTTGAAATATTTATCAATCTAGATTCCCCATAATGAAATAAGAGATATTTATCCAATACTTTCCTGTGGACTATGCATAGAAAATGGCATAAAATATAATGCAATGACCTAAAAGAGCATAGCACAGTCCTCCTTTAATAATGATACATTCTAATTTCAAAGCAATCATTGAATCTCAGCACCAATTAAAACAATATTTCTTGAGCACCTCCAATGGGCCAGAATGTGCTAGAGACACTGATTATGTGGTGGGCAAGAAATATATCACTCCCGCCATCCCAATTTGATGGAGAAGAATAGCATTGATTAATAAACACATGGAAAAATACATTATGACTAATTGAATAAGGAACATGAAGGAAAGTACAAATGCTATGGAATATTGCAGTATGGGATTCTTTTCATAAAGTGTAAAGTCAAAGAAGACTTGTAGCTAAATTTGAAAGAAAATTAGATATTAATCAGGATAGATAAGTAGGATTTGGAAAAGAGCACTTCAATCCAAGGAATAACCTGTATAAAGATTGTAAGAAGGAAGGCACATACTGTATTCTTAAAACTGAAAATAAAACAGAGTGTTTAGTGAATGTTGAATGAGGAAGAGAAGTCTGTGATGGGGCTAGACACGTATGCAAGGGACATAGCATATAGAGAGTCATGTGGATCACTTAAAACTCTGGGATTTATCCTTAGTTCTATGAGAAGTGGTTGAATGATTTCAAAAAATAGAATTATATTTTAACTTTCATTTTTAAAGATCACCTTGGAAACAGTGGGCAGATAACTGGAGAGGGAATAATAACTTATGGATGTTAGCTTGAAAGTGATGACAACAGATCAAGTGAGAAATAAAAGTGAACCAGTCCAGGGTTGTATAGGAATTTTAGAAGTCAACTTCAGAATTTTATGGTGGGTTGGATACTGGGGATGCTTAGATTAACTACTGTTGCATAATTAACATCCAGAAAGTTTCAATAGCATATAAAAATAGCTATTTAGCCCTCATATATTTGGATTTTTATATGTGCCGAGCTCAGTTAGACAATGGTACCTTGTGCCTCCTTGTTCGGAACCTTTACACTCCTACTTAATCACAACCTTGCTTTTATTTTGTATTTATTATTTTTTGATACTGTTATCCTTGTATTTACATATAACTAGATCATATCTTCTTAAAATATGAATTACTGTTTACACTTAAAAATATTCCTTAATAGGGGCCAGTAATATGATGCAGTGGGGTAAGCTGCTGCTTGTGACACCAGCATCAAATATCAGAATCCAATTCAAATCCCCATGCTCCATTTCCAATCCAGTTTCCTGTTCATGAGCCTGGGAAGGCAGAAGAGGATGGCCCAAGTACTTGAGCTCCTGCCACCCAGGATGGAGCTCCTGGCTCCTGGCTTCAACCTGTCCCAGGCCTTGCTGTTGTGGTCACTGGGGAATTAACTAGCAGAAGGAAGATCTCTCCCTCCCTCTCTCTCCCCCTCTCCCTCTCCCACCCCCTTCCTCTCTCTGTAACTCTGCTTTTGAAATTAATTAGTTTTTAAAATATTATTTAATATAGTTGAGCCTATGGCTAAATAAATGGTAAACTCTTAAAGCATAGGTTTATCTACCTATTTATATAATTCTAGAATATTTCTTCAAAAATTTGGAAGGAGTATATTGACTTGGCTTCTAATTGATTTTTTTTTTTTTAGATTTTATTTTTATTTATTTGAAAGACAGAGTTACAGAGAGAGGTAGAGACAGAGAGAGAGGTCTTCCATCTGCTGGTTTAACCCCAGATGGCCGCAACAGCTGGAGCTGGGCCAATCCGAAACTAGGAACCAGGAGCTTCTTCCAGGTCTCCCACATGGGTGCAGGAGCCCAAGGACTTGGGCCATTTTCTACTGCTTTCCCAGGCCATAGCAGAGAGCTGGATCGGAAGAGGAGCAGCTGGGACTAGAACCGGCACCCATATGGGATGCCATTGCTTCAGGCCAGGGCTTTAACCCGCTGTACCACAGTGCCGGCCCCCTTTGATTGTTAATGTGTAAATCTATTAGCCATTTATTAAGTAGTCACTCCAGGAGTCACTCTTCCAGGTCCTGGACATTCAGAAAATTCCAAAACCTTATCCCCACTATCATGTAACTCAGAGTCTAGATTTCTCTTCTAGGAAAACAATTATGCACATTTCAGAGTTTAAATTATTATTAACATTACTCAACCATTATAAAAGTCACATTTAAAATATACATTTGCAAAAATAATTATTAAAATGTAAAACCAATAAATGTGAATTATGTAGTCCAAATGCAGTGGACTCTGTCCACGTCTTCTTAGCGATCAGTTAACTTCATTCCAAACTGCTGTACTATGGTTAATTTAAATTGAATACCTTTTCCCATTCTGTCTTCCACACACATACCTGTGCCTTGCTTTTGGCCCATTAATTGCAGCTCCCAAAGACCAACATTCAGTGAGCAGTGTTAAAATTAATTTTATTCCTCACAAGCAGCTCAAAAATTACAATGCAAGAAAAGAAATAATTTGACAAATTCTATATAAGCTCCCACATGTCTACTAATTCCAGGCATTATATGAGCATTGTGAAGATCTTTAAAGCTAATACATGCAAACAAAAAGAGGATTTTATGGATTTTGATTGGAATTAAACAAGAAAGTCTTTCTGGAAGAGATTTTATAATGAAAGAACAGCATTCTCTGTTGTTTCATTACAAGTTATTATTTAACATTGAGATTTGATACAGAAATCATACAAGAACTTGTTTTTGACTATTTTTAGTTCTAAAGATATAAAATGAATTAAGAGACTACTTCACCTTTGATTTTTAAAGAAAAACTCTAAAACTACCCACATTCTAATGTTATTTTATAACACTAAATGAATAAATTATATCTACAGAAAAATGCCAAGTGCATAAGCTGGTTTGAATATTAGATTATGTTAGGAAATCTTGCCAAGTCTGAGCTTGATGCTTTTCCCAGCCAAAACAGTGGGAAGGTTTGCAGAAATTATTTTTGTTTTGCATATTTCAAATTCATTTGGTCTCAAATATCCAAGTAACTGAAGCTAAATTAGAATTTCTATCCATGAAATGAGTGCTGAAATGATTTAAAGTCTAGTAAAAATGTGGGGTAAAATTTAAAAAGAAACATTTCCACAGTTAAGCTTTGGGACTTGTTTATGCCTCTAGACCAAAGTTTTCTGTTTCACTTGCTGTCTCAGTTTTGAAAATAAAGTTATTCCCATAATCAAATTACATGTTAAAGTGAAAATGTCATATTTTAAACAAAATCATTGGTGTTCTAGATTTCATCCATATTGTAATTTCTTTTTAGTTAAATCTTCATGAGGGATGAGAGGAAAAACACCTTTTTTGGTAGGTGAAGCTTCTAAAATTAGGGAATTTTTATTAGCTGGTGTTTGAAGGTTTATTTTAGGCTCATAGGACAAAATTTCTGTACCTTAGCTGGTAATTTCACACAGATGTATACAAAAAGTATCTTTTATCAAATAATAGCTCCCTGTAAGTCACTTTACCAAGTTTACAGGTGGTATTTATAATGTTAAACACAATGAAAATTATTGTAGTTCCTTAGCAGACTTTAAAATCATTGGTAACTCCCTGCTTAACTATTCTTTGCTCCTTTACCAAAAGTTTTTTCTTATTTTCTTTCTTTCCTCGAGGTACCGTTTTCTGCCCGCTTTCCAAGCTCTGGCTGTTAATGCTGCAATACCTTAAGGCCATCCTCTTTTCTACAAAGTAGATATTATCAAACTTTACATTTTATATAACCTGAGAAATAAAAATATATAGCCATATTTTTCTCTCCATTTAATTGATTGCTATTATACTTGGCATAATTTTATATATAGTTATTATATGGATTTCATTTCTGTGAAGTATTTTCTTCTACCTTTTATGTACCTTTACTGCTTGTCTTTTTTTTTTTAATCAACATATGGGGTCTTTATATACAATGATAATTATCATTTTGTCTTTTGAGCTCCTTGCAAATTTCTCTTTTGTTATTATTGTTTTTGTTGTCATTATTTATGATCTCTGCTGAAAAGAAGTTTTAAGATTTTTAGATAGGCAATCTGTTAATGATTTTCTTCTGTTTGTGGTTTATATATCTTTCTTAGGAGGGTCTTTTCCAATCTCCAAGATTGAAACTGTTACTCTACTTTTAAACATTTTATGGCTTTGTTACTAATTATTCTGAAATTTAATTTGTGTATGGTGTTCAGTAGTTAAGGGACCAACTGCACACGTTTAATAGGCCAGTCTTTATCTGCTAACATTAGTACACACACACCCACTCACATCTGTCCCCCTCCCTCCCCCCCCCCCCCCACGCAGATTTAACTCTTCTGGACTTGCCAGATTTTTCCAGTGATCTAATTGGCTACTCCAGTGCTAACATACTGATTGTATTTCACAGCTTTATAACATGTTTTGATATTTATTATGACAAGTATCCCTCCCAAATAACTGTCTAAAACCATAAAAATCCCGGTATCAGTTTGGTTAGGAAAATACTGAATTTATAATTATTTTATGGAAGTTGGTTGTCTCTTCAATGTGGAGTACGATGACTCTTGGCTGTGTAATCATTCCTATATTTGAGATTCCCTGTTCACCTGCCTATTGATGATATTTTAATATAGATTACTATTCAATTATTGGGAAATATGAAACATGCCACTGAGTTTTCCACTTATCTTTCAGGTGTGGGGTCTTTTGTATTTATAGTCACCTATGACAATGTTCTGAGTATTTTTGGCTCAATTTCCATGATTCCAAGGTTTTTTTTTTTTAAGACTTTATTTATTTGAAACACAGAGTTGAGGTGGGGGTAGGGGAGGTGGATCTTTCATCTGCTGGTTTACTCTAGACAGCTGCAATGGCCAGGGCTAGTCTGGACTGGACTGAAGCCAGGAGCCAGGAGCCAGGAGCCAGGAGCCAGGAGCCAGAAGCCTGGAGCTTCTTCTGGGTCTCCCATGTGAGTTCAGGATCGTAAATACTTGAGTCATCTTCTGCTGCCTTCACAGGTACATTAGCAAGGAGCTGGATCAGAAGTGGAGCAGGTAGGACATGAACTTGTGCCCATATGGGATGCCAGTGTTGCAGGTGGTAGCTTAAAACTGCTATGCCACAGTGCTGGCCCTGGTAATCCCAGTTTTAACCTGGGTGCAAGTGCATTGCTGCTGCGGTATTAATAAGACTCACTTGCTATTTTTTTTTTCAAGGGCCAATTGTAACTTCCTGCATCTATTGACTCTGGCTTTGAGAGTTGTCATGGATTGTTTTTTTAAAAAGCCACTTTTTGGTAATTTTCAATGGAATGGTGGTTACCATTCTTGTCACATTTTCAGAAGAATTAACATTTTTTTTAGAAGCGAGGTCTTGTGAGATTCAGTTTCTGTATTCGTAAAGCAGGGATGAAGATACACTCTATAACAGGCTATTTTAGTTATTTAATTTATTAGAGAAAGAGAAAGAAAAGGAGAGATGGAGAGAGAAAAGGAGATACATCATACTCCCATCCATTGGTTCACTCCCCAGATACACACAACAGCTGAGACTGGTGAAGCCCAAGCCTGGAGCCAGGAACTCAGTGTCTTCCACGGTGGTAACAGAGACCAAACTGCATGATCCATCACCTGCTGCCTCCCAGGGTGTGCATTTGCAGGAAGCTGGAATTAGTGATATAGCTGGGACTCAAATCTAGGCATTCTGCTATGGGATGCGGGAGTTTCAACCACCAGGCCAAAACCTTTCCCCCTACCTGTGAGTCATTTTGGAGTTTAAATGAGACACATTTATTTTAAACTCTTACCATAAGTACCATCAATATATATCAAATAATCCCCTTTTCTTTAACTTAACAAAAACTCAAGTAATGGCATGAAAAACATTCTAATCCAAGGGTATGGGAGTGTGGTTCGTGCAATGTAGATCATATTTTGAGAGCATTTGAAGTAGCTGAAATTTCTTAGGTAAGGTCTGCTACCAGAAACACTGCAGGCAGAATGACAGGAAACTGAAATTCAGTGAGCATTCCAGATGCATTTGGCCCCATGGCTATAATTTAATAACAGCAAGAAGACATGAGAAAAATGGTGTTGAGGTATTCCCGACCAGTGATAGTAACACTGTGCTGTGAAACCTCTTTGCTGTGGTGTAGCTGCTGGAGGAGCAATTCATTACCTCAATGACATCTCAGTGCTGGTGGGTCCCAGTGCAGCAATTAAAGCAGCAACACAGAAATGACCACGAGACATCTGTACCTCAATGTGATGACATCATAGAAGCAGCTTATCACACTCATGGTTGATTGTTCTAATTAAAATCTAGTTTTCAAATGTGATTGTTCAATTTGTCATCACTATAGAATGGTTGCATGAGCTTTTCAAAATGAAAATCTTATTATGTGTAACTTTTGCTTCTTTATCAATTCTTAAACTCAGAAGTGAATGCATTCAAAAAATGGAGGCTTGTAGCAGATATGATTATGACCATTACCAAAGAGAAACAGAGAAGGTCAGTACTAGACCCTCATAATAGTGTGGTAGGTGAGGAGAAGTATGGACCTATGATGGTTTTTTTTTTCTGGATTTTAAACCATTATTTTCCTCTCTAGTCTGTAATGCTGCTTTTCATGTTCGTATTTTGATGTACATGAAGGTCATTTGCTCTGATGCTAAATATTGCACATTCTTTCCTAGCAGAGTTGGCATCCGAAGCAAAACATAAATAAATAAAACAGAAAAAGAAGTACCGTACGTGTCTGGAAGCATATACAGTGAATTTGAAATTTCAAGGACATCTTAGAGGTTCCAGTGACTCACGAAACAGGGATATTAGCCAACTCTGATGTAATATTTTATATGAAGGGCTTTTCATTCACAAAGGTCTCAATATGTAACAAACTTAACTATCCTAAGGCATTCATTTCATCCTCCACGAACTAATGGTGTGCAAATCAGATTGGATGGACCTGAGAAGTAATTTAACATTACAGCAAGTGTTTACAGCAACTGAGCTAAGCAGATAAAAAAGAAAAAAAGACTGTTCTTTTGAAACTACAGGGGAAGGCTCTAAGCAGGCAGCCACAGAGATCCAGCTAAGCTGACTGTGTCCAGGACTCCCCGCTGCAGGGACACAACCATGGGCCAACTATATTTGCTAACTACACATTAAAAGTTATGAAATGTTTATTTTTGGCTTCTTGGGCTAGTGAACGCTAAAGATCATATCTGTAACCAAATACGCTTACCAGTCCTCTCTACTTCAGGCCTTCTCTGTAACCTTAGTCTGTGCAAACAAACTCAGGTTTATCCATTTATCCCTTTTATAAGGGAGAAGAGATTACCATTCCTTATCAGTGAGCTTCTATAATGTTGAATTATATACAGCTGGCAACATCAGAATTATTTTAAGCCTTATGCTCTTGTGAGACTAATATTATGAGGACCATCTGTCTGCCTCTTGGAGACCACAGTCTTACTTCTTCCAGTTGAAACAGTCTTTCTCTTTGGAAAAGAGCATGTTAGGACTATATGAGAAACTACTGATGTCAGGTTTTTAAATTGTATTAGGGAACCCTCTCTGTTCTAACATAGCCTATGTCCTTAATAGTGTAGAATACAGGTAAGCCATCTAGCTAGCTGGAGAACTTTGTGTTAATCCATCTAGGCCTCAGAAGAGAGCTTTGTACATTTGAATTAACATTTAATTTCCAGAAATATTTAATTTGGCTTTCTGTCATTTTAATTTTGTTCTGTATTCTATTCCTAAGGCCAGATTAAGTCAAAATATAATATGATAGAACATCATTGGGTTGGTTTTATGGAAAAAGCCAGGGGAGGGGAGATGTCATTGAAAAGTATAGATTATTACAAGTAAAATGAAATTTCACTGCCTTCAAGTACATTTGGTAAATAAGGATTAGGATGACAACATTTGCCTGTGCATATTTTGATTAATAAATAACAGTACATTGTAATTTCCTCACAATTTGACATCTCTGTGAAAGCTACGAGGTAGCACAAAATTTAAATCATCTTTTTCTGACATCTAAGACAAGTGAAAACTGTTGGAATATGTAGTTCTCAGTTTTAGGGAAGAGGAAACATATAACGTCTTGACCAGGGACAACATCTTTGCTAACACTGGGCTAAAGATGAAGTTATTGTTCTTTGTATGTTTTTTAGTACAAATTAATTAATTGATTTTTTCTTTTTCATTTTAATGATTTTAATGTATATTTTATTCGTTTTCATTTTTCTTTTCTCTTGTTTTCTAGATTTTCTTTTATTGAGCCCTTACTATATAGTCAGGCAATATACTAGGTATTGAGGTTTATAGACAAATAAGACAAAGTTTTTATCATCAAAAAGCTAATAGTCTACAGAAATAAAATCATGCATGATTATTTTATAAAAAGTATGACTTTTATCAAATGGTCTTATTCCTTTTCTCTAAGGAACTAAAAAAAATGAAATCTCAAGTCATAAAATTTATCACTTGGACATTTGAAATTACTATTTCAGGGTCACAAATTTAACACAGGGCTGGAGACTAAGCACAACAGCTCCAGTGTCCAGTATGCTGTCTCTTCCAAATATCACATGCTTGAAATGAACCTTTGTGGTTCACAAGCTAGTTCATGAGTGGTTCATAAGTTGAACGATAGATAAAAAAATATACACAATGGAATACTACTCAGTCATAAAAAGAAGGAATTCTTGTCATATGCAACATGGATGGAACTAGAGGTCATTATGTTAAGTGAAATAAGCCAAGAATAGAAAGATAAGTATATCATGGTCTCACTCATACTTTGAAAGTAAAATAGTTAATCTCACAGAGGTTGAGAGTTGAATGGTGGTTACCAGAGGCTGGGGAAAGAAAGGGGAGCAAGTATGTAGAAAGGCTGATTGACAGGTGGAAATTTATAGATAAGTAAGAGATTCTTCTGTTCAACTGCATAGTAGATTGACTACAGATAATAACACATGGTTTTATAAGAAAATCAATAGAAAGGATTTTGAATGTTTTTTTCATAAAGAAATGAGAAATGTTTGAGGAGACAGATATTGTTACCTGATTTGAACATTATGAAAAAAGAATGTATGTTTTGAAACACTATATGGTACTCTCTCTCTCTATATATATACATATATGTTTTTAATATATATATAGTTTTTAATGTGTCAGTTAAGAATAAAAATAAAATAAAAACCAAACATCCTGGAATTGTTAAATGGCTGATATTTGAATACTGATACATAGTATGGTGTTACATAAACTCTTCTTCCAGATCCAACTTTAGGCAGTTATGCAGCAATAATTAGAAGTTGCAGCAGGGGCAGGCATTATTGTGAGCCCCTCTTAAAGGGTGAGAGAAGATCCATATTGGTTTGGGCGGCATGAGTAGTTAAAGAAGATAAGGAACACTGCTTTTGTGAAGACCAAGGATACTACTAAGGTGGACCAGCATTAGTAATACTGCAGAGAATGGCACACCCCAGTCACTAACCTCTTAGAGGTCCACTCAAAAAAGTCCATTATCAATTTAAAAAGAGCACTTATTGCATTTTTTTGCCTTAAATTCTACTGAGAGCTCATCAATATTTTAGTGCTATTTCATTTTATTTTCACAATTATTCTGTGTTGGTACTCATTATCTTTCTCAGAATACCTGTGAGGAAAATAAAACTCATTGAGGTGAATTAAATTGCTTAAGACCACCAAATTTAGAGAAGATTTAGTTAAATCTGTTTGTCTCTAGAGTTCAGATTCTTTCCACTCTGTGACAATGCCTCTCTAAAGTCTTGTATGCTAACAGGAAGGGATAAGATTTATTGAGATTTAATTTACATACCATAAAATTTACCCATTTAAGTATGTAGTTCAGTAATTTTAAAAATATATTTACCGCATTGTGTAACCATCACCACAACCTACTTGGAACATTTAGTGCAAGAATGGTTTGTGCTTAATGACTAATTTTGAGTAAGTGAATCAAATATAGGGTAGGAGGCAGAGACTCAAAATAAAGCTTGCTTCAGATATTTTGTCTTGAGTTAAGACTTCAGATTTCTGTGAATAAAGAATCATTTGTGAAAGCAGGTTATATTAGTAAATATATATATATATATGGAAAGTTAAAATCCTTTGCTTTAAGTGACCTAAGCTTTCTTTGTATGCCAAACCATATATTTATTCAGTCTTTGGAAATGTATAAAGTTGAAACTATTTCTCATATTCTGTGTTTCCTTGAATTATTATTTTTGTGATATCCTGAAGAGATATGTGAGACAGTAAATATTGAAGAACACGAATGTAACAACTACTCAGAAACTTGAAAGCTGTATCTCCATTCTAACCAGAACTTTAAACTACCTGTTTAATGAAACCCATTTATTTTATTTTCTCTGAGACACACTTTTTTTTTTCATCTATATAACATCTTATCATTTGGAGAAGCAGTGTTTCCTTCAGATTTTCTCTAGGTGAATTCTGACCATTTTTGTCCAAAGGAAGCAATGGAATATGGTAACTGGGACACTTTACTAGCCACATGATGTTGGGACAGAAGGCAGCTTTCTAAGCCTATATTTTGTGTAAATAAAATTAGGAACCTCTCCATTTTAGGGTTTTGGGTGTTTTTTTTTTTTTTTTTTTTTTTTGACAGACAGAGTCAGGCAGTGAGAGAGAGAGACAGAGAGAAAGATCTTCCTTCTGTTGGTTCACTCCGTAAATGGCCTCTATGGCTGGTGTGCTGCGCCGATCCGAAGCCAGGAGCCAGGTGCTTCCTCCTGGTCTCCTATGCAGGTGCAGGGCCCAAGCACTTGGGCCATCCTTCACTGCCCTCCCGGGCAGCCACAGCAGAGAGCTGGACTGGAAGAGGAACAACTGGGACAGAATCCGAGGCCTCAACCGGGACTAGAACTCCCGGGGGTGCCAGCGCCACAGGTGGAGGATTAGCCTAGTGAGCTGCAGCGCTGGCCTTGTTTATTGTTTTCAAAGTGGAGATGACACCTGTACATCTCAGGGTCATGATGAAGATGAAATGAATTAATTAGTAGAAAGCACACATGTCTCCAGTTTAGCCAATTGTCTTCAGTAAGCCTGAATTTCTTTTCTCTCTTTTGCTGCCTCCTTTTTTGTGTACTAAAATGTTTGCTTTGTAGGCTCTTCATGACTTTAAAATAGAGCTGTATTCATGATGTAGAAGTCGCATGTGTTTGGAATTTGAAGGAAATGTTACACTGTGGGTAAACACAGGGACAAGGACAGGGTCCCATGTGCGGTCTCAAACACATATGTGACCCTGGGTAAATTATCTAACCTCTTATAGCACTAGTTTTCTCCTATTAAAACAGAGAAAGCAAGAATATCACTTCATAAAGTTCTTGGGAAGATTAAACAAAATACTGCATTAAAATAATTTCATAAAGGGTTTGGAACACTGTTAAGCCTTCAATAAATATTAACTATTAATCCCTACTGCACTTTCTCAAGTTGGATTCACATATTCATGCTGAATTCCCAAAGTTAGAAATAGTTGTTTTTCAAATAAAATGACATTTGAAACACAGATACCCAGTCTGATTGAAAGTAACTACCAAATTAAAGCCAGTGGTGCATGAGATTAAGGATCCTTACTGGAACTCTTTAAGTTAGGATAGGGAAATATAATTTCTAAGTTGTGGCCAACTCATTTTATTTTCAACATTGTGCCGGAGACAAGGAAAAGCAGCCAACACTTCTGAACTTTCTTAAATTTTCCTTCATTTTTCATATTCACCAGTATTAACAATGTTTTGATTATGTTTTATTATACATTTGTTGAGAGGGATGATTTACTATCTAAGTGAATAAGATTGCCCAGTCCATGGCACATTCATTTTGTATAATTTTAAGTGGCAGCATTTTAAGGTAGCGTTTTCTCTAAAGTTGTGTTGACACAATTGACGCTGACTATATTAAAGACATGAGAGGAACTGTATAATGTTAAGTTACAAACAATGGTGATCACAAATTGATGCTTCAAGTGAAAGAACTGTTTTAATAAAGAAAAGAGGAATCAATCTCTACAAAATGTAGGGAGAGATGGTCTGTCCCAAATATTTCCAGGTGGAAAATATACCATCAAACTCGCACTCTGGAGTCCGAGTTGTCAGGAAGCCCGCGTCTCTTGTAAAGTGGGAAGAAACCTCTCCACAATTCTGCTATTCTCTAAGCTTAATGAAATGCTAGCAGGCTGCCCTGCTGTTCTCCGTATCTTATATTTCCAGGCCTTGCCACCTGTGCAACAAAAGCAAGCAATCTATTTAGAAGAGTGTTTTTCATTCTCTTAACTCTGAAGGTCTTTATTCTCAGCATGAGATTATTGCAACAACTTAACAAGCCGTGTTTTCTCCCCCTATTTTCTTTTATTTTCTTTTTGCACCTATGTCCTTTTAAGTCCATTCAGGCCTTAGGGAAACATTTAGTACTTAAGCTTTGGTTTTTCAAGCTCAATCGGGTAGAAAATCTAACACAGAATGTGTGCACAAACGATAGCTCTGCACAATAGGGACGAACAAATAGCACAAAGAGAAAGGAAGAATATGAGTGTTCAGGGAGCAGGGCTGCACTTGAATTCAATTTTCCAACAGCCGACCTGATGCTTTCTCCCAAGATTCCCAGGTTTCAAATTGGTCATATATTGAGAGCCAGTTACCTGGACAATGGGGGGGAAATGGCAGTTGGTAATTACGATCGTGGTTTCTAGGTTGTTAGGAGACTAATATTAATCCTGAAATTGTATGAGGAATGTGTTTATCTGGCCATAATTGTATAGTCTTTTTGAAAGCATTACTAGCAATGCTAATTTAACGCAAATCACCCTGGGGGAGTATTTTTGAGCTAGCAGGGTTGCCAATTTATTGGCTAACCCAGGACACTTTCTCCAGAGCAGAAATAGAAACAAGAGACTCACCAAAAGATACAGGTATATATTTTCATTTTCTGCCAGTTGTAAAGGTTATCAGAACATGTATTACTCTTTGAAAAACATAGCGCCTGTGCTGACTGGCTGGCAAATAAGTGTGGCTACTACTAAGTTACATGCAATGAAAAAGTGTAATAGGACATTAACTCTATGAGATAATGAAGCTGTTTTCAGAAACCACATTTAATTTGAAGAAATACATGAAAATGTCTTTCACAGTTAAGTATCTATGTAAGAAAATTATTTATTATATTCTGTCAATCCTCAAAACCAAAGTATATGTTATAGATACTATGTTGTGCTTCATTTTATTTTGCTTTGTTGCTGTTGAGAGAAAAGAAAATCCCACAAATCCCCCAAATGTGTTACATTTTAGAAACAAGACAAAATAACCATAAGTGTTTGCTTAAGCTTGCTTTTTAGGATTATTTTCATTCTATTCAATGAAAGTTACTTCATTCCTCCTTTTGTTCTTCTCCAATTATTTGCTTATTTTATTATAGTTTTTTTTGATGGAAAAAGTCAAATTTTGCCATATTTGGAAAAATCATTTTTGAGATTTATAGATAGTATTATAAAATAGATTTTTTTCATTGATTTGGGTGAACTCTCTAGTAAATATGATTGGTTAGGGGTTAATAGTCTCAAAAATTGTGTAGCTCTTAGATTGAGAGAGAAGTAAACAAATATTCTCAAAAACTAAATTTACTTTATCAACTGACATGATTATGATATTCAGATTATCTCTGTCACTGATTCTGATGATTTGGCATTCGTTGGTAAGCAAACATTGAACATGTGGGTATAGAGCATTAATATAACCACAAAAATAAACGATCCAAACACTGAATATATTCAGAAAAGCCTTCCCCCCTCAATGCTCTAAAGTACATTAAAGTTGTCAAAATAGTTTCCAAATGTCAGTGGTTGAAGATTTTATTGCAGGTTTGTTTGAAGGGAGTTAGGTAATATTTCAAACCAGATGGCCCTTTTTGGAAGCAAAAGTGCTTAAATACTAGGGAAGGTAGCAGTGGTCCAGTTTCTTATATGTTACTCATTCATGGTATAGTTGGATTCTACTATGAGCCAAATTATTAGAATCAGTTACATATTCATCAAAATGGAAATAACAGTTTGAATCTACATCTGGGGTAACACAAAGAACTATTACAGCAATTTGGTGTAATTATGACTTACATTCCTCTTTCCAGCTTTCTGAAAGTGTATTTCACTTGTTGACACATGACATTATCATTCATCTGGTCATAAGTGCTAGAAAGCTAAGAATTATATTTTACAACTTCCTATCACAATGTTTAACTCAAATGTCTGGCACATTAGCTCTTGATTTTTTTATGATACAGACTTAGTTCCTTATCTTCTCTCAGTGCAATGGCCTTTTAACCAAACTCCTGTCCCCACTCTGTAAACTCCTTCCTATAGTCGACACTGCTTCTAGAATAGCCTTTACAAAATACAGAAATTGTTTCCTTGATTATGAACCTTGATGACTCTCCATTGTGTATAATATCAGGTACAACTTCTTAATGAATCCCCAAGATCCTGAATCTGGACAAATTTGTCATCCATGCTCATCATCCACTGACTCCCCCATGGGTCTTACATGTCTGCTGAAATTCTATGATTATATTCAGCACTTTATCTCTGAGACTTGTATTTGCTAAACTCTTATTTTTCCCAGATTGAGTTTCCTGTCTTCTAAGCACGGGTGGTGTTCTAAGTCTCTCTCCTTTCTGGTCAAGGACTTTGATTCTTCTTCTTTCTTGAAAATTTAGTGGTAGCAAAATGTACTTAAAAGCATAGATTTAGGGTTCAGACTGACTGCAATAAAATCCTGATCCCATTATTCATCAGTTGTGAGAATCTGTTCAAGTTATTATATATTCTTGTGTCAAGTTTAACTTCTTCATTTATAAGATGTTTGATTATAGAACCAATATAATTATATTGTGGTAAAGGGATGAGTTAATGCATGTGAAGCAGCCAGAATTATGCATGATATACCTTCAACACACTTTAGAATTTCTTAGCAATTATAATTAAGTTCTGAGTCTCAATTACCTAGGATCCTGTTTATCAGTGACTCTCTAATAAGTGCAGACCTATTAAGGTCTTAATGACATAACAATACAGTATTAACAACATAGTATTCTCTATTCTTGACAATAACACAATATTCATAATATAGTATTTTCTATTTATGATAATGTTTTCTCTAAATAGCTTTAACATTGCACAGCAAATAAATGATAATTTTGTGGGAATTCTGAGCAGTATAATGATTTTTAGGTAAGATTATTGAATGGATCTTACTTTTAAGTATTTTCTGAAGCCTTTCTTTCTTTCTTTCTTTCTTTCTTTCTTTCTTTCTTTCTTTCTTTCTTTCTTTCTTTCTTTCTTTCTTTCTTTTTGACAGGCAGAGTGGACAGTGAGAGAGAGAGAGACAGAGAGAAAGGTCTTCCTTTGCCGTTGGTTCACCCTCCAATGGCCGCCACGGCCGGCATGCTGCGCTGATCCGATGGCAGGAGCCAGGTACTTATCCTGGTCTCCCGCTTTTCTGCTTTATATAAAGGTAGACACTGAGGACTACAAAGAAAGAATGGAAGAAAAAGATAAGAACTTACCAAATATTGTAGCCACAAGTTTTTAATCTAAGAATATTTCTGGAGTCAGTGTTGTGACATAGCAGATAAAGCCACCACCTATGATGCCAGCATCCCATATGGGCACTGGTTTGTGTCCCAGTCACTCTCAATCTAGCTCCATGCTAATGTCCTGAGAAAATCTGTAAAAGGTGGCCCAAGTGTTTGGTCCTCTGCCACCCACATGGGAGTCCTGGATGAAGCTCCTGGTTCCAGGCTTTGGTCTAGCTCAGCCCTGGCCATTGCAGCCATCTTGGAACCAGATGGCTTTTTCTTTTTCTCTCTCTGTCTCTTCTGCTCTCTCTCCCTCTCCCTCCCTCCCCCCTCTTCCTTCCCCCTCCCTCCGCCCTCTCCCTCCCTCCCCCCTCTTCCTTCCCCCTCCCTCCTCCCTCTCCCTCCCTCCCCCCTCTTCCTTCCCCCTCCCTCCTCCCTCTCCCTCCCGCCTCCCCCCCCAACTCTTTCAAATAAATAAAAATCTTTTTTTTTTTTTTTAAAGAAATATGTTTCTGTGGAAGACTGGACTTCAAATCTTGTGGAAATTCAGAGAAGGCCTAACATGGATTTAGGATGGTCATTAAAACTTTTTGGAGGCATGGTAAGAGTGAATCATTGTTGGTAGGTAGAATTAGACTACGAGAATAAGAGACACAGAGGAAAAGCAGAATATAGATTGCAGAGGACATCTGTTAGTCTATTACGTATAAGCATTGTTACCAGAAGAATTTTTTAAGATGCCTTTCAACTCCTATATTATTCAACAGTCTCAAGCTAAAATACCCATTCCAACCTGTCAATTGCTTTCACATATCAAATGGTGGAATCAAATGGGACCACAAAGGGAAGAAAACTGTGGGCAAAGAACACTATAAAGAAGATGTATTCATGTTTTCTTTCTTTGTTTTTTTTAAAATATTTATTTTATTATTTGAAAGAGTTATAGAGAGAGGTAGAGCCAGAGAGGGAGAGAGAGAAGTCGTCCATCTACTGGTCCACTCCCCAAATGACCACAACAGCCAGAGCTGAGCTGATCTGAAGCTGGGAGTCAGGAGCTTCTTCCAGGTCTCTCACATGGGTGCAGGGACCTAAGGTCTTGGGCCATCTTCCACTGCTTTCCTATGCCATAGCAGAGAGCTAGATTGAAAGTGGAGCAGCCGGAATTCGAACTAGTGTCCATATGGGATGCCAGTACAGCAGGCTGGGGCTTTAACCCGCTGTGTGACAGCACCAGCCCCTCATGTTTTCTTAGTGATGGATAGAGAGGGTAAGAGGAAAGGGATAAAGAGTCCATAATTTATTGCCAGAGGTCCATTTTAACTCTGAAATGATGAGTCTCTGATAGAAAGATTTACAATACTATACTTGGATTTTTCTGGCCATATATTGAGTTTTTGCTTTTCAATTCAGAAGAATCTTTGTATGATTTTTGTTAAGACTTGCACCCTCTTGAACCAACGGCAAAAGGAAGACCTTTCTCTCTGTCTCTCTCTCTCACTGTCCACTCTGTCTGTCAAAAAAAAAAAAAAAAAAAAGACTTGCACCCTCCTCATCTCCTGAGGATGATCTATCAGCGCAAAATAACTCTGGCAATGAGTACTTATTTCTAAAGGATTACTGAGCAACTTGGGTGAAAGAACCTTTTATGTCCGTAGCCATTGGCAGGCCTTCAATTGACAGGAAATGTCCCATATTCCATCATTTTCACTAAAATGTTTGATTTTCAAGATATATCAGTGGTTGAAGGAATCATAAAAGTCTTCCATGATTTTGACCTTATATATCATTTTATTTATACTGTGAAGTTTACTGCATCAATGTAGAGAATGTCTTTGATGGTATAATGGCAAAATCACACTGCACTGCAATTTTCTTTCAAATGATATTCTGATTTTTCTTTAAGCTTTCTTATTATTTTGCAAATTAAAGTAAACTGATAGTCTAGTATTACACATCTGAATATTCTATTGTAACATGAATAATACTAGTCAAATAAAGCAGGCAAGGTTCATGAACTCTTTTCAAAAAGAGGGAAGTTACTTTACACAACATTTTTTTAAAAAGATGTTTATTATTTAAAATGTAGAGAAACAGAAAGAGGAAGTGAGTGGGAGGGTAGGGAGAGAGAGAGAGACAGAGAGAGAGAGAGAGAGAGAGAGAGATATTGACTGATTTTCCATTCACTGGTTCACTTTCAAAGGTCTGCAATAGCAGGGGCTAGTCTAGCCAGAAGCCAGAAGCCAGGAACTCTATCTGGATCTCCGACATGGGTGGCAGGAATCCAAGGTCATCATCTGTTGTCTCCCAGGCATATTAGCAGGGAATTAGATCACCTCCCTGTATCACAATGCCTGCCATCACACAACATTTAAATTAAAAGAAATAAATACAAATATAAGGCTTCCCACTTTTCCATACTTGAATATAGGATTTGAACTGTTTTCATGATAGTACATAAAATAGAAAGCTTTTTGACAGGATAGGTTTTTAAGTCTGATAGCCCTGGATTGGAAGTCTATTTCCATTCATATAAAGCTGTAGGTTCTCAGCTTTGTCATCTGTGAAAATAGGATTAAGGTGAGTCAATATGTACCACAAAATACTTAGTAAGTAGCAATTGTCAGTGGAGGTTGGATGGGACTGACATATATGCCCATTTACATCTTCATAATTTATTTTGTGGTTAAGGAATCCATTTATGAAGTCATGTGGTTTTCCAAAATTTTTTTTATTCATTTGATCCTCATGGTCTGAACTCGGTGAGTAGAGTGGATTGCAACTAGAAACCTATAATACAAATCCTGATTAAGGCCCCTACTTAAGTGTTCCCACTTAGGGCCTGGACTCTCTGTGATTAACACACAATTATTCTTAGGTGTTTAAATTTTAACTGAAAAGTGATCCCTGTTAAATATAAGAGTGGGAATAAGAGAGGGAGGAGATGTACAATTTGGAACATGCTCAATCGGACTTGCCCCAAATGGTGAAGTTAGAATCATGCCAGGGGATTCCAATTCAATCCCATCAAGGTGGCATGTACCAATGCCACCTCACTAGTCCAAGTGATCAATTTCAGTTCACAATTGATCACACTGATAGGTCTAAGAGTCAAAGGGATAACACAAACAAGACTAGTGTCAGCTAATACTAGCTGATAGAATCAAAAAGGGAGAGAACGATCCACCATGGGAAGCAGGATACACAGTAGACTCATAGAATGGCAGATGTCCTAAATAGCACTCTGGCCTCAGAATCAGCCCTTAAGGCATTCGGATATGGCTGAAGAGCCCATGAGAGTATTTTAGGCATGGAAAGCCAAGACACCCTGGAAAAAAAAAAAAAAGACCTAAATGGAAGATCTGTGCGTGTGAGATCCTAGTGGAAAGAATGGGGCCATCAAAGAAGGAGGTACCTTTCTCTAAAGGGAGGAGAGAACTTCCACTTTGACTATGACCCTGTCAGAATAAGATTGAAGTTGGCGAACTCAAAAGGCTTCCATAGCCTTGGCAACTCATGACTAGAGCCTAGGGAGATTACTGACGCCATAAACAAGAATGTCAAATTGTTAAGTCAACAACAGGAGTCACTGTGTACTTACTTCTCATGTGGGATCTGTCCTTAATGTGTTGTCCAATGTGAAGTAATGCTATAACTAGTACTGAAACAGTATTTTACACTTTGTGTTTCTGTGTGGGTGCAAACTGATGAAATCTTTTCATAATATATACTAAATCGATCTTCTGTATATAAAGATAATTGAAATGAATCTTGATGTGAATGGAATGGGAGAGGGAGTGGGAGATGGGAGGGGTGTGAGTGGGAAGGAAAGTATGGGGGGGGGAAGCCATTGTAATCCATTAACTGTACTTTGAAAATTTATATTTACTAAATAAAAAATAAATTAAAAAAAATAAGAGAGCAAACTTCATTGATGTACCCTTTACTTTTTTGTTTCATGTGGCCAAAAGCCTGTGGACATGTGTTTCTAGTTATTAGAATTTAATGACTTTGGAATGCAATTAGTCTTTCCATATCCTTATCAGTAAAACTGAAGTAATAAAAAAAAAAAAAACCCTGGCACCAACTATATGGACTTGGGATGAGTTTATATGAGCAATAGCAAACAGCTGAAATGCTTCCTGTGTGTCAGTTACTATTCTGTATACTCTACATATATCAACACATCTGTTCTCCCAAAAATCTTCTAAGGCAGGCACTACTCTACATCCCAACATGGCATGTTCAGCATCTTCCTTTTATCATTCATGTTACATGTATCAGCAAAATTTGCAAACATAGTTATTTATGACAATGTTAAAACTGGGGCATGGACTTAGGTAGTCTGAATCCATACAACACTAATGTCTCACAGATTTTGACAGCATTTTGCAAATGGTAGATAGCTGAGTGTTGGAATGATCAAGCAGACTTTGGCTTTCTACTTCTAAATAAGAATAGTCTAGATGGGTTGGGGCTTTGCACTTAGATCCCAGTGAGGGAAGGAGCCAAATCTGGTTTTCTTTTATATTTGGCATTTGAGGAGGCCATGAAATGCAGTCAACCTGAGAATAGGTATAAGGAATGTGAAATTAAAAAGAAAATTTTATATGCAGCAGAACTAGAAACGTGTACCTGTTTATTCATCCATTCACTCATTTGCTATCAGATATTTTGCTAATTGTTGGGAATGCAGAAATGAATAAGGTATGGTTCCTTGTCTTAAAGTGGCTACTGTCTGGTAGGAAAGACAGTGTTGGTGGTCATTCAGCCATCTTTTATTAGAATTTGAGTGAGTCACCCAATTCCTCTAAACTTCTGCTCCTGCATTTAGAAATAAGGATAAAATCTACAAAAGTTCTGTGATTGTTATGAATGGAGTATTAAAAACTGTCTGAGACAAACCATTATTTAATAAATAAGAATTTTCAAAAAGTTCATGAAAATATATATATAACAAAAAATTTTGCATGAATTTCAGACTTTTTCTGTACAAAATGAGCTTATCTTTTAATTACATATTTCCATTAACTTTTTGAAGTACTGTTGTGACTGTCATGCAGATGGAACTAGGAGTTGAAGTTGGGGAACCATGTTGCACACTCCAGGAAGAAGAATAGGGAGCCAGGGATATGTAATATCAGGTTTTCACATAGAAAGTTCACCTCGGTAGCAAGGTGGAAGCTGGGTTGCTAGGAGCCTAAGCTGAAGGACAGGATCTCTGGTAGGAAAGTATTAAACGAGATGAAGAGGGCCTGAAAGGCAAAGAGAGGTTGCAGGCTTGGAACAGAAACAAAGGAAATTTTGGAGAGAGGATAAATTTTCATATAGTTTATACAGGGTTATATTACAGAATTATAAATGGAATCAGGGAATATGAAGCACAAAGCAACTACTTTTAGCAGACGAATCCTATTTAGAGCTTTTCCCCTGGTTTTGAAGCTACAGAAACATAGATATCTGGAATGTGGAATTTTTGACTTTGAATCCTCTCCTTCCTCACTTCCTGAAGGTCAGTAGAGGTCACTTTATTTTGAACATTTGAACACCCTTCCAGAACCCCTTACCAGCTCATTCCTTACCATATTACATTTTTATAGTTTCTTCCTATTCTTTGTCTGTCTCTCCCAAAAATGGAGAACCCAGAGTGTCTTTTCCTGAATTTCTGATATTTAGATTTTATATTAACACAGAGCAGAGATTCGATTAATGTTTGCTGTGTAAGTGCGTGAGTAAACATATGAGAGCAAAGAAGTTAAACATGCAGTCTCTCTTGACTGACAGGCCTTGAATCCTGACTGCATCACCAATTATTAGAAGGAAATCAACCTGTTAAACCTGTTTTGTCATATATCATAGCGCAGCAGTGAAGTTAGGTGACACAACTATGTGAAAAGTGCTTAGCCTTCTCCCGAACATGTAAGCATTTAATTAAACAAGAGTTGCCACTATTATTTTCAAGACTGTTATCGTAAAAACTGCTGAACTTTTAAATCCTGGCCATTTTTCCTCTTTCTTCCACCCTCTGCTGCCCATACTTGCTTTACAAAATTGCGATGATAGAACCAATGATTTTAATAACTAAACTTGCTCAACAGTAGAATGGATATTTCTTTTTCCTTTATTAGTCAAGCATGCAACCAAAGCCCCAGGATATTATCTCTGTCTGCTCCTCCCCTCACCCCCTTTCCCCTCTTCTCCCCACCTCTCTTCTCTCCTCCCCTTTTCTCCCCTCCTCTCTCCCCTCCTCCCTCCCCTCCTCCTTCCTTCTTCTCTTCCCCCCTCAGGAAATAATAAAGAATTTTAAACGTTTTTTGCAATCTGTTAATAATAAAGAAGATTGGTTCAGTAGGCAGCCTGAGACAGAAACAGCTTGATCTTACTGGAAGAATAGGTAAGAACTGTCTTCAGGGACTTAGATCTTGATAAGTGGGAGTCACTGGGACAATTGGGAAGTAGTTTTCACAGTTTTGTTTTCTTACCAACTGACCAAACATGAAAGATGAAACCCAACATGTGTTCCTCTTTATATACTTTGCAGTATCTTCCAAATAATTCATTTGATAAAGTACACTTTTTGCTTTTTTGTTAAACACATGGTCAGGTTAGATTTCTCTGTATTAGGAGACTTAATTTACCAGTGAACTATAGCTTCAGGTTGGCCATCTGGAAAAATAAACTACTCAACAGCCATGTAATTTGTCTTTTGTCTGGTTTCAGGCAGTGGATTTTGGGGGATTAGTATCGAGCAAATAGAAAGAAGGCACTTTTCTGGCTACTTGAAGTCCTCTCCTTTTTCTTAGGGCATCTTGGTAAGTTACAAGTTAACAAATGGTTCTTATTCCTATAATGCCTTTGTCAATACTATGTATATATGAACCTAATTTCCAGTAACACAAAACAGCTTCCCTTTTCTGCTTGGAGAAGCAATGCCATATGGACTAAAGCCCGAGGTCAGAAAAAAGCATATTGCCTGGAATGCAGGCCAACATAGCAGCTGTGCCCTTGTACCAGAAGGTGAGGGGGTGGCAGGAGGAGACTTTTCTCTCTCAGCCCATAATGCTTCCTCCCAGTGCCTCCCTAACCCACCAAGCTACTCACCTGGATGTGTGAGATATGTCACAGGAGACAATTCCTATGTCTTAATGAAACTAATTATAAATTTTTCCTAAAATCTAAATACCAGGTTGCCTTTATTAGACCTCAGCATGTAAGAAGTAAGGCTTGGCAAACCAACATGAAAAACCCTGTGTGTTCAGATAAACACCATAGTTCCCAATATCTTCTACTTTTTATACTTCCAAATACTGTTGTAGAATTGTTCTCCCTTGATTTTGATGAGAAAATAACTTTAGGGACCTCTTCATAGTGATTAAAACATGGGTTAAGGGGTCTGATAGGCCTGAGTTCCTGACCTGGTTCTGTCACTTATTAGTTAAGTGACCTTGGCTGAATTACCTGACCCTCTAAGCCTGAGATTTTGCATTTTATATAATGTGGACAATATAAGTAATATGGAAAAATATGGAATCCCTTTCCTTTGGATTGCGGTGATTACATGAGATCATGTAAACATGGGTTTGGCAAAAGTACTCAATACATTTTAAAAATCAAGTCAAGTAGGACAAATTTATATTTGTTAGGTTTATACCACATATTCCCATATAATATGCTAGGATTTTAATGCAATTATTATACTCACTTTTAAGTTTCTTTCTCTGCTAGGATCTAGGCACAGAAATTGAAAGATCTCATTTCTATGATACAGGAATTGCTGAAACTGCTGGAGGTTAACTAGTATTTCCAAGTTCACTTGTGAAGCCAGGATTGAAACCTGGATGCTCAGCCTCTTTGTTTTTAACAAAATGCTAAACTCTTGACTGTAATAAATGGTACAAAACTGTATTAGATTGCCCTTTTTGAATTGACTTAAGTTGAATTGACTTAAGAATTCCATACAGTTTCTCACAGTCTTCACAGAACAATAGCCACCATAGGAATAAGGACCTTGCTTATCTTCACTCAACCTATATGGTTAGCATCTTTACTGTAGTCCAAAAGAAGCCAGTACCTTCAGATATGTCACCTTCAAAGAGGATACTATCAAAGCCAAAAGCTGTTATGTGCTATTCTATATTGACTTGACAGGGCTGCCGTAATGAAGAACCACAAACTAGGGACAAAAATAGTAGAAGCTTTATCTCATAGTGCTAGAGGTAGAGATCTAAAATGAAGTTGTTGGTAGGACTTATTCTTCCTGAGCGTTATGAGGGAAGGCTTTTGGCTATTAGGTGGCCATTTTCTCTGTGTCTTTTTACATTGTCTTACATCTATGTTCTTCTATGTGTCCAAGTTTCACCCTTTTATAGGGCATCAGTCATATTGGATTAGGGTCCACCCTAATGACCTTACTTTAACCTGATTACCTTCATAAAATTGCTGTACTTTAAATAAGATCTGAGCAACTGGAAGTTAGGACTTCAAAATATGAGTTTTTGAGGGGGGTAAGAAGCATAATTCAATTCAAAGAAAATTTATTAGTGGGAATATCCTTGCTGTTGCCAAGACCAAGTGTGTGGGCTGAATGGGAATGAAGAGCACCTTTAGCTTCAATCTTTAAACTCAGCACCATTTTTGTTTATTGCTTTCCCTCTTTTACTCTGGCACCTCCCATCCCCACACCAATAAATGCTAGGTCTTTCTATGCAAATTCTTTCTTAAAAAATGTGGTTATTGATTTGAAAGATAGAGTTGAGGAGAGAGAGACAGAGAGAGCAAGAGAAAAATCTTCCATTCATTGCATCCCTCCCCAAATGGCCAGAATGGTCAGCACTGGGCCAGTCTGAAGCCAAGAGACTGGAACTCCATCTGGGTCTCCCACATGGTGGTAGGGGTTCAAGCAGTTGCCATAATATATCTTCTGCTGCTTTCCCAGGCACATTAGTAAGTAGCTGGATCTGAAGTGGAGCAGCCAGGGCTCCACTTGAGCAGGCTATGCAATTAGTTTTATTTGACACTTCTGCCTTCTACCTCCTAGGGAAGGCCCTTGTTATTTTCTCTCTCAAAGAATGTTGCTTACCCTGAAGCCCTTCTCCTCAAATGTCTGTTCTTTATTGTGACAATTTGCCTAAAGAATGCCAGATGAATGTTTCTCCTTTTTTTTTTTTTTTGTTTTTGACAGGCAGAGTGGACAGTGAGAGAGAGAGACAGAGAGAAAGGTCTTCCTTTGCCGTTGGTTCACCCCTCAATGGCCGCCGCGGCCGGCGCACCGCGCTGATCCGATGGCAGGAGCCAGGAGCCAGGTGCTTTTCCTGGTCTCCCATGGGGTGCAGGGCCCAAGCACCTGGGCCATCCTCCACTGCACTCCCTGGCCACAGCAGAGAGCTGGCCTGGAAGAGGGGCAACCAGGACAGAATCCGGCGCCCCGACCGGGACTAGAACCCGGTGTGCCGGCGCCGCAAGGCAGAGGATTAGCCTAGTGAGCCGCGGCGCCGGCCTTTTTTGTGGTCTTTTAAAACAATAGCTAGTGGCAAGATTCCCTCAGCCTCAGCATGATTGACATTGTGAAGCAGATAATTCGTTGTTGTGGAAGTCTGTCCTGATCAATGTTTAGAATCATCCTTGACCTATAGCAGATTCTGGTATCACCCCTTTAGTAGTAACATTGATAAATCTATCCAGCTGATTGGTGGTATGGGCATATGACATGGTCTGGGGGGCCAAAAAGGCTTTTGACTGGGAAGTAGCTAGAGAGTGCTTGTATCTTGAATTTAAAAGAACCTCATTAAAGGCAAGGACCCTTTTATTGTTGCCAGAAGAAGTTGTGTCTGCCTAGAGTTACTCCAGTCATATTGCTGCTGTGAATCAAAGCAAAGCTACCATACTGAAAATGGCAGGCTGGGAGGATTAAAAAGAACCTCAGTCCAAGATGACACTATGAAGCCATTGAGCTATCCCAGGATGGTCTTTTGCTGTAGACTTCTTACTATGGGAGATGTTAGATGCTGTTATTTTTTAAAGCTCAGCGTAATTGGGATGTTCTATTAGTTGCTACAGACAGCATCCTACATGATATATATCCAGCAGGGCAATTGCAACAACTTCCCTTTCTATTCCATTCTATGTGTTTCAGCTAAGAAGCTTATTTTTAGGCATTGAGATACAAATACCTAGCTAAATGTGTTGTTTGCATTGACTCTCGAGTATTGGTAAGGGATTTCTGATTATCTATACAAAATATCTTACACTTTCCCTTTAAGCAAGAACAAACATGGTGGGTCCTGATGGTGAACTCAGGAAGTGTATGGTCTGGCTGATGTATTCGGCAGAGTTCAATTGCTGTAAATATAAAAAAAATGAAGCCTTGGGCCTTGGTATCATTGGTGATATATTAATCATTTGAGGTATTCCAGATATAGATAAATCAAACTCCCAAAGTGTGGCTGTGCCTCATTATTTTCATTTTGTTACATTTCAGCAGTATTTGATACCACTGATTATTCCCTTTCCCCAAATCTCTCTTTTCCCTGAATTTTCTGACCTTGCATTTCTTTGGTTGTTTTATGATATTTCTCATCATTTTTTGCCTTCATTGCTGTCTCTTTTCATCCTCTGAAGTAAAAATGTTGGAGAAAGATGTTTTGCAGTCAGCTATATATTGCATAATTGTATACATAACAATCTATGTTGTATAATGAAGTGCATATATCAATGGTTCCTACTTTGTTCTACTTTTTTTTTTTTAAATGAGGAAAACAGTATCTACTGAGCTGCTATTCCACATGGAAAGAATGAGATAATATATGGTGGGTTGTAGATACAAGAAACATTTCTTCCAAGTCACTTTCAGATTTCATTTTTAATAAATGTTGACATTAAAATTAATAACTTCTTAAAATATCAACTTCATCTTAGAATGTGCCTCAAAGATGTTCTATTGATCTCTCTTTGATTTCTTCTTCGTGTCCTACAAGACAATTCTATTCAATTATTTTGTTCTAGTCTTAAAATAACATGCCTACATGAAACCCACAATTTTACTTACTCAGAAATACTATCATGTCATAATTGCATTATTTTAACTAATAGAGTGTCTTTCATAGCTACATAGCTTGCTAGATTTAAGTACATACATATAGCATGTTAAGCATTGTCGCCTCTGGTTGGTCCAGTTCATAGTCTACCGCTTATTATGGGAAGTTGTATAAGCTCTTTGAGACATTTTGTGCCTATGTGAGTGTAGTTGTGAGGCATAGGAGTAGTACACATTGCGAGTGATACATTTATTAGGGCCATAATGAATGCTGACAGTACTGTTTTACTATTAATAATGAGGTAAACAATTTGATATAGAACAATTTCTTGCATACTATCTAAAAGTTGATGTAATAAGTTACGTATGAAAAATATCAAAACAGACAGGCAAATGGAGAAAGAATAGCAAACATTAATTTTATGTGCAATAACATGATCTGATAATTTGTCTTGTATTACCATGTGTCAGGAACAATCTGAGCCTTCTACTATATTGAACCCTTATCAGAGTAATGGATATAGTACTAAGCTGTAAGAACATGCCTTGCCCTGACACTTAGAAGTCATTTGACCTTGAACACATCCCTTAGCCTTTGTTAGTCTTAGCTCATTATCCACAACAATTGGATAATATCGCCTACTTCACTGAGGCACTGGAAGAACACATTGTTTTGCATAGATCACAAAGACTCACTTTAGCTGAATGGTATCCTGGCTGGAGCTCAGAGATTTTCCCAAAGCCTGTTGTGTTTGGGGGCCTAAATACTTGCTACCAGCTTCGTGAAAAAGATGGCCACTGTGGCATCTCTCAGAGCCCTCCATGTTAGTCCAGACTGGAAAATCTTAAAGCATTGGTGGAATCTAGAAAACACTCTGCAAAGTATTTAATATTAGTTTTAGGAGTCTGGGAGCAGCAAATGTATATTGAAGACAGTTCACAGATTTTCAAGGAAAATCTCGATTACTCTAAAAGTTGACTATCATCTTAAAATAAGCACAAGTCATCTACAGCCAATTCCACACAAGAGCACCCCAGACCCCCAACCTTTGTTATTCCTTATCACTCACTGGCATTAGTGCCATTTTGGATGATCGAAGACCTGATATTTCCTGATCTCATTTGACATTTCTGGTATGATAAGCTTTATTTAAATGAAGAACTGTAGTTCTGTGAACTGTTTATCAACTCTTCTATATTTAATCCAGAAAGTATAATATTTGAGACCTACTTGTTCCTGTCTGAAGTTGAGTGTTCTCCAGGAAGCCTGGCCACCATCTGGAGCTCAGAGTTTCTCACCCTAACTATTGATTCTCCACCCAATGTCTACTGAGATACACAGGGCTTCAAGATGTTTTTAAATCCAGAAGGTAGTCCTGCCCTCCTCCATATAGCTAGAAAAGATGCTTAGAAAACTACATCTTTGTTTGCATTAGCAGGAGAATACCATGGGTATTATTGCTGCCACAAGCCCACAGTGCACTTGGAGTGAATCTTCAGGGGGAAAATTTCATCCTGAGGTGTGAAAAAGAGTTTCTGGAGGGAGTGAGATTTGTTTAAAGCTGTATACTGATTGATTCCTCATATGGCACCGAAGGTAGGGGGTTTGTGGGCAGCAGGGACTGAAAGAATAAAAAGCCTGCCTTTCTTGTATGTGCTAAAGCCTGTCACTTCAGGGCATGTGCCTAATTATTTCTCTTTCACGCATGAGTGCCCTGTTTGCTGAAGGTGTTGTGAAAAGTTGCCAAGAGATAAATTCAACTCTAAGAGATTCATTATGTGGTTCAGTGTTTATTTCCTTGGCACTCCAAGATCTATAACTTGGAGCTGAACAGCTGTTTTCTGGTGCTTGAAAACAGGAGCATTTAAATATGTCTTAAACATGTTATTGAGAAAATGTACACAAAATAAGATGCCTTTCTAGCGTTAGGGAACCCATAAGAAGAAGGAAAAGCAACTTCATCATTGACTACTGCTAACATTTATTGTGTGACTGGGATAGTGTTACATTCCTTCAGTGCTGGTTATAAAGATTATAATTAAGTGGGAAGTCTCAATAGGCTTCCGACCAATTCAAAAGCATTTTTCCTTCTCAGGTTTCAACTATTGCCTTCCCTAAGTGGGAGTTGGAAAAGCAAAATAAGATCTTTGAAGCCACACAATGTCGAGTCTGTCTCAGTCAACTGTGTTGTAATATACTGACATTATAGTAGGTAGCAGGATAATTCATGTCAGAAAGAATACAATTCCACATTTCACTTATCCCGGGGAGCAGGATGTGTACCACTACTGTTCTAGGCAACCACTTCCTCCTGACTGGAGAACGTGATGGCAGGTCCACTGACATCTCATTATGTGATTGTTGTTTTTAGCCCTTGTTTATACGCCTGTGGAACTGTGGTCTTCCTACATATTACTTGTTGAATATTATGGTTTGCAGTGAATTAAGCCTGTGATTATAGGGTGGATTGAAAATATTTCTTTTCCAAACCTGAAAAAAAAAAGGGAGGAAGGAAGCAGGGGGATTGGAAGGGGAGAGAAATATGGTTATCTTCTTAGAACTGTGCCTATGAAATACATGAACTCTGTTCTTTTATATTAATAAAAAGAAAAAAGAAAAAGTAGTGTTAGAATGACTATTGAACACTTCCAGTTTATCAGTGTAATCATTAAAAACCTAAGCATTTTGGCTGGTGCTGTGGCTCAATAGGCTAATCTTGTGCCTATGGTGCCGGCACACGAGGTTCTAGTCCCGTTCGGGGCGCTGTATTCTGACCTGGTTGCCCCTCTTCCAGGCCAGCTCTCTGCTGTGGCCCGGGAAGGCAGGGGAGGATGGCCCAAGTGCTTGGGCCCTGCACCCGCATGGGAGACCAGGAGAAGCACCTGGCTCCTGCCTTTGGATCAGCATGGTGCGCTGGCTGTAATGCACCGGCTGCAGCAGCCATTGGGGGGTGAACCAACGAAAAAAGGAAGACCTTTCTCTCTGTCTCTCTCTCTCACTGTCCACTCTGCCTGTCAAAAATAAATAAATAAATAAATAAATAAATAAATAAACCTAATCATTTTAACTCAAGAGGGTAAGCTCAAATGTTCCTCTTTTCTTTTACTTATACCCCTAGCAAGCCATCTCATGGCTCCTACAATGACAAGCAGCCTTATTCCCCAGAATGTGTGTGAATGGGAAGCCAAGGTAGTCACTGGGGTTGGTGGGGGGAGGAGGGAATTATGATTTACCTATGAAGCATGCATGTTTGTCTTTTGGAAAGTCCTTGCTTTGTCTTTGGAAATGAATATTTCTATGTTCCTCTGAGTCATTGGAAAAACAAGAAACCATAAGAAAGAAAAAGACTGCTGCATGTCTTAGTTTAAGAAGAAAATAGATTGTGGGAACTTCCCTATAATTTGTGAAATTAAAGTCTATAGCCTCAATTACTCCTCTAAGAAAATTTCTTAAACTCCTTTTGTTTGCCATGGTGCCCCTTTCTTTTGAAACAGAGAATTACAGCTTGGAGTCAATTAGCTGGAGGAAGAGCCTACTCTATATGGCTCTCAGTTTTGAAGATTCCTGATATAACCTAGTGGAATCATGTTACCTTGTGTCCAGAATTATTTGCCAAGACCTGAAGGTAAATTTGTTTAATGAAGGTAATCACTTTGTAGGCCTCTGCACAGAGTCCCATTTCAGACCAGGGTCTAAGACTGCAAAATGCCAATGCCAGGCTGACCATGTATTGTGCTAAAACCTTACTAAACCCTTTAATTCAAAAGGGTGAACTGAAAAGAGAGAAACGAAGGGAAATTGTCACTTCCTTAAAACTGATTGATGGTTGAGAAGGATCAAGGGAAATTTCAATAGCTTGGAAGCTGGTCCCTAGGAAAATAATGAATAGGGCCTGGAAAAAAAAGAAAGAGAGCTTTTCTGATTAACTACCCCTGTGGAGAAAGTCTCTGACACTTGGCTTCTTTTGATGAGATTACAGACTTCTGAGACTTGTTCCCACCAGGAAGGTAGACATGGTGAAAGAACATCCTTCTAAGTAGGCAGGGAACACATTCTTTGTCCCTGGGAAAAGTGCACTATTTTGCTCTCTGGAATGACTTGATCATGTCTTCAGTTCTGAGTTCAGAACCACTGTAGTCGAAGATGAGGCTTAGGTTTACCAAGAGAAGTTCCTATAACTCCAGAAAGTCAAAATTGTTGTATCTTTAATCTTTATATAATTCCTCAACACGATAGAAAGAACTTAGTTGTTCTCTTTCATTTCTTGCCTTTGAGATTGCTCAGGAATCCAAGTTAACATTTAATGGATTTGGATACTATAATCTAAATAATCATTTCTTTACTGTCTTCTCAACTCTCACCATATCTCTATGCACCAATTCATACTTGACAATTGAAGACACATAAATGTTGGGCAGGATTTTAGAGATAAATTTCCCAGTCTAAGGAGGAAGAGCTATTCCTGACAGGTCTTTCTTAAAAACTTCAATGTCAAGGAACCTTCATGGTTGACCTCAAACCTGTTAGGTATATGCTGTCCTTAATCCACCATCTTCCACATATGAGTATGCCCTCCCCTCATTTCTTTGCTTATTATAACCTCAAGCATTTTTCTTTTTTGTTTTGTTTTAAAATTTATTTATTTATTTGAAAGAGTTACAGATAGAATAGAGGAGAGAGAGGGAGAGAGGGAAAGAGAGACAGAGACAGAGACATAGAGAGAGAGAGAAAGAGATCTTCTATCTGCCGGTTCACTCCACAAATGGCCACACGGGCCAAAACCAGGAGCCTGGAGCTTCCTCCAGGTCTCTCATGTGGGTACAGGGACCCAAACACAGGCCATCTTCTGCTGCCTGGGAAATGCTTTCCCAGGCACATTGGCAGGGAGTTGTATTGGAAGTGTAGGAGCCAAGGCTTGAGCTGGTACCCATATGGTACACCAGCGCTGCAGGCAGTAGTTTTACCTGCTATGACACAATGCTGGCTCTAAACATCTTTCAAGATCCAGTTTAAATCCTACCATTTCCCTGGACTAAAGATGATCATGCAAACTTAAAAGTCCAATAGAATCATAGACTTTTTTTTTAAAAAAAAGATTTATTTATTTATTTGAAAGTCAGAGTTACACAGAGAGCGAAGGAGAGGCAGAGATAAGAGAGAGGTCTTCCATCTGCTGGTTCACTCCCCAAATTGGTCACAAACAGCCGAGCTGTGCCGATCTAGAGCCAGGAGCCAGGAGCTTCCTCCAGGTCTCCCGTGTTGGTGCAGGGTCCCAAGGACTTGGGCCATCCTCCACTGATTTCCCAGGCCATGGCAGAGAGCTGAATAGGAAGTGGAGCAGCTGGGACTTGAACTGGCATCCATATGGGATGCTGGCATTGCAGGTGGCAGCTTTATTGTCTTCACCACAGCGCCGGCCCCCAATCATAGACTCTTTGTCAGTTAAAGCCACAGAGAATGTGGAGACCTTCCAATATAGTCTCCCTATTTTGCAGTGGGAACTGAAAATAAGGGAGGTCTGATTAGAAGCCAGTCCACATATTATATTTGATGTCCTCCTTAACGCAGTCTTGAACAATATATTTTTTAACATTCCAGGTATGTCTGTATTATTTTTCCAAGTTGCAAGCTTCTGTAAGGCAAGGATTATCATTTCTATGTCTGTATTTTGCATGATGATTTGTACAAACTGGGTTGTCCTAGGTTCTGTGCAATAAAACTTTCTATGCTACAGGAAATATTCTATAATCTTTCTGTCCAAGGTAGCCACATGTAGCTTTTGAGCCCTTAAAATGTGTTAGTGTAACAAAGGAATTGGATTTCTAACAATCATTTTATTTATTTATATTTAAAGTAAATAGCCTCATGTTGCCAATGATCATTGTATTGAACAGGGCAACTGTCATTCATTTGTTGCTTCACAACAAATTAATAAGAATTAAGGTACATTTGTTTATTTTATGTTTTTAATGTTATCTGACTTAGAATAGAGGTCTACGGATGGAAGAAGCAGTCTCTTACCTCAATTAATACCTCCAGGAAGATGAAAGCATTTGTACAACTTCACGTGGTCAATTACAGACAGATCTGCCCTGGGACCCAGGTCTGCCTATAGTTTTTCAGTGTGTGTGGGGGTGTTCAGTGAGGCTGAGAGGACAGAGAGACAGAGAGAATGAAAGAGGATTGTGGATAAGAAGAAAAGAGAGGAAGCAGAGAAATTTGTTAATACCAGAGAATGAATATGAAGAAAGGAATAAAACTAAAAAGCTCATTCTTGTTCATGATTGCAAGTGTAAATTAAGAATTCCCTTTTATCCACAAAGCAGTGTTACTGTAATAAATCAGGAACTATTGCATAGGTGTACCCAGGATTACACAATGAAGAGGGTTCAGTGATTATTGAACCATGACAAAGTCCTCATGCTAATGAATTACATTCCTCAAAACCTTTGTCACATCAATCAAAGGACTCTATCTCTGAATGGGCACGGAATGCTAACATCTGGTTCACCAAATAGATATAACAGTTTCATCCAACCCAAAGCCTTAGTCAACACTTTATCCCTCCCTGTTGTCGGATGATCCGACTTTATCCTTTCTCTTGCCTTGCTGCTGCTCAATGAAGGAGAGAACTCTCTGAAAGGTGTTGAATTGAGTGGCATCTAAGAGATCTGGGACATAGAAAGCATTATTGGAAGCAAATGATTTAGAAGGCTCTGAATACCCACTTTCTGTACAAAGTCCCGATAATCTGAAGGCCTTCAGTAGCCTTCTGAGAGAAGATTGTGAAGAGACTATAAATTACCAATAAATAAGAGAAGTAGCTAGTTCCCAAAAGCTTGGTACAGGATGCTACATTTTTTTTGTCATTTCATAGTATTTTCTATTTCATAGAAGAAAGGAAAAACAAAGACTAATATCTGTAACATTATGATTTGTAACACACTTTTTTTTATTTCCTTATATCTTTTTCCATTCTGTCTGGGAAGTGAAATGACAGTAGGAGTGTGTCAGAATATGTATGAGATATTTATTTTGTTACAAACTCAGTGTTTGCTAAGTTGGGTCAAAGGCGCAGTAAGCATTTATTTTGCATCTTCAATGTTACTTTATCTGCTGACTTGGCATTGTTCTCAAAGTCACAGACAAAGGTTAGGATTCATTCATTTTTAAAATTGTAAGATGTGGGTCAATCACCAGGTCCTTCCAAATCTAATTATCTGTCTCTTCTTTTACTTGATTTATTTTTTCTGATTTCCCTTATTTCTTATTAATATTGTCACCCGTCATAATCAACTGCATTTGATATCTGTGGGCTGTTTTGGCTGTCCCTTTTCTCCTATATTCTCTCCCTAGATGATTGATTCATAAAGCAGGTTGTCATCCTATAATGTCTCACATCTGCCCCACTCCTTCCTAATTCACTGTCTCTACTCTGAACCAGATTGCTGTTAGCTTTCTTTTTCCTGGAATTAGTACAAGATATATACTTCCTTTAAATAGTTAAAGATCAGTACTAATTGTATTATTCTGCAGCTGAAAAACTTTCAGTAGTATGAAATAATTAAAAGAAGCAAATGAGAAAAGGGAGAAAAGAAAGTGGGACAAGAAGAAATGGAAGAAAAAATAAGAGGAAGAAGAGAAAAAGTAGAGGGATGTTGCCAATGAAATAGAAAAGATAGCTAAGAACTTTACTGTGTATTAAAAATTGAACATGAAGTTGTGGTACTTCAAAGGATGGTGAAACTATGTTCTATGCAATTGTTGTGAATAATTGCTTTAAAATATTTGTTAGATTTTAGCATTGCAATGTATACCAAAATAAGATTCAGACCAATCAAAATGTTGAATGTAAAAAAATGAAGAATACTTGAAAAATATCAGACATAATTTTCTAATATCAAGATTACAAAAGTCAAGGTATAAACAAGGTCAAAGAATGAATAAACGGATCTGGCTAAAAAGCCCATGAGAGTTTCACAGTCATGGAGAGTCAAGACACTGTGGCAAAAAAAAAAAAAAAATGAACTAAATGAAAGATCTCTGTGAGTGAGATCCCAGTGGAAAGAACGGCCCATCAAAGAAGGAGGTACCTTTCTCAGAAGGGAGGAGAGAACTTCCACTTTGAATATGGCCTTGTCTAAATAAGATCAGAGTTGGTGAACTCAAGAGGCTTCCATAGCCTTTGCAGCTCATGACAAGAGCTCTGGTGATTATTGACGTCACAAATAAGAGTGTCAATTGTTAAATCAACAACAGGAGTCACTGTGCACCCACTCCCCATGTAGGACCTTTGTCCTTAATGTGTTGTACTATGTAAATTAATGGTAAAACTACTACTCAAACAGTACTCTATACTTTGTGTGTCTGTGTGGGTGTAGTCTTTTGAAATCTTTACTTAGTATATACTAAGTTGATCTTCTCTATATAAAGATAATTGAAAATGAATCTTGATGAAGAATGGGATGGGAGAGGGAGTGGGAGATGGGATGGTTGCAGATGGGAGGGAGGTTATGGGGGGAAAAGCCGCTATAATTCAAAAGTTGTATTTTGGAAATTTATATTAAATAAAAGTTGAAAAAAGATTGAATATAATGAAAACATTAAAATCTAATCATCAAATATATGACCAAATTCAAAAGCAAATGATCATCTAGTAAAAGCTATTTTCAAAGTGTGAGTAGGAAGAGTGTGAATGTCTTTAAAGAATCAAAATATCTCAAAATCATCAGGGAAAACAAAACACCAAATAAAAATTTGGCAAAGATTATGGAAAAGGAATAAGAGAGGGAGGAGATGTACAATTTGGGACATGCTCAACTGGACTTGTGCCAAATGGTGGAGTTAGAAACATGCCAGGGGATTCCAGTACAATCCCATCAAGGTGGCATGTACCAATGCCATCTCACTAGTCCAAGTGATCAATTTCAGGTCACAATTGATCACACTGATAGGTCTAAGAGTCAAAGGGATCACACAAACGAGATTAGTGTCTGCTAATACTAACTGATAGAATTAAAAAGGGAGAGAACAATCCAACATGGGAAGCCGGATACACAACGGACTCATAGAATGTCAGATGTCCTAAACAGCACGCTGGCCTCAGAATCAGCCCTTAAGGCATTCAGAGTTGGCTGAAGAGCCCATGAGAGTATTTTAGGCATGGAAAACCAAGACACTCTGGAAAAAAAAAAAAAAGAAGACTTAAATGAAAGATCTCTGCAAGTGAGATCCCAGTGGAAAGAACGGGGCCATCAAAGAAGGAGGTACCTTTCTCTAAAGGGAGGAGAGAACTTCCACTTTGACTATGACCCTGTGAGAATAAGATCGAAGTTGGCGAACTCAAAAGGCTTCCATAGCCTTGGCAACTCATGACTAGAGCCTGGGGAGATTACTGACGCCATAAACAAGAGTGTCAAATTGTTAAGTCAACAACAGGAGTCACTGTGTACTTACTTCTCATGTGGGATCTGTCCTTAATGTGTTGTCCAATATGAAGTAATGTTATAACTAGTACTGAAACAGTTTTTTAGTATTTTACACTTTGTGTTTCTGTGTGGGTGCAAACTGATGAAATCTTTACTTAATATATACTAAATCGATCTTCTGTATATAAAGATAATTGAAATGAATCTTGATGTGAATGGAATGGGAGAGGGAGCGGGAGATGGGAGGGGTGCGAGTGGGAGGGAAATTATGGGTGGGGGGAAGCCATTGTAATCCATAAACTATACTTTGGAAATTTATATTTACTCAATAAAAAAAGGAAAAAAAATAAAAATAGGTACATGACCTGAAAGATGAAAAGATAGCCATCAAATTTATAGTATTTTTTCTCTGTATTCTGTTCCATTTTTCATGTTTATATATCTCTCTCTTCAAGATCTGTCATATTTTTCTAGTTTATATTTTGCCTTGCATTTAATAATCTAATCCACTCACCATTTATTTCATGTTCTCTCTAAGATACAAGTGTGACTCCAGTAATATTTTCCCTGCTTCCTAGACTGTAAGTTCTCTGTGGTTGGGAATGATAAGGTGCTCATTTTCCTACACCCTGCCACATGTGGTGAGTGTATGGAACACAATCTTCAGGATAGGAGAGGTAAAGGGGGAAATCAGAGAAGTTTTGAGAGTGGAGGTATCCTCTGTAGTTAGCCTAAAAGAATCAAAATATTTTCAAGATACTATTAATTTTTCTTTTGTGGATCTCCTTTGCATTGAACATAGCTTAGAGGCAAGGTAACGCGGCTTAAGAGAAAGGTTCTGAAGAAAGACAAATGAGCTGACACTATCAATCAGTTAGTCACTCTCAGCTTTGGTTCCTCATCTATGAAATAGATTACTGATTACAACTTGCAAGGTCATTGGGAAGATAAAACCCATGCTTCTAAGACTATCAACATTCCATTTCTTTCTTAGGACTTAATTTTTCTGTTATTTTAGGAGGAACATAGTATTCCTTAGCCTGTTATTTCTGAAGTAAGGTAAAAAATGTGGTGTAATGTGTGTGATAACACCTTGTAACATGGGGCAGTTTCTAATGACATAAAGTACTATGAATTTAATTTTTGGTAGATACTAAGTATAAATGTCTTATTATGATTTTTCAGTGAACATTGAATGGAAGTGATGTTTGGATGAGTCACAGCAGGTTGAGATAAAAAACAAAACTAAATGTGAAAAGGATAATTAAATTTTTAATGTGTTGAAATCATTTTTACTTGGGCCATGCAAAAATGAGTTTGAGTTTCAGCTTTACTACCATCTCTGTGCAACCTTGGGTAACTTACTTGCCCTAATTAAAACTTGGTTTTTCCACTTTTCAAGTTGGGATTAATAACCCTCTCACAGCAGGGGCATCCCCAGGACTAATGAGATAAGTAAATAAAAGCATACGTCACGTAGATGACATTTGACAAATGCTGCTTTTCTTTCCTCTCAGCCTAAATAGCCAGCCTGATTTATCATAATACTTCAGAGTATTTAGGTGTTTATGGGACTTGAATATGATTTCTTTAAGTGTCCAGCTAGCTACAAGGGAGTGACTTAGGCCCCAGGGAGAGTAGACCTGGCTTTTAACATTGCATTTGAACTTGATCCTCATGTTTATAAAGTGATTATTGGATCCATATGTGTCTTATGATATACAACATAAATCTCAACACATGTTAAGTTAGTCATTTCAGTTTTTTTGCCATCATTTTGCTCTTGTAAAGACTAAACATTGTATACTAATTTCTTTGTTTTGGGGGGCTCTCAGTTGTTATCTCTGCCTACTTTGTAAATTTTGTGAGCTGTAAAATGTAGTACTTTATATTCGTAGGAAGTTTATTCCCACTGAGAGTATTTAAGTTAAATGTTTTTTTAGTAGTCCGGGAGGGCAGATGCTGGCAGTAAAACAAAACATTTGGAATTTTAAAAATAAGCAGTACATTTAGAGCAATTATATAGGGATGTTATTAGTGATTGAACAGAGAATTATAGAATAATATATCTAAGGTGAAGAACGCTAATTACTGCAGCAGCAGTGTTTCCTATTTTTTTGTCCTTGAATAAAAGAATGCTTGTATTTAGGATGAATAAAGCATGACTCACCACATTTGCAACTGTTTATTTAATGTAACAGGATATAGTGGAACTCTGACATTACTACTTTGTCATTCAAACTGTTAGTTAAGAGGTAGGATTCCAGCCTGGTTATATTCTCTTTAGATGTAATCTTGAATGAAAAGAGGCAAAATCCCTTTCTGCTGTGATAGAACACTCTCCACAAACCGTCTTTCCTTCCTTCCCTTGACTATGGATATGTGGGTTTTCTGTTTATTTTGCCTATGCATCTTGGGTCCTGACTTTTCACTCTAAGAAGAATATAGTAATTAACCAACTTGTCTTAACCTCAGATTTGTTTCTGCTTAGAGAAAAAAATAAGTTTGTTTTGAGTCTATGAGTACTCAGTCCATTTATGTATAAGTTTGAATAGGTTTACCCTCATTTCAGAGCTGACGAAACGGTGATACAAAGCTCCTCTCCTCTCCTCTCCTCTCCTCTCCTCTCCTCTCCTCTCCTCTCCTCTCCTCTCCTCTCCTCTCCTCTCCTCTCCTCTCCTCTCCTCTCCTCTCTTCTCCTCTCCTCTCTTCTCTTTTTTAAAGATTTATTTATTTATTTGAAAGGCAGAGTTACAGAGAGGCAGAGAGAGAGAGAGAAAGAGAGAGGTCTTTCATTTGCTGGTTCATTCCCCAGATGGCTGGAACGGCTGGAGCTGTGCTGATTGGATTGGAAGACACACCAATTGGAAGCCAGGAGCCAGGAGCTTCTTCTGGGCCTCTCACAAGGGTGCAGGGACCCAAGGTCTTGGGCCATCTTCTACTGCTTTCCCAGGCCATAGTGGAGAGCTGGATCAGAAATGGGGTAGCCGAGTCTCCAACCGGTGCCTATATGGGATTCTGGCACTGCAGGTGGCAACTTTACCTACTATGCCACAGCGCTGGCCCAAAAAGAGTTTTCATAAATTATCCCACATATTTATCTTATGAGTGAGTTGAAATTATAACCTGGGTCTGAGTAGCTGCAAGCATAAATTCTTTCTAATCCAAGAGACTACTGGAGTTTTACTTTAATTTTCTAGTGTTCTCAAATGGCTACTTTTATGAATAAGACATGTAAAAGTAATAGTTAGCTCCTTTTTTATAGTGACAAAGTAGGAAATACAGGTGGAAGAGTGGGCTTTCATGGGAGATATGAGGGCTTGGTTTTTAGAAGGCTTTGTCTTCGGTGTTTGTCTTATACCAAGGTAGAATTGAAAATATGGGACCTAATATCCAGAGACAGAGAGATACTAAGATGGCAGATGGAAGTTCAAGAACTATAACTTTGACAAAAAATATGAGGCGCTTACAATCTTTGGGGGAGTGGAACTAAGGGAAGATTGATTTAATATTTGGAAGTTCTACTTTGGGGAAGGCGGACATACCCAGCACATCCAGGGGGCTATGTCATTAGGGAATACAGGTAAGAGTCAGTCTAGTTACTTAAGGTTTGCTGAATCACTTGGAGAGCTAATAGGGGATGGATGTCCAGTGGGGTCAGCCTGGACGTGTGTGAGTGTGTGTGTGTGTGTGTGTGTTATGTTTACCAGATTGCCAAGTCTAGAATATACATATAGAAATTCCTATCTCATAGGCAACTAATGCTTATGAAAATCAACCATATGTCTTTTTATAACTTAAAGGGGTCTGCTGTTGACTTGAAACTTGAATGAAAAACATTTAAAAATATTTTATTGAAATGATTTGCGGCTAGCAAATGCATTCATACAGTGCAGTCTTCCTTAGAGGATCCCAATTTGTCTCTCTGTGGTGGCTGAATCAGCATTTCCAGGGCAGTTGACAAACTCTTACTCTCAAACCTGGCTTTTTCTGTGGGAAACAGCGTGAGGGAAAGGCAAAAACATTCTTACACTTCCTGGAGGTAATACTTCCACATGTCTTAGATCTGAGGGACAGCTGACAATTTCATGGGCAGACAGGAGAAACACACCTGTTAAGGTACATGGTTTTTAAAGTAATCTTCGCTTCCTCAGATGACAAGGAATGCTTGTTGTTTTGTCATCAAAAAAGGAAGCTGATTTACATGCAAGTAACCCTTGTTAAAAGGGATTTAAGGAAGCTAGACTCTTGAGAAAAGCAGGCAACTGTGAAAAGAATATCTCCTGCTTACCTTTTTTAAAGCCAACAATTATGCCCAAATTGGGCTGGGATTAGAAAAGGTAATCAGTTGTAATAGAGTTGATATACGGGAAGGGGAGAGTTTGAGTCATTCCGAGATAAACTGCTTATTATGGATCCTTTTCCTTGCTCATCTTTATCTTCCCACCCAACCCGTACCTTTACACGCTGGTGGGGTGAGGCAGGAGAGACTTTGGAAGTACTCCTTAGACAGGCTTTTGTATGCATTGTCCAAGGCTCAGGGCTTTCTCATACGGAGGCTTTCCTGCTTTGTTATTAGGTCTAGTGGCAAAGAGCCTCATTGTCACCAACTGACCCAAGCTGCAAACAGGTCATCTCAGATGGAGGCTTGCTGCTCCATTCAGAGGCTGCTGAGACTTCCAGATGTTGAAGTGAGATGCAAATATGGGGAAACACTTGCATTTCCCCTGTTTCTTTGCCATTGGAAGAAACGGGGATCTATCTGATGACTGAGTTTGTGAGCATGGTGGATTCTTTTCACAATGGCAATTGTAAAGAGTCTCCTTGTGAAAGCAATAATTAATTTTCTCTGAATATTACTACAGTTTAGGGAGAATTAGTATTTGTCATGCTTTCCCTTCACTTATGCTTAAAAACAGGTAACTGGAGTGGGACTTCGAAGTATAATCTTGCCCAAAGGCTAAACTTGCTACCTAATGACACACTCTTATTCTTCCTTATTGAGGCAGTCTTGCACTCATTATCTCCAAATTAGTTTCCTTTTCTCCATTATTATTCATCTACCTCCTCTGTTTTCATTTGGATTTTTCCAAGTGAACCATGACAAAGCGTTTTTGTGAGTTTGTGTGTCTGTGCAACAGTTCATCTGTGTGTGAGTGTGACCCCTACTCATGCCCCTCGTTTACCTTAGGTGTTTATTTAAGCCAAGGCAGTGGAAAATTACCAACAATCTTTGGTATTGATTGCCTCGTAACGATCCCACATCAATCCATGGAGAAAAGTGTAGCTGGAGGTGGAAGAGCAAGGGACTGGCATTCGGTGGCAAGGTTTGACTCATCAAAGCCACATGCAAGCAATTCAAACTCAGAGTAAAGAACTGAAAATAGTACTTGAATGGAGATAATGAGTGTGTTTGATCGTAAGTGTAGTTAAAACTATAACATGTTCTATCAAAAGAGAAGTTTTACACACCTCTTGTGTGCTATTATGTCCAATCAGACATATAAAACGTGAGAAAGACAACACGTGGCTTTCTTTGTTCAGACCAAGGCTGTAATCCCTTCCTTCCTCCACACCCCTCGTACCGCTCAGTCTTTCCTGAGTCTCAGTTTCCTCATCGACAATAGAGTCCATAACACAAGCATCACAAGTATGTGGCAAGGATGAAGGGGAATAATGTTAAAACTGCTTGATACAGTGCCTCTTAGATTGTAGACAACCAATTATGTTAAAAATCGTCCATAATTCTAAAATCCATTATAAAAAACTCAGAGAGTGGAAAGTTTTGTTAAATAACCTGGAAATAATAGCTCAGATGGTTTCCCACTCTACTGCTGTTACTTACTTCAGCTTCCAAAGGAACCTGCAATTTCAGAAGCTCAGCAGGTGTTTCTGTACTATAGAAGGTGCTTCACAGTGTGATCTTATCAAATACTCATACAAACAATGAGAAGTCTCCCTATTATTCCCATTTTGCAGTTGAGAAAATGAAAGCTTAGAGAGATTTAGTAACTTCTCCAAGATTCAAAAGTGGTGGATATGTACTCTATAGAATACTTGTTTTATATCTTTGTGAAATGAATTGTTAAGAATGATATGCTATATAGTTTTCATGATATATGATGATTTTAAAATTTACTGTATATGAGTAAAATTGACATACTTTCATTTGATTATTGTTTAAAGCCATTGCTTATATTCATGCTGAACTATGGTGTTTTACTTTCTATTTACTGTATTCTTTATTTAGTGGAGCATTAAGTCTCTGAGTATAATGCAAATTAAAAATATGCTATCTCAAAAATTAAAAAGGGAAGGAGAGTGAACAGAAGGGAACTATGATTATATTCTTAGAATTGTATCTATAAACTATGTGAAATCTCTTCTCTTTATATTAATATAAAATATTAAAAAAAGTAAAAAAAAAAAAACTAGAAATAGAACTTGATGTGATTCATCAATGCCGCTACCGAGTATATACTCAAAAGACATGAACTCATCATATCAAAGAAATATTTGCTTCACTATGTTTATAGATGCACTATTTACAACAGCCCAACTATGGAACCAGTCAAGGTGTCCATCATCATGTGAATGGTTAAAGCAAACAGATAAAGAAAATTGATCAATAAAAATTCCGTAGTGGAATATAATCCAACTCTAAAACGAATTCCTATCATTTGCTGCACAATGATTTGAAAAGGACTATATCATGTAGAGTGAAATAAGCCATACACAGAAAGATAGATACTGCAAGTTCATTCACACATGTGGTAGCTAAAGTTGAAAAAAAAAGTTCTTAATCTAGACACAGAATGTTTATTAGAAGAGGCTGAGAGGGGTGGGAGGGATATAAGGAATTTGGATTTAAAAAATAGAAGGTAGAAAAAAATAGAAGGTAGACATGGTTAATTTATTGTGAATTGAGCTGAAATAAACATGGGGTACAAATAACTCTGTCATATGCTGATTTCATTTTGTTTGGGTAAATTCTCCAGAGTGGCTTACCTGGGTTCCAGGAGAGATCTATTTTCAGATTTCTAAGAAATCTCCTGGTTGTACACATTTACATTCCAGCAGTAGATGTGGGTAACTTTTCCCCTACATCCTTGATGACATTTATTATTTTTTGATTTTTTGATAATTGCCAAAAATTCTACCTGGGGTAAGGTGAAACTTCATTGTGCTTTTTATCTGCATTTCCCTTATGGCTAGTGATCCTGAGAACTTTTTCATGTATCTGCTGACCGTTTGTATTTCATCCTTTAAAAATACCTGTTCATGTCTTTTGCCAATTTCTTAACTAGATTATTTATTTTGTTATTGTGTTTCTTGAGCTCTTTATAGATCCTGGAGATCAATCTTTTAACAGTTGCGTAGTTTGCAGATATTTTCTCTGATTCTGTCAGGTACCTTTTAACTTTGTTGATTGTTTCCTTTGCAGTGCAGAAGCTTCTTAGCTTGATGTAATCTCATTTGTGTGTTTTCCCTTTTATTGTCTGTACTTCTGGGGTATTTTCCAAGAAGTCTTTGCCTATGGCAATGTCTTGCAGAATATACCCAGTGTTCTCCTCTAGTAATTTGATGGTATACAGCCATAGATTTAGATGCTTGATCCATTGTGAGTTGATTTCTATATAAGGTGTAAGGTAGGAATCTTATTTCATACTTCTGGATGTGTAGATCCAATTTTCTCTATAACATTTGTTGAAGAGACTGTCCTTTCTCAGGGATTGATTTTTAGCTTCTTTATCAAGGATTAGTTGATTATTGTTGCATGAACTAATTTCTGGGGCTTATATTCTCTTCTATTGGTCTATATGTCTAGTTTTTTTCCAGTACCAGGCTGTTTTGATTATAATTGCCTTGTAGTAAATCTTGACATCTGCTATTGTGATGCCTCCATCTTTGTTTTGGTTGTATAATATTGCAGGCCGGCGCCGTGGCTCACTAGGCTAATCCTCCACCTTGCAGTGCCGGCACACTGGGTTCTAGTCCCGGTCGGGGCGCTGGATTCTGACCCAGTTGCCCCTCTTTCAGGCCAGCTCTCTGCTGTGGCCTGGGAGTGCAGTGGAGGATGGCCCAAGTCCTTGGGCCCTGCACCCCATGGGAGACCAGGATAAGCACCTGGCTCCTGCCATCGGATCAGCGCGGTGCACTGGCTGCAGTGCGCTGGCTGTGGCGGCCATTGGAGGGTGAACCAACGGCAAAGGAAGACCTTTCTCTCTCTCTCTCATCTCTCACTGTCCACTCTGCCTGTCAAAAAATAAAAAAAAAAATATTGCATTAGCTATTTGGGTCTCCTGTATTTCCATTTGAATTTTAGCATCATTTTTTCTAGATCTGATCCTCCTAATTTTACATCTTGTATTCTTTGCCCTGCAGTTGAGCAGGGTGAGGTAAACTGACTTGTGCATGAGACAAGAAGATTAAAAGACTTCATGCATGCATCTCTATGTGAACTGTGATGGGGAGTGAACAGGTAGAGTGGACTGAGTGTAGAAAATTTATGGGCAGAATCTGGCATTGTGGTACAGTTGGTTAAAGATGCTGCTTGGGATGTTCACAAGTATGGGCTACTCTGCTTCCTATCTGTTAATGAACCTGGGAAGCAGCAGATGATGACTCAAGTACTTGAGTTCTTGCCATTCACATGGAAGACTCAAATGGAGTTCCTGGATACTAGCTTTAGCTTGGCCTAGCCCTAGAGGTTCCAGTCATTTGTGGAATAAACCAGCAGATGGAGATATTCTCTATCTCAGTCTGTCTGTCTGTCTGTCTGTCTCTCTCTCTCTCTGGAGCCAACATTGTGACTCAGTTGATTAAGCCACTGCCTATAACACTGGATCTTATTTGGGCACCAGGTCAAGACCCAGCTACTCCACTTTCTGATCCAACTCCCCGCTAATGCACCTAGGGAAGAAGCAGAAGATGACCCAAGTAGTTGGGCCACTGCCACCCATGTGGAAGAACTAGATGAAGCTTCTGATTCCTGGTTTCAACCTGGCCCAGCCTTGGCTGTTGCAGCCATTTTGGGAATGAACCAAAAGATGGGAGATTTCTTCCCTTCCCTTTCTTTCCTCTCCCCTCCCCTCCCCTCCCCTCCCCTCCCCTCCCCTCCCCTTCCCTTCCCTTCCCTTCCCTTCCCTTCCCTTCCCTTCCCTTCCCTTCCCTTCCCTTCCCTTCCCTTCCCTTCTCTCCATCTCTCTCTCCATCTCTCTCTCTCTCTCTCTCTCTCTCTCTCTCTCTCTTTCAAATAAATAAGTAAATCTCAAAGAAAATTGAAGGGCAGATGTGATGGTTTTAATTTTTTGAAAAGAAAAAATATTCTTTTTTTAGGCCCTGTAATTATTCATGAATGTCTGCAGGGCAACATCAGAGGAAGAGAATGTGCTGAGAGTGAAACAAAAAAAAAAAACATATTTTTAGTTTGAAATGCTTAATTTCTAAGCACCTGAATCTTTTACAGTCCCTGATGCTCTATGATGGTATGGGGATGGTTGGTGCCACGACATGAGCAGAAGAAATCCAGATAGATTGTTTTCCATTCATCTTGGAGCCTGTTTATGAAACTCTGCTATGTTAAAAAAATACTAAATTTCTGAGTTAATTAAAGAACTCAATGTCAAAAAAATTCAGTAGAGGCTGCCATTTTAGCTTAGTGGGTTGGACCATAGCTTGTCATGCCAGCATTCTATATCAGAGTGCTGTTCTAGTTCCTGCTACTCCACTTCCAACCGAGCTCTGTACTAATGCACCTGGGAAAGAAGAGGAAAATGGTCTAAGAACGTGAGTCCCTGCCACTCACGTGGGAGATCTGGATAGAATTCCAGTCACTGGTCTTCGTTCTGGCCAAGTCCTGGCTATTGTGGCCATTTGGGGACTGAACCAACAGAAGAAAAATCTCTCTCTCTCTCTCTCTCTCTCTCTCTCTGTAACTCTGCAGTTCAAATAAATAAATGCATATTTAGAAAAAAGAAAATAATAAGGTGCAAGCTAACATAGTAGCTTTGGGGACTTTGTTTTCTGGATAGTATTTTTCCTAAAATGAAAGATATTCCTGGGGCCGGCGCTGTGCTGCACTGGGTTAATGCCCTGGCCTAAAGTGCCGGCATCCCCTGTGGGGCGCCAGTTCTAGCCCCGGCTGCTCCTCTTCCAATCCAGCTCTCTGCTATGGCCTGGGAAAGCAGTAGAAGATGGCTCAAGTCCTTGGGCCCCTGCACCCATGTGGGAGACTTGAAAGAAGCTCCAGGCTCCTGGCTTCGGATCGGCGCAGCTCCGGCTGTTACAGCCATCTCTGGAGTGAACCATTGGACGGAAGAGCTCTGTCTCTCTGCCTCTCCTCTCTCTCTGTGTACCTCTGACTTTCAAATAAATAAACAAATCTTTAAAAAAAGAAAGATATTCCTTATTTTAAAATCAGTTTTCTGGTTTGTTCAAAGATTAACTTATATGTTTTTATTATAAGGCTGGACTTCTAATTTTTTTCATGTCAAGATTAGTAATTCTTTCTCAGGTTGATTCTGTCCTTCCCTGTTGATATGGATCAAATGTAAATCTGGGTATTGTATATTCAGTAGCCTCTTTGGGACATAAAATAGTTCATTCTCATTTACAAGGACAGTCACTTATTCCAGCTTCTTTCAGAAAGAATAAAACATATCTCTCTTTGTTCAGGAGGTGATTTGTTAGTTGGGAGTGTGACAGCGGAACAGGAAAATGTTGAGTGATTTCGTCATATCTCTCAGAAATCCAGTGTAATGTTTTTGGCTTACTCCTCTCTCATTTTAGATTTAAACCAATATTTACTTTTGAGAGGAAATTCAGCTCACATGTATCTGCCTCAGTTGGCTTTTATTGATAGGAATCAGGAAATTACTTTTGACCATATTACAAAAGGACTAAAGATCAAGAGAGTTTTATGTTCCAGGCAATAACAAAAGAAGATAAACATTATCCTTAAGTGTATTCCAAGACAAGAAGGGCAAAGACTGAGCAAGTTTTAAGAATTACTAATTGTTTTATTTTGTCACATAGCTAGTGCAATTTGTTCTTCCATTCAGATTATCACATGTATAGGAGTTAGTAGAATTTGTTGAAGCAATTCCAGTTATAAATGCTAAAGGCTTACTATAAAAGGGGAAAAAATTGTAATAACACCTTTGGTTTTGATTATTTGTGCTATTTAAAATAAAAATGATGAGTGCATGTTATTTACCTGAGGAAGCTCATTGTTTTGATGTATATTTTCCTAAAAAATAAAGAATTTGGAGAACAGAAGAAGATATTTTTACATTTCAAAATAAGATAATTAAATTATTCTTCACTATCTTCTGATTTGATTAATTCAAGAAAGAGATTATTTCACAGAACATATGTGCTACATTTTCTCATCTACTGTGTTCATCTAGCATTTTTCTATGGAAAGTGCTCTTTTTTAAAGATTAACTGTTCTTGGCTCTCTTACTAAGACTTAGTGTCCTTGGTCTAAATAAGGGCTCTCATTAATTGTGGGGATTATTGGGAACCACATTACCCAGGCCCAGGGACAGAAAAATAACTTGGTGCAAAGGGGCAGGTACAAAATTTGGTAACTTTTTGGGGTGATTCGTTGCATGCAGTAGAAGTCCTGGATCAGATGAAATAAGGAGTCAAGGTACTTGGTGTCATGAAAAGCTGAGCGTAGTGCCAGTCCTGTTTCTAGTTGCCAATGACAGTTATCCAGGATCTGAAAGTCCGTTTTCTACGTGGTCCTGATTTGGAAAAGAGTCCTCAGAATTGTTGCCTCCTCTCAGATCCTGGAAGCACACAAGTGAAAGTCAAACTGTACTAGCACATTGTTGGCCAAAGATACTCCTCTGTGTAGTGATTCTCAAAGTGTGGTTCCCTTGACCTGCAGCATCAGCGTTACTTGAAAGACTGTTTGAAATGCAAATTTCCAAGTCTTGTCCGTGAACCATTCAACTATAAACTCTTGGAAGGAAGTTCAACAGCCATCTGGTGATTCCAGTGAATGCTAGGGTTTGACAATCACTGTTTGAAATTAGTAAACGCTTTTAGGATTTTGGTGGAAAACCATGCTATAGTTGATTACACTACAATGTGTTCATACTGCAAGTCTGAATTTCTGCATAATTCCCTGGATTTAAGTACTAGTTCTATGTGAGCAATTATCTGTAGACCACTTGTTTTATAGGAATGTGTGGATTATTTTTCCCAGGGGCTTCAACCTCTGACTTCTTGGTCAGCTTGTTCAGCTGAATATCTACAGAGTGATGGTTAGGCTGTATGGACTCTGTCTGGCATACCACTTCCAAAACAGTCAAGCTAGAGTAAGGAGGCCCAATGTGGAAAGGGTACTTGGTGATATCTTTCTACGATATTCACATGGCTATTGCTCCTGCTGTGTCTTCTTGCCTCCCTGACAGGAATTCTAATTCCTCTAGGGTCTGATAAGAGAGAACCTAGGTTTCTAAGAATCCAAAGATGTTGGGACAAAGAGTATCCCTTTTTCACTATGAGATTGTACAGTAATCTGTCTGGAATGATTTAAAAAAAAAAAACTAGTAAACTTACATCTTCCTTTTGTTGAAGTTTTGCTGAAATTTTCTTTTTTTTTTTCTACCAACCAGAGGTTATAGCAAGTGGCTTTAAACCTTCTGTTTTTATACATATGCTTTGAGTCTACATATTTATGCAAAAGTCCCTCATCTAAAAAGCACACAATTATATGTGCTACTCTCTGGCAACAGAAAATCAACCCTGACTGACTCCTGATCGACATATATTCACATTCTTCAGAAAGCATTCCAGGCTAAGGGATCACTTCTGGTTAGTTGGACCATAGCTACAAATTCCTGTATGATCATGTGCCTGGGGGAGGTATGGTTGTGCCACCTGTGAGCTCCAGGGATTTCTTTTAGCCTGGGCTTAACTCCAGCACTCTGAGCCCGTCTTGGCCTCTAGTTCAGTTAATAAGAGGAGAAGCATTTGCATACAAAAATGTTATCTGAACTGTGATACTGGTATTAGACAACCATCTGTTAGAGATAAACTTCTGGCTGGGAAAGGAGCCAAATGCTACCAGTGACCAGGTTAGGTAGAATCTAGTCAGTGGGCATGTTCAGTTGGAAACAGATACATGCAGAGAAAGCACTAGGTCCAATTTTATACCATATCATTTGATCAAAGAATTGAATACCAAGCTTGTAGCAGGGATAAATGTATTTGTTTAGGAGTTTAATTTAATCCTTACATCAATCCAGTCAGGTAGATGTTCTTATGATTCCTGTTTTTCACATGAGCAAACTGAGACTTAGTGAGGTTAGTTGATTTACTGAAAAAGAGCAAGTGAGACAGGTATTGCAGTCTAACCTATACTATTATTTTACCAAAATTGTTCTATTAACCATTATATCTGTAATTCAATCTATAGACTTAGTACTTTCAACTGCTTTATAACATTTATTTAAAAAGCTTCTGAGGTCAGTGTTTTGGTGCAGTGGGTTAGGCTACTGACTGCGTTGTGGGAATCCAAAGTGGCTAATGCAAATCCTGGCTGCCCCACTTCTTATCCAGCTCCCAGCTGATGCACCTGGGAAAGCAGTGGAAGATGGCCCAAGTTCTTGGGCTCCTGAACCCATGTCTCCAGGCTCCTGGGTTCAGCCAGCCTGGCCATTGCTGCCATTTGGGGAGTGAACTAGTGGATGGAAGATCTCTCTAAAAACTCTACCCCTTTCAACTAGCTAACTAAATAAATAAAGCTTCCTCTACTATTCTGAAAAAAATGCATGGATAATGTCACCTATACACAAAAATTTAAAACTCAAAAAATTAAATACCATTTAGCAACATAAAGGGGCAAACTATTGATAACAAAGTAACATGAAGAATCTCAAAAGCACTATGATGAGTTATTCAGGCACAAAATTGTACATTTTTTGTGATTCCATTATTCAATGTTGTGACTCTTCCTCGTCACTGCCGCCGGAGAATTAGGCAGGCTGCCCACAGCTTGCCTTGGCTGAGGAGGGGAGTGCGCCACCTGCCACTCAGCCTCCCCTAACCTCGGGGGACAATCAGATGCAGTGGGGAGCAGGATCTCACTTTATTGTAAAAGGGTGGTGTTTATATAGCTTAGGTACGGAGTGGATGTGGGCAAGGAGTGGGGTGATGTGATGCAAAAGGGTTTTATTACACCACCTCAATGATCCTTAGGCAAAAGCGCCCTGGGGCTGGGTCATTTACCGCCAGGGATTTGAAACTTAAAGACAGGTTTTCAAATTCAAGGCAGGCTTAGGAAATTCCTCTAGGCCTCTCCAGATGCAGCCTCCCCCACAATTCAAGAGCAGGCAAATTGATCAAAGGGATTCTAAATCATAATATTCATTGACTTTGGAGATTGTTAAATCTTCATGTGATATTTAGTACTTGGGTGTACAAACTCGTTAAAGCTCATCAAAATGCACATGTAGATCTGCATTTTTTGGTTATAATTATAACTTAATGAAAATGTCAGTGTGGAACTATAAGAATAGTATGCAGAAGAAATGAAGGTATTTTTAAAAAAGGTATATTCGTATGTTTGAGAGGCAGGGTTGCAAGAGAGGGAAACTCAGAGATCTTCCATCCACTGATTCACCCTCTAAATGGCTGGGACTTGGTCAGGATCCTGGAGCTTCATCTGGGTCTCCAACAGGGCGGGGGCCCAAACACTCAGATCATCTTTCAGTGCTTTTCCAGGTACATTAACAGGGATCTGGATCAGAAGTGGGCAGCTGGGACTTGATCTGGCACTCATGGGAAGCCAGCATTGCAAGGGACATCTTAACCTGCTACACCACAATGCTGACCCCATAAAAGGATTTAAAAATAATACATGTTTCAATATATAAATATTTGAACTCATGTGTACTTGAAGACAATGAAGTTGTCAGATACTTGGATCTATTACAAATAAATATATGACATATTCACTTTGGAATTGGATATTGTCAAGACTTTAATCTCACATTTGGGAGAGATTATCTAGACATGTACACATAGGGATTCCTAGAAAGGACAACTTTAGTAAATGTAGACAGACACAATTTGTTGAATTAGGTTCAACAATATCATGAGCAGTGCTATTCTTCCCCCCACCCCCAAGAAGCTGGGTGTGGAGTGAATAAAAAGAAATAGAGAAATCTCCTATCTGTGGGTTCATTCCACAAATGCCCACAACAGCTGGGGCTGGGCCAGGCTAAAGCCAAGAGTCAAACCTCCCACATGTGTGGCAGGGACACATCGGCTTGAGCCATCAGCTGTTGCCTCCCAGAGTTAATAGCCAGAAGCTAGAATAGAGAACAGTGTAGGGGTTCTAACCTTATAACAGTGTGGGGATTCAAATCCAGTTGTTCCAATGTGAGATGTAGGCATCCCAAGCAGTGTCTTAAGAGCTAAACCAAATACCAACCACAGTTATTGTTGTTGAGGGAATAATGAACTATTCTTGGAAATGTTCCCAATAATTCTCAATTTTTACAGTGATTTTTTTTATTTGACAGGTAGAGTAAGACAGTGAGAGAGAGAGACAGAGAGAAAGGTCTTCCTTCTGTTGGTTCACTCCCCAAATGGCCGCTACGGCTAGTGCTGTGCTAATCTGAAGCCAGGAGCCAAATGCTTCCTCCTGGTCTCCCATGCAGGTACAGGGCCCAAGCACTTGGGCCATCCTTCACTGCCTTCCTGGGCCAAAGCCGAGAGTTGGACTGGAAGAGGAGCAGCCAGGACTAGAACCTGGCATCCATCTGGAATGCTGGTGCCGCAGGTGTAGGATTAACCAAGTGAGCCACGGTGCTGGCCCCTTATACAGTGATTTTAATTCTGCAAAATTAAATAGATAAACTGTGCAAAAATTAGTTTGTGCTTATATACAAAACAGTTGAGTTTCAACTTTGAATGATTTTACTTTGGGTTTTTTACCTAAAGGAATATTTAGATATTTAACTACTGTCTGAAGTGTAAGACATTTGTTCATTGTATAGGAATCTCTTCTCATTGTAAGGCATCTTGAATCCCTAGTCCTTCTCAATTAAATGCATGCAACACTCTGCTCAGTCATTATAACAGCTCCAAACCTCACACACGTCCCAAAATCCATAGGAAGAGGGTACTGGCTCTGTTGAGAGCTCTGCCCTAGACAGTACTACAAACTCAAAGATCCTTCTCCGTTGCTTCCTTGGGCCAGGTCTTTAACCATTTCCAGGTTTATTCAAAAATCCTTTTCTGTCTACTTAGAATCTAAAGGGAATTTTATATTAGAAAAATATGTATGTTTGTGTGTTAGTCTACTTGTCTATTTCTTTTCCTAAATTATGTGGCCCTGGAGATTGGAAATGGTTTTATATCTACCACCTGGTACATTGTCAGGCACATGCTTATTGGAAATATGCATGAATGGATTGATGAAATTATGAATGCAAATGTAAAATCTCCTGGGTTCACATGATCCTAGAACTGAATTCTTTCTTTATTCTATTATTTATTACACATACTATTATGCTAAATAGTTATGCTTTACTAGGATTAGAATAAACATTGAAAACAAGTTTTTAAAAAATAAGATTTTTTGAACATGATACTGACATTAAAAGGGTATATAAATATTTTTACCTAAATATCTCCATCTCATTTTATTTAACTGAAAATGAAAAAGTGATGAAAAATGCTGTATCATTCCCCAAACATCTCACTATTATGCAACAAACAAATGAAAATAAAATGGAAAGGGCCAAGATAACATAAGACAATCTGCGTTTATTTGAAAAGGCAAAACATGGTTCTCAAGATACTGCTCTCACTAACAGCAGACCCAAAGGGCATCCCTCTTTGCACCCAAAGCCTTATCTCAGATTTTACCTGTTGTCTATAAACAATCTCACAGAGCCTGCTTTCATAGCTGCTAGGGATGTGCATATGAGACCTTGCTAGTCGTGAGGTAGATTCTAAACTGTGAATAGATATTGTCTTATTTCCAGTCCCTCTTGGTTGCTATGAAGACTGGATGAGTTTCAGACCCTTAGTTCTGTGCAAACAAAGAGGTATAGTGTAAGTCTCCACCAGATCTTAGGCCAGCTATCATGTCTTTGCTCTGAAAATGTGAAAGCTGCATTCCTTGTTTTTATTTTTCTCATAAGGAAATGAGAACTATTAGAATTAAGATTTCCAGACATACCCATGCTTTGACATATGCTTTACTATAAATGCCTTCAAACCTGGTTTGGGAAAGCTAAAAGTATAGGCAAGATGCTTCATAATCTGTGGTATCATTTTTAGGGATGGTAAGAAGCTATTCTTGAGTATTATTCCAATGAAGTTTTTGCTGGGCATCTTGAGGACAAGTTGAGTGGATATTTTGAGACATTCTTATATTCAGATTAAGGTTAGGATATTCAAATGTTTCACTGTATTTTGGGAAATTTTCTGAGAAAGACTCTATATGTGTTTTAGAAGAGTAGTTTTAGGGTCAGCTGGGTATACTACAATATATACTTTAATATATAGTGAAAAGGTCAGCCCTTAAGGCACGTGAATCTGGCTGAAAAGCCCATGAGAGTATTTCAGGCATGGAAAGCCAAAACACTCTGGCAAAAACAAACAAACAAACAAAAAACCACCACCACCAACAACAAAAAAACCACCTAAATGAAAGATCTCCGTGAGTGAGATCCCAGTGGAAAGAACGGCCCATCAAAGTAGGAGGTACCTTTCTGTGAAGGGAGGAGAGAACTTCCACTTTGACTACGACCTTGTCTAAATATGATCAGAGTCAGTGAACTCAAAAGGCTTCCATAGCCTTGGCAACTCATGACAAGAGCCTAGGGTGATTACTGAGGCCATAAACAAGAGTGTCAAATTGTTAAGTCAACAACAGGAGTCACTGTGTACTTACTCCTCATGTAGGCTCTCTGTCCTTAATGTGTTGTACATTGTGATTTAATGCTATAACTAGTACTGAAACAGTATTTTTCACTTTGTGTTTCTATGTGGGTGCAAACTGTTGAAATCTTTACTTAATATATGCTAAACTTATCTTCTGTCTATAAAGAGAATTGAAAATGATTCTTGATGTGAATGGAAGGGGGGAGGGAGAGGGAAAGGGGAGGGTTGCAGGTGGGAGGGAAGTTATGAGGGGGGGAGCCATTGTAATCCATAAGCTGTACTTTGGAAATTTATATTCATTAAATAAAAGTTTAAAAAAAAAAGAAAAAATATATAGTGAAAAGGCTCTTTTTCAAAAAGTCCAAGGTGGGTTTTGTTCAGGCATTTAATTTCTTGGTGTATTTTCTCCTTGCCAGTGAATATTTGTAAATATTTTTATAAGTTACATTTGGGATAATTTGAGAATGTCTGGAAAGTATATTGATTATTTCTGAAAAAAGTATACATTTATATGTATATATCATTTCTTTAAGGGGGCATTTTGAAAGTATCTTTGTCATATACTTTATTATTGGTAATAAAACTTTTAGAAACAATTGGAAAGGTCCTACAAAAATAAGTAGGACAAATTATAAATATGCAACCACAGGATGGAAGCAAGAAAACAAAATACATAAAAAATTAACCAAGATTATAAACATGTCATAGTCACAGGACAAATTTAAAAAAATAGTGGGCAATTCACAAAAGCCAGAAATGAAAAATGAACTCAGAGCCCAAGCTCCAAGACTGCAAGTTGATGCTATGACAGGCCAAGATGCTATCCATGGTCTATAAATACCATAAATACTAGAGACTAAGTATTTGCTAATAAGAATTGTATTCCCCTAACCCACTGTTGGTGGGAATGCAAACTGGTAAAGCCACTATGGAAGTCAGTCTGGAGATTCCTCAGAAACCTGAATATAAACCTACCATACAACCCAGCCATCCCACTCCTTAGAATTTACCCAAAGGAAATTAAATTGGCAAATGAAAGAGCTGTCTGCACCTCAATGTTTATTGCAGCTCAATTCACAATAGCTAAGACATGAAATCAACCTAAATGCTCATCAACAATAGACTGGATAAAGAAATTATGGGACGTGTACTCTATAGAATACTATACAGCAGTAAAAAAAAATGAAATACAGTCATTTGCAACAAAATGGAGGAATCTGGAAAACATTATGCTGAGTGAATTAAGCCAGTCCCAAGTAGAGAAATATCATATGTTCTCCCTGATTGGTGACAACTAAAAGGAAACCTGTTGAAGTGAAATGGACACTATGAGAAACAATAGCTTGATCAGCACTTGTCTTGACTGTCGAGGAACAACTTACTACTTTATTCCTTTTAGTATTTTTTTGTTCTACTTAATACCATTGGTTGAACTCTTTAATTAACACACAATTATTCTTAGTTGTTTAAATTTAACTGAAAAGCGATCCCTGTTAAATATAAGAGTGGGAATAAGAGAGGGAGGAGATGTACAGTTCAGCACATGGTCAATTGGACTTATCCCTAATGGTAGAGTTAGACACATGCCAGGGGATTCGAATTCAATCCTATCAAGGTGGCATGTACCAATGCCATCTCACTAGTCAAAGTGATCAGTTTCAGTTCATAACTGATCATAATGATAGGATTAAGAGTCAAAGGGATCACATACACAAGACTAGTGTCTGCTAATACTAACTGATAGAATTAAAAAGGAGAGAACGATCCAACATGGGAAGCGGGATACACAGCAGACTCATAGAATGGCAGATGTCCTAAACAGCACTCTGGCTTCAGAATCAGCCCTTAAGGCATTTAGATTTGGCTGAAGAGCCCATGAGAGTATTTCAGGCATGGAAAGCCAAAACACTCTGGCAAAAAAAAAAAAAAAAAAATGACCTAAAAGAAAGATCTCTGTGAGTGAGATCCCAGTGGAAAGAATGGACCATCAAAAAAGGAGGTACCTTTCTCTGAAGGGAGGAGAGAATTTCCACTTTGACTATGACCTTGTCTAAATAAGATCGGAGTTGGCGAACTCAAGAGTCTTCCATAGCCTTGGTAACTCATGACAAGAGCCTCTGGTGATTACTGATGCCATAAACAGAAGAGTGTCAATTGTTAAATCAACAATAGGAGTCACTGTGCCCTTACTCCTCATGTAGGATCTCTGTCCTTAATGTGTTGTACTATGTGAATTAACGGTATAACTAGTACTCAAACAGTACTTTATATTTTGTGTTTCTGTGTGAGTGCAAACTGTTGAAATCTTTACTTAGTATATACTAAATTGATCTTCCATATATAAAGATAATTGAAAATAAATCTTGATGTGAATGGGATGGGAGAGAGGGCGGGAGATGGGAGGGTTGCGGGTGGGAGGGATGTTATGGGGGGAAAAAGCTGTTATAATCCAAAAGAATTGTGATCCCAACACAACAAGAGTTTGAGAATTGAATTTAAAATTTTTATATAAAGCTGGAAGCCTAAAAGGCATCATGCATTTATAAATATTTTGGATAAACTTCTCACTGGAAGAAAGAAGTAAGAGTTTGGGATTGAGAGGGGAGGAAAAATATTCTTTCATAAGTAATAAAACTCAAACAAGGGGCCAGTACTGTGGCGCAGTGGGTTAATGCTCTGGCCTTTAGTGCCGGCATCCTATATGGATACCAATTTGGGACCTGGCTGCTCCACTTCTGATCTAGCTCTCTGCTGTGGCCAGGGAAAGCAATAGAATATGGCTCAAGTCCTAGGGCCCCTGTACCCATTTGGGAGACCCAGAACAAGTTCCTGGCTCTTGATCAGCGCAGCTCTGGCAGTTGCAGCCAACTGGGGAGTGAACCATCGGATGGAAAACTCTCTCTCTCTCCGCCTCTCCTCTCTGTGTGTGGCTCTTTCAAATAAATTAATGGATCTTAAAAAAAAAAAAAAAAAAAAAACTAAGAAAAAGCCTCAAACAAGTCCTATAAATGGGGGCCATATTCATACTACTTGCATTGTATGAGACTTTGAAGCTGAAAAATTGACAAATATTCTTGGACCAGAGAAACTGTTAGGGTTCCTAGAAAAATGAAATGCAATATGGGGATGTTTACATCACCCAGAGTCCTAAAAGTCTCTTAGAAAAGCTAATCTGGACTGAAGTTGAGATCATGACAATAAGAACAAAACACAATCCATACAAGAAGACAATTTGTTATAAAGGAGAATCACTAGATGCAGAACCATAAAATTTTCACAACTCTAAGAACATGAGATGTAATAATTGGAAAAGATTAGGAAATAAAATTCCAAACAGAAAAATACATGAAAATTGCAATGAGGTAATAGGGTATATAAAAATGGGAATTTTGGAAAAGAAGAATATAGAACCAAAAAATTGTTTTGAAGCCTAAGTTTGAAAGTACTCTCAACATAATTGTATAGCAGATGACAAAAAGCTAGGCTAAGTTCTAAGAGAATTGAAAATATGTTTACAATGTTTATCAGGATGCACAGAAGGAGATAAAAAAGATTTTTGAGATAACGAAGGATAGATTGAGATTTAACAGCAGAAATGACATTTTTAGAGTAATGGCCGAATATTTTCAAGAACTGAGGAAAGCCATCAGATTAAAGTACAGTGAGCCCCAAGCAGGTTTGCAAAAACTTATGTAGGTGTATGTACAATCAATCTTCAAGAACACTAAGCAAATCTTAAACTGAATGGAGAGAGATGATCTACAAATAATTTTCCTTAGTGTTGAGGCAGCAATAGATGACAGTAGAAAATGGAATCAAATCGTCAAAGGTTTAAAATTCTATGCATATGCAAATTTCTCAATAAGAATTAGATACAAACAGACAATTTCAGAGAAAGCCTGGGAGAAATGAATACTAACAGACTTTCACTGTAAGAACTAATAAAAGATCTGTTTCATAAAAAAGGAAATAGAATCCAGAAAAAGAAAAAATGAAGAAGCATGTGAGTCCATATGATGACCTGTTGACAAAAGCAATGGTAATGATAGTTAATTTTGTGGTGTTTAAAAAGACATTGAAATCAAATATATATACTAGAAAAGAATGCAATCACATGTTTAACATTAAAGTCCTAAGGTAATTTAATTACATGTAAGGGCAGAGATATAGGCTACAATGGATATTGTTAAATAATTATGTGGTCAAAAATATAAGCATTCACACTGAGGGGAAGAATAAAGGGCACAGTTTTGAAATAAATGGAGTACAACAAAGGGGTACAGAAACTGTGATCATAACATTGGGAGGTAGAAACAGGGACCAAAACCAAGCAAATTAAAAATAAACCCTGCTCATAAAAGCAAAAATCATTGTAATTATAACAAAAAGTAAATATATTAAACTGTCTCATTAGAAGATATTTTCATTTAGAGGAATCCCTTCTGTAGTCAGGGAGTGAACAAGGGTTTTATTTGTATGTAGACAAGCTCATTTTTTGGAAATGAATTTTATTGGATTTACAATTTTGTTTGCTCATAGTGAGTTTTGTATTCCATTTAACTAAGAAATGTAATAAAATTAAAAAAAAAAAACTCTAACTCTAGAATTTTTGTTTTACTGGATTTAAAAAATGATCCCACTCTCCTCTCCTGTGCTTTCACTTTCTTTAAAAGAAGGGATTGGTAAAGTAAATAGACATGAACTATACTTATAGTGACAATTCTGGGGCACAGGTCAAGTGAGTGGTGCTATTGCATTTTAATAGTGTTGAAGAATAGGCCATACTCTGTGTGTGTGTGTGGGAGGGGTTGGGGGGTGTGCTAAACTACCTCTAATAAATGCTTCCCAGAACAGTCAGTGAGATAAATTTACCTGTTCCATTCCTATCACAATTGTTATTATTTTATCCTGACATACTGGAACTTAAAACTTGAATTTAGAATTTTACAGGTCAGGAAATAGCCAAGATAGTTTTTATTCAGGAAATTCCGGGGATATTGGTCTCATTTTCATACTAGATATTTCCCCCATTGAATATCAATATCTAAGATTTGTCTTCTTATTAACAAGATTTCTCACAGGTTTGCTTTTTTCCTTCTGAATTATATAAACTTAAACCAAGGTCAGAATATTTCAGATTATTTAAAAAATTACACGTGTAAATTTTTCTTTATTTCCATTAAAATATTTCTTTTATCCCATAAAACTCAATGTAACATCTTTTGTCTTAGATCTTAAAAAACACTATGGGGAGTTGGATCTTTACCCATAGTCCTTCTCAGATGTTTTGCTACAAATATTCTCTCTTACCCTGAGTTTAAAGAAACATGGGTTTATCCTAATTTCAAGGGGAATTGTGAATGTTTATTTTAACTCCCAAAACCACACTTTTATTTAGATTAGATTGCATAAATTGCTCCTTTAATTAAAAGGTTACAAGTAGAGCAACACCATATTACATAATACAATTTTGTTTTTTGCTACCACAAACATTTTCTTTGTGGTCATGTAAATATGATTTTGTGGTTTCTTAATGAGGTGGAGGAACGAACTAATATTTACTGAACATTGACTGTTTTACGGACTGTAGCAGACACAATACATAAACTATTTTAAGGATTCATTTATTTTATTGGAAACACAGAGTTACAGAGATAGAGGGAGGAAGATATCTTCCATCCTCTTGTTCACTCCCCAAATGGCTACAATGGCTAGAGCTGGGCCAGGCCAAAGCAAGGAACCTAGAACTCCATCTGGGTCTCCCATATGGGTAGCAAGAGCCTAAACACTTGAGTCATCCATTGCTGCTTTCCCAGGCACATTAGCAGGGAGCTGGATCTGAAATGGAGTAGCTGGGACTCAAAGCAGCATCCATTTGGGATGCTGTCATTGAGGCAGTGGCTTAACCTGCTATGCCACAATGCTAGCCCCTACTTAGATAATTTAATGTTATGCTTAAAATTCCATGGGGTAGTTTTGATTATCCCTATTTTCTAGAGGAGGAACATGAGCATTAGATAAATCATAGTATTTCATCTTCCACATCTTAGCCTAAAAGACATAACCAAGGTTTTATTGATAGGATGTTTTGAATGAATTTTTAAAAATTTTATTGCCATCAAAGTCTACAGATTTTTTAAAATTTTCAAATCAATAAGTATTTGGTTGCCAAATCTTAATTTTTTAAATTTTAAAATACTTTAATAGACATATAAAATGGGGCATATTTATGGGGTACTATGTGATGTTTTATTATATGTATACATGGTGTAATTTATAGTAGGGGTAATATGTTTGTCCTTTCAAGCACTTAACATTTATTTACAGTTAAAACATCCAGAAATCCTATTTGCTAGTTATTTTTCTTTTAAATAGAGAAATGTGGGCTGCAATGTGGCATAGTAGGCTAAGCCTCTGACCTCAGCACCAGCATCCTTTAAAGGCAAGGGTTCATGTCCCAGCTGTTCCCTCTTCCAATCCAGCTCTCTCTATGGCCTGGGACAGCAGTGGAAAATGACCCAAGAGCTTGGGCCCCTGCACCCATGTGGGAGAACTGGAAGAAGCTCCTGCCTCCCAGCTTCAGAATGGCTCAGCTCCGGCTGTTGTGGCCATTTGAGGAGTGAACCAGTGGATGGAAAGTCTTTCTATCTCTCCCTCTCTGTAGCTCTGCCTCTCAAGTAAATAAAATTAAAAAAAAAATAAAAAAATACACTAAATTAATATTATATCTTTAACATACTGTGCAATTGAATCCCAGAACTTCTTTTATCTACCTATAACCTAATACCTGTCAATTAATCTCTGAGATTTATTTGATGTTGGTAAAGAATGTCTTATAACTTCTATATTGTACCCTACTTTCTATAAATATTCAGTCTCTGTTTTCTTTTTTTTTTTTTTTAATTTGACAGGTAGAGTTATAGACAGTGAGAGAGAGAGAGAGAGAGAGAGAGAGAAAGGTCTTCCTTCACAAATGGCCGCTATGACAGGTGCTGCGCCAATCTGACGCTAGGAGCCAGGTGCTTCCTCCTGGTCTCTCACATGGGTGCAGGGGCCCAAGCATTTCCAGAGAGCTGGACTGGAAGAGGAGCAACCAGGACTAGAACCCTGCACCCATATGGGATGCTGGCACCGCAGGCAGAGGATTAACCAAGTGAGCTACAGCGCTGGCCCCCAGTCTCTGTTTTCTATCTTGAAATAGTTTTCCTTGTAAAGTTTATTTGAATAGCTCAGATGCAGTAATCTGATAAATTATGGAGCTTTAAATGGTTATTATGTATTATTTTTTTTGTAAATTCACATTTATTAAATAAAAAATAACTATATAACAAACAAAAAAAAAGAAAAAGAAAAAAAGAACTTAATACTTTACCCTTTTAGTATTTTTTATGTTCTACTTAAAACTATTGGTTGAACTCTGTAATTTTTTTTTAAACTTTTATTTAATGAATATAAATTTCCAAAGTACGACTTATGGATTACAATGACTTCCCCCCCATACCGTCCCTCCCACCCACAACCCTCCCCTTTCCCACTCCCTCTCCCCTTCCATTCACATCAAGATTCATTTTTGATTATCTTAATATACAGAAGATCAGCTTAGTATACATCAAGTATGGATTTCAACAGTTTGCTCCCACACAGAAACATAAAGTGAAAAATAATAGATGATTTTTTTAAATGATGATGAAATCAGAGCAGACCTATTGTCATGTTTAATCCCAGTGAGAGTCAAGTTGGGAATTGATAATTTCTTTTTTTTTTTTTTTTTTTTTTTACAGAGGATCAGTTTAGTATGCATTAAGTAAGGATTTCAACAGTTTGCACCCCCATAGAAACACAAAGTGAAATATATTGTTTGAGTACTCGTTATAGCATTAAATCTCAATGTACAGCACATTAAGGATAGAGATCCTACATGAGGAGTAAGTGCACAGTGACTCCTGTTGTTGACTTTACCAATTGACACTCCTGTCTATGGCATCAGTAATCTCCCTATGCTCCAGTCATGAGTTTCCAAGGCTATGGAAGCCCTCTGAGTTCTCCGACTCTTATCTTGTTTAGACAAGGTCATAGTCAAAGTGGAGGTTCTCTCCTCCCTTCAGAGAAAGGTACCTCCTTCTTTGATGACCTGTTCTTTCCACTGGGATCTCACTCGCAGAGATCTTTTGCCAGAGTGTCTTGGCTTTCCATGCCTGAAATACTCTCATGAGCTTTTCAGCCAGCTCCGAATGCCTTTAGGGCTGATTCTGAGGCCAGAGTGCTATTTAGGACATCTGCCATTCACCTCACCCCGGTTAGAATGGCTCACATGCAGAAATCTACCAACAACAGATGCTGGCGAGGATGTGGGGAAAAAGGGACACTAACCCACTGTTGGTGGGAATGCAAACTGGTCAAGCCACTATGGAAGTCAGTCTGGAGATTCCTCAGAAACCTGAAGATAACCCTACCGTTCGACCCAGCCATCCCACTCCTTGGAATTTACCCAAAGGAATTTAAATTGGCAAACAAAAAAGAGGTCTGCACCCTAAAGTTTATTGCAGCTCAATTCACAATAGCTAAGACCTGGAACCAACCTAAATGCCCATCAACGATAGACTGGATAAAGAAATTATGGGATATGTACTCTTTAGAATACTATACCGCAGTAAGAAACAACGAAATCCAGTCATTTGCAACAAAATGGAGGAATCTGGAACACATCATGCTGAGTGAAATAAGCCAATCCCAAAGGGACAAATACCATATGTTCTCCCTGATCGGTGACGACTGACTGAACACCAAGAGGGAAACCTGTTGGAGTGAGGTGGACACTATGGGAAATGGTGGCTTGATCAGCATAGCCCTGACTGTTAATGAACAACTTAATACATTATCCCTCTTAGTAGTTTTTTTTTTTTATCTGTTCTACTTAATATGACTGGTTTAGATCTGTAATTGATGCACAGTTATTCTTAAGTGTTAAAAATTAACTGAAATGTGATCCCTGTTGAACATGGTGGTGGGAATGGGAGAGGGAAGAGATGTATAATTTGGGACATGCTCAGGCTGACTTGCCCCAAGTGGTGGAGTTGGAAGCATACCAGGGGATTCCAATTCAATCCCATCGAGGTGGCATGTACCAATGCCATCTCACTGTTCCAGGTGATCAGATTCAGTTCACAGTTGGTCATGGTGGAGGGACTGGGCGTCAAAGGGAGCACATAGACAAGTCTAGTACCTGCTAATGCTAACCGATGGAGTAAATAAAGGGGAGAGTGAACCAACATGGGAAGTGAGAAAGGTTATTATGTATTATTATTATAGAGACCGTAAACGTAGAAACCATTCTTTTAGATAAATAGGTAGATAGATAAGTAGGCTTTATTCATGTAAAACTATCATACAATAAACTTGCACAAATTTAAAGTGCGCAACTTGATAACATCTTAAGTATGAATACACCTGTAAAACCCTAGCCATAATCGAGACAGAGAACATATTCATCACTTCCATTTGTGGTTCTAGAAACTATATTGAATATTTTGTGAATATTAACATTTATTTACTTATTTATTTATTTGCAAAGCAAGCAGACAGAGTAAGACAGAGAGGCAGATACAGATCTCCTATCTGTTGATGCACTCCCCAGCTGTCCATGGCAGCCAGTTCAGACTGCGACCAGGCGCCAGGAAGTCAATCTGTGTGAGTGGCAGGAACCTAACTACTTGGGCTGTTACTTGCTGCCTCCTGGGGTGTGTATTAGTAGGAAGCTGGAATTGGAGGCAGGCCACAGCAAAGTTACTCCATGTTTCACTTACTTTGCTCTATCTCTCCTCCTGATGATAACATTATATGGAGTATATGTTGCATACAGAAATAGAGGACCTCCACAAAAACAAACAGGCAAAGGACTGAAAGTCAGCATGATCAGCCACCAGCACTGGTGAGTGTTGTTATCAAGCAAGTCTTATCAGGAGAATCCTTTCCCTCTTCTACTCTTCCTGCTTTCCATTTGGCAAAGTCACCTTCCAGGACTTACCTCAGGCATCACATTCCAAAGGAATCCTCTTCTGACATCCTTGTTCCAATTAAGGACAATGGCAATGCTAAGATTTGTGACTCAACTGTGTTGCATGCTTATCTTCACCCTCGCACTTATAAAACACAATTGCATTTGTTAATTTAAAATGTGTATTCTCTATTTAAGTGCAGGACCGAAGAGTGTTTCTTAAAATGCCTTTTAACAACTTGTATTAGATTCACCTGGGTTATCTGAGGAACCAAAACAGCATGGAAAGAATATTTAGATGCCATTCCATATCTTCTCAGATGCCTGAGTATAGGGCCTCAAAATTTGTGAATTTGTGGATTGTGTCTAATTTCTTACCTATCCCTGGCCTTGAAAGGCAATATACAGAAACAAGTTCTCATTATATGAATCTGTAGCCAGGAGAGACCTGACTTGAACCAAGCTTAAAATGCCCTGGCAACTTTGTCTCTTCCTGAAGCATCATAAGTCATCAGAAAGAGTTTCCAATTTTAAATGAGGAATTTAATTTCCTAGGCTACATTCCGGGTCTCTTGCTAAAGAAATATTGGCAGTCAAGTGCACTGAAAAACCCACCTGACTGCATTCTGGAATAAGAAGCTGCACTATTGGGAGGGGGGTCCTTTGCATCTTCTGTGGATCTGTAGGAGCTATATTGTAACATGATTGAGTTACCTAAACTAAGTGATAGGACATGGATTCCCTATGTATCATGCCTGGACAGGGTATGGTCTTTATCTGGAGGCAGACCAGGCTGTCTAAAGACTGACAAGCTCATGTAAAGATTCACCATCTAATAGGAATTACCATTGTTAGATTTCATTATTATTAAATATAGAGTACAGCTTCACAGAAGAAGACAATTTGAAGATAAAATGCTTTGAACCTAAAAGCATCAGTTGGTCATGATATCAATTGGGCAAGTTTTCTTTTTTATTCAAAGGAACCTTCTAAGATTAAAGTATCATTTGAGGATTATTCACATAGTATTTCAGAAAAAATCTATCCAAAAAAGGAAGCCTCCTCTTTCTTTTAGGAAGAATTAAGTATATAACTGGTACTATTCTAATCACATAGTTTTTGCACTTATTAGCTCACAGTCTAGTGGGGAATGTAAACTTGTAGTAAGTATGTCAGCTGATGGATTTGTTAAACTAATTTGTCCAAAGGGACAAATATCATATGTTCTCCCTGATCGGTGACAACTAACCAAGCACCAAAAAGGAAACCTGTTGAAGTGAAAGGGGCACTATGAGAAACAGTGACTTGATCAGCCCTTGTCCTGACTGTTGTTGTACAATGTAATACTTTATCCCTTTTAGTATTTTTGTTCTAGTTAATACTATTGAATGAATCTGTAATTAACACATATTATCCTTAGGTGTTTAAATTTAACTGAAAAGTGATCCCTGTTAAATATAAGAGTGGGAATAAGAGAGGGAGGAGATGTACAATTTGGGACATGCTCAATCGGACTTGCCCCAAATGGTAGAGTTAGAAAAGTGCCAGGGGATTCCAATACAATCCCATCAAGGTGGCATGTACCAATGCCATCTCACTAGTCCAAGTGATCAATTTCAGGTCACAGTAGATCATACTGATAGGTCTACGAGTCAAAGGGATCACACACACAAGACTAGTGTCTGCTAATACTAACTGATAGAATTAAAAAGGGAGAGAATGATCCAACATGGGGAGTGGGATACACAGCAGGCGCATAGAATGGCAGATGTCCTAATCAGCACTCTGGCCTCAGAATCAGCCTTTAAGGCATTCGGAGCTGGCTGAAGAGCCCATGAGAGTATTTCAGGCATGGAAAGCCAAGACACTCTGGGAAAACAAACAAACAAACAAACACCTAAATGAAAGATCTCTGCGAGTGAGAACCCAGTAGGAAGAACGGGCCATCAAAGAAGGAGGTACCTTTCTCTGAAGGGAGGAGAGAACTTCCACTTTGACTATGACCTTGTCTAAATAAGATCGGAGCTGGCGAACTCAAGAGTCTTCCATAGCCTTGGCAATTCATGACTAGAGCCTAGGGAGATTACTGACGCCATAAACAAGAGTGTCAAATTGTTAAGTCAACAACAGGAGTCACTGTGCACTTACTCCTCATGTAGGATCTCTGTCCTTAATGTGTTGTTCAATGTGAATTAATGCTATAACTAGTACTGAGACAGTATTTTATACTTTATGTTCTGTGTGGGTCCATACTGATGAAAGCTTTACTTAATATATACTAAATCGATCTTCTGTATATAAAGAGAATCGAAAATGAATCTTGATGTGAATGGAAGGGGAGAGGGAGTAGATAAGGGGAGGGTTGCGGGTGGGAGGGAAGTTATGGGGGGGAGCCATTGTAATCCATAAACTGTACTTTGGAAATTTATATTTACTAAATAAATGTTTAAAAAAACTGATTTAATTGTTCTACATGTAAAACTATCAAGATATCACATTGTACCTTATATGTATATAGAGTTGTTAGTTTTTGATTTGTGACAAATATATTAATGTAAAGTTAATAAGGGAGTTGGAGTGAGAGATAAATGGGAATTTATTGTAGTACCACCTCACAATTTTTGTTTTGTAAATTCAAAATTGATAAAAAATTAAGTAAAAATTTTAAGTGGTTAAGTTTGTAAAAAAATTATTAAAGACTATGGAAAACCCAAATAAAATATAAACCAGAGTCTAATAAGGCTATAAATGGACATGTAGTTAATATTTAACACATGAATTTAAAAATGCAATAAGTTCAATATCAAGGAATCTGATAAAACTGATAAATGAAGAAAACTGAATGAAGATATAAATTATCAACAAGAAAGGGTAAATCATTACTGAAGTATCAGACACAAAATGATAATAAGGCTATATTGCAAATAATTTAATACTTATAAATTCACAATGGAGATAAAATGGAAAAAATCTTAAATGACACAGACTATCAAAGCTCATTCATGAAGAAAAATAACCTGAAAGTCTTGTATCTTTTAGGTCTACTAAATTTAAATATAGTAAATTTAAAATTGTCTTTCCCTCAAACCCAAAATACCTCTTTAGTCTAAGATGGGTTACCTGCTGAATTCTATAATTTAAGGATGTATTAGTCCCTGGTTTTTGTAAACTCTTCCAGGAAGTAGAAAAATAGAGAATTCTTCCCAGACAATGCCAGAAACAGATAAGGATACTAAAGGAAACATACACTCACCACAAAGACCCTAAAATTTGTTCCTGAGTCATTACTGTCTAGAAATAAAAATAGGTGTTTACACAAACATCTGCACATAATGTTTACAGCAGCTTTATTCTCAATAGCTCAAAATTAAATCTAATATAAATATTCATTAACTGATGAGTGGAAAAACATTTTGGTATATTAACATAATGGAATATTACTCAGTAACAAAAAACAATGAACTAGTGGTACATACAGCAATGTGAATGGGTCTTATAAGCATTGTGTTAAGTAAAAGAAACCAGACATAAAGGTATATACTCTATATGTCCATTTATATTTTATTCTGTCAAAAGAAAAACTGTGATGACCTTAACAAGAAAATTGGTTGCCATAGATTAATAATGGGGATAATGGGTTCACTGCAAAGGGAATTTTGCAAGATGATGAAAATGTACTTTACCTCCATTCTGGTGGTGGTGGTTATATGAGTATATATGTTACCAAAAACATATTGAACTGTACACAAGAATGCATTTTACCTCAGTTTTTATCATTTAGAAGTTCATAGCTTATTTATAATAGGGAAAAAGTGATCAGACATTTTAATGTATTTGTTACATCTCAATAAATCTGAAAAACAAATATCAATGAATTGGCACCACCTTTTCTTTTTATTTGTTTTAATTAAACCACATATACTCACTTTAATTTCCCAATTTCCAGTCAGGGGACCATGTGACTTACAGGCTCTTGTACTTGATCTAGTCACTAGATGCATGTGGACTTGGGAGGGAGGTTGTGAATGTAAGAAAAACAGCCGGAGCAGATGCCAACATGCAAGAAGCATAGATGATGCCACATTTTTAATATCTCTTGCTCCAAAGTCCCACTCAGGGGCGTGGTGCCACCAACACAAGTACAGGAGGGAGTTTCCCATCCAGAAGAAGAAAGTGCTGAGCATCTTGCAGAGTTTTGGCTATTTCCCCCAACACTCTGGTGTTCTAGAGCAAGGCAGGCCCACGTTTTAAAGTTGTTCCCTCCCAGTCTTCAGGGAGATGTATTGCAATCTTTCCTCCAGGGGTCTAGAGTGAGGCGAACAAGGTCTGACCAGTGTCAGTGCACTTTCTATTACACTTGCACAATCACATCCCTGTAGAATAAATAAGCAGTCAATTTTGTTTTTTATTAGCCTGAATTGTTAAAAACTGTTTCCATGTACTGTGTTAAATTCTGTATTTTGCAAACATTCTCCAAACTGCCAAAGAATATGTCTGATTTGTTTTCCAGCTCTCTGAAACAGCTCAATAGATCCCAAGAAAATCTTTATCATCTCATTCTGAAATATCAGTTTAATTCAGCAATTACTTACTGAGTCCTTATCATGTTTCAGATAATGAGGAGTAAGAATTAAAGTTCAAAAGATGAAAGATTTGGTCCCTGGCCTCAAGAAGCTCACAATTACTAATGTGCGAAAGGAATTACAAGACCCTTTGATATACTCTATGGATATGACTACGTATAAGTATGTGGCAATTTTGATTTTACTTCTATTCTTGGTTTTCTCATGTTTGTAGAGATAAGAAAACAAAAACCACAGTTTTTTTTCCTGTCCTTATTACATTGCCTTAATTTTTCAAAATTTTCTTTCTGTAACAACTTCTGGAAAATATCCTGTGTGCCAGTATTCATTAAAGGAGAGTCTTATTCTAGTTCCTCATATTTCCATTGAGGGGAGATAATTTCTCATCCATTTCTCCAAGTGAAAGTACTAGAATGAACACTTTCAAATTACCTACACTTTGGGTCTTTGGATAAGGGAGCTGCATAGCTGCTCTTGTTAAATTGGTGACACTTGGTGTCTATTGGGCAGTGTAGTCTAGAGAGCAGAGTTAAAGTCTATTGAAAGGCAATGCTGTGGAAGGCAGTCTCAGTTTCTGGAGGGACACGTGTGTTTGTTAGATCCAGGTGCACGGGGTCTGGCAGGCATTTTTGTTTCCGCCAATGACGTTGTAAGTCTTCTTAGATCTGGGTCTTCTCTGTTGGGGAAGACCCATTACCCAGATGTTTTTTCAGAAATACAAAAATTGTGTCAGCTCATTCTTGTCCTATACCTTCATTCTCTTCAGTTCAAGAAGTGAGAGTGAATTCACTGAAGGAAAGCTGTTCGCAAATTCAGCTCTTTCAAGGGTTTTGTGTTTTGAGAACAAATATTTCACAATTAATAAAATAAATACTTTTTTAAAAAAGATTTATTTATTCAAAATACAGAATTAGAGAGAGAGAGAAAGGGAGAGAGAGAGAGAGAGAGAGAGAGAGATCGTTCATCTGCTGGTTCATTCCCCAGATGGCTGCAACCAGGAGCTGATAATTCCATCTAGGTCTCCCACGTTAGCAGCCTTCCACTGCTTTCCTAAGCACATTAGCATGGAGCGGGATGGGAAGTGGAATGGCCGAGAACTGGTGCTCATGTGGGATGCCGGCATTGCAGGCAGTAGCTTAATCTGCTGTGCCTCAATGGCAGCCCTAGATACTTTTATCTTTGTATGATTCCTTGTTATTTTTTATCTGTTTTGATTCAATCAATAAAATTTTATTGAGCGCCTACCATGTACTGGTTGCTGAAAATAGTGATGAGTCAGAGATTTTTCTGAAAAAGATTAAGGATTTTTTTTATTCAAACAAGAAAATATAATCAAAATACAATAGGGCATGTGATTGAGAGCAGGTAGGGAGTTCTATAAATTGCATGGTTAGAGAAACTTCTCCTGAGAGCTGACATTTAAGCTGCACCTTGAATAATTTAGGTTAGTGTGGGCGAGCAACTAAATATGGAAGAAACCCATAAGGGAAGATCCGGAAGAGTGACACTGGTGAGCAAATGACCTGTCAAAGCCCATGAGCTTCACATAGGCTAAGCATCACCATGAGGGTGTTGGCTGAGGAAAGGGGTACAGGACACCTTCTACAGTAATTTGCATGTCACTCCTGACTCCTCTTGCTGTCCTCATCTTGCTTGTATAATCTAGTAACACAACCCACAACAGATTTCTTTCTCCTAATATTCTAGAACTTGTCATAGAACCAAAGAAAAACAGAATAAAATCTAGGTTCACTTGCCTGCCATTCAGCAAGGCAATCACTAATGCTAAGGCAAAGGAAGCAAGTGAGAGTTCTTTTTGCAAAGTCCATAGTAAGGAATACGGGCAGCTCTCACTCCACTCCTGGACCCCTCAAGGGCTTCAAGGTGGCGAATTTTAAAGATCAAAGCTGGAGCTGAGCAGCGCATGACAAGCTCATGTGCAGGTCTCTGGTCGTTTCACAGTGAGTGAGCCTTCCTTTGATAGTTAATTACAGAATAGCTGGCATTTTGCTATGAGAGTGCTGTGGCAACAAAGTGGCCTCTAGACTGTTGGAGGCCCGAGGGTAGATGGGTTACCACCTTGTTTGATCAGGGCCTGGTATCCTGGAAAGCATCTCATAATGTACTCTAGAGTTAAGATGTTAACTATAGACATGATGATTGGATTTTGAGTCTTGTGACACAAACAACACTCCCTTAATTTAGTGAGTAATGTTAGTTGGGCATTAACTTGGAATCATGAAAGTAGAGACAGAGGAGCTTTCAAATTATGGTATTAGGGATATGTGCTTGGTTTCATATTCACAGACACATCTTGGTTTTGTAGACTATAACACTTGCACAGAAAGAGCGAGTCCAATTTTCTTTCATGAAAAATTTTAACTAGAGTATTCCATAGCCTTGGAAACTCATGACTGGAACATAGGGAGATTACTGATGCCATAGACAGGAGTGTCAGTTGGTAAAGTCAACAACAGGAGTCACTGTGCACTTACTCCTCATGTAGGATCTCTGTCCTTAATGTGCTGTGCATTGAGATTTAATGCTATAACGAGTACTCAAACAATATATTTCACTTTGTGTTTCTATGGGGGTGCAAACTGTTGAAATCTTTACTTAATGCATACTAAACTGATCCTCTGTAAAAAAAAAAAAAAGAAATTATCAACTCCCAACTTGACTCTCACTGGGATTAAACATGACAATAGGTCTGATCTGATTTCATCATCATTTAAAAAAAATCATCTATTATTTTTCACTTTATGTTTCTGTGTGGGAGCAAACTGTTGAAATCTTTACTTAATGTATACTAAGCTGATCTTCTGTATATTAAGATAATCGAAAATGAATCTTGATGTGAATGGAAGGGGAGAGGGAGTGGGAAAGGGGAGGGTTGTGGGTGGGAGGGATGGTATGGGGGGGAAGCCATTGTAATCCATAAATCGTACTTTGGAAATTTATATTCATTAAATATAAGTTAAAAAAAAAGAAAAAAAATTCTATGCTTATTTCCATCTGTATCACTGAATCAGCAATTATTGTTCCTAGTTTTTGGACCCAAATTATTCTTCGTTTTAAATTATTTTCAAAAAGGAGCTTTAAACAGTGACATTTTAAAAGATCTATGGGTTACTTTATGAAACCCACACTCTTCTTTGTGCTTCCTATAACATTTGGAGCTTCCATTCTTCTATTTTCTCTCTCTGACTTTCTCTAGGTTTTATTTTAGCTCTGCCAATAGTCTTTCTTCTCAGCAGTCACTCCATTATGCCAGTGCAGTAACTGACCCTGAACGCACTCATAACATTTACTGAATAGATGGTTCTTTGTCCAATTATTTCCCAGAAGAAAACTAATCCTTGGGTGTGGAAGTGAGATTCTTCAGCTAAATGCTTGTTTGATGATGCAGCCAGGTACCTAAAGAGGTAGCTGCTCCACTATTGAAAATTGTCTGAGTGGAATGCCTAAGCATTCATGGTGGTCTTAAAAGCAAGTTATAGGCATCTGTCAGGCTCTTCTAAGCAATTCAGCTTTCTAATCAGACCATCTGAATTCTTGAGTGAAAGGTAAGAAACAAGCCTCGTCTACCCAAAGGGCAGTCACTCATCAGTAATAAAACAGATGTTTAAACAAGGTATACTTCTCTGTGTCTGTCAGTCTGTCATTTAATGAAGAGGTGGAGGTGCAGTGGAGAGAGAGTGAGAAGAAGCAGAGAGTCTTGCTAGATTTGAGTGCATGAACAATTGACATGTAGAAATAGAGGCAATGGCTTAAAATAATAATGTGGGTGCCTAAGACACTGTTGCAAGTTTAGAAGCGGTAGCCCCAATTTACTGATTTTGAAAGACATACAGAGAAAAAGATTGGGTCACTGCTAGTTAACCTGAGAGAGAACATATTTTATACTTTCTGTCTTTCATATGCATTCTTTAGGTGGGCATTAAGAGCATTGGGCCTGGTTATATAAGTTTTCTGTGGTAGATATCCAGGAAATAAATTTCCTAATGATTTTTGTTTGTTTGGCTGTAGTGTAATAGAAATTATGTGTTTGACATTTGGGCCTGGGCTAATCACTGTCTTTCTGAGGTCTTATTTTCTCATTTGTAAAATAATGACAATAATACACATCTTTTAAAAAAATCATTTAAAATATTTTAATTGCATATATTTATGGAGTATACGTGATAATTTAACACATGCATTTAATGTATGGTGATCAAATCAGATTAGTTAACATTTACATCTCTTTAAGCAATTAAATTTTTTGATTAACATAATAATTATACATATTTATGGAATGTAGTGTGATACTTCAGTAAATGTAAACAATATGTGCTGATCAAATCAGGGTAATAAAATTTTCCTCTCCTTATCATTACTTTATCTTTGGAGTTTTTGAGCTCCTCTCTTCTAATAACACACATTTTAGAGAATTGTCATAAGAACTAGAAATTGGGCATATAAAATAAATGTATGACAAATCCAGTCATCATTAGTTTTGTTGGTGTGTGCTCTTAGTAGTTGAAATTGATATTGATGACCTATTTTAGGGTTAGTGTGGGAGCACAGGTCTCCAAGGGGTGAGCTCTTCATGCAAATGTAATTGGAATATCTGGAATCATGGGAATATACTCGATCTACTATCTCTGGAATAAGAGACTGTAACTACAGCACCACTAACATGTACACTAAGTGAAATCTACATTCAGTGATTTGTGAATAATTTGGTGGGCTGCTTCTCTGTCCATTTTACCAGGAGGAGGCTCAGGGAGAAGAGCTAATGTACAGACTCCTGTATGTGCACACATGTTTTATGAGTTGATGACTACGCATGGGTAGGGGGACACATCTGTTTGTGTACGGGCATCTGTCCTATGCAAACTGTTTACTTATCTACAGGATTTTCCAAATATAAAGCAGAGTAATGGGACAACTTTTAAGTAATTTAAAAAAAAATTTTTTTTAAATATTTATTCATTTATTTGAAAGGAAGGAGGGGAGATAGGAAGGGAGGGGAGAGGGAGGGAGGGAGGGAGAGAGAGAGAGAGAGAGAGATCCTCCATTTGCTGGTTCACTTCTCAAATGCCCACAATGACTAGGGCTAGGCAAGATTGAAGCCAGGAGCCAGGAGCCAGGAGCTTCCTCTGTGTCTCCCATGTGGGTGCAGGGGCCCAAGCACTTGGGTCATCTTTTGCTGATTTCCCAGGCACGTTAGCAGGAAGCTGGATAGGAAGTGGGACAGCCAGGACTTGAAGCAGCACCCATATGGGATGCCGGCGTTGCAGTCAGAGGCTTAGCCTTCTATGCCACAGTGCTGGCCCCTAGGTAACTTTTCATATTCAAAATAAAGGATTGTATTTATTCCATAAGTGCAGCCTAGAGAACTCATGGAAGAACTTAAGGTGGTTATTGGAACCCAGTGAAATTTAAGATGGAAAATTTTACAGGTGTGTCTTCCTGTGTTGGAGTTTCTATTTTGGATGGTTTCTATTTTCCAAAAGATTTCTGATCATGAAAAATTAAAAATCTCTGTGTCATGTTAAAATAAGGTAAGGAAAGATGACTGACCTTGAGGTCAGCATTGTCGTGCAGCGGGTTATGCACCTCCTGCTATACTGGCATCCCATATGGGATCCAGCTTGAGTCCTGACTGTTTCACTTACAATCCAGATCCCTGGTAATGCACCTGGTGAAACAGCAGGAGATGGCTCAAGTGTTTGGGTACCCACATGCATGTGGGGGTCCTGGATGGAGTTCCAAGCTCCTGGATTCATATTGGACTAGCCCCAGCTATTGTGGCCATTTGGGGAGTGAACCAGCAGACGGAAGACTGCTTTCTCTCTTTCTTCCATGTTCCCTCTCCCTCTTCCTCTCTCTTGCTTGGTAACTCTGCTTTCAAATGGAATAAATCTTAAAAAAAGAAAAATGACAGTCCTCAATAGCTTTTGAATGTTTGATGTTTAGTGGATAGGTGTTCTTCATTTGTATATAGTTGTATATGGTGAATCACCAACAGATTATTAGTAGTAAGCAAATTATAAAATATTAACATGAAACATTATGTATTGTTTTCATCTAGCATTTTTTTCAGACTCCCTTCTTTTTGATTTTTCTCTTTGATTAATAAATTTGAAACTGAATTGTGATGAGTTTTTAGGTGCTTGGAGAAAGTGGTTAGAAATGTCCTATGAGAGAAAATGGAGAGAAAATATAACTACTTGCCCAAAAAGGCCTTTATCTATACTTTTGGGAATTTATGAAGAATCTGTCAAAAATGGCATAAGAATATTTTGATGTCTAAGGAAATAAAGGCTAACTCACTGATGTGCCTCCCAGGAAAATTGTATGCTAGCTTATTACACTTGAAGAAGCAAAAGAAATAATTCCTACATTATGATATTTTGAGGAGTATCTCTTTAAAAATTTAATCACCAATGTAGAAACTCGTGATTTTTAAAGTATTACCACTAGATATAGTTATTGAAGATATATATTACGTAATGTTACTTTACATACAATATTTTATCTTCACAAATATCCAATGGAAAAAATACTATTTCATTCCTATTTTAAAGTTGAAGAAATTGATAATTGGATAGATTTGGGAACTTGACAGAAATTCATCATAAATAATGGAGCTAGGAATCAAGCTTGGTTGGCTTATGATAATATTGACAAAGAAAGATCTGTAAAACCATGAACTGCATAACTAGCTAAGGGACATACTGTAGTTACACTGATGATTAATACCAATAGTGCCATTAGTAAATATTACACTGCTCTGTGAATAAAGTATTACTGTTGCATGATGGCAACAAAAGCAATAAAGCTGACTAGCAATAAGACCTTCAATGAAAGAAGGCACTCACAATCTTGTTTCTATGTGTATTTATATCAATTCTAACCTCCTGCAGTATGTACTGTATTTACCTTTTCTAATTCTTTTCATGGACTTTTACTTAGTATTGTTTAATTTGAAGTCACTCCAACATTTTTAAAGGTACATTTTAACATTTGTACTGATAGTTATAATGAAATCTGTCAGGTCATCCTAACCTTTTATTTTGGCCTAAAGAGAAAGGTACTCTGTGGGAGCTACTGGTATTACAAAACAAGAGTCATGTCTATAATGAAATATAAAGGTAATGAAGTGTCACGTTGCTCCATAGGAGGAAAAAGGAGAAGCTATTATCTTTTATGATTGATAAATTACAAAGGACATTGAAGTATTTTGTAGAGAAATACTAGTGTGTTTTTTTATGGAACCAAGCTGCTGATTCAAAAGAATATTTTAAAGGATTATTAAATATGAAGAAAATAATAAATCTGCAGACTGCAAGCAATTGAGCATAGTTGATCTTTTTAGTGACTTCTACTTATTCTTTCATTCATATAATATCCATTTATTGTATAAGTGAAATGAGCACATACTATGTTTCAGGACCTGTCACAAATAATGTCACAAACAATTTTAAAAAGAAATAAAGAAAATCGTTAAAAAAGCTTAGACTTTTCTCCAGTTACAGGCAAATATTTCATAACTAAGAATATACTTTCCTATATTATATTGTGAAGTACTGTACTGTATACTGAAGTACTGTGGCTGTGATTGTAATATACTGTGAAGTACTGTGACTGTGTAAGTTATTTAGTTGTTTCTGGGCTTCTAATGGAAACTAAATGTGTACAAAACATGTGATATTATCACAATTGTTGAGGTCCTAATTTATGCATATCTCATGTGGTGCTTTCTCAACATTATATCAGTTGATCACTTCTCTTTCTCTCCCCCTTTTTTTTTTTCACCTAAAATATAGTATCATTTGTGGTCATGAAATTATAAATGAAAAGTACATGTGGTGTTTTGCTTAAATTATCTGATTTTTCAAAAATACCTCCTCTTCAATTTTTTTTTCTTTTACTAAAATCAATGAACGTATTGTCTTTAGTTGGATGACTTTGAGTTTGATACTGTTAACTATATCCTCTTTTTCCAAGCAGCTCTTGTTTGCTTTGATGGAACTTTATTTTCTTTATTTTTTTTTTAATTATCTTCTGGCTACTGTTGCAGTCATCTCGTGGCTGAAAACCATTGTTCGATATGTGTTTGTCTGCTTTTTTCAATTGTGTCTGGAGGAATGATAAATCCAGTCCCTATCACTCCATGAAGGTGGGAAGCAAAAGATTTAGTGTTCTTTTAAATTATTAAAAATAATTTAAAATAATTATATTGGAGGAACATTCACATGAATGTACTTATTTGTTCTCTATCCTTTATGTTTAATTGACATATGTCTGTGTATTTAAAGTAAGTTTCTTGGAGACAACATATAGCTTGACTTGTTTTTTGATGCAGTCTAACAATCACTGACATTTTTTTGGTGTATGAGAACACTAATGGTTATTCAAGCACTGACAATTCAATGGGAAACAAAACAATTCTGTTTCCTGTCCTATGGAAGGAGGTAGACTTCGAATAATTGTAGCTACACATGACAAGCTTACAAATGAACAAGAAAAGAGGAGTGAGCAAGTAGGATTGATAGGTAGAGAAGAAGGGGAAAAATAGAAAATTATGGTGTCATAGAAATTGAGAGAAGAGAACTTGAAATATTCTGAGCTCAACTGTGTTGAACACTGCTGAAGTGATGAGCAAGATGAATTCTGAAAAGGATTCTTTGATCTGGTAGTATGGGAATCATTGGTGACTACACCACATATGTGTTTCTGTTCAGAAGGAATAGACCATTGATGAAGATGATCAGTTAATATGTGATGGTGAAGTAGACACAGAGTGTGTAGACAACTCCCTGAGATTTGGCTGTAAAGGAAGTCAGAAGGAATGAGATTTTAGGAGCATAAAAGGAGAGCTTTGCAAGACAGATGATAGGAGTTAGCAGGTGACTATGATAAAAAATCAATCACTGGTCACTGCGGGTATATAAACCGTGTGGCTTGTACTGGAGGCGCTCTCTGGACTCCCGAGTTCAGGGGGCCCATCTGCGCAGACGCTGAATAAATCCTCTTGCTTTTGCATAAAAAAAAAAGGCAATCAATCACGAGGAAGAGATTAAAACATTAGCAAAAGAGAGGATTCCTGCCTTTTCCCCATTAGAATCTCTCTTCTTGCTTTCATTCAACATCAGATTTCAAATGTCCATAGCTCTGTTGAGGACCTGACAATCTCAGAAACTATTGACAGAAAGACACTTCTTTCCATCTGACTAGTATATGAAGGCTGGTGCGCTTCTCATTGCATTGAAGCCAGCAGACATTTGAACAGGAGGGCAATTACCCTCAGATAAAATGAAATTGGTATATTATTTAAAATACACAAATTCAAATAATGTGAGTATCATTAATGTCTAGAAGTTCTTAACTTTCAATGGATTTTTAAAAAATTCTACAGAATCGGAACACATTAAGAGAGAACCCCTGAGAAAGTTGGAATTTGAACGACTGTGGAATCACCACCTGTTCTAGGATTTCAAATGGTTGTACTCATTATAGATAATAATGTGAATTTTGCCTTTAGAATTGATGCTTTTTGCTTTTGAATTCATTATTGATGCATGAAATCTTGAACAATCTCTGAGGAGTTTAACATTTGCAGCGTGGTGAATACTTAATAGGGGGAACATATTTGTTTTGTCCCTTCAGTTGTTCAACATTTCTCAATTCACTGAGAATGTTGAAGATGATGTAGAAAGAATATGAATTCAAGAATATGAGTTACTGAGCCAAATGGCTGGGCGTTACCTTTCTCAGGTTTATTCTCTCATTCTATTTCAATTCCATTTTTTTTTTTGGTTAAAACATAAGTATAGATATGGTTCATTGTATCTATCAACAGAGAAAATTAAATCAATATTGAGAACACTTTGTGTTCTAATATTCCTGATACTTTGTTGAGTTCCTCCCACAGTAGGCTTCAGAACCTTATCAGTGTTGTATATGTGCCCTGTGTTTAGATGTTATTAGGTAAAAGTTTTAGATGGCATTAGTGTAAAATTATATAATTTTAAGCCAGCCAGGATCTTTAGGAATCTTATATCTTAGGGCTGTCAATTTCAAAGTACTCCTGAAATTCTACATAGAATTTTGCTTGTATTTGCATATGTTAAGTTTCTCATTTTTATTGCTTTCAGCAGATTCTTAAAGTGAAATTTTAAAAACAGAATATCTAAAGCTACATTCTACAGAACAGAAAATGACTGCCTTGAGAACTCCAAATCACACAAAAGTTTAATGGGAATGAGTTATATTATTGTGACATTCATTTTACCCTGAAGTCCGTAAAATAAAACTAGACATATTATGACTTTCTTTAAGGTTCAAGTAATTTATCTGTCTCAATTTGTCTGTTGCATGCCACCACTGGACTATTTAGGTATTTAGGAAAAGCCTTAATTTTTATGAGAATAACTTAAATAGTGAGATCCTAGACATCTTTGCCTATACTGGGGAAAATAAGCAAAGGCAATTAAAATATAGTTTAACAAATTAGATACAAAGAGGGAAGGTATATTTGCATTTTGCATTGACTACAGGCTGTCATATTCAGTTCTACCTGAGAAGAAATGGAATGTATCCACTATTTCCTTTTTTTTTCTGTTTCAGAAGATAACTGAATAGACATCTTGACAGAGCCTAGCTGCTCTTTCCATTGACATAATGAGTTTCTTATTGTACCCCATTGATCCTCTGTAGTAGAGAAACATATGGCACATTTAAATTTTAAGCATTAATTTATTTGACTTTTTATTGTGTATTTTCCACCTATGATTTTATAGTTTAAGAAATCATTTATATATAAAATATCTATATGAAATTATATATACATATATATAGATGTACATATATGTGTGTACATATTTTCTGTATATATGTATGTGTGTACACAAACATACTTTTTGAAGTTTACAAGTGTGTCTGTATGTATGCCAATTGTGCTATTTACATAGTTACATGAATTAAATGTCTTTATCTTTTTTGATGCTACCAGTAGTTTTATATGCTAAAAGAAATAAACAGAAATAACAATATAAAAGGCAATTGCAAATATTTTATTTTTTGAAAAATAGTAGTAATATAGAAAAATGTACAACCAAAAGGTTAAAGGCTAATAGCTGTATTAAGCAAGATATAAAAAAGTTGCATACAATACCTAGAAAATTAAACCTGCATATTCTTATAATATAGAGATGTTTCAATATCTGAGATATAATAAGTTACAGATTCAGAAAAAAGTGGGGAAGAAAAACACATAAATATATAGGTTTTCTTATTTTTCTTCTGGTAATGATTTTCCTGAGAATCACTTCATTATGAATCTCAAGTTATATGTCTCCATGTAAATCTTATTATGTCATTATAAATAACTAATTATAGTAAAGCTCACTGTGCGAATTAAGGCATTCCCTGGGGCCACCTGAAAGAGTCCAATGTTAACTCCATTATGGCACTGGGTTTTGATGTTCAGCTATTATTTTCCAAGCTTTAACTTTGAAGACACTGATCAAAAACTACCACCTTCTACCATGCACAATAACCATGTCACAGGCCTGACAACACCTCATAACAACCATAGCTCACAAAGAAACGAATTTCAAAACCAAAAGATATGAATGGCAAAGAGCCAGGGAGGAGATGATTCACCAAATTTACCTCTGATTTAGAATCCTTGTTGTGAATAGAAGCCACTTTTTACTCATGCTTTTTTAATTGGTTCCTTCTAATAGAAGATCCGGAAGACAAATTGGCCAAGCAAAGGAAGACAAAAAAGCAGAAATGTATAATGTCTTTCACAGTCAGCTTCATCATGTTTTAAACAAAGAATAGCACAAACTTATTTTTTAGTTTCTATAGCAATTTCTTCTGAAGAAGCAGGTGTTTTAGGATACTTGACGAATTGATTTATGTATATTGTTTGTGTTCATTCCATGGAAAATAGTAGGATCTAACACATTAAAATATATCTTTTCTGTTATTGTTAAGTTAAACTTTTTGACCTCCAAAATGGGCATATAAGTATTTCCTCTGAAAATTTTTATTTAATAGAAGCCTTTGTTTTTATAATGCTGAATGACAGAGTTTCAAAACAGTTACCTTGAGAAAGAAAGACTACATTTGAAGCCAGTGTCAAGTTTTGAAAAGGTAAAATGTATCTAGTCTGGCTGTGGTTACTCTTGAGGGTATAGAGGAAACACAACTCAGGTTGCTAGTGCCGTCCATACCAAAGAAGTCTGGCTTTGATTTCTGTCTTATTGTTATTTGCATGGTAGTGTGTGGGCAAGAAAAAGAAAAGCTGAATAAGAACTGTATCCTTAAAGTTTTCTAAGAGCAAAAATGCAAAATGTGAAGTTTTGAATTTCTCTTTTATAAAAAATGCCATACATTCTTTTAAACATGGGCATGCTGCTAATTAAAAGAATAGATGAACTTTCAAGGTGGCTAATGAGTCAGCATGAGTGCCTCTTCTGTGTAACTACATTCTGAACAACTTGTTCCAGCACATCAACTGTGAATTTGTGTTAGAGTGGGAGCTAGCTTGACTTCTGGGTAGAAACATGAATTTAGCAAGGGTCTTAAATATTAGACTACCTTGAGGATGTATTCTATTTGAAAATCTCCTTTATCATTTGTAAAATCAGGGTAACATCATGAGCTCCAATAATGTGATTCTGAGGATTAAAGATAAAATATGGGGCCGGTGCCGCGGCTCAATAGGCTAATCCTCTGCCTAGCTGCACCGGCGTTCTAGTCCCGGTTGGGGCGCTGGATTCTGTCCTGGTTGCCCCTCTTCCAGGCCAGCTCTCTGCTATGGCCAGGGAGTGCAGTGAAGGATGGCCCAAATGCTTGGGCCCTGTACCCGCATGGGAGACCAGGAGAATCACCTGGCTCCTGGCTTCGATCAACGCAGTGTGCTGGCCGCCGCACGCCGGCCGCGGTGGCCATTGGAGGGTGAACCAACAGCAAAGGAAGACCTTTCTCTTTCTCTCTCTCTCTCTCTCTCTCTCACTGTCCACTCTGCCTGTAAAAAAAAAAATGCTGAAAGCCCCAACAATAGCACAGAATACATAAGGAGCTCTTAAGAGGTAACTATACTAATAAGAAAGAGAGGTGGGCATTTAGTGTAGTGGTTAAGATGCTGCTTGGGGTGCTTGGATACCATATCTGTGTGCCTGGGTTCAATTCCTGGCTCTGCTTCCTGGATTACCCTGGGAAGCAGCAGGTGATGGGCAGCAACTTGGGTTGCATTCACTCATGTGGGAAATTTGGATTGAGTTTCTGGCTCCTGAGTCTGGTCTGGCCCTGTCCTAGCTCTTGTGGGCATTTAGGGAATGATTCAATGGAAGGTCTATGTCTCTCTCTCCCTGCCTTTCAAATAAATAAATGAATGAATATAATAATGCAAACGACAAATTTCATTCATATATAGAAGAGCTTTGAGATGGTAAAATTTTATGAGAAGTTTATTGACTAATATCTATTTTTTTAAGATTTATTTATTTGAAAGAGGGAGACAGAGGCTGAGAGAGAGAGAGAGAGAGAGAGAGAGAGTCTTCCATCCACTGGTTCACTCCCCAAATGGCCACCACAGCTGGAGATGGGCCAATCTGAAGCCAGGAGCAAGAAGCTTCTTCCAGGTCTCCCACATGGGTGCAGGGGCCCAAGACTTAGGCCATCTTCTGCTGCTTTCCCAGGCAATAGCAGAGAGCTGGATCAGAAGTAGAGCAACCAGGACTCAATCTGGCCCCATATAGAATGCTGGCACTGCATTTTTTACCCAATGGGCCAGAGCGCCAGCCCCAATTAATGTCCATTTTTTTTCTCTTACTAGTTTACCAAGCATGCAGCTTTACACTTCTCAATAAAATGTTTGAGTATTTACTCTGTGATCTTCATTGTGTCCATACCTTGATAGCTAAATAAGGGGCTTTTAAATACTTCCTGAATGAACTTTGTTTGCTTAAAGACTGAACTCTGAGGAAGTGTTTTCATATACATGAATTTCTGAAGGTAGGTTCTATTCAGTGTAAGACTAATCACAAAGCTGATCACAATTGTTGAGCATGAATTTGCTTTAAATATCTTGTGAGTTAAAAAAAAAATTGTTTCTTAAGTTCTGAACACTATTTGCACAGCAGAATTAAGATCTATTAAAGTAAACTAAAGAACATGGCCTTCGAACACCTGCATATGTAAGTAACCACAGAGGCACCAAGGTGTCTTGTTGTACTCTTTGTCAACAGCAGTACTTTATAAAGAATTGTTTAAATCAGCAATTTTACAATAGTCTATATAACGTACTCTAAGAATCATGAGCTTATGTTTCAGTGATTGGAGCTTTGGCTACACTTTGCTTCAATTTTCTGGGCCCATCATACTCGACCAGAGACTTGCTAATGATTTGCTTTCTCTAAACTGAAACCTTGTAGAATTATTTTCCTTACTGAATTTTGAGGTATCACTGTTACTACGGGACAAAGTAGATTTATTTTCTAATAAGAAAACTACTTCCATTTAAGAGAAAAAGAAAGAATACATAGATGATGATGAAATAAGCTGCTTGTTAGGATTCAGATTCATAAACCTATTCAAGAAAAAAGCTGATAACATAAAACAAAAGCTTTGGCATATTTACAACATTTAACTTAGCACTTGTGTTTATAAGAATTCATTTAAAAAAGACAATTTGAAGTATAGAGAGTGCTTTATGTTTACATATCTATCTTAAAATTTAAAACCAGGAGAAAATTAAGTGATATAGATGTCCAAAATTGCGAGGATTTACTAATCATTGCAGGACCAAATAATGGAAAAATACTTGTCTATTAGAGCTACTGTTTGCAAAAAGCTATTAAAATGGAAAGTATTTGTGTTACACTATTAATTTAGAAGCATTTTATACATGTTACTATTATATTAACATTTTAATTTGCAAAACATGCAGAAATAAACATACTAACACCTTAACTGATCATATCAGTAAGCACCTATGTGTACTTAGATGTAAGCAGTTTTACTGGAATCTAGACAATAGCCTGAAAAGTATATCTATAATTTCATAAGACTTTCATTAAGAAAAAAATTATCCTAAAATGACTTACCTAACACAAAAACTGCAAAAAACAAAGAAAACTATAAACCATATCTAAAAAGAAATGACACTGAAGCTTATATAAACTCCATGGAGGACAAATATTAAATTTAGTTCACTAGAAATTAAAACTTTCTCAAAATTTCAGAATACAAAGGAAAATAATATGATATTAGTGCCTATTCTATCAACTATATATAAGTCCTATGGTATCTCATCTTTACTTTCAAAGATAGACTGAAAGTTTACTATGTACTTGACATTTAGAAATGAATGTTGGAAATACTTGAACAGACATTTTTCAAGAGAGGAAATTCAAATGGCCAACAGGCACTTGGAAAAATGCTCAGGATCACTAGCCATCAGGGAAATGCAAATCAAAATCACAATGAGCTTTCACCTCACTCCAGTTAGAATGATTTCATACAGAAATCAACAAATCAAAAATGCTCGCAAGGATGTGGGGAAAAAGTACTCTGATCTACTGTTTGTGGGAATGTAAATTGGTGCAGCCACTATGGAAGAGAGTGTGGAGATACCTCAGAAATCTGAATATAGACCTCCCAAATGATCCAGCCATCCCATTCCTGGGAATTTACCCAAACCGTAAGAAATCAGCATATTAAAGAGTTATCTGCAGCACAACTCAGAATAGCTAAGATATGGAATCAACCCAGATGTCCATCAACTCTGACTTGATAAAGAAATTATGGTATATATACACTATGGAGTATTACACAGCTGTAAAAAATTGATATTCTGCCTTTTGCAACAAGATGGATACAACTGGAAACCATTATACCTAGTGAAATAGGCCAGTCCTAAAAAGACAAATATATGTTTTTTCTAATCATGATAACTGACAGAGTACCTGAAATGTAATATATTGGAGCTAAATGGATATTTTGAGATTCAGTGATTCTTTCTTGTTTCCAGCCCTTGTCTTTTTCATTGAGGACAAGTTTTTTTTCTTCATACTATTTGTTGAACTCTTTTTATTTAGTGTAAGGTAACTTTACCATAATGAAGTAAACTGAAAATAGATTGTTGTAAAAATTAAGGGTGGGATGAGAGCATTTAAGGCATGGAAAGCCAAGGCACTGTGGCCAAAAACGTCCTACATGAAGGACCTCATGGGTGAGACCCCAGTGGAAAGAAGTGGTCATCAACGAAGGAGGTACTTTTCTCTGAAGGGAGGAGAAAACTTCCTCTTTGCTTATGGTTTTGTCTGAATATCTAATGGGTTTGTGACTTCAAAAGGCTTCCGTAGGCTAGGCAGCTCATGTTAAGAACCTCGTGGTCACTGACATCATGTATGAGTGTTAATTGTTAAATTAACAACAGGAGGCACTGTGTAGTAACTTCCCATGCAGGAGGACCCCTGTCCTCAAATAGTTGTATTATGAGAGTTAACAGTAAAATTTGTTCTCAATGATTTACTTCATTTTAGTGTATTAAGTGGAGGATATTCTTATGTCTCACAAGTTTTAGTTATGCCTGCATGTCTAACTCCACTGCCTGTTTTCTTAGGTGTTTGAGGATAAAACTCATTCTCAAGTGGGCAGTAGCATGGCAAGTGGTCTAAGGCGCTGGATTGAGGACTGACTTTCTTTTAATGTATTAAGTGGAGGATATTCTTATGTTTCATAAGTTATAGTTATGTCTAAGTGTTCACAAAAGGTGTATCATTCTTGGGTGCTTCTTTAAAGTTAATTAAGTTTCTAAAAACAAATAGAAGTGAAATTTACTTCTAGATGCAATGACTTTGAACAGCCCTTGTCTCAACTGTTGAATAGTTTTTTTGGTGTTTGTGCAAATTGTTGAATTATTTACTTAGTAAAGAGTTTGTCTTCTATGTATAAAGTTGATTGAAAATGGATCTTAGTGGAGAATGGGACTGGGAATGGGAGAGGGAGGAGGAGGAGGGGTGGAAGTGTGGGTGGGAGGGTGGGTATGGTGGGAAGACTTACTATATTCCTAAAGTTGTACTTTATGAAATGCATGATGTTTGTATTCCTTAAATAAAAGTTTTCTTTGGGAAAAAATTAAGAGTGGGAATGTGAGAGGGAGGAGGAAGAAGGTTTGGAGCATGGGTGGGAGGGAGGGTGGGGGGGAAGTATCACTATGTCCCTAAAACTGTATATAGGGAATACATGAAACTTGTATAACTTAAATAAACTTTTTTTTTAAAATAGGTGCTTCTCTATTCCCTATCTTTGTTAGTTACTTATAATTCTGATGATTTCAGTATCTTCAAATTGGGTGAAAAATGCTTGTAAAGCAACAAAACAAAACACACTCTATTTTCATTCAATACTTTGTGTGCCCCCTGATTGTGGGGGAGGGGTGGTGAGGGAATTGTCTACAGCTAATTTTAGCCATCCCACAGCACAAGATCAGAATCTCTTCCCAGTCTCATAATATCCTCAGGAGTATGTGTTTGGGGAGTGAAATTTTTTGACCAATTATTTACATTGGCAATTGTATACATCATGAACATATCCGTTCTTTCCCCCAGCAACACCCTGGGAAATGTAGAACAGCATATTTCTTCACAGACCTGAAATATCAAGCCAAAACCCAGAATCTAAGGATTGAGATTTATGTCATCTTGTAGCCCCACAATCATGGTAATACTCAACTGCATCTTAACAAGTAATAGAAAAAGAGTAAAATAGCTTAAAATTCTCCCTAAAACTTGAAAACTACAGCTTTAGTATACATAGTCTGCCTCTGAGAAGTCTTGGATTAAATGGACCATGTTCGGTATGCTCTCATATACTCTGAAGACATAGAATGAATTGTATTTATTTAGGTCTGAAAAAATAGGTGGTACAGAGTTTGTTTTTTCCCAATCCCCAGTGTGCTTGCCAAAACCTTCCATCTAACCACATACACTTTTCCTTTCCTTTATCAACAGGTTAGCTGAGGAAGTTTTGTCATCTTCCTTCTTCCACAGTCTTCTGTCAGTTACCTTCTGGACTCATTTCATATAGAGTTCTGCTGGCCACACTCACTCATGCATCACAGCTAGACCTTCTGTCTATCTATACCCATGTTCATCTTCCCAGCATTGTCTATAATTTGCCTTAAAATCTTCCCCAAATCTAAGGAATATTTATACAGTTATTGGAGTTTTGAACAATAATTAAATGTAGAAATATCAGAAAACTCTTTCATTAAAAACAATATATATTTGTTTGAAAGGCAGAGTGATAGAAAAAGAAGGAGAAGGAGAGGGAGAGGAAGAGGGGGGAGAGAGAGAGAGAGAGAGAGAGAGAGAGAGAGAGAGAGAGAGAGAATCTTCCCCTAAATGGCAGCAAGAGCCAGAGCTGGTTCTGACTGAAACCAGGAGCCAAGGATCCCATCTGGATTCCTCACCTGGGTGGCAGGAGCCTATATATTTGGGCTATCCTCCACTGCTTTCCTAGGCACATTAGCAGGGAGCTATATGGGAAGAAATGCAACTGAGACAGAATGCCAGCGTCTTGGGGAGCAGCTTAGCATGCTGCACCACAGCACCATCCTCAGAAGACTCTAACGTCCTATTGTAGACTGTGAAGCTACACATGCTTTTACAAGTCTTGGTAAATTATCCTGGAAGCTTTATGGAGAACCATAGGTAGTGAGATAAAAGATAAATCAAGGTGTTTTGTCTTAAACAGTGCCCTTCCCTCAGAAGTAAACTTTTGATAAGAGGAAATGTAGCTGAGAGAATTTATCCCAGGAGAATGAGGATATTGCTAGTTGAACTTGAAATTTAGGGAATTGTGACACATGCTTTGATTGAGGCCTAAGAAGGGTAGTAATTAAATTATTTAGAGGTCAAGGACGTTAATACAAAATAATTTCAGATTAGACAACACATGAAGGAGAGTTAAGCTTGTAATTAGAAAGTAAATTGAAGGGGCCTGCGCTGTGGCGAGGCAGGTTAATGCCCTGGCCTGAAGCGCCAGTATCCCATATGGGTGCCGGTTTGAGTCCTGGCTGCTCCTCTTCCAGTTCAGCTCTCTTCTATCACCTGGGAGAGCAGTGGAAGATGGCCCAAGTGCTTGGGCCCCTGCACTCACATGGGAGACCCAGAAGAAGCTCCTGGCTTCAGATCAGCACAGCTCTGGCCATTGTGGCCACTTGGGGAGTGAAGCAGCAGATGGAAGACCTCTCCCTGTGTCTCTACCTTTCTCTGTAACTCTTTCAAAGAAAGAAAAAGAAAGTAAATTGAAAATATGTCATTATAAAAATTAAAAATAATAAAGGAATGGGGAAGGAGGGTGGGAGAAAGGGAGGGTAGGGTGAAAAGTACCAAGCTCTTTTTTTTTAAAATTTTTTTTAAATTTTATTTTTATTTATTTACTTTTTTCACAGGCAGAGTGGACAGTGAGAGAGAGAGAGACAGAGAGAAAGGTTTTCCTTTTGCCGTTGGTTCACCCTCCAATGGCCGGCGCGGCCGGCGCGCTGTGGCCGGCGCGCTGTGGCCGGCGCACCGCGCTGATCTGAAGCCAGGAGCCAGGTCCTTATCCTGGTCTCCCATGGGGTGCAGGGCCCAAGCACTTGGGCCATCCTCCACTGCACTCCCTGGCCATAGCAGAGAGCTGGCCTGGAAGAGGGGCAACCGGGACAGAATCCGGCGCCCCGACCGGGACTAGAACCCGGTGTGCCGGCGCCGCAAGGCGGAGGATTAGCCTGGTGGCGCCGGCCAGTACCAAGCTCTTACAAGTGTGTATATGAAATATGTAAATGTTGTTCTCTTCATATCAATAAAGAAAATTTCTAACAAAAGTGTTGAGAACAAATTTGTAAATGATATAATTTTTCTATTTTCACACAACTTAATTAAAAACATGCTGCTTCTTTTTCTTCACCTTTTCATTTGATAAAACTGTTGCCAGTGCTAAACTTTTTTTTTTTTTTTTTGGACAGGCAGAGTGGACAGTGAGAGAGAGAGAGAGCGCACGCGAAAGGTTTCCTTTTCCATTGGTTCACCCTGCAATGGCCGCTGTGGCTGGTGTGCTGCGGCCAGCGCACCATGCTGATCCAAAGCCAGGAGCCAGGTGCTTCTCCTGGTCTCCCATGCAGGTGCAGGGCCCAAGGACTTGGGCCATCCTCCACTGCACTCCTGGGCCACAGCAGAGAGCTGGACTGGAAGAGGAGCAACCGGGACAGAATCCGCTGCCCCAACCGGGATTAGAACCCAGGGTGCCAGTGCTGCATGTGGAGGATTAGCCTAGTGAGCTGCCATGTTGGCCCTGTTTTTTTTTTTTTTTAAGACTTTATTATTTATTTGAAAGTCAGAGTTACAGAGAAAGAGAGAGAAGGAGCAGAGAGAGAGAGAGAGGTCTTCCATCCTCTGGTTCACTCCCCAGTTGGCCACAATGGCCAGAGCTACGCCATTCTGAAGCCAGGAGCCAGAAGTTTCTTCTGGGTCTCCCACACGTGTGCAGAGGCCCAAGGAATTGAGCCATCCTCTACTGCTTTCCCAGGCCATAGCAGGGAGCTGGATCGGAAGTGGAACAGCCGGGACTCAAACTGGTGTCCATATGGGATGCTGGCACTGCAGGCGGCGGCTTTACCTTCTATGCAACAGCACCGGCCCACGGGTGCTAAACTGTAATAGGAGTACTATGGTATTTCATAGTAGGTGTAACTTGTGTTTCTCAGAGACTGATTAATAGTATATGGTATCTTTTTCTTGGGCTTATTTTCCATCCATGTATATCCCCAGGTGACATATTTATTCAAATATTTTGTCCAATTAAAATAGACTGTCTTGTCATTGAGTTTTGAATAGTCTCTGAACATTTGGTAGATAAAATATATTTTATCTTTATATTTACCTGTATCTATTTATCTGGGGGTAGGTTGCAAGGATTTTCTACACTCCATGGTATAACGTTTTATTCTCATTACAATGTTTTGAACAGGAGAAGTATTTAATTTTGATAAAGCACAATTGATAAGCTTGTTATTTTTAATTTATTATACTTTCCATGTTATATCTAAGGAGTTTTTCATAACTCAATGTCACAAAGTTTTCCCCTTTGTTTTATAGTTTTATAGTTATGCTTATCTATGATACATTTTGAGCCTTTATTCTGTGATAAGTGGTATGGCTCAAAATGAATTCTTTTGCCTGCAGATGTTCAGCTGTTCTAGCAAAATCTGTTGGGAAAAGCTATACTTCCTCCCCTGAATTGCTTTTTGCACCTTTGTCAAAAGTTAATTCCATATTTGTGTATAGCTTAGTTTCTAAGTCCTCTATTCTGTCATACTGATTTTTCTATCTCTACACAACTAAGACACCATTAACTTACTGAAATAAGTTAATGTTAGCCTAGCAGATTTGTTCTTTTTCAAAGATGTTTTGGCTAATATAAGTCCTGCTTTTGCATTTCTATAGTAATTTTAGAATGAATTTGATAATTTCTTTAAATAAAAGTCTGATGGAATTTTGATTAGTATTACATTGATCTCCAAATTTAGATAGAATTTTCATCCTAACATTCTGATCAATAAACAAGAATATGTCTCTCATTTATTTAGATTTTAATTCATTTCAACAAAATTTTTAGATTTCAGTCTTTTACACATTTTATCAAACATAACTTACAATATTTTATGTATTTTTTCTTAAATTATTTCATTTAAAACATTTTTGATTAAGATATAATACTTGTACATTTTTATGGGACATAGTTAACTATTTTATATTTTGAATGGTATAATAAATTAGATGTATTTCTTAAATTCAATTTCTTTTTGTCTCTTCCAGTGTACAACATGCCATAAATTTTACATATCAATGTTATGTCTTACAACATCGCAAACATCACTTATTATTTCTAGTAGCTTTTTTGGGGGATTTCATTGATTCTATTCCTAGATGGCCATGTCATTTGCAAATAAAGAAAGTTTTACATGGTCTTTTTCAGTATGAACATCTTTTTTTTTTTTAAAGATTTATTTATTTATTTGAAAGAGTTATACAGAAAGAGGAGAAGCAGAGAGAGAGAGAGAGAGAGAGAGAGAGAAGGGTCTTCCATCTGATGGTTCAATCCCCAATTGGCCACAATGGCCGGAGCTGTGAAGATCCTAAGCCAGGAGCCAGGAGCTTCTTCTGGGTCTCCCATGAGGCTGCAGGGGCCCAAGGACTTGGGCCATCCTTAACTACTTTCCCAGGCCACAGCAGAGAGCAGAGCAGCTGGGTCTTGAAACAGCACCCATATGGGGTGCTGACACTGCAGGTCAGGGCATTAACCCACTGTGCCACAGCACCAGCCCCAGTATGAACATCTTTAACTTTTATTTTGTCCTATTGCCTTGGTCAGTTTTCCCAGTACAAAGCTGAATTTAAGTGGTATGAATAGATATCTTTGTATTGTTCTGATCTTAGGGAGAAGGCATTTAATAATTTATAGTTAAGCATGCTGTTTGGTGTACATTTTTCTTTTTTCTTTTTTTTTTTTTTTTAGGTGGAGAAAGTTTATTAATTCTTAATTTGCTGGAAGTCAAGTTGTAAGTCTCCTTTGCCATCAATGCATTTACTTGCATCACTCTTCATTTTTTATTTAAATTGTTGCATAATTTGCTTAAAATGTATTTTCCCTTATTTGGATGGAAATCAATATTACTTGCCATCATTGTAAGGTAACTGTTAGGGGTTTAATAGGACTTGTCTCCCCAGGATTTATGCATGATATTTAAACTCTGGTATCTTAATGTCAATGGCTACTGGATTAAGGGGGAACACCATGGCATTGACAGGTGGGTGTGGTGAGAGATGTTTAAGTCATTGGGGATGTGCCCTTATTAGAGAGTGGTTCTCTCCAGAGGGTTATTTTAATTCAAGTTCTGTCTAGCTGCTCTCTAACCCTGACTCACCGTGTGGTCATCCCTCCACCTCTGCCACAACCAGCCTCCATAGATGCCAGATTTGGGGGCCACCAGATTCTAATCTATGACTTCCAAACTAGAAGTTGAAATAAATAAACCTTTATTTTATCATGATGCTCCTATTGGGTATTTTGATTAAAATAACAAAAAGTGGACTAGTAACATTAATAATCAAATAAAACCAGAAAAATAGACACTTTACTTGCGGAGGCCCCTTTTTTTGTTGTTGTTAAAAGCTGTAATTACTAAGATGGGAAAACTTTAAAGATGTAATTGAATCAAGCAGACCATTTGTTTTTATATAACAAGGAGATTTTAAAACAGAGAGAGGGAAATTGCTTTCAGAATGATCCATTTTGCACCAAAAATTCACTTCAAAAATTCAATGTGGATTCCACAGCCATGGAATTACTAGATTTTAGACCGGTGTGGCTTGGGCAAAGATAAAGATGTGTGAAAAAGTTCAGGTATTATAGGACCCACAGATGCTACGACTATCTAGACTGGTAATTTTAAACCTTGTTATAAATAAATATCACCTAATTATCACCTTGAATTTAAGTCTCAGACCAAAAGAATCAGAATGTTTAGTTGGATTGGAGTAGTTTTTCTTTAAAAGTTTCTTAGAGAGTTCCAAGGCTTAAGATGTTTTGTTGGATGATGGTTGTGTTAGTCTGTTTTTCATTACTATAACACAATACATGAGGCTGTATACTTACAAAGAAAATAGGTTTTAGTTCACAGTGTTGGAAACTGAAAGTCCCAGTTGGGTGGCATAGGCTATGGTAAGAAGCTCCTTGGATGAGTCTCATCATAGAAGGAGTTAGGGGCCTAGGGAAAGGAGAGATACTGGTGTGGGAAAGGGCCAGTGTTGCTCATGTCTTAGTGGTCCTATTGCTTCTTAACACAGGCACACAGAGGATTAAGCTTCTAATGCCTGAACCTTTAGGGGGACATCAAACTATATCCAAATAAGTGCAGTGATGGTGGTGGTTGTGGTCATGGTGTGGCCTGCACAAGGAAGCAGCAGCCCAGATTCAGGGGTAATGTCTGCCCTGGTTGCGAATCAGTGAAATGGTAAAACCACCATGGCTTGCCATCTTAGGGCTAGAATATGGATTTCCTATCAAGGCAGTTGAATACCATCTTGAAGAGCTAACAGAATGCTCACTCTCCCTTTCAGAAAGAACAAGCCTTCAGGAATTTTCTGCCTCAGTTGCTCTTTGGTTTAAAAGCACTATGAACTTTCTGTACAATTAAAGATGCTAAATGTATATTCCAAGAATGCATCTTCTGATAGCATATTTAAGAGCTAATCAAAGTGACTCCCAAATACTTTATTATAGAAATGTGAATAACTTCTCAAACACCCTCGACACGATTGCTGGCAATGAATACATCCAGAGGAGAGTCTCTAATGCCTGCTTTCATCAGCTATATTTCAAAAACATCATAAACACACAATAGGAATTTACATTCATAAATACATAGAAAACATGAGAAGAAGCTGAGTATGGATCAATTCCCTTCATTACCTATCCATTTTGACACCATACAAAGATCCATTTAAACCAAGGCATATTTCTGGTGGTAACACATTGGCTGCCCGTCAGGTTTTGCCTTATTAATGCTGCCCCCACGAAGATTCCATCTGGGAACAGAAAGAAAAGGGGGCACTCAAAATCTAAATGTTGCAAGCTGGCTTAGGAGAAGTATGGACCTGGGAAAGAACGTCCAGTCTGCTTAAAGAACGGTAGTAAGAACCAGCAGGTGTGCCAGCTTTGTGACTTGGCGGTGAAGCTCTGTTGGTATCCCACAAGGGCGCTCCTTTGAGCTGCTCCACTTCCTATCCAGCTCCCTGCTAACGCGCCTGGGACCAGCGGCCGAAGGTGGCCCAAGTCCTTGGGCCCCTGGCTCCTGGCTTTGGAATGCATCAGCCCCTTCCTTTGAGTCCATTTGAGGAGTGAACCAGCCTGTGGAAGATCTCTCTCCCTGTAAACTCTGTCTTTCAAATAAATCAATCAATCCCCGCCCCCCGAAAAAATGAGCGAGAAGGTGCGAAGACGGTATTTTTCATAAAGACTGTATGTCGAGGAACCCGCGGGGAAGCAAGTGGGAGAGCAAGCTTTCTGCAGAGGGGCATTCGCAGCCCATCCCTAGGATTTGTGCTGTTTCCCACCGTCCCTCCTCCCCAAGGTCCTGGTTCTCCGCCCCTGGCCCTCCCGGGACTCAGTGCTTGGCCAGGAGGCCGAGTGGGCGGGGCAGCCACTCCAGGGTCACCTGAGCAGGATCAGAAGTCGCTCAGAGAGCCGGGGCACTAAGTTAGTGCCCCGGGACACTAAGAGGACTACTGGGCAGTTGGGTGTCTTCCCTTCTTCAGCTCTGGGGCGCGATCGTCTGCAACTCTGGTGTACAAACTTTTGTCCACGCGTGTGTGGGTGGCAGAGCAAGCAGGACTGTGGCCGGTTCTCCCGCCTCGGCTCCACTACCGCATCCTGGCTGAGCCAGCTGTGGACAGCACACTTTCCAGTTGCCACCCATCGCCAGAAACTTCTCACGAATGGAGCAGTCGCAGTGTGGCAGCAGAGACCGCAGCGCTAGCGGCCGAGCCCATCTGATTCCAGGGCTGGTGGGGGGCCCTGCGCCCCAGGCCGCTGCTTTGCCCATGCCCTCGGGGATCCCAGTTCCTCCGGCTTTCCTGCGGCCGCCCAGCCTCTTTTTGCGAGCAGCCGCCGCCGCTGCTGCCGCCGCGGCTGCCGCCACCAAGGGAAACAGTGGCTGCCCGCCGCCCGCTCCGGGGCTGGAGAGAGCGGTGGGCGCGGCGGGCTGCGGCTACCCGCGGACGCCCAAGTGCGCGCGTTGTCGCAACCACGGCGTGGTGTCCGCGCTCAAGGGCCATAAGCGCTTCTGCCGCTGGCGGGACTGCGCGTGTGCCAAGTGCACCCTGATCGCGGAGCGCCAGCGCGTCATGGCCGCCCAGGTGGCGCTGCGCAGGCAGCAGGCGCAGGAGGAGAGCGAGGCCCGGGGGCTGCAGAGGCTCCTGTATTCTGGCCCCGAGGGGCGCAGGGATCAGGCCTCGGGAGGCAGCTGCAGAACCGAGAAAGCCCAGGCTGCTGGCTGCCCCGCGCTGGGACTGGGTGTCTTGAGACCGGCCAGTGGTCTGGCAACCCCCGCTTTCGAGGTTTTCCAGCAAGATTGTCCGGAGGATAAACAAGGTGGGTTGAAGTTTCGTTTGCGCTTTGCACAAGAACCTGATTGCTCAAGAGAAAAACTCTTTGAAACAAGCAGCAGTACCTCGCCTAGAGGCAAAAGAAAGTTAACAGAAGCACCAAATTTCAAGAAACTGCTCCCTAGTAAGGAGCCTAAGGAGGGTGTTGGAGCCCCATCACTGCATTTGAAGGGGCTTGCTGTTTGCTGCCTTGGGGATAGGATAAGGATAGGATAAGGAAGGGAATGGTGAATCCCGGTTGATCACAGGTAAGCAAGTCCCTAGAAAGCAATTGTTTGCCTGCAGGCTGCTTTAATTTTATGTGAGCAGCAGAACAGAAAGTTGAGTGTGAGAGCTTGTTTTGAGCTAGCTTTGTACTTTATTTTCAGCATAAAACCAGAATGAATTGCCTTCTGATCTTGCATGGAAAACTCACTGGTGGTTCGTAGTACGGTTTTTTAACTTTGGGACAAATCCTTGGCGCGAGCTAGGAGTGGAGAAGAGACTTGGAATCTACCATACCTTCTCTCCCTCTCTCTCTCCATTCAATCTTTAGCTTCCCCCTACACTTCCCCAACTGTTTGCCAGCTTCCAAAAGTATACACACATCTAATTGATCTTTCATTTCTTACCATAGGAAAGAATTCAGGTTTGATTTGCAAAACTTTGGTAAGAATTTCAGCGTTTAATATTCGAGATGTTTATCCAAGGAGTTTTATTTTTTTCCTCCCGTTTGCCAACTACAATTAAATCACATTAATCTCCTGTATTAGTAAATACACATTTTTTTTTACTAAGACTATCCCAAATTAGTATTTCCTGCTAATGTAAATCCCATTGTATTTTAGTGAATTTCACAACCTTCCAAAAGGTCTATGAGCAGTGAAAATTTTATTTCATTGTTTTTGTTTAAGTTCAAGACAGGTTGTATCATATGAAATTGCAATTAATGATACACATAATTAATTGGATTATGAAAATTGGAGACCTTAGATCACATAATGTGCCTTTAAAAAAAGACTATTGAAATAGATATATCATTTTTTGCTTGAGTACACCAGCTTTGTGTACAGGTAATAGTTTATTTCTGTGGATAAAATAGATTTTTAACATTTTTCTTGAGGACTGGAGGTTAAAGTTGTTAAATATAACTTCTATTAAAAAGAAGTAAAAGACTTCCTTAAACTAAACTGACAATGAGATCCAGCCGATGACATTGATTTAGGTGATTTTGGGGAGAAGGCAAAGTGTTTGGCTTAATAGGGCTATTTTATTTCATTTTATATTTTGTCTCAGAGATCCCCTACCTCTAGAAAGCCAGCCAATTTTTGAAAGGCTACTTCTATGGCTTTCTAAATTGTCTGACTCAACTGTAGTAAGGTATTGTGGGTAATTTACTCATTCATTAGACAAAGACCAGTGATTCAGAAGTGAATAAGATTTCCTAAACAAAAGAACCTTCTACTGAAAAATGGAAGACTATACATATCAAAAACTACAATACAAGGCATTATATCAATGGTAAATATAATAGAAGGAAATCAAGTTATAGAATATAAGTGGCCAGAGAGATATTGTAAATAACACCCTCGTCTTTTAAAGAAATGTCCATTTCTAAATAGCCTTATGCAATTGTATTTCATTACATTTATTGTACTATGAGTCAACATAATAAATTATTCTATGCATACATTAACATAGAGAAGAAACCTTGACCCTGACCATGATCAGAGGGGCATAGGTAGTAAATCAGAAGTGGAATGGAAGACAAATGCCATCTAATCCCACTTGACAGAACTTAGAAGTTCTTTTGTATTATTTAATGTTGAAAAAATTCTAGTCGTTTGTAGTTTTGAAGTAGCAACATCTTTGGTTTGATTATATATTTGAGATGGTTAAAGCATTTTGACCCCCTCAATGCTAAGTTGTACACACTTAACTGTAATTTTTTTTTTTTTTTAATGGGATGTTGGAGTTGCAGGCTGCAGCTTAGATCACTGTGGCACAACCCAGGCCCTGATTTGATTTTTTTTTTAACTTTTTTTTTATTTAGTAAATATAAATTTCCAAAGTACAGTTTACGGATTACAATGGCTTCCCACCTCCCTCCCCCATAATTTCCCTCCCACTTTCATTTTTAAATAAGCTACAGATATTCTTTAGAATTTAGAAAAGTAGAGAAAACACGAGAATATTGCAAATCACATTTAACAAATCACTGCTTTAGGCAATATCTGTTATATTTATAAACTTCATAGACAAAGCTGGACAGAAATACTCTGTATATCTCACTTGACAGTTCATTGTTTCAGAGATGAATACATAAGGCAAAGGGAAATGTAAACCAAACTAAAAGTGACTTAGCAAATATGTATGTGCGTGTGCATTTTTGGGGGGGTTATCCTGGGAAAAAGTATTAAAATGTTTTATTAATATTTTTAGCATATTAGGATAAAAATCAGATTTTTGTATAAAATATTTTTAGAAAATGATCCTGAATATTGGAGGGAGGTTGTTATTTGCATCAAAAGCCTAATTGGTTGCTTTTAGAAGCCTTACAAATTGCAATATGTAGTTTATAATTTTCTTTTAGAAACAATTTGGTTTTGAATTTTTTTCTTGGAATATCTCAGGTAGTAAAGAAGAAAACATATTTCACAAAGGATTATGCAAAATACTAAGACTATATCATCTCTCACATAAAATGAAATATGCAAGTCTGGTATGGTTTGAGATTGATGCAGTGGTAGTGAAAATTGGCTTAACTTGAAATGAAATGAGCAATTTTGTTTTTCTTTCCATATTATGCAGGTAACTTAATTGGAACCAGAAATGAGAGCAGAAGAAAATCGATTGTTGCAATTTAGCATTAATGATTAAATAGGATATTCATTTTCAAACAGATTATTCTTTTATTTTGATTTCTTATCTAAATCTCACCATTTTTAATTAGGTTCTTTCACATCATGTCACTGTAAAAAAGAGAAAAAAACTTACTTAGGTAGGAAAACTTGGTTGATATTTCAGAAAATGTCCAAATCACTAAAATAAGGCAAACAGCAATACTGGTGTTACATTAATATTTTTGGATAACAATAGACTCTCAGCTTCTGATTCCTAAGTACTTCTGCATTTTTATATTGTATCTTTGTGATCCTGAAATGACATAAGAAATAGGATTTTCCACTATTCTACTTAGCTAATTATGGACTATTTTTTAAACCTGAAGTTTTTAAGAAATCTTAGAATAAAATTTACTAATACATCGTAAGTGACTGAATGATTTTATGCAGTTTTTTTTATTTTTTTTTAGTAGACAGTATAACATCTGGGAAATTTTACCTCTACTTGACATTTTTCTTCTTCCTCAGAACAAAAAGAAAGAAAATGTGATACATGCCAGAGCGGACAAGAACAAGTCTCCAGATCCCATCCACTTTCCCTGGGGTCATCTCCTAAGTCTCCTGGTGTCAAACAAAGCACCAACTCCTCTCTTTCAGAACACTCCAGCAAACCTGACAGCATCCTGTCATGTCACCTTGGGGAGCAATCAGGAGGTGAAGAGAGTCCCAGGTCCTTGTCATCTTCTGATCTGGAGTCAGGAAATGAAAGTGAGTGGGCTAAAGACTTGACTGCTACCAGAGCCAGCCTTACTGCAGTGTCCTCAAGACCAAGAGACCCTCTTGACATCCTTACTAAGATTTTTCCAAGCTACAGACGCAGTTGGCTGGAAGGCATTCTACAGCTCTGCAAAGGAGACGTGGTCCAAGCCATTGAACAGGTCTTAAACGGGAAGGAACACATGGCAGACACTAGGGACCCAGCAGGCACTGGAGAGCTGGAAAATTCAGCCTGTCAGAGGGCTTCCAATTTTAGTCTGGGAGTTGGACTTGGAACTCTAGGTACTAAATCAGCTTTCTCTCCTCTTCAAACCACTTCTACTTCTTATGGATGTGATTCGGATCTCCACCGCTTAAATCCTAGATTAGGCATCAGTCCACTACGGCTGGCATACTCTTCTCCAGGAAGAAGGTTGTCTGGTTTTATGCCACCCTACCTGACACCTGGCTTAGTACCAGCGTTACCTTTTCGGCCATCTTTGGATTATGGCTTTTCAGGGGTGATTAGGGATTCCTCCTACCTTCCCCGTAAAGACTCAATAACTGGTGGTAGACTCTACTCCCGATCGCATCAGGAAAATCTTTAATGTATTGCTATTTCTCTCATTCTGGAGTATTTCCAGAAGAATGCAATACACACACATATACCTGTATTGATGTACTACAATATGTGTGTGAATGAATTATCAAGCCTTAAAAATGTTCTTTTTTTCCTCATTTGTAAGCAAATGGACTTTAGGTCTGAAGACTGCACATTTATTATGAGAAAGAAACATTTGAACATTATAAGTGCCTTGAATAAAGCTATTTCAGTAAATATTTTTACTTTAATAAATTTTCCTCCTAAGTTATCATTTGTAAAATTTCTGTCTTAAAAATTGTACTTGCTTTTGTTTTATTTAAACATGAGCTTGGTAGTTGTGAAATAGATTTTTGTGTCAAGCAATGTAGCATAATATAAATTGAATAAAGAGCAAGAACTGAAAAATTAAGGTAATCCTAAGTAATTATTATGTTAAAATCTTCTATTCCTAGTTCACAGGAGAGAGAAAAGTTATTAAAGTACTTAAAAAATATTTGCAGGTAAATGATTAGTAGCAAGTAAAATTTTTGCAAAATATGAAGTTTTTGCTTTTTCTAGATTTTTTTTAAACTCTTACGTATCATTTGTGAAAATAAATGACTCTGAGAAAAAAATTCTTTAAAATTAACATTGTGGGTTACACTAAACTGTATAAAGCCAATTTTAGGAAATGAGACTGCGCCATCTTCTGGCTACTATCACAAATAGCAACTCTAGCAACTCAGTACTGCAGACCATATGAATTAAAAAAACATTGTTTCCAAATAGTATAAGCTACCCAGTTTTTGAAATAATCATTTGAATCATGCTACAGGCACATTTTCATATTACAATGTGTGCGCCTACCCTGGATGAGGCTCAATTTTTGTACATTTCCCTTTTCATATGTTTGGGACAAGAATGCTGCAGTCATTCTCAAAGGGAAAGGGAAAAGTAATTTTATGCAGAAATCTAAAATGGCTACTCAAGTAAATATTGATTTGTTCTAATAGACAATGATTAATGAGTTGAGAGATAAAAATTTTCAAAAGGGAAATTATCATTAAAATTTAGAGACATTCTTGAGATTTGAAAATTACTTTTTGTTCTCCATCTAGAACATGTGAAACTTGTTTCATTCAGTGGAAAGTCCCAGAGGAAACTTCTTACACAACACCCATGAAGTTTTCCTCATATGTCATCATTTTAAAAGGACAATGGCTTCATTGTTACTATTAGAAATAAATGGAGGGGCCTGTGCTCTGGCATAGGGGGTAAAGCCACCCCCTGCAGTGCCGGCATCCCATAGAGGCACTGGTTCAAGTCTTGGCTGTTTCATTTCCCATCCAGCTCTCTGTTATAGCCTGGGAAAGCAGTGGAAGATGGCCTAAGTCCTTGGGCCCCTGTACCCACTTGGGAGACATGGATGAAGCTCCTGGCTCCTGGCTCCTGGCTTTGGATCGGCCCAGCTCTAGCCCTTGTGGCCATTTGGGGAGTGAACCAGTGGATGGAAGACCTCTATCTCTCTGTGCCTCTGCCTCTCTGTAACTCTGCCTTTCAAATAAATAAATAAATATTTATTGGCCGCAATGTCTGGAGCTGTGCTGATCTGAAGCCAGGAGCCAGGACCCACCGCGGGGTCTCCCACAAGGACTTCTACTGCTTTCCCAGGCCACAACAGAGAGCTGGATTTGAAGTGGAGCAAGCTGGGACTTGAAAAGGATCCCATATACGATGCTGGCACTGCAGGTGGCGGCCTTATTTGCTTTGACACAGCACTGGCCCCATAAATAAATCTTAAAAAAAGAGAAAGTGGAAACTTAAGCTGTGGTAAAAGGCAGTTGAAGCATTATAGATAATTTCAATGATTTGAGCAGTGGGGTTTACTAAAAATTCTTTTATGTGAACATATGTATGTGTGTGTATACAAATAAGCACATATGCACATTGGGAGTCCTATCAGTTCTTTTATCATGAAGGCTTTTCATGAAGCCAATGAAAATATATTTCTAAACCTTATTTTACCCATGGATATGACTATCATGTTAAATTACTGCAGAGTATCTGATGCTGATTTAGAATGTAATATGTTTAATAGATTATGCATTCATTTTAATGGTGTGAATGTGACAGAAGATCCTGTAAATTTTAATGCACTCAATATTCATACACAGTTTTAGATTTTCAGCCTAAGCCATAGCATATTGCCTGGAAAGTAGTTGATATTCAATTAATATACTCATAAAACTGAGTGGAGAAACCATTTTGGATAATAGGTCTCTCTGAAACTCTGATAAAACCAAAGAATTCTACAAAATAGCTTACAGATACATAGTTTTACTTAAATGTCATGGGGTTTTTACATCTCCTAAATGCTCTTCAAGTTAGAATCCTTGGTGATTTTTTTTCCTATTGCATGAATCCATTTGCTGAGTGCTATTGTTTTGAAAAATATTTGATCCTATAGAGGATGCCAGATGTAAAATCTTGTGCTTCAAAGGAAGCTATGCCAAATAGAGATGTGTCATAAAAATAGAATGATTCCAGAGCTTCTAGAATTTTTATGTGATTTGTAAAATGTTGTGCATGTATCTGAAATACTGAATTGCTTTAGAACTTAAAGGAACATCCATTTTGGCAGTATTTAATTTTTTTAAAGTAGTCTTATAATCTTAAGACTTAAGTTAACTTATATAATACTTTATATATTCTATACCCTTTGTAAAATTTTAGGACTTGACTAATTACAAAATCGGCCATTTGTCCAGCCATTGAATAGTATGTGAGGAAATTGAGGCTTGATCATCCAGCCCAAAAGTTAATAGTATGAGTTATTGGGAGTAGCAATACTTAGTATTTCAATAATTTCAGATGTCAAGGTCTGAGCAAGGATTCCTGTCTGTTTTATTGTTTCACAGCTTTGAACAGTGTCTGATACATAACAGATGTTCAAACAATAGTTTTCTCTGTCTCAATTAAATAAAGTTAAAAAGAAAATGTTAGCTTAAGAATTTGTGCAGCACCTATTACTTAAGCACCAACTTTATGTCATCCACTGTTCTAGATACATGAAAAAAGAGTTGACTGCAACACAGACCTTGCCTCAAGTTTCTCAACTTCTATTTTTGCCACCTGTGCAAAAGCAACCAACCAACTAACACTGATACTGATCGACAATGCTGATATATCAGTTAAGTAATCTGAAATCTTGAATTGTGTATCTATAGGTGCTGCTCAAGGCCAGAACTACTAAGCCACTAATTAGGGGTGAAGAATTTATTTTTATTATTTTTTATTTTTATTTTTATTTTTGACAGGCAGAATTAGACAGTGAGAGATAGAGGACAGAGAGAGAAAGGTCTTCCTTCCGTTGGTTCACTCCCCAAAATGGCCACCACAGGGGTGAAGAATTTTAAAGCCTAGCATATGACAAAAAATTAATCGAGCTTATTATGTATAGCTAAGAGGAAAAGAATACTTTTTTTTTCTTATCGTTAACTTTCTGAGAGTGGAATAGGTGTCTTTTATCATGATGCATTCCTCTACTTGACACTAGTTAGAAAATACCATTCAGAGATCTGATTATGGGGTATTTCATTGATGCTTCAGTGTTAGGACTGAACTATTTTTATAAGCTAATCTAAAACATAGTAAGTATTTATTAAACACATGTGTGAATGTATTTCAATTCTGAGACCATGAAAATGAAAGCATCAATAGAACATGGTGAATTTTTATTTTTCATCAGAACTTTTCTTATAGGATAGCCTGCTGCGAGAAACTTAAGTGATAGTCCTAACACAACTCATGATTTGCAAGGAATTCAGTTTTGTGGAGGCTAGCATGAGGTACTTAGGCAGAGCAAGTAGAGGCAACCTCAAACGGGACATGGATGAGCACTGAAGATAAACTTTAATACATTTCCTACAAAGTAGGCAGCAGTATGTCTTCCTGGAAAGAGCACTTGCTTTGGAGTAAAGGAAACTGAAGACAGACTTAAAGTTGGGCAGGTAATGTTTCTTCTCAATAAAACAAGGTTAATAACATCTAACATGCAAGATTCACAGAGATAAAAGATACACAGAATACAGCAATGCTTATATGCTGATGCTAAATAAATACATCTCACTGCTATGGCTTTGTATTAAGATATTATTCCTGGCAGCTGTAGCCAGAAGACCACACAGCTTGAGTTCCAGACCTCTTGTTTGGTTGGTTGCTCATTTCAAAGGTGGGCCACACTTTCACATATACTTGTGCATGTTATATAGATTCTTGTAAGGGCTATTTGAGGAAGATGAACAACAAAACTGTGTTCATGCCACATTTATCTGTTAGAACTCAGTCAAAAAACAGCATTCCTATAAGTAGGTGTGGAAGTAAGAGGGTTATAGAAATTAGACCTAACACAAAGAAACAGCTGAGAAGTGAATGGAATTGACAGAATGTTTGGAATGATCTGGAATGTCTGGAATGACCAAAGACAGAGTTCACTAATCTATCTGCTTAAAGCTCTGGTGTCAGTGAGCAAGTGGGGACTTATAGAAAATCTCTGAAACCCGCCATGTCCAGTCACTCACATGGTTCCTAGGTGCTGGGAGATGTTCTGAGGGGTGTTTTGGGAATGAAGCTTGTGCCTCTGCATCGCCAAGCTCTGGGGCCTGGAGTGAGCACCCGGATGTGGACCTGTACCATCGAGGGCTGGCAAGGTCAGCAGCAAAGGAAGGAAAATGCTGGATGTGGAGAAAGGAAACTGAGGGCAGCCTAGAAATCACGGGATACCAACCTGTTGATTTCTACATTACTTTTGTCTTTCAAATCATTATAATTCCTTTTTGGGACAACTCTCATTCTGAATGATACAAGAAAGGGGAATCTGGAAAATATATTTTTCAGTCTTACTCGGAGTATCTTAGCACAGTACAGTACCATGTGCTTTTTGTCAATGTGGCTTTCATATTCACTTAGATTAACCACATTTACTTCCAAATAAGAGTGAAAGCAAAGTCATTCCTTCACCGCAAATCGATGCATCTATCCTCTATACCATGAAAGTCCACTAACATTCTCCCCAAATGAGGACGTATCAAGTCACTTATCCATATTTGGAAGATACTCATTCCTCTTTTAGCTAGTCAAATCCCCCTTTGAATATTTCTGTAACTTTAATCACAAGATACAGCTAGCCACTTTAACTAAATTGTTTGTTAGAGTAGGTAATTAAGAACACATGCATTTACTTTGAGGCATGGAAGAAGTAAGTGCTCCTATCTGTTAATTAGAACCTTTATGTCCTCACATTTGGTCATGGGGTCATAAGTGGTTATGGAATCAGAGGTGGTGTTTGTAACTTCTTACACTACCCATTCTAATATCCATATATTTAATATCCGTATATTTGGGTGTCACATATATGTTTCACAAATATGTGAAATCTATATCTATATCTATATCTATATCTATATCTATATCTATATCTATATCTATATCTATATATCTCCCAGAAGTGTCTCAGTTAATTGTGGATCCTTACATGGAGAGGTAACCCAAATCCTTATTCCTTAAGAAGCTGTACATTTGCAGTCCTGCTTCTATTATGTTGTAATTTTTCATTCACTTAATTCACAAATTACTGGAAGACAAAATGGCACTCTAGATCTACTACATAGTGAAGATACTACCTCCTGCTTCTTTCTATTTTTTCAGTGCTATGAAGTACCCAAAACAATCAGTGGTAGTCCCAATATTGTACATTCTTTATGACATCATTTATCCTTATGTAGTAAGGCCTCTACATAAAAATCCAAATGTTATAGGAAAAGGAGACAAAACTGTTGCTAGTGAACAATCAATTCGATATGCAAGGAGTCATTCACATATATACCCTGTGATTCCCATACTCACTAATCCTGGGCATAGGAGAAACATCTCTACACGTTTATAGCATATTCAGAGCATATCTTACATCTGGGAAGACATTATTCCAGCCTCATAACATGCTTTCACCAACTGGTGACATAACTGAGTCTTCCAATTGCCATTCCATAATTTTATTAGACCAGCTGTTTCAGGATGAAGAGAATATGATACAAGTGAATTCCATGAACACAAGCCTGAGATGTTACTTCACTTGATATGAAATGAGTTTTGTTTTGATCAGAAGTAATGTTTTATAGAGTGCTATAAGGGTGATAAGAAATCCTGCAGGCCAACAGATAGTGGTTTGAGCAGAAACATTAAGTGTAGGACATGTGAAAACAAAAGCATTCTTCCTTTTCCATCGAGAACAAAGCTCTGCTCTTCAATAAGGGACGTGATCCAATGTAATCAACCTGACACCAGGTGGCTGGCTATTTCCCCCAGGGAATGGTGCCATTTTAAGGTTTCCGTGTTGATCTTTGCTCTTGGCAGGCTAGGTACTCATCAGTGGCTCTAGCCAAGTTGGCGTTGGCGAGTGGAAGTCTATGTTACTGAGCTTATCCATAAGCTACACTCTGTTTCCATGATCATTCTCTCCATGAGCCAATTGGGTAGATATGGAAATAAAACAGTGTCACCCTGCACACAGGATTATTAAGATATTGCTCTTTGGTGGGCACTTATATGGAACCAAAGTAGCTTCATGTGTGTGCTCAGTTGGAGAGGCCTTTGCACATTCCTTTTCTCTAGAACTTGTTTACTTCCATTCCAATTATGTTTTTCTGCAAGTTGCTGGCCAACCAGCCAAATGTAGCAACTCATCATGACTCATTCTAGATATGTAGCTGTATCTTTCTTTCTAGGCAAAATGAACAGTCAGGAGCAGTTTGAATTTCTTCCCATTGGAAATATTTTCCACCACTGTCACCTGTAGTGGTGCACCTGTCCATTTTAGATAGTGCCAGAATGGTATGAACAAGGATCATCTGTGAACCATCTGTAAACAACCATCAAAGGGTTCTTCCTTATTCTTCTGTCAAAGAAAACACCACAAATGAGAGGAGCTAATACAGCAGGAGTAGGAGCCATTGGAGTTTGAGCTACATTTCAAACAATTAATTTGTGATGCCAGAACTTGTAAAAAAAATTGATCTACTTTCTCTTGATGGAGTACTGCTTCATAAGGCTAGGCGAGTCAGGCAACTCCCTGTTGATCCTTGTATGAGTATTTAAATCATCACATGGTATCTGATGGCTAGTATGAAGTGTTGGACTCTGGGGGACCCTGTGACAAGGAGGAAGCTATTTCTCAAAAGAGTAATAATTTTCTGCAGAGAAAGCAAAACTTTCCCTCAAACTCCAAAAGGAGTGTACTGTGATTTAGCCGTGTCTGCCGAGGTTATTCCTTAGGGTCTCCAACTACTATGAACACTTCATGCACTAACAGATATCCCATGTTATATGAATCAGTTGGCAAGAAAGGTTTCATCGCAGCCTAATTCTGTTGCAGAACCTCCTTTTATTCTGAGCCTGACTAAAAATGACAGCCCATTGGGTTATTGGTAAATTAGTTGAGTTAAAATTTCAAATAAGGTATTTAGTGGTACCTAAAAGGTACTTAAAAGGTATTTAAGAGGTCCCCCTCTTAGTGGTAGCAGGAACCAGATGCATAAACCTGTTCTCTATCTAATAAGAGATGTTTCTTTTTTTAACTTTTATTTAATAACTATAAATTTCCAATGTACAGTTTATGGATTACAATGGCTTCCCCCCTCCATAACTTTCCTCCCACCCACAATACTCCCATCTCCCACTCCCTCTCCCATTCCATTTGCATCAAGATTCATTTTCAATTATCTTTATAGACAGAAGATCAATTTAGTATAAATTAAGTAAAGATTTCAACAGTTTTCACCCACACCAAAACACAAAGTGTAAAATACTGTTTGAGTACTAGTTATAGTGTTAATTCACATTGTACAACACATTAAGGACAGAGATCCTATATGAGGAGTAAGTGCACAGTGACTCCTGTTGTTGACTTAGCAAATTGACACTCTTGTTTCTGGCATCAGTAATCACCCTAGGCTCTTGTCATGAGTTGCCAAGGCTATGGAAGCATTTTGAGTTCGCCAACTCCAATTTTATTTAAACACGGTCATAGTCAAAGTGGAAGTTAAGAGATGTTTCGATATGCACCAGACCACTGATCCTTAGAAATTTCACAGATAGCACTTGCATCTGAAGTTTTATGGGTTTATTCTTTAAGATTCTGGTATGTATATGTACTGTCAAAATATGTAGAATCTTCTCTCTGCTGACTTGATTCAATCAGCATAATATCATCTATATGATGAGTATCTTTATGTACTTTAGAGACGAAAAGCAAATAAGTTTGTGGTGGAACAAATTATAGCAGAAACCTGGAGAGCTGATACATACCCAAGGAAGGATATTAAGTGTATTAGTGCTTCTGCTTGTCCTTACTACAAGTATAAAGAAAAAAAAGTATTTGTGACACTAATATCCTAAAACTAGGAAAAAAAAGAATCTATGTTGACTTGTTCTAGACAAGCAGACACATCTGGAAATATAGCTACAGTGGCATTTTTATCCTAATGAAGTTTCTGATAGGACACATGTATTCTTCAAGGTCCATGTGCTTTATCCACAGACCTAACAGGGGAGTTGAAAGGGAATGTAGGAAGACACTTTCCGCCTTTGATGGTATCCCAGATCTTGGCAGTCTTTCCAGGAATGTGCTATTACTTTTGTTTCACTACTTTGATAGGGAGTGGGAGTTCTCACAACTTCCATTTGACATTTTCTATTGTAAGTGTCCTCAATCCAGAGGTCAGAGGTCTAATATGGAGATCCAGTCATTGAGCATGTCTCTTCTGATTAGACTTTCCAGAAATGAGGAAATTAACAGGATTTTTTTAAGAACCCACTAGGCTCATCTGTGAAATGGACTTGAACCAAAATGCCATTGATGATTAGACCTCACATTCTTTTTCAAGCCCTATGTAGCCTGGTAGACTGCAATGGCAGTGTGGGTTCCCAGGGAACTGTTATTGCCCAATAAACTCTGAGATATGAGTTTTCTCCTTTTTTCCCAATATATAGTCACTTGATAAATTGGTTCAGATTATTTTGGAGAAAGGTAGGAGAAATGTTCACATTTTAAGATATTCAAAATGTAGCAGAGTTGATACTTAAATGGACTCATTCTCACTTTTTACAAGAGAAACTTGTCAAGGGGCTGTGATAATTCTAGACTGACCTGGCTTCATCATACATGTGACTTTGACTTATGCCAACCAAGTATGACTTTAGCATGCTGCCTATCCATTCCATGCCCAAATTGTACTTAGCATTTAAGTCTCATTCCTTGAATTTCACTTTTCCTGGATATCATCTTCCTCTGAATTCACGGAGCCTCTTTACTGGCTGCAAGTCTTAGGGATATCACTAGCAAACAGAAAACAGATACAATGAAGGCCTTTAGGGATATTGATTCCTTTCTCACCAAGGGAGTGCCAATCTTTGGAGTTTCCTGTGGCACAAAGTGAAGGGGTAAATAGTTAATGTATAATACATCACTCCAGCCTTGTAATATACAAAATCCTTTGCATATGTTGTTAGAGTGGCATAATTAAGAGAGCACTTGTGGAGTTGTCCATAGACAACAGTTTCCGTTATGCAGCTACTGCTTCTGTGAGTCCTCAGTCAAGCCCTGGCGGGAGTGGATCTGCTCTAAGTCGGCAGGATGAGTGGATAGGAATAGGCACTTGTTATAGAGTGAAGGGAAGAGTTGACAGGTAAAGACCCGCAGAGCACTTCTGACTCTTTCTGAGTCTGTCTCAGAGTAATGACTTCTGCTCCTCCTCTGCCTTGTAAATCATGTAGAAACTCCTCTTTTGGCCTTCTCTAACTTGGAACCACATAGAGAAGAAAATTCTGTGAAATTTAGTTTCCAGCCTAAGCCAAGATGACACATCCTAATAAAACAGATCACATGTTGTAAAATTCCTTTCCCCCCAAATTTTATAGCTTTATGAAACAGTTTTTCTCATTGTGAATAAAGGCTTGGCCATGTGTTAAATGTAGGGACTAACTAAGAAAAATGTAGTTAGATTTTTAAATTACTGGTCTTATGGGTGATTTCATTCACTTTAAAAAGTTATTTATTGTAAGATAATTTTAAAATTACAGGCAAGTATAAGAAATAGTATAGAGACATCTCATATATTCTTCATCCAGTTTCCCCAAGGGTAACATCTTTCATAATTTCAGTATAAGCTCATAATCAGTAAATCAAACATTAACATAACCCACACATGGCACATGGATTGTATTCATGAAAAGACTGAATGCTGACGGGATTTTTGGCATAAGCGAACAGCATTTGGCATACACTTCAAAAAGATAGTTGTAGCTGTGTTTTGGAGAACCAGTGATGCAGAACAAAGATAGGAGCAAGGAAGCAAGTGTGGAGGTTATTAAATAGACTAAATAAAAATGATGGTGACTTAGAAGAGGATTTCAGAAAAAGAGTTGGAGATGGTGGGTGCAGGATATCATATTGTCATGGATTTTAATATAGGAATTATAGGACTTGCCATGGATTTGATGTGGAGTATAAGAGAAAGAAAGTCATCAAGCATGCCTCCAATGTTTTGGTCTAAGGAACTTGTTTGGATGGAGTGCCCCTTTACTGAAGTGGGAAAGACTAAACTTATTCATTTTTATGACACTCAGGCAGTCTAAAACAATTATTATATAGGCCGCTTTTTTGGCCACAATGGGGGTTATGTTCAAAATTAAGAAGCAAAAAGAAAGCAATATTATTATTTTTATTTCTCTTGCATCCTCTCTTTATAAGCTGAGAAAGAGCCCAACTTAGCCTCTAGACTTTTCTTTCTCCCCTAGCTAAAGCCCTCACTCTCCTACTCATTTCTCACACTGAATAAGGTCCTTAAAGCTTAGAAATAAAAATATTCAAATAATTTGCTAGTAAAAACTAAAATTTTAACAAAGTTTTGTGAAAATAATTAGAAATAAATGATAGCTACAAATTAACTGCTACACAGCAAGCATGATGTCAAAAAGTGACAGAAGAAAATGTTTATATCTAAATCAATTAATTTGTCAAAGTTTTGAGTATAATAAAGTAACTTAAGATGTTAGCAAAGAACATGAACTAAATCTGATGGTGACTTACAAGAGGATGATATATATTCTGTAAAATAAGATACATTTATTCAAATGGCAAGAAATTCACTTATATTTTCTATATTCTGCATGTTATTTGCTGTACTAGGGGTACAACTTTGAAAATAGTCTGGATACATATCCTTATAAAGTTAGCACTCTGGTGTGAAAAATAATAGGCATAAAAGTAAATATAAAATATTTCAAATAGTGCTAAATATTATCAAAAAATTAGGGCAAGATAAAAGATTAGAGAGTGATGATGGGTGGGGAGGCAGATATTAGTGATCATTTTAGTCTGAATGGTCAGGGAAGTCTGCTCAGAGGAGAGAGCAATGTAATAGGGCTGAAAAGGGGAAAAAGCCACTATGGAGAAACATGGTGCCAAGGAGGATCACAAGTCCATAGGCTGAGTGGGAAACAGGAATGAGTCTGACCTCTCTGATGATCAGTGAGAAGAACAGGGCAGCTAGAGTGTAATGTGAGACCAGAGATTAGAGTGAGATCAGCATGGCCTCAATGACCACTATGAGAAATTGGAATATTTCAATATGTGTAATATCCTAGAAGTCTTTGGAGAGTCTGAACATGGAATACAAGACCTGATCTACATTTTATAGAGATTTATCTGATGGCTAAGTAGAGAAAATTGCTCTATAGAGAAGAGAGGAAGCAGGGAGACCAGTTACATTATCTCCCTAGGATAGCTGGGATAGTAATAACGTAGAATAGCTAAGATAGTAATTGTGGGGGTGATGAGGAATGCTTGGATTAATGCTTAGGTTATTGATGGATTGAATGTGGATTACAAAGTAAAGGAACATGTACAGAGTGACTAATACTTTTCTTTGCCTAAGCAATTATGTGAATGCTCTTGCCACCTGCTAACTTTTGTCTTCTTATTTTTTTACTTGTTCAGTTTAAGATATATATTAGATATTCAGCTAGAAATATTAAGTGGATAGTTGCAGACACGAAGCCAAAAGTCAGATGATAAGTAGGAACAGGAGAGATAACTATGGGGATTACCATGGGTAGGGGGTCTCTTAAAGAGAAAATAGAGTTGGGAGGGTAATACACCAGAGCTTACTACATTTAAGGAGGAGGAAGAGGAATGCTCAGCAAAAAATATGGAAAAGAGTGATTAATGAAATAGGTGCACTGTCCCAAAAGGCATCTAGAGATGTTTTAAGGAGTAGGGAATGGCAAATTATGTTTTGTTGTTGTTGTTGCTAAAGCTCCATAAGGTAAGAACTGAAATTGACCATTGTGTATGGCAATATTACTGCCTGGTGCCCTTGATAAGAATACATTTAGTAGGATTTCAGGGACTAAAGTTTGATTGAAGACTGAAATAGACAATAGGAGTTGAGGAAGTACAAACAAAGTCTTGTTAGTGTGTTTGAGAAGCTTTTCATAAAGGATGAGCAGGACCTAGGGTTGCAGTCAAAAGGATACGTGAGATCTAAGGACATCCAATATTTATGGATGTATTTATTTTCTTTTGATGATACTGATATGGAATGTTTTTAATGTTTGTAGAAATAACCCAATAGAGAAAAATAGCGATCTCTCATTAATGATGCAAGGAAAAGTTACTAATCGCAAGTGTGTATTCTTCTAGTGGTCAAAGGAAATGGATTTCTGAGGATAAGCAGAGGGTATGGTGTTAGAGAGGAAGAGGGACAACCATTGTAATAGGGAGAGAGATGATAGTGTAGGCCTAGAAGTGGAAAGTTGGTAGATTCATGGTGGAAACATGAACTGTTTCTCCTGTGAATGCTTTTATTTTCCCAGTGACACAGGATGTAAAAGCATCAACTGAGAATGGGAAAGAGGAGAAAGAAGGCTTGAAATAGATATCTTGGTGATTAAGAATGAGGTGGAAATCAGCTACAGTTGCTAGATGGTGCTGAGGCTATATTGAGATGGCTTGATATACATGTCAAGTCCCTTTTCTTCAGTTAAGTTCCATTTCTTGTATAGAGTTATTAATTCACTTTCCCTCTGTCCCTGCTCTATCCTGCATTCACTAGCACTCTTCACTGATTAAAGCCAACCGGAGGTCCCGCACCATGGCTCACTTGGCTAATCGTTCACCTGTGGCACCAGCACCCCGGATTCTAGTCCCAGTTGCTCCTCTTTCAGTCCAGCTCTTTGCTGTGGCCTGGAAGGGCAGTGGAGGATGGCCCAAGTGCTTGGGTCCCTGCACCCGCACGGGAGACCAGGAGGAAGCACCTGGCTCCTGGCTCGCATCAGCGCAGCACCAGGCCGTGGTGGCCATTAGGGGAGTGAACCAACGGAAGGAAGACCTTTCTCTCTGTCTCTCTCTCACTGTCTATAACTCTACCCGTCAAATAATAATAAAAAAAAGCCAACTGGAAGCCAGCAGAGAAGAGACTTGCTGGTGTGTCTGTGTTGATCAACCTTTGGAACACAGAGTATGAAATGGAGGAGCTGGTCTGATACAAAGCCATCCTATTGCAATATTAAATTCCAGATAGAATAAAGGTACATTTGTTGAAAACAGAATTTTGAAATCATTAGAAACTAATCTGGGAAAAATTTTATATTTAAGTGGCATGGAAATATTCCTTTGCCAAGAACTACAAAACATGTAGCACCCCAAAAGAAGGATGAATGCAATAATAATAAATTAAATTTTTGAAGAGTAACATTCAAAGTAAGCAAAGATAAATAATGGGCTACATATGCAAAATAGAAGGATACCAACTCAGGATGTATAAAGACCATGAGTCGTTAAAACTGACCAAATATCCAACAGAAAATGTTAATCATTACACAATAAAGAGAATGAATTGGATGTTTTTCAAATCAGATAAATCTCAAAGCAAAATACTCTCTAAGAAGGAAATCCTTAATATATTGTTTGTGGATAGGTATGTTATAAAATTACAAACATGGATATTAGTAGGACTGGGGAGTGTAATAGTGTCTAAACTTAACCTCTAATATTTTATTTCTTAAAAACATCTAAAGAAATTCTGGGCTTTAAAAGATTTTCAAAATAACAGAGAAGAAAACATTTCATTCAATATAAAATTCTATCTGAGATATGTGAGAGTAAGTAGGATCAGGATTAGAGAGCACTAACTTTACTTCTGAAGACCAGGATTTTGCAGGGAGATAACCAGAGTGAAGGAATTATTCCAGCTTATTCCAGTCCTACTCTTTGTTGAGTGATGACTGTGAATAAGCAAGAACTGTTTCTCCCCAATCTTTCCCTCTCACAGCAACAGATAGTATTCACAATTTAATATCCCTGAAAATTCAAGAAGTCAGCAGCCAGAGGGGGTTCTTAATGCATACATGAATGTTAACTGACTTTTTAAATTCAATAACCATTGAGCATAAAACAATATTCTGGGCTATAGAGAAATCCAGAAATGACCTTAGAAGACAAATGCAGGTGGCAGGAAATTAACATTTAGCAAGTGCCTCCTGTGGCCAGGCTCTAAACAAGAATTTGAATACAGTCAGACAATTAACATGGAGTTTATTACACTTGATGTTTCAAAAATATAAACTTATTATGTATTCAATTTGCTAATTAGAAACTTGTTTTCTATTTATTAAAATTGAATATTTATGTTTGAAGTATAGGATTTATTCTATAAACTAATTACCACAGCATTTAATGTGTTTGAGATTGACTTTTGTTGAACTGTTTTTGTCATTTATTGTCTAAGGAAATATTTAACTCACATGGGCACATTTATGGGAACTTCCAGTTTTGTTTAGATTATCTTTGAACATTCTTTTGTCTGTCTTTTCTGTTAGGAAAACATTTCTAATTTTATGGGGATTCTGTTATTTCTCCAGTTTTCTGATTTTCTGCACTGCAAAATGTAGTGGGTGCCACAGAAGCTAGAAGCAAGGATTTAGGGTTTAACTCTTGATTTTGCTACTCTATTTTGATTTGGGGTGATGTAGCTGATACTTTTTTTTTAAAAAAAATGATTTATTTATTTTCTTTGCAAGTCAGTTGTAGATAGAAGGGGAGAGAGAGAGAGAGAGTGAGTGAGAGAGAGAGTGTGAGAGAGAGAGGGAGAATCTTTCCCTGCTGGCTCACTTTCCAGATAGCCACAATGGCTAGCACTGGGACAGGCTGAAGCCAGGAACCAGGAATCCACATAGGTCTCCCACATAGATTACAGGGATTAAAAATACCTAGTCCATATTCGGTTGCTTTTCCTAGGCCACTGGCTGGGAGCTGGATCAGAAGTGGAGCAGCTGGGACATGAACTGGTGCCCATTTGGGATGTTATGCCACAATGGCAACCCCAAAGCTGATTGTTTTAATATCCTAGTCTTTAATCTGACAATTAGAATAATGACAATAACATCCAGCTCAGCAGATTGTTGGGTGGTGAAAGAGCTAGATTAGGCTCCTGGCTTCGGATCAGCGCGGTGCGCCAGCCGCAGCAGCCATTGGGGGGTGAACCAATGGAAAAGGAAGACCTTTCTCTCTGTCTCTCTCTCTCTCACTGTCCATTCTGTCAAAAAAAAAAAAAAAAGAGGTAGATTAAATAGCACAAAATTACTGACATCAATATTTCAACAATAAACAGCATTAAGATTCTGCAAATGAAATCTGTGATTTTTTAAAAATTTGTTAGCTATGGCCTGCGCTGTGGCTCAATAGGCTAATCCTCTGCCTATGGCACCAGCACACCGGGTTCTAGTCCTGGTTGGGGCGCCGGATTCTGTCCCGGTTGCCCCTCTTCCAGTCCAGCCCTCTGTTGTGGCCCAGGAGAGCAGTGGAGGATGGCCCAAGTGCTTGGGAACTGCACCCGCATGGGAGACCAGGAGAGGCACCTGGCTTCTGGCTTCGGATCAGCGCAGTGTTCCGGTCGCAGTGCGCTGGCCGCAGTGGCCATTGGAGGGTGAACCATCGGTAAAGGAACACCTTTCTCTCTGTCTCTCTCTCTCACTGTCCACTCTGCCTGTCAAAAAAATAAAAAAATAAAAATAAAAATAAATTGTTAGCTAGATGATAAAACTCATTTGCTCTTGGAAAGTTTGTCACTAGTTCTCAGATGGAGGTGGCTCGGGGTCCGAGACAACCAAGTCTCTCTGTCTTTCTGGCTAGGTGTGCTTGCTCTCTAGTAGCTAGAAGAGCTGGCTAACTCTACCAAGAGCAATTTTTAAAATTTCCACTTGAGGGCGGTGTTTTCTTCTGTGGGAACTGACATTCCACAAATGTCCAGTTACACAAGGAATCTTTTTTTAGGAGCTCATTTTAACGTCTACCATATTTCCAACTTATTCCAGTAACTTGTTGCTTTCACTGTTGATTGGTGCCCCGGGCGGCTGCCATCCTCAGCTGTGCTGAGCACTTTATATAAGATGTTTCGTTCTGTTCTTCAATCCTCTCAAATACCTTCAGGATAATTCTCCTAGTTTTATGAATGAATAAACAGTTTGCTAAAAGGTTGAGTAATTCTCTCAAGTTGTCTTAATTAGTGTGTTTTATGGAACTTAGACTTAAGCTTAGATCAATCTAACTACAAAACATGTTTACATGTAGCTTACATTGTTCTATGATATTTCTGCTTCTAATGATTATGCCCATGTATATATAAAACTTATATATGCATGCATGTATATACTCATTTATGTATGTTTATATGCATGTATATTTGAATATGTAACATAAAATATAATTTTATAATTTAGTAATCAAATATATACTCAAACAATCTATATAAATATATTTACATATAATAAGTAAATGAGGGCTTGACTGAAGAAAAACAGATGGTATATGTGTACATATATATACATAATATTGTATGTAAATGTTCTATATATTGAATATTTTCCACTAAATTATAAAATTACACTTAGATTATATTTTAAAACAGGCCCAAATAAATTACTGTAGTGAAGAAAACATACAGATACCACTGTTTGCCTGCAGAGGAAATTCCATTTTCTTTCCGTATAATGCAATAAATGTGCTAACACAGAGCCAGCACACCCAACTGTTGTATTGCATTGGCAAGCTATAATGAAACACCAAATTACTGTCTGGAAACAAAACACATTTTTGTTGTTACCAAGAGTTGCTTTAACTAAAAGGAAAACACCCTAGTCCATTTAATAGTGAATTTTCCCCCATTTCTCACAAAATCAAATTATATAAAGACGATAATATTATTTGTATTTATAGAGAATCAATTCCCTCAGCAGATTAAACCACTAATTTACATAAAGTTACTCTTTCTTAACATAAGTAAATGAAAAAAGAGATAGTTTGCGTTATTTTTCCATTTGTATGCAAATGTATATTCTTCCAGGTAGCCAGTTGATGTTTGCTGCACTAATTCCTGGTGTCTAGATTGGATGCTCTTTTTTCAGACTTTTCGAACTTGAGCAATCTTATTAACAGAATGGTGACCGAGAAGAATATTGAAGTAATATCTTTTGAACTTTGTATTGGTGGATACTTTCTTCATCATAATCAATAGGAAGCCTTTATTGAATGCTCTTAGGTGAGGGGCATGGTGCTGAGCAGATGTAGATCATGTTTCCTGCCCTTTCTGAAAGTAGAGTTTAATGGAGGAGAAACAGAAGTTATTCCTATACAAAAAGGAGATCTGTGGGAGTGAGGGAAGTGAATGTCACAGAAAGAGTCAGCCTTGATCAAGATGTCCGCACTTGATAAAATGGAATCTGAGTGATCTGTTGTTATACCCAATACAACAACGTGCTACACACCTAGCTCTGGATGGCCATGGAGGTGCGTAGTTTCCTACCTTTTGGTAGTTGAGTAACATCCTACCCAAGTGGGAAACCTGGCTGGAGTTCCTGGCTCCTGGCATTGACCTGGCCCCATCTATTACAGGCATTTCCAAAGTGAACCAGAAGATGGAAGATCTCTCTCTTCCTACCTCCGCTTTCTCCTCCTCCTCCTCTTCCTCCTCCTCCTTCTTTTCTGAATTCAAATAAATAAATGAATAAATAATCCTTAATAAAAGGAAGCTTGCTCAGCAGGTCTGAATTATTCAAATAAAGGAGAGACTAAAACCCTTCTCCTACCCAAAGTACTTGTAACAGGGTCACTCTCTTCCTGAGGAAGCTGTTGCTGGTTTTAGGTAGTCTAGCTGTTTCCTGCAGTGCTACTTTGTCCCTTTCAATCTCTGTAGAGGTTTAATCTCTATAAGATCCCTTCCTTTAAGCTTTTCCTTGTTGAATACAATGTAGCTGTGCCTAGCACACACATAATTGCCTCTATGTAGTAGATGAGACTTTGAGGGATTGTGTGTGCTCTGCTATTTCTTTGTTTTTTAATTAAAGATACAGACACACATAAAATAACCTGGTGCCTGAATAAAACTAATAGGGTATATTATCGTCCCTCTTTATGTCACACATTTATTATAAAATGCCATGTGTGAGCAAGTAGGGCAAAGAATATCAAATCCATTATAATTAGAGTCACAGCAAAAATGATCTTTTCTTCAAAGTCTGGCATGCCACCTGTGTTCAGGAGTAAAGAATCAAGTAATTCTTGACCCGTGAATGTGCCTGCATAAATATTCCAATAGATTGACTACTCTGTCCAGGCTTGCTATGAAGGGGCACGGCTAAGAACTCAGATCATAAAACAAACTTTGATTCAGGCACATTAAAGTGGAAATTTTTTGAGACTGTATCAGTGGAAGTGGTAATGTCAGATAACAATATGTTATAAATTTTAACACTGACCTTTAACATTCCAAGAGCGGGAATTGCCCAAGGCTTGCTACTGTCATCGCCTCAAGTTCTAGTTGAACAAGCTTTCATTTGGCTCTCCAGAGGCACTGCTGATGAAATCACTTTGAGAAATGTCAGGACCGGATAAAACATTTTCACACACATTACGCACGATGGGGGAAACCTGGTGGGCTGATGTCAAAAACATGAAACCATTTCATGGACTTGTTTGAAATTCTTTGCTTGTCTTCTCTACAAATATAGAGCCTTTTAAGATTCAACTTCCTTGCTGAGACCTCACACTTCAAAGGACATGTGGGATTGAGAGCACTGATGACTGCTGGGGCTTTTAGATGGAGATGCCACTTTCCAAAATCTGGAGACCGACCGAAAGGCAAAATTATGACTCTTTCCCTTTATTTCCATTGAGAGTTGTGCAGTTGTATGAGTCAAACAAAAAATAAATGTACAAAAACTCACTTAGCATATAATATATAATCATTGGTAATAACAGCCATTTTAGGCTAATGAAATATACAACCAATCAGCTGAATTATTTTTTCATTTATTAAAATGTACTTGTTTTTTTAAAAGCAAATGCCATGAGAAGATGTACAACAGAACAGCTTTGATTCCTTTTCTTATCCCTTTAATTAGTTTCTTTGGAATAGTTGTATTGTGGAATACTTGCTCTTTATGTGAATATAGGCAAATATATACTGTGTTTATTTTACTCTTTTTTTTTTTATTTTTTTTTATTTTTATTTTTTGACAGGCAGAGTGGACAGTGAGAGAGAGAGACAGAGAGAGAAAGGTCTTCCTTTGCCGTTGGTTCACCCTCCAATGGCCGCCGCTGCAGCCGGCGCACCGCGCTGATCCGATGGCAGGAGCCAGGATCCAGGTGCTTTTCCTGGTCTCCCATGGGGTGCAGGGCCCAAGCACCTGGGCCATCCTCCACTGCACTCCCTGGCCATAGCAGAGAGCTGGCCTGGAAGAGGGGCAACCAGGACAGAATCCGGTGCCCCGACCGGGACTAGAACCCGGTGTGCCGGCGCCGCAAGGTGGAGGATTAGCCTATTGAGCCACGGCGCCGGCTTATTTTACTCTTATATCCACCTTTTTCCTCCCAAAATTTAGCATCTTCCCTTTTCACTTAACAATGTTTACTGGAATTTTTTTTTTTCATATCAAGCTCAGACATAATATTTTAGTATATGGATGTAACAATTTTTGGTGTTTTCCCATTGATCCTTTGTGTGATTGCTATTGATGCTATACAAACAGTATCATAATAGATAACTCTGTATATATGTCTTTTGGCTTGCATGTAATTATATCTAGAGGATAAATCCTGTAAAATTGAATCTAGATAACATAATTCTAAAAAATATTGTCAAATTGCTCTCAACAAGTTGACTGAACTTGTGCTCTCAGTAGCAATTTATGATACTCGTTAATAATGTGCATCAGCAATATTTTTTAAAAAGTATTTATGTATTTATTTATTTGAAAGGCAATGAAACAGAGAGAGAGGAGAGAGAGAGGGAGAGATAGAGAGAGATCTTCCATCTACTGGTTCACTCCCCAAATTGCTGCAATGGTCAAAAGCCAGGAACCAGGAGCCTCTTCTGAGTCTCCCATGTGGGACCTAAGTACTTGGGCCATCTTCTGCTGTTTTTTTAGGCACATTAGCAGGGAGCTGGATAGGAAATAGAGCATCCAGAACTCTGAACCGGTGCCTATATGGGCTGCTGGCATCAGAGGCAACAGTTTAACTTGCTATGCCACAACACTGGTCCCTTGGGTTTGTAATATGTAATATTGCTATTTTTTTAGTTTATTATAAATTTTCTTAGGAAATATTTTAATATAAGGGAGACTAGTATTTTATTTCTAGGGTATAAATTTATTGTCTGGTAAGTACTTATGGTGATATTTTGTTTTACAGAGGTTTTTTCCTTTAATATTAATTTTGTACAAGGAAATACACCAATCTTCTCTTCTATAGCTTCTGTATTTGGAGTACAAATCAGAAAGGCCTTGACTGCTTAAAAATAACAACAGAGTTGGGGTGCACATTGTGGCTCTTTGAGTTAAACTTCTGCTTGGATGCCCACATCCCATTTCAGAGAGCCTGGTTCAGGTCCTGGCTATTTCAGTTCTGATCCAGCTTCCTGCTAATGCACCTTGGCTGCAGCAAGTGATAGCTCAAGTACCTGAGTCCCTGCCACCCTCGTAGGAGACTCAAATGGAGTTCCCTAGTTCCTGGCTTTGCCCTGGCCCAGCCGTGCTGTCTTAGGCATTTGGGGAATGAAGTGTCGCTCCCCGTCTTCGTGGAGGAACGACACAGGACCCTGCGTTGTTCTTTTGTCTGCTCGGCCCTCCCTGGGTTTGCTGCTGGTTCTTCTCCGTGGAAGGGCGGTTCCCCCTGCCACATTCCCCACTTCCGCAGGGGAGCGGCACACTGTGGGCCGGCTCTCTCGGGGGCTGCACAGGTGTTATTCGGATAGATGTTCCCCTTTAGATGTTCCTGGTGCATGTTGTCTCTCTCCTCCTTTATAGTCCTCTTCCACCAATCCCAACTCGGCTGCCCACACGCCGAGTACGCTGCTCTCCTCCAATCAGGAGCAGGATCAGCTCCTGGAGGTCATCACTCAAGTTGGCAAGAGGCAGCTGCGTAGAAGCTGCTTTCTCCTCTCCCAGCGCCATATTGTGGGAGAGCAGATGCATATAATAAGTCTTAATTCCAGTAACTTAGTCCAGTCCGGGTTGTTCCCCACAATGAAGCAGTGAAAGATCCCTCTCTTTCTGTCTGACTCTCTGAGCCGTCAGTCTGCCATTTAAATTTTTACATAAATAAGTAAGCAAATACATGAATCTTAAAAAAAAAATCCCTCCCATGGAACTATGGTCTTCCTACTTTTTACTTGTTGAATATTATGGTTAGTGCTGAATTAAGCCTGTGATTATAGAGTGGATTAAGATTATGACTTTACAAAGATTTATGAAAAGAAAAGAAGGGTGGAAGGGGAGAAAAGGAGGGAGGGAAGTATGGTTATCTTCTTAGAATGTAGCTACAGAACACATCAAATCTGTTCTCTTTATTAATAAAAATAATTATTAAAAAAGGAATGACAACACATATATATATATATATAATTGTCTCAAGTTTTACCCTCCTTGTTTTATACACATATTTATGTGTGTGAAGGTTAACTATAGTTATTAATAAATATAAGAAAAATAAATCTAAATAAATGAGTAATTAACATGTAGTTATTGATATACTTTTTAAAAATAAAAGATTATTTATGCCTTTGCCTAATATTTGCTCAAATGTTTTTAAATATCCAAGTGAAAGTTCTTTTTGATTCTTACTTTAAAGCTATTTCTAGTCTTTTGTTTTCTTTGAGAATATTTTCTGTATTCTATTTTTAAATTTTTTTGTTTCTTTGGGAACTATTAATGTCCTATTACCAATATATTTCTAGTTTTTTCCAATCTCCTGGATTACTTTATGCTTTTAAAATAGTTGTTATTATGAACTATGAAAATATTAATGAACGTAATATATTTATTGTGAGTTGGTATCATTTAGAATTATAAAGTTCTCTTTTTGACATATTTTACTTTTGATATGTTAGCCTGGATTTTTTACTTTGGCTGATTCACCTGATAGCAATATTACCACCCTTGCATATTTTTGTACATTTTTGAATCTTCAATATTCTTTTATCTTCAAATTTTCTGAATTAGCTTGTTCTACCAGTATCTACATGTACAATATAGAATTAAGCCCATAATTTTTGATTTTCATTTTTAGGTCAGTTAACATCTGTCATATTTATTTAAATGGGACACATAGTTGAATTCATTGTGCTTAATTTTAATCACATGTCTTTTGATTTAACAATGACTGTTTTATTGAACAAATTAACTACAATCTGGTTTTGAAGTACAGTAGAATGTTATTTCCCTCTGTAATAGTGGGGGGGGATATGGTGAATCATGTGCTATTAAACTCTTCTGCCTGGAAGCAGTAAGCAAAATTTTCATTCACATTTCATTGACAGAATCACATAAATACCATATTTAGCTTAAAAGCAGAGTGAAGAGAGAGTACAATTCTACCTTAACATGAAGTATGAGACAACGAATATTGTGCATAGTTCAATCATTACTGAATGAAGCTACTTGACAGTTTGATTTGTGAATTTCAAGCTCCCTATGTAGATTATTTAGGATGTCTTTATTTCAGGGCTAGAATATACTGGAGAAATATGATCCAAATACTTTGTGACATTTCACTGTGAACTAATGGCTTGGATTCTATCTATCAACTCTGAACAAAATATAGTTTGGGTATGAAGAATTTTGAATACCTCAAATACTTGGCTAATGTAGAAAATGTTAATTACAATAATGATAATGCTGATACGGAAAACAATGGGGAAGGTAATGGGAGGAAAATATGGCCTGAGAAGTGTAATTATAGTATGGCAAATGGAAGAATTTCATTTAAAGACCAACAATATTTATCTTGTGGCATTAGGAGATATCCTTTTGGAATAACAGCTTGGAGCATCTCTAGCCAGAATGCTTTAGCTCCTGGTTTATGGAACAATCTGTGCCTTTGTGCTCACTTTCTTGCAATAGATAATTTATCATTCCAACTCACATTTTTCTTTCTGTTTATCATTGTATTTTGCTGTTGTTAACTTGTTAATGTTATTTTAAATGGAAGACCCCCAAAATTACATGTCTACAGTCTTAAAATTGTAGAATAGAGAAATATCATTTTATGTAATACCTTAATCATAGTCCATATTAAAATTATATTTGTTGAATAAATCCTGTAAAAATGACTTATGTGGCTGAAGAGAAATTGTGCTCTATGAATCATGTCACTTTTAGTGTAACAGATAAGTCCCCAAACAACTGAAATTTAAGAGAAAACATGTATTTGCTCCTAGTGTTCCTAAATTGAAATTAGTCATTGTATTAGTCAGCCTTTTTTTGCTATAATGAGATGCATAAAACAGGGTAACTTTATTAAAAAAAAGTTTATTTAGCTCACAGTTTGGAAGCTGAAGACTAGGATCAAGTGGGTCCATCAGTTTTGCTGCTGGTAAAAGCCTAAAGACAAATGGCATCTCAATAATGAGAGTGTTTGTGGGAGATAGAGATCATGTCAATGGAAAGTCAGAAAGCTTTGGCTCTTTCAAAACTACTTGCCTAGAGAGCTAGCTTAATCCTTCTGAGATAGCTTCCCCAATGTCCTGAGGTCCTCCCAGTGAAACCATCTCAAAAGAGTCCATTTCACCTGCCCAAATTGCTATGCTAAGGACTAAGTCTCCAATACATAAACCATGATGTTGCTGTAGATTTGATCTGCGAGGAGGAGAGCAGTAGGGGCAAGAGGCACGGAGTCACGACACAGACACCGGGAGTTGGGTGAAAGTGGGCTAGAGGCGAGCAGCTCACAGACTCATTTATTTCAATTGGTATAGCAGTTTATATAGCTGAGACAGCCAATCTAGTCAAAGGGTGGTTTATGACCTAACCAATCACATACTGTTGCCAGTCAGGCTCCATTGCCAGATGGGTTTCTAAGCCATTCCTGAGTAACTGATGCTCGCTTGCCAGTGGTCATCTTGGCATGGCCTTCTCATTCCACCACATTTCCCACTTTTCATTTAGTTTTGAGCAACAAGAGGCATGATTCTTGGCCATACCATTGTTGACCCTGTTTCCATGTGGTCTCCATACGTGGCTGTGCCTGTCTAAGGTTGTCCCCCAGGGTATCTTACCTGTCGTTGACTAACCAGCCCTCAAAACAGGAGACCACAGGAGTGCTTACTCAGATGGGGTAGGAATGAGGAACAATGGTAATCAGGAATGGAGTGACCACACGCAGGCTGTGGGCCATTTGAGTGGCTGACCAAAGCTAGTGGGGTATAAAGCAGTAGTGGATGTGGCTATGGGGAGTTCCTCAGGGCAAGATGATAGGGCAGCAGCTTGACAATTGGTAGCAGGTGTGCCCATTAACAAGGCAGACTCTCAGTCTTGTCCAACTGGTTCTGGTTGACTGTTAGTTGCAGGCTTGATGTTTCTGGCTGGTACCCAAATGGGCTGTCCTGCATTCTCTGGAAAGACACGAGCATATTCTGGGCCCTTGGTTAGCAGAGGGTGTGGCCCCTTCCATTCTCCTGTCAGGGGGTCTTTCCACCTAATCATAAGGGTCAGGGTCTGGGATGGAAAGGATCTTCAGTGTTATAAGCTGGGACGACCCCTTGGGAATCAAAAGTAAGAAAATTGATAATGAAAAGGACCTCAGTCAAAGCAAGCTGTGGGTCTGGGGGCATATGATTGTTTTTCTGTCTTTGTAAGAGATCTTTAATCATCCTATGAGTTCTGTCAATGATTTCCTGTCCCTGTGGGTTATATGGGATACCTGTGGCAGACTGTATGTTCCAGGACCTCAGGAAGGAATTAAATCCCCGTGATGTATACACAGGCCCATTATCAGTCTTTATGGTCCAAGGGACATTGAGGACCAACATGGCTGACTTAACTGCCTTTATCACATTACTAGTCTTTTCTCCAGATTGGGCTGTTGCAAATACAGCCTTTGAATAAGTATCTACCACCACATGGACAAACTTAAGTTTACCAAAGGAGTTAATGTGGGTGATGTCCACTTGCCAGAGCTTATTAGGAGCAAGGCTGCATGGGTTAATTCTTGCTTGTTGCAGTGGGCCTAACGGGGCGAGGGGGGCACAATTCTTGCAAGAGTGTACTAGGTGTTTGCATTGGTTCATTGTTAGCTCCAGGAGAAGCAATTTTATGTTGCTTGCTGACATATGAAATTTTTGGTGTAGAATATGGGCTTGTTCTAGGTGTCTGATGGAAGCCGTGTTATAGGAGATAAGATGATCAACCTTTTCATTGCCTTGGAAAATAAAGTCAGGTAACCCAGTATGTGATCTTACGTGTGAGATATACCATGGGTGTTTTCTATTCTCTGTTAGCTCTTTAAGTGTTGTGAACATCTGGTCAATTGGCTTATTGGTTGGGTTAAAGACTGCAAAGGGGATCATCTTTGCTACCTGTACTGAGTATTTGCTATCTGCAAATTTAGGAGAACCTTGACTATTGCCCTTATTTCTCCCAACTGTACTGATCCCCCATGAGGTTCTACATGGATCTTATATTTTTCTGTTGAGGATTTGATCACTGTTCCAGTCACTTGTTGGTGTCTGTAAACACACACAGTGCCAAGGGTATAAGTTGATTAGCAGGGAAAGCATGTTTTGGATAGTCTATTTCTAAGGTTTGTAACTACTCGAGTAGCCTGTCCACTGGCAGGTGATTGTCAACCTGTCTTGGGAAATTTATCATTAAAGTTTGAAAGAGTGTGCTATTCTGCATCAATGTGGACAGTTCTAATTGTGATGGGGTAGGACCACTATGTCTGACTTTGTGTTAAATATCTTATTTGAATAATATCTTAATTTGAATCCCATCATAAGGATGAAATCTGCTTTATTAACTATTTTTATGACACTCGCTTCAGGCTATGTGCGCCTAAAAAAGTGGTCCGTGTTGTAGCCAAATAACTCCTAAGGGGGCCTTGAGGGTGGATATGGTTATGGCAAATAGAGGCACCTGAGGGTCATATATAAAGGTTTTTAAATTTGACAACTGGGTGTTGATCTTTTCTATAGTGGATTTGGCTGCTGATGTCAATGTGATTTTTGAGGAAGGACTGTTCCCCTTAGTCAGTAAATTAAATAGCGGTCTAAGCTCTGCAGGTGTTAGGGAAAAGAAAGGCTTCAGCCAATTGATTTGGCTGCATAGTTTCTGAAGTTCATTAAGTGAGTATTTATGCTTGACTTTTAGGTTTGGGCCCATTGGAGATATATGGGAGGAGATTTGATAACCCAGGAATTAAGAGGGAGGAACACGTTGCACCTTTTCTGTGGTAATAGACAAACCCAGGAATTGTAAATTTCTTACTGTCTCATGCCTTTAGAGTTGCTGCATTCTCATGAGCAAGTGAGATATCATCCACATAATGTATGACCAAGCACTGATCTTTAAGTGTGCTGGTCGCATGAGAAACATATCTTTGGCAAATGGCAGGGCTATTTTTCATGCCTTGTGGGAGTACTGTCCACTGAAATCTTTTTGTGGGGACCTGGAAATTGGGCTCCCATACTGTAAAGGTGAAGTAGGCCTTCTCCTCCTCTGCAATGGGAATGGGAAATAAGCAATCTTTGGTATCAATGGTAACTATGCGATGTCCGTTAGGAATGGCCCCTAGGTGGGGAATGCCAGCCTGAAACGTTTCCATCATTTTTATGATTTTGTTGATGGCACTCAAATCCTGTAGTAGCCTGTATTTTCCCTGTTTCTTTGGTATCACAAAAATGGGCGTGTTGTGAGGGCTAGTGGAGGGCTCTATGTGTCCCTTTTACAATTATTCTTGTACCATTTCTCTAAGGATGCCAAGTTTGGGGTGTAATATTGGCCACTGCTCTACCCAGATGTTTCCTGGTTTTTTTTTTTCCCATTTAATGGGGATTGGGTCTGGCTTTTGTATGAGGTGAGCAGTAGCCCCTAGAATTTGGGGTGAATCTTACTTGTAGGCTCTCCATTAAAGCTGTTGGCTTGTGGATTTGTGATCCATAGTAAGGACTGCTTGCACTTGTGAGAGCACGTCTCTCCCCCATAAGGCCTTGGAAACCTCAGCAATTAGTGGAAAGATGGTTCCTGTATCTCCACTATTATCTTGCCACGTTACAGGTGTGATGACCTGATCAGCCGATTTTAATCCTCCAATGCCTTGGAGGTTGGGCCCAGGTGCTGTCTTCCAATGTTGCATTTTCCTTATGTCCCTAGCTTTTAAGACAGTGGCATCTACTCCCATATTAATTAAACCTACAAAGGCAATGTCATCTAAGTATAAGGTCTATTTTGGCCTCAGATTGAAGATGGGCATTGACCAGTTAATGGTGGTGGGACTCCCTCTTACTTGCTGGGTTAAGGGCCACCCCACTGGGAGTTTAAAGGCTTGGTCTTGCAGTATTTTGCCCAGTGAAAGCCTTTTTTACATCTGAGACACAGCGTTTTGGGCTTGTCCCGTCTGTCAGTGTTTGGGCAGTTTCACCATAGGTGTCCCATTTTCTGACATCCCCAACAAACCAGAGGATCATTAGACTTCCTTGTGTTCAGTTTGTTAATGGCTGCAGTTAGGGCCTGTATGGGTGTATCGTCAGGGTTTTCCTCCTTTGTAGCTACTATCCATTTAGAAAGGTCTTCATTACGGACTGGGGCCATTGCAGCTTTTGCCTCTTTGGTAGCACCTTCTCAAGCTAATTGTCTGACCAGATTGTCTTGATCAGGGCCAAGCGGTAATCTTTTCTCTACTACCTCCAAGACTCTTGCGAGGAAATCGGGGAACTATTCGCCTGGGCCTTCAACTAGGTTTCTAAAGAGCTGACTATAATTAGGAGGATTTATATTTTTTAAGGCTCTAAGTGCCAAATCTCTGACCTGATCAAAATAGGCAACTACTCCAATGCGGGCCTGTTCATGAGGTGTTCATGTAGGTGCCATGGCCTGTAAGCATATCAAAGGTTACTGCAATTGGCAGCATTAGTCCTCGCCACGGTTTCAACCTCTTCCTCATAGGAGGCTTTCCACTGTAAGAACTGTGGTCTCAACAAACATGCTTTGAGCAATGTAACCCAGTCAAAATGAGTTTGAAGGTTTTCTGCCCATTGTGTGAGCACCTGTTCAAAGTAGGGAGAGTCGGGGCCTGACTCTTGAGAAGCCTTTTTTAGCATAGTAAGGTCATTTATGGACATTGGAATCCAGGGCCTGAATTCTGCATCCGCTCCTATATTAACAGCAAACATGCAGATGGGATGCCTGGAGACTGCCACAAATGTGGGGCTCCTCACTGGGTGTGGATGGGATGACCTCACATGGGTTATTGCCTCGAAGTCATCTAAGTTCATCCCATGGATATTTGGGAAGTGGCTGGCTAGGCATTGCTGCATTGTCTGCTGTCATGTCATTTTCACTGTTGGAGTTCTTTCTCCCTAAGTCATCAACTGTTGCCTGTGAGGCAGAGGCCTGGACTGACAGGCTCTTATCACTCACAGATTCATTATGTTTGGTAATCTGTGTGGGTTTCTGAGAGGGGGGTACCTTTCCCATGTTTGGGTGCTTAAGAGCATGCACCACATCAACTCTAGCCAAAGGAAAGACATCCACAGCACTGCTGCCATAAAAAAACTAACTCCTAGCACCTCAGTGGCTTATGGCATTATGCAGGGGGTTCCCTACGTTAGACGAACAGACAATGGTGAATCAGATTGTAAGCATGTCTTGTGCTTAGTGGGGGACTTCCTTGATTCGTTAGGTCAAGGCTGTATGCCCACATTGTGTCTCCAGAGCATCACCTCTCTCTAGTGAGGGAAGACGACTTGGTTCTGAATTCTGGGATGATCAGTCCTTTATGTGAATTCGCTGGGTGAACTTAAAGTAAAAGGAGGAGCCAAGAAGCAGTGTTATGCTTCTGGGCGGTGTGTGCCTAACCTAGGGTCACTTCAATCGAGGACAAGGACAAGGAAATGAGTGTAGGAGGGGGTTCTAGCTCAACCTCACAGAACCAAGCAGCACACAAAACACCAAGGGGCCTACTTGCCGAAAGCAAGGGGGGACCTTGCTAAGTCCAACAGGCTGCCTCTCAGTCATGTTGAGTTGCAGAGGTTGCTGTGGATTCGTTCTAAGAGGAAGAGTGTGATGGCGGCAAGAGGCGTGGAGTCACGACACAGACACTGGGAGTTGGGTGAAAGTGGACTAGAGGCGAGCAGCTCACAGACTCATTTATTTCAATTGGTACAGCCGCTTATATAGCCGAGACAGCCAATCCAGTGAAGGGGTGGTTTATGACCTAACCAATCACATACTGTTGCCAGTCAGGTTCCGTTGCCAGGTGGGTTTCGAAGCCATTCCTGAGTAACTGATGCTCGCTTGCCAGTGGCCATCTTGGCATGGCCTTATTCCACTACCTCAGGGGACACACTCAAGCTATTTCCAAATGATAGCATTATTTTTTTTTTAATTTTACTTTTTCACCCCAAAGAAACCTCTAATTTAAAGGAATACAAACTTCAGACAAATCATAAGTACCACTTTGGGAATATAGTGATTCTTCCCACCATATCCAACCTCCAACACACACTCCCACCCATCTTCCTCCTCCCTCTCCCATTCCCACTCATATTCTCCACTAAGATCCATTTTCAATTAACTTTATACACAGAAGGCCAACTCTGTACTAAAATAAGTTTGTGTGAAAAACAAAACAAAACCCAAAAACTGTTCCTCAACAATTGAGACAAGGGGTTTTCAAAGTCATTGCATATGAATTTAATTTTGCTTTTTTTTAGAAACTTAATTAACCTTAAAGAAGCACCCAAGAATTATGTCTTTTGCCAGCACTTAGACTGGCAATACAACATAATATAATACAACTGGCAATACAACATAACATAATATAACTCTTTAAGGACAGAGGTCCTACATGGAAAATTAGTATACAGTGACTTTTCTTGTTTATTTAAAAATTAACACTCATGTGTGACATCAGTGGCCACCCGAGGCTCTTGATATGAGCTGCCTAGGCTATGGAAGCCTTTTGAATCCACAAACTCTGTCAGTATTTAGACAAGGCCATAAGCAAAGTGGAAGTTCTCTCCTCTCTTCAGAGAAAAGTACTTCCTTCTCTGATGACCACTTCATTCCCCCCCTTTTTTTTTGACAGGCAGAGTTAGTGAGAGAGAGAGAGAGACAGAGAGAAAGGTCTTCCTTTCTGTTGGTTCACTCCCCAAGTAACCACTACAGCCAGGAGCCAGGTACTTATCCTGGTCTCCCATGGGGTGCAGGGCCCAAGGACTTGGCCCATCCTCCACTGCACTCCCTGGCCACAGCAGAGAGCTGGCCTGGAAGAGGGGCAACCAGGACAGAATCCGGCACCCCAACTGGGACTAGAACCCAGGATGCTGGCACTGCAAGTGGAGGATTAACCAAGTGAGCTGCGGCGCTGGCCTACCACTTCTTTCCATTGGGGTCTCACTCACCAAAGTCCTTCATATAGGACATTTTTTGCCACAGTGTCTTGGTTTTCCATGCCTGAAATGCTCTTGGGGGCTTTTCAGCCAGACCAGAAATGCCTTACAGGCTGATTCTGAGGTCAGAGTGCTACTTACAGCTATTGTCATTCTATGAGTCTGCTCTTTGGACTGTTTCCCATCTTGGAACATCCACTCCTTTTTAATTCTATCTAGTATTTTCACCATACACTTAATTCTTTCCATATGTTCACTTTAACACCTAAGATTATTTTTTTACTACCCAGCTTAAGGGGGTTTGGGGTCCCATGGCAAGTTTTTAAACTGTACCCATAGAAGTAAGTCTGTAGGAATCTATGCAGAACTATACAGCTTTACAGTTAAAATCCTTACTTAATGTATACTAAGCTGATCTTCTGTTTATTAAGATAATCGAAAATGAATCTTGATGTGAATGGAAGGGGAGAGGGAGTGGGAAAGGGGAGGGTAGTGGGTGGGAGGGACGGTATGTGGGGGAAGCCATTGTAATCCATAAATCGTACTTTGGAAATTTATATTCATTAAATAAAAGTTAAAAAAAATTGAAAAAAAATGACATCCTTAGTTAAATTTATTCCAAGTTATTGATTTTTTTGTAGCTGTTATGAATTTGATTGGTTTTAGAAGTTCTTTCTCAGCTGTGGAACTATCTGTATATACAAAGGATGCTGATTTTTGCTGATTTTTGTGTATGGATTTTATATCCTGCTACATTACCAAACTCTTCTATGAGTTCCAATAATCTCTTAGTGGAGTCTTTTGGATTCCACATATATAGAATCTTGTCATCTGCAAATAGGGATAGTTTATCTTCCTCCTTCCAAATTTGTATCCCTTTGATTTCTTTTTCTGGCCTATTGGCTCTGGTTAACATTTCAGGACTATATTGAATAGCAATGGTAAGAGTGAGCATCCTTGTCTGGTTTCAGATATCAGTGGGGATGCTTCCAACTTTTCCCCATTCAATAATTCAATAGGACACAGGCCATGGATTTGTCATAAATTGCCTTGATTGTGTTGAGGAATGTTCCTTCTATACCCAATTTTCTTAGAGTTTTCATTATGAAAGCATGTTGTATTTTATCAAATACTTTCTCTGCATCTATTGAGATCATCATATGGTTTTTGTTCTTCAGTTTGTTAATGTGATTATCACATTGATTGATTTGTGAATGTTGAACCATCACTGCATACCAGGGATAAATTCTACTTGGTCCTGGTGAATGATCTTTCTGATATGTTGTTGGATTCAATTGGCTAGAATTTTGTTGAGGATTTTTGCATGTATGTTCATCAGGGAAATTGGTCTGTAGTTCTCTTTCTCTGTTGCATCTTTTTCAGGCATAGGAATTAAGGTGATACTGGATTCATAGAAGAATTTTAGAGGATTCTCTCCCTTTCAATTATTTTTATTAGCTTGTGAAGAATTGGAGTTAATTCTTTAAATGTCTGGTAGAATTCAGCAGTGAAGCCATCCGGTCCTGGGCTTTCTTTATTGGGAGGATTTTTATTACTGATTCAATTTCCATCTTGGTTATGGGTCTGTTAAGGTTTTCTGTGTCTTTATGGCTCAATTTAAGTAGGTCGTAGGTGTCCAGGAATCTATACATTTCTTCTAGGTTTCCTGGTTTGTTTTCATACAGCTTTTTGTAGTAATTCCTGATGACTCTTTTTATTTCTGTGGTATCTGTGTTACATTTCCTTTTTCATCTCCAACTTTATTAATTTGCGTCTTCTCTCTCATTTTTTTGATTAGTTGGGCCAATGGGATGTCAACTTTGTTGATTTTTTTCAAAAAACCAGCTCTTCATTTTGCTGATATTTTGTATCTTTTTTTGGTTTCAATTTAGTTTACTTCTTCTCTAATTTTAATTATTTCTTTTCTCCTACTAGTTTTGCATTTAGTTTGCTGTTGTTTTTCTAGATCCCTAAGATGCATTGATAGCTCATTTATTTGGGGCCTTTCCAATTTCTTGATGTAGGCACTAATTGCTACAAACTTTCCTTTTAACACTGCTTTTGTGTATTCCATAAGTTTAAATATTTTGTTGTCTACATTTGCTTCCAGAACGTTTTTTATTTCTCTTTGATTTCTTCTATGACCCACTTTTCATTCAGGAGCATGGTGTTCAGTCTCCATGTATTGCATATGTTTTAGAGATTCCTGAGTTGCTGATTTCCAGCTTCACCGCATTGTTGTCTGAGGTGTATGGTATGATTTTGATCTTTTTGAATTTGCTGACTTGCTTTATGATCTAGAATGTGGTCAATCCTAGCAAAGGTTTCATGCACTGCTGAGAAGAATGTGTACTCTGCAGCTGCAAGAAGGAAAGTTCTGAAGATGGGGCTGGTGCTGTGGCTTAGCGGATAAAACCACCACCTGCAGTGCCAGCATTTCATATGGGTGCTGGTTTGAGTCCTGACTGCTCCACTTCCAATCCAGCTCTCTGCTAAGGCCTGAGAAAGCAGTAGAAGATGGCTCAGGAACTTGGACCCCTGCACCCACTTAGGAGACCCAGAAGAATCACCTCTCTCTCTTTCTCTCTCTCTCTCTCTCTCTCTGCCTCTCCTTCTGTCCTTGTAACTCTGACTTTCAAATAAAAAATAACTTTCAAAAGAAGAAAGTTCTGAGATATCTTTTAGGTCCATGTCTCCCTTTAGATACCTTAACATTTCTTTTAAATAGCCCAGTGCCCTGTAATCAGGTACATATACATTTATAATTGTATGCTTTCCTGTTGAATTGATCTCTTAATCATTGCAGAGTGCCCTTCTTTGTCTCTTTTTACAATTTTTGTGTTAAAGTCTATTTTGTCTAATATTGGGATTGCTACCCCAGTTGTTTTTTTTTTTTCTGTTAGCATGGAATATCTTTTTTCATCCTTTCACTTTCAGTCTGCATGTGTCTTTGTTGGTGACATGTGTTTCATGTAGGCAGCAAATACATGCATTTTGTTTTTTAATCAATTCAGCCAGTCTGTATCTTTTAAGTGGAGAGTTGAGGCCATTTACATTCAATGTGACTATTGATAAGTAATGACTTGTCCCTGCCCTTTTTCCATAAATATTCCTATTGTTGACTTTGGATTTCCTTTGTACTTTTACTGGGAGATTTTCTTACTTCTCCTTCTGTTTTTTAAATTTTATTTATTTATTTGAGAGGTAGAGTTACAGACAGTGGTAAGGAGAAACAGAGAGAAAGGTCCTCTTTCCGTTGGTTTACTCCCCAAATGGCTGCAATGGCCAGAGCTGTGCTGATCTGAAGCCAGGAGCCAGGTGCTTCTTTCCAGTCTCCCAAGAGGGTGCAGGGGCCCAAGTGCTTGGGCCACCTTCTACTGCTTTCCTAGGCCACAGTAGAGAGCTGGATTGGAAGAGGAGCAGCCAGGACTCCAACAGGCACCCATTCAGATGCCAGCACTGCAGGCAGAGGATTAATCTACTGTGCCATGGCACCAGCTCCCTTCCCCTTCTTTCATAGATGTCTCTGTGTTTCTGTGTGCAGCACATCATTAAGCACCTCTTGCAAGTCTGGACAGGTGGTGACAAACTCTTTTAACTTCTGTTTGTGTGGAAGGTATTTATTTCACTTTCATTCACAAATTAGATCATTGCAGGGTACAGTATTCTGGGTTGATTTTTTTTTTTCTCTTAAGATTTGGAATACATCTCACCTTTCTGTCATAGCCTATAGGGTTTCTGATAAGAAGCAAATTCTGAGTCTAATTTTAGGAGATCCTCTGAAAGTAAGCTGGAATTCTCTGTTGCACTTTTTATAATCTTTTCTTTATGTTTTACTGTGGAGAGTTTGATTATAATGTGTCATGGTGAAGATCTTTTCTCGTTATGTCTATTAGGAGTTCTACGTCCTTCCTGTTCTTGGATGTCCCTTTCTTTCTCCAAATTAGCAGTCTTAATACTATGAAAGTTTAGATCAGACTTATGTAATCATAGAGAAAAATATTTTTTCTCTGATGAATCTTAAACAAAAAGAGCCTTCCATTTACTATTATCTAATTGACCAGTAATTATTTAATTACTAGAGTAATTTCATTCTGTCAATAACTTGATGTGATATGAATTATTATGAGCATGAATGTTTTCTGGTGAAAAACTGACTGATCATCAAGCAGAATAAAGGGAGTATTATTGGCACATAGAAAGTTTTAGTCCAGAGCCCATTATGCTAGAGATGACCTTGCTACTATGCTTGAAAAAATTTCCTTCATTGCATTCAAACAGTAATTTGTTCCAAGATAAAAATTACAAAGACATAACATGGAAGCCTTATGGGAAATAAGAGCCTTAGAGTTCACTTTGTAGAACTAGATTTATAAAGGTAACTTCCAATTTATTTTTCCTATGTACTATATTTGGCATGCATAATATCTCAGTGGTACCTTATTTATGTAGAAAAAACTAACTCCTTATAACTATTAACCTAATTCTTTTAAAAGAATGTCACACTTTTCCATTTTTCAAGACTCTAAAACAGGTATTATAAATTATTAAATCAATATATTTTATTGTTTGTAAACGGCAACATTTGAAAAAATAATACCCATTTTATTTTATATATAAACATTAGGAACTGGGCTCATCTAAACTATTATTAATCATGAGTCACTTCATGTTAATATCCTTTTCATGACAGAAATAGGGTTAATTTATCATGCCAGAAATAGGGTTAATTTATCTACACCATCTGAGTAATAGATCCAACTTTATTATTCTGTCTTTGGCTATGTGTCCCAGTATAATTTGTTGAAAAAACTATTCTTTCATCATTGAGTAGTCTGAGCACCTTTGCCAGAAATCAGTTTATCATATTCATTTAGGCTTACTCCTGGACTCTGTATTCTATTTCATTGATTTATATGCTTATTTTCATGTCAGTTCCACACAATTTTATTATTTTGTTGTAGTTTTTGAAATTGGTAAATGTGAATCTTCATTGCTTTATTTTTTTTAAGATCATTTTAGCTCTTCTGAAGCTTTGTTATTCCATGCAAATTTTCAATTTAGGCTGTTAATTTCTAAAAAGAAATCTCTGAGATTTTCATAAGAATTACGTTGAACCTACAAATCGGTTTGGGTTGTATTATCATCTTAACTCTCTTCTGATCCATGAATATGGAAAGCTGTCTAATTTATTTAGGTACTCTTTGTATCAATGATGTTTTATATTTTTCTGAGTATCAGTTTTACATTTATTTAAAGAAATTATTTCAAATTCTTTTGTTCTTTTTGATATTATACAAATGGCCATGTTTTCTTATTTCTATTTTTTGTTTATTTATTGCAAATGTATAGAATTACAATTGATTTTTGCATGTTTATCTTATATCCCACAAACTTGCTCATTAGTTCTAATAGATTTTAGTAGATTTTTAGGATTGTTTCCTACATGAGATCATACTCTTTATGACTCAAAAGTGTTAGGCTTATTTTCCCAATCTAGATACATTTTATCTATTTTTTGCCTAATTACTCTGATGAGAATCAGTACAAAGTGTTAGGAGTGGTTACCTTGTCTTGTACTTAATCTTTGGTGGAAATATTCAACCTTTGACTATTAAGTATGATGTTAACTATAGATTTTTTTGTAGATGCTTATTATTAGCTTAAGGATGGTGCCTAGTATTCTTTATTTGTAGATTTTTTTAATCATAAAAGGATGTTGGATTTTTTAGCTGCTTTTGGTCTGAATATTGAGATGTTCAAATAATTAAAAAAAATTTGTTGATATCAGGTATTATGTTGATTCTCAGATGTTAAACCAACCTTACATCCTAAAATATATCTCATTTGATCATAGTGTATGATTGTTTCATATGGTACTTAATTCAATTTGTTATCATTTTGTTGAGGATTTTGTGTACATTGTCATAATATTGATCGATACTTCTCTTTGCTTGTGAGGTTTGCCTTATTTTGGTACTAGGGTAATACTGACCTCAGAAATAGGAGTTGGGATATGCTCTATATCCTACTATTATTTGGAAGAGCTTGTTAATTTGTTTTTAAATATTTGGCATAATTCAGCTATGAAGCCATATTAGCATAGTCTTCCTTGTGGCTAGTTTTTTAAAAATTATAATTTAGTATCTTCATTCTTTATAGGTCTATTTGGATTATATCTTTCTTCTTGAGTTTGTTTCTGTAATTTATATCTAAGAATTTGGACATTTCCTCAAAGTTATCCAATTTAGTGGCACACATTATTTCATGTTTTTTAAAAAAATATTTTTGTTCATGTAAGGTTGCTAGTAATCTCCAATATTATCATTTCTAAATGTAGTAATTTGAAACTTCTCTCTTTTTATCTTGGTCATACTAGGAAAAGGTGCTACTTTTGTTGATCTTTATAAAAAATCAACCCTACAGGCCAGAGAGAGTGGGTTAATTTATCTAAGGCCTTAAAAACACTTGGAATCAAGAATATTATATCCAGAAAAGCTATCCTTTATAAGTGTAGGAGAAATAATGTACTTCCCAGGTAAGCAAAAAGAAAGAGTTTTCATCATCATAAGACCAGCCCTACAAAAATTCTGAAGGGAGTTCTACATTAGAAGTAAACATAATGAAAATGCATGGCACTACCAAATTCACTACCAGAGCAAGTATAATCATAACCAGTCAACAAAATGACAGGTATTAGTTCTTATCTATCAAAACTAACCTGAATATAAGTGGATTAAATTTCCTAGCCAAAAGATTTAGATTGACAAAATGGATAAAAGCCAAGATCCCACAGCATGGTGCCTACAAGAAATTCACTTTACAAACAGACTGAAACTGAAGGGCTGGAAAAAGATATTCCAGGTAAATAGAAACTAAAAGTGAGCCAGTGTAGCTATACTTATATCAGACAAAATAAACTTTAAATCAAAAACTATACAAAGGACAAGATATATTAATAAAAGAATTGATTCCACATGAATATATAGCAGTCATAAATATATATACACCCAATACAAGACCACTCAGATGTATAAAGCCAATGCTATTAAACCTAAATAAGAGATAGACTACAATACAATAATATTGGGGGACACCTTACTCTCATCAATGGACAGATCCTTCATGCAGAAAGTCAACAAAGATACATGGACCTATACCACTAAGCAAATAGACTTAGACATGTACAGGAAATTTCACCCACCAACTACAGAATATACATTTTTCTCATAAGCACATGGAACATTTTCTAGGATAGATCATATAATAAGTCACAAACTGAGTCTGAGTAAATTTAAAAAAATGATTGAAATCATACCATGTATCTCCTTAGACTACAGAGAATAAAACTAGAAATCAACATTAAGAACAATAGAACACTCACAAATACATGGAAATTAAACAAAAACATGCTACTAGGCCGGCGCCACGGCTCAACAGGCTAATCCTCTGCCTTGCGGCGCCAGCACACCGGGTTCTAGTCCCGGTGGGACACCAGATTTAGTCCTGGTTGCCCCTCTTCCAGGCCAGCTCTCTGCTGTGACCAGGGAGTGCAGTGGATGGCCCAAGTGCTTGGGCCCTGCACCCCATGGGAGACCAGGATAAGCATCTGGCTCCTGCCTTTGGATCAGCGCGGTGCGCCAGCCATAACAGCCATTGGAGGGTGAACCACCAGCAAAAGGAAGACCTTTCTCTCTGTCTCTCTCTCTCACTGTCCACTCTGCCTGTCAAAAAACAAAAACAAAAACAAACAAACAAACAAACAAAAAAACCACAAAAAACATGCTACTAGATGACCGATGGGTCGTTGAAGAAATTAAAAAGAAAATCAATAACTTCCTTGAAATAAATGAAAATGAAAAAAGAAACACAATATATCAAAACACGTCACATAAGGCAAAAACAGTATTAAGAAGGAAGTTTACAGCATTGCGTGCTTACATTAAAAGATAAATGTCTCAAATAAATGATCTAATGATGCATCTCAAAGATTTATAAAAACAAAAACAAAACAAGCCCCAAATCAGCAGGAGGTGATAAATAATAAGGAAAAAAGCAGAAACAATGAAATTGAAACCAAAGAAAATACAGAAGATCAACAAAACAAAAAGCTTTTTTTTTTTCTTTTTGGAGGAGATAAACAAGATAGACTAATGAGAGAGAGAGAGAGAGAGGAACTCCAAATAAATAAAATTAGAGATGAAAAAGGAGACATTACAACCAACACCACTGAAATACAAAGGGTCATAAAACAAACTACTATGAACAGCTATATGTCAACAAATTGGAAAACTTCAGTGAAATGGATAAATCCCTGGAGTTAATCTTATTGGAGTTCCTTTCCTATATGCATTGTTTTCCTTTTGCTGCTTTCAAGATGTTTCTCCTTGTCTTTCTTTCTGTTAGGGTTTTTAATATGGTGGAATTCCTAACAGAACTCTGCATTAATTCCATATAAGTAGATTGAGCTATCTGGATATGAACACTATGATTTTTCAACAGTTTCAAGAAGTTTTCAGCTATTTTTTCTTTCTTTCTTTTTATAAAAATTTCTTTCTCTCCTTTTGGCATTTACGTTATATTTATGTTAGTGTGCTTAAAGTTGTCTTACATCTTATTCATTTTTCAGTTTTCCCCTCTGTTTAGGCTTGCAAAATCTCTATTAATTCATATTAAAGTTTGCTAATTATTTGCTTCCTTCAAATCTATTATTGAATCCTTCTAGTGATTTAAAATTTTCATAACTATACTTCTTAACTGAATACTTTCTATTTGTTTATTTAAATGATTTATCTCTTTATTGATACTCTCTATTTAGTCAATGCTATCAAACATAATTTTATCTTGCAATCATGCATCCCTTTAATTCTGTGGATATATTCATAATGGCTACTTTGAAATCTTTTTTTGTTAAATCTGACATCTCATCACTTGGGAGGCAATTTTTGTTTCCTTCTTCCCTGTTTATTCTTCCCCTGACCCCTTCCTGCCCCCACAACCAAGGTATGGGCCATACTTTCCTGATTCTTTGTATGTTTCATGACATTTTGGAGAAAGTAGATATTTTAGATAATATATTGTACTAATCCTTCATTTCAGGATTTGTTATTGTTTGTTTATTTGTTCAATAAGTGGATTATTTTAATGATGTTCCAGTGTTGTGGTCCTCAGGGAAGCATAGTTTTGGTTATGCTCATATTTACCTTGACATAGCAATGGAATTCCTTTGCACTCTTTTCCTGATGTCACCAAGCTATCATACTTCACTAATTTCTAGCTGATTAATGTTTTCAGCAGTATCTTGTGGCACACATCCCTCTATCCGCTAATCAAATGAAACTGTAGCTCTTTCAGTGAATGGAAGAGAGCTTGAGGTCAGCTTTTGGGTTTCTGTCCAAGTCTCAGTACTCCTCCTTGTTTTCTCCCCACTTCTCCAATATGAGGTAGTCTGCCTATTGTCTGGACTGGTATTAAATCTATGAACTGCCATTTGCCACAACCTCAATTGTTCTTGAAAATGTTCTCAAGTGTAAACTTCTCCATGTTTGGTTGCAAATGAATCCAGATCCTCTGGGTCGAGATTGAAGCCATGCGTTTTACAATTTGCTAGCAAAATCTCTGAGCTAAGACTGAAGTCAGCAAGTATTTCTCTGTGACACTCAGCTCTGTAGGCTGAGTGCTTGTGAAGAGATGCAGATAGCCTAGAGATGAAAACAGAGAGTGGGAAATCAGAGAGGAACACTGTGGCACCAAATTAGAATTGCAAATATCAGAGTAAGCATATCATAAGAAACTACTGTGTATGTCAACACACCATACACACCCCTACATATACTTTTTCATTGGTTTGTTTTTTCTGACTTCTCTTGGGAATGATGGTGAGAAAGAACTCCTGTAAAATTGTAATAGTTGGGCAATGATATGTCATAGAATCAAAATATTTAGAATTTAGTCAGAGACAAAGGCACATTATCTTAGCAAAGACGTTGACTTTTCTTTTCCACAAGGCTGTATTTAATTGCATTCCCTTTCATGTACAACCAGATGAAAAGCATGTAGTGAATTTTCATTAGACTATTAGCACTAAGAGGGTACAAATTATATCTTCTTACACAAATTTAAATATAATTTTAATCTTAAGGAGGGAGTATGGTTTTCATAGATATGTATGAAATTTAGTTTTCATATAGGACTGATGATTTACATGATTCTTAATTTGACTTTTTTAAAACTATGACAATGATCTATTCATACTATATGTGACAGGAAGCAGTGAAGACTAGAAAGTAAATGAGATGAAAATGAAGATTTATCTTTAAACCTATGGTGGATAAAAACGAAGGTTAACACTTCAATCTTTTTGAAAAAAATTCAAATACCTAAGAGGACAGAGAAAAAAGAGAGACAGAGAAGCCAAACAAATATATCTTTGTCAATTATTAAAGCAATAAGGGGCATTTTAAAAATATCTAATTGGTGGTTGCTTTTTATGTGATATTGATTATATAGAATAAGTGCTTCAAAATGATATATGATGAATATTTTTCATGTTATCTTCAACTTTAATAAATAATCCACATAATATGCTTATCACATAAAAATATAAGCCTATCAAATTTGTTCTGGAGGAATTTATTCATGTTCAAATATCCCTGTGCATCATAAGAAAATTAATAGGTAACAATTAATTGTTCTTAACACTTATCATGTTCATTGCTTGGAGGATTAATTTGCTTCGTAATCATATTTTGGAAATATTTTGAATTTATAGTTGGAGTAGCAAATTTTTGTCCAGAGGAAGACTCTGGAAGCCTATGAAATATGAGAGAAGAAAAACAAGATTGTTCAGTAGAAGAAGTATTTCTGTCATTAAAGCTTTAGAAATGTCAATCAAAATCTAGTTATTATTTCTGAAGCTGGAAAGACACAGTGTGGCAAATTCCCCATAGTACATATTCTAAACTTTGCCAATCAGGTGGAACTGTTTGAACATCCACATTTTGTGCTTCACTTCCTTCCTTTTTCTGAGTTCATTCCTTTTTATTTCTATTGGTAGCTCTTAGACTGATCCTCCCGCTTTGAATAATTCACCATCTAAATAAAAGTAACATCAAAGAATCCCAGACTTAATACACTCCATTCCAGCGTGGGCTCCCACGGGTTGATCTGAAGGAGACTGAAGAATTAATCACCCAGGATAAGAGCCTCAAGCTTTTCATGTATTTAATGCTCAAGTCACTTGCACAAAAAACACGCTCCTTCCCTTTTGTTTTTGTGTTTAGTTTTCTAAACACTGTCATTCTGTTTCCGCTTCAGCTCCAGATCCGGGGGATGTCTTGGCACCAAACACATGTAAAACAAATAAACACCTTCTTGCACACTCTAACAAGTGCAGCAATTAGTCTCTGAGCACAGCTTGCTCTCCACCACAGCAACTCATTTGGTGCTGGTTGTTATTGTAGGGGAACAATTTTGAATCAGCAACATTTGTTGGATTCCCCAGTTTCCACCCCCGTTTCTGTGGCGACTTCTGTACATGCTTTTCATGTCACAAGTCTGTACCCCTATGAAAGGAGCTGCACCCAGCACACAACACTTGACTCCTGCATGTCACCGTGTCACACTCTCATAGAACATTCAGCTGCGGGTAATCTTCACTCCATATGGGCTGTAACAAGTACTAGCTGTGGTGTGAATTACAGAGGATTTCAGTCTGAACATTTCTTTTCCTTTCTTTTGTTATATAATCATACAAACTTAAAATAACAACAATAATCCTTGGTATATATTTATGAGCACTTTCATTCAAAGATGCAGAATGGTATTTGCTAAGAACTCAAGATGGGATGTTTAGTAGGTAAGTGGGAAAACTGGTGTTTTCACTTCATTCATGCCGCAGAGAAACTAAATATTTACTCTGAATTGGTGTAGAAATTGGAGTTGGACACAAAGTCTTTGTGGCCTTATTGATAGGCTCCCTTACTATATCAAAACCTTTTATTTCAGAGGTACTGTGTTTTGGAGGGGAGCCTGGTGCAGATAAAACATATTATTTCTTCAGTTTTGAAACATGTTAGCACCAGCTATGAAGCAGAATGCCTGTTTGCATCAGTGATGCACTGTGCAGCATAGTTTATTGTGTAAGTTCCTATTATGTGAAAGTTGTGAACTGTTTCAAGCTACAAAAAAAATCATTGTTAAACTTTTAGCGTACAAATTTCTACCTTTCTACAAAATTTTAGTCAATATTTCTGGGTCCTTTCTTCAGTAATGTGGTTACCAACAAATGAAAAAAGTTAATAAATTCTCCCTTGATTCTAATCCCAGCTCCATGGCTAAGTGTGGATTTGGAGTAAATTGAATAATCTCTCTCAGATTCAGCACATTATGGTTACACAAAAGGGTTAAACTAGCTGTTTTTTTAAAATTCTTCATGGTTCTAAAATTCTACAATATTTATTCCTACTAAATGACTCTTGTAATTGGAGAATTCGATTTTTTTAACAATTTATTTGAAAGATTAAAGAGAGAGGGAGTGAGGAATGGAGGTGGGGAGAAGGAAGAGGGAAGAGGGGAGAGGGGAGAGGGGAAAGGGAGAGAGAGAGAGAGAGAAAGAGAGAGAGAGAGAGAGAGAGAGAAACCTTTTATCTGCAGGCTGAAGCCAGGAGCCAGGAACTCCATCTGGGTCTTCCACTTGGCTAGCAGGGGCTCAAGCCATTTTCTATTGTTTTCCCAGGCTATTTATTGATTTCCCAGCTCCTAGGGGGCTGGTTTGAAAGCAGAGTGATTGGGGCTGGAACTGGCACTCCAATACAGAGTCATCATTGAAATGGTGGCTCAACCAGTGCCCCATTGTGGGGAGCAGCTCGGACTAGACTAAGTTACTGGAATTAAGACTTATTCTATGCATCTGCTCTCCTACAATATGGCGCTGGGAGAGGAGAAAACAGCTTCTACCCAGCTGCCTCCAGTTCAACCAATAAACTGTAGGACTTGCTCCTGATTGGAGAGCAGCGTACTCAGCGTGTGGGCAGCCGAGTTAGGATTGGCGGAGGAGGACTATAAAGGAGGAGAGAGACGGCATGCACCAGGAACATCTATGGGGAACATCTAGCTGAAGGAACACCTGTGCAGCCCCCGAGACGAGCCGGCCGGCGGTGTGCCGCTCCCCTGCGGAAGTGGGGAATGTGGCCAGGGGGAACTGCCCTTCCACGGAGGTGGAAGGGATAGTAGCCAACCCGGGAAGAACCAGCAGCAAACCCGGGGAGGGCCGAGCAGACGAAAGAACAGCGCAGGGTCCTGTGTTGCTCCTCCACGAAGAGGGGGAGCGACACCCCATGATGCCAGTCCAAGGATTTGCCTGTAAGGGATATCATGAGAAACTCTGATTCTTCTGTGCAAGTTATAAAGAAACTTGACCATTCACACCAACTTTTAACCAACATTTACTGCAACTTCCCTACATACTAGGCATTGTGCTAGAAACTAGGTAAATGTAGAGCAATCAACAAAAGAGACATGGTTCTGTCCTCAGAGAAATTGTGCTTTGGTGTATAAAAGTGTATAAAACAGGCAGGCAAGTAGTCGGAAAACTTGTAGCACATTGTGGCACATAGCAAGAAGTAAGTGAAAGATTGTGATCAAGAACAGTGGGGAAGGCAGGGAGGTAGTAAACAGTCACAGGATGGCTTTGCAGCCTTATATCTCTAGCAATTGTGGTCCTTAGAAATGTCACACTAAGTACTATTCTTGCTGGGATAGTACCAATGTGTCGGGAGGAGAGGATGGTGATATGGGAGGAGCGTAATTCCATTTCTGTGCTCACCATGCGTCTTGGCCACGTCCCTCAGCCTCTCTGGACTTGTTTCCATCTCTGTTATGATGATTATCAGGGCATCTATTAACAAATTGCTAAGAGGCACCAAGTTGTAAAGGGAGACAACTCCTTTTGCCAAATCCTGAATAAATCCTCTGCTTTGGTTTTTCCCATTTTAGCTAGAGATTTAAAAATCAGTAGAAAACAGTTTTTTTCATTTTTCTTAATTTCAACCAGAAGCAAGAAAAACCACCGGACAGAAACACACAGTGAACATCCAAGGAGGAAGCCAGAAAAGCAGCCTGGTGAATGAAGACGGGATTGCTGTGGTCAGGAGCTAGCCACTCTTTCCATTCTCTTTTAGTCACATTTCCATCACTCTATCTGCATAAGGCTCCTTCTCTGATGTAGGGGATATTAACTATTTTATTCTGTAAATTGTGAATATGGCTTTCCTTTGATTTCCTTATTGGAATAAGCTGGAGTTTAAGTAGCATGTAATGCTGGGTAGTCTTTCTGAGTTAACATTGGAAGGCCTGAAAATACCACTTCTGAAAAAGTTTTGTGAATGAACATTACTTCAGCTGGAATTATAGAACAAATTCAGAAATAGCTATTTAGTGTGTTCATTTCTCAGCATGAGAATTTATCATGGATGTCATCTCTTACGTTTCTTGTGTTAGAAACTCCATCTAGTTTTCTTAGTTACTGAACTAAATAGAGAAGCTTCTTATTTATTATCCATTTACCATATAAAAGAAAATCCCATCTTGTCCACTTCCTTAAAAATGTTATTATCAAAATGCCAGGCCAAGTGTTTACTGCTGATAGGACTATATTTGATAACAGCATTAGCTGATCCTTATTGGTTCTCTGTGTAGCAAAAGCTAGAAAGTCCGTTGCTAAGACTTATCCAGTTTAGCCTATGGTAACACTAGGATGTCTGCATCTATAAATACATAAGCCAGGCTGAAGCTTTCAAAGATGCTGATTAAGAGCTACAGCCATATTTTCTTTGGGAAGAATGAGATGATTTTTGTTAACATGTGATATAACGTCAAATCTACAATTCGGGGGAATATGCAATAGAGCAAGCTGTTTTCATAGTTAGGCTTCCATCCTTGTGGGCCACTGTTCTCTAAAAGCACACTATTATTCCAGCAGGCTTTGTTGTTTGGCAATACTATCTAACTGAGGGAGTTCCAGGAACATCTGTCAGGTTCTATGCCGAGAGGATTTCATGGTAAATATCTGATGTGAAAATGACAGGAAACTTGAAAGCATGGTTCCAAGAGTTACAGATGAGCACATTTTATAGGTTGTAGGTACTCATCTGATTATCTGGAGCAATTGTCCATTATGGCAATCACAGCCTACACATGGGTATTCAGCTGTACCTTTAGTGATATCTTATCCTGTTCTTCCTTTCTTTTTATTCCCAGTAAACCGATTCAATGATAATGCCATTCTTCTAGCATTAAGATGTCAAAATGTAGATTCTACCAACTTCTCTGAAATGTGCAAAAATATGGTTTACATTTTCTAAAGAATCCTTGGAGATTTTCACATTTTTTGATTTCTTTAAAATGTATCTGTTACAGGGGGCTCCGGGCAGGATGGCTGGTGAGTAAGATGCTCCCAGCCCAAGTCTTCTTGAAGAGATATCAATTTAAACAACTCTTCACTCACATTATGTCACCTTATAAAGATCCAAGGAAACCAGCTGAGAGGCAGAGTACCTAACCTTAGTACAATGATGAGAAAAGCCACATTGAAGAAGGAGAAAAGAAATTTTTGCTATGTTACCCCTTCCTCAGTTCTATGCAGTACAGCAAGGAGATAACCTTCTGTTTTGGAGAGAATGAGGGAATGGAGTCCATTTCTTACATTTGAAACCTAGTAGCCAGCCTGTAACTACAACACCTGGAGTCAGACAGGGTCTCATGGTATCTAGCTCCTGGCCAGTACCTGAAGAATGAGACTTTGGTCTCTTCTTAACCAGGTGGCCCAGGGAATGCATCCACCCGACCCCCCTCATCCTCTAATCTGTAGCTAAGAGCACAGTAAGACTCCAGCTGCAGAGAAGAATGAGAACATGATTTTAGGACTTCGTCTTAAAGCTCAGTGCTAGGCCTACCATAGTGAGACCTAACACCAGATAAAGCCTGCAGGCCTCTATTCTCATATGTGAGCCAGTGCTTACATATGCAACTTACAGATTTGCTACAGTTTCTAACAGATCTGAACCTAGAGGAATGGAATCATTTCAGATTGTTTCACTGTCAGTGTTGTGCAGGCTTTCTATATACCCTGATACCAGGCAGGGCCTAGTGTCTCTGAGATGCAGGTGTGATCCAGCTTAGTGTCAGGCTGGATAGCCAAGAAACGGCCTACATTACCTTTCTTCATACTCAGTAAGGCAAAAGAACAAGATTTCAACTGCTGGGGTATAGGGTGAGAAAGTGAACTTAGGACTTGGCCTTGAAACTCAGGGCCAGTCCTGTGGCAGCAAGATCCAGTACCAGATTAAGCCAAAAGGACACAATCCCCAGGCCACTGCTTATAGGCCCAGTCTCTAGATTTGTCCTGGAATGAGGTGGAGACCTAAATCCTGGTGGAAAAGATGACTGTTTTACTGTATCACCTCTAGCCTTGGAGAACTTGGAATATTTCTGCTAAATGATTTCTGCCTCTGTGAGACTCAGGTGCAGCCCAGCTTAGTGCCAGACTGAGTGGACATGAGACTTACATTCTGGCCAGCATCACCTGTGGTTGATTACAGGGATGTTGGGCTGTAAGCTTAGTGTAGCAGCAGTCTGTGAGAAGTAGACATTGACCGTACCCTGTAAGGTAAGTCTTTGTGGGAAGGACTCCAAGTATCACCTAGTGTTGCAGTGTAGGTGGCCATGGGTCTATTCACTGCATTCCTCTCCATTCTCCACCTCAGGCAGCATTACATGAAGAGAGTGATTGATTCATTGTCAAGAAGTTTCATAGAAATTTGGGATTGGCACTGTGGTAAATTGTGAACCCCTGCCAGGTATTAGGTAGGTGCTACTGAAACCACAACCATGCCCCTCTCAATGCAGGCATATGAGCAAAAATTCTAAGTCTCCAGGCTGATGTCAGGCTGATGTTCCCATAACCCCAAACACAGTGGACTGAGAGCCAAACTCTCATGATCTAAAAGCTACTCAGTGGGCTTCTACTGATATCTTTGCACACCTACTTGTGGCACTGAGAGGAGCATCCCATACCTCTACTGCCACTCCTCTCAATTGCTGTGGAAGAAAATGTAAAGAGATTATACTTTAGCATAAAAGTGGAAATAAAGCCAAAATAGTCTTCCAAACTGGTAGCTGAAGACACATCTTTAGGAAAAGGTCTTTTACCATGAAAGTCACTTATTAAAAGTAATAGAAACAATGAATCTGCCAGATGCACAACACCAATGTGCACTCTGGCAGTTTGACAAGGCAAGATGATATCATGCCCTCAAAGGTATACAAAAGTACACAGTAACAGACTCATGAAAAATATTGATGAAATAATTGATAAAAATTATGGAGAATGATTATAAGGATGTTCAGAGAGATACAAGGGAATAACCGCAAGCATCTGATGAGATCAGGAAAACAATGCATGATATGAAGAAGAAATTCAGCAAAGCAGTAGAGATCTTAAAAAGAAGCAACCAGAAAGCAAAGAACTGTTTTTTTTTAAAGATTAATTTATTTTATTTGGAAGGCAGAGTTACAGAGAAGAAGAGGCAGAGAGAAAGAGAGAGAAAGAGCCTAGATGGCTGCAACAGCCAGACCTGCACCGATCCAAAGCCAGGAGCCAGGAACTTTTTCTGGGTCTCCCATGCAGGTACAGGGACCCAAATAGTTGGGCCATCCTCTACTGCTTTCCCAGGCCATAGCAGAGAGCCGTATTGGAAATAGAGCAGCTAAGACTTGAATTGGAGGCCATATGGGATACGGGCACTGCAGGCCAGGGCTTTAACCTGTTGAGCGACAGTGCTAGCCCATATCAGCAATAGTTTTGTAATATTCTAACTTTCCAATTAAAAAAGTTGAGTGGATTAAAAAAGTATCACTATGAGGTGCCGGTTCTGTGGCATAGCAGGTAAGGCCACCGCCTGTGGTGCTGGCAGCCCAAATGGGTGTTAGTTCAAGTCCTGGCTGCTCCACTTCCAATCCAGCTCTCTGCTCTGGGCTAGGAAAGCAGTAGATTATGGCCCAAGTCCTTGGGCCTCTGCACTTTCATGGGAGACCCAGAAGAAGCTCCTGGCTCTCGGCTTCGGATTGGCGCAGCTCTGGCCATTGCGGCCATCTGGGAAGTGAACCAGCAGATGGAAGACTTTTTCTCTCTCTCTGTGCCTCTGCCTCTCTGTAACTCTGCCTTTCTAATAAATAAATCTTTTAAAAAAGTATCAATATGTTCCTAAATCTGTGTACATAAAATGTATATAACTTAAATAAAATTTAAAACAAATCAAAAATAAGATTCAGTGCTATTCTTCCTACAAGAAACTCACTTTACCAATAAAGACATATACACAGACTGAAGGTGAGAGGATAGAAAAAGTTATGCTGTGTTAACAGAAACCAAAGTGAGCAGAAAAATCTGTAATTATAACAGACAGGTTAGGCCTTAAGATAAAACCTATAGAAAGTGATAAGAAGGTCACTGTATAATGGTCAAGGGATCAATAAAATACGAAGATGTGGTGATTGCAAGTGTATATGCTGTTGTTGCACTCAATTTTACAAAGCAAACATTATTAGATCTTAAGGGAGAGCTAAGCTGCAATACAATAATGATGGGGCTTTAACTTTCATGAATGGAAATATCATTGAGACAAAAAAATCAATAAGAAACATTAGAGGTAAACTATACTGTAGTCTAAATGACCTAACAGGCATTTACAGAATGTTGCCCCGAAAGCTGCAGAGTACACTTTTTTTTTTTCATCATATCATAGTACATTCTCTGGGTTGACCCTATATTACGTCATAATACTAGTCTCAGCATGTTCAAAAATATCAAAAATGTATCATATACTGTTTCTGATCATAATGGAATAAAACTAGATATTAAAAACAAGGAAACTTTAGGATTTATACACAACATGGAGTGAACGTGTTCTTATATGAACAATGTGGCAATGAAGACATCCAAAAGGAAATTTAAAAATTCTTTAGTTTTTTATTAATTTTTCATTTATATAAGGTGAACAAATTTCATGTATTTCATATATACAGATTTAAGAGCATAATAATACTTCCCACCCCATCCTCCCTTCTCCTTCCTTTCTTATTTTTCTTTTAATTTTTATGACATACTTTTAGTTGAAACTAATGAAAATAGAAATATCATGAAAGATATCAGAAGTTATAAGATATGGCAAAAAATATCCTAAGACTGAAGGTTATAGCAATCAGCAGCTACATTTAAAAAAAAAGAAGCTCACCTCATATAAACAACTTGTCAATGAATCTCCAGGACCTAGAAGAACAAGAATAAACCATGCCTAAAATTAATAGAAGAAATGATATAATAAATATCAGAGCAGAAATAAATTAAGTAGATACTAAAAATTATACAAATGCTCAATGAAATGAAGAGTTGGTTTTCTAAAACAATAAACAAAATCAATGAACCTTTAGCTTGAGTAAGAAAAAAAGAGAGAAGACTCATATCAATAAAATCAGAGATGAAAAGGGAGACATTAAACTGTTACTGCAGAAATGCAATTAAGACAGAATTATTTCTCTTTTCCTACTAGTTTTGGGTCTGGTTTGCTGCAGTTTTTCTAGATCCATGAGATGCACTGAAAGCTCATCTATTTGGTGCCTTTCCAATTTCTTGATGTAGGCACCTATTGATATAAACTTTCCTCTTAACACTGCTTTTGCTGTATCTCATAAGTTTTGATATGTTGTGTTGTTATCATTTACTTCAAGAAAGTTTTTGATTTCTCTTTTAATTTCTTCTATGACCCATTGTTCATTCAGGAGATTGTTGTTCAATCTCCATGTGTTTGCATATGCTCTAGCGATTCCTGAGTTGCTAATTTCCAACTTCATTCTACTGTGGTCTGAGAAGCTGCATGGTATGATTCTAATTCTTTTGAATTTGCTGAGACTTGCTTTATGGCCTAGTATGTGGTCAATCCTAGAGAAGGTTCCATGTACTGCTGAGAAAAATGTAAATGCTTTCTGTGTAGGATGAAAAGTTCTGTAGATATCTGTTAGATCCATTTGGGCTATAGTGTCATTTAAATCTACTGTCTCCTTGTTGATCTTCTGTCCTGTTGATCTGTCTATTTCTGAGAGTGGAATATTGGAGTCCCCCAGTACTATTGTATTGGGGTCTAAGTCTCCTTTAAGTCCCTTAACTGATCTTTTAAATAAACTGGTGCCCTGTAATTAGGTGCATATACATTGTTAATTGTTATATCTTCCTGTTGAATTGATCCCTTGATCATTATATAGTGCCCCTCTTTGTCTCTCCTAACAGTTTTTGTGTTAAAGTTTATGTTGTCTGATATTAAGATGGCTACGCTCCCTCTTTTTTCATTTCTGTTGGCCTTCTAATCCTTTCTCCCTCTCCACGCCCTCAGGAACTCCTAGAACCCGAATGTTGGTTTTTTTAATAGTATCCTGAAGATTCCCGACAATATTTTTTAGATTTCTAATTTCCTCTTCTTTTCTTTGGTTTGACTGTATACTTTCCTGTGCTCCGTTTTCTAAGTCCGGTATTCTCTCTTCTGCTTCACTCATTCTGTTTTTAAGGCTCTCTAATGTGTTTGTCGTTTGATTAATTGAATTCTTCATATCATTATGATTTCTCGTCACTACCACAGCTTCATGTTCTACTAGTTGTTTCATTTCATTTTGATTCCTCCTTAATATTTCATTTTCGTGAGAGAGATTTTCTATCTTGTCCATTAAGGATTTCTGCAGTTCAAGAATTTGTTTTTGAGAACTTCTTAATGTTCGTATCAATTTTTTGAGATCCGCTTCTTGCATTTCTTCTATCTCATCATCTTCATAATCTTGAATTGGGGTTTCTATTTCATTTGGGGGCGTCATAGTTTCTTCCTTGTTCTTGTTTCCTCGATTTCTGCATTTATTGTTTGGCATATTGGAGATATTCCTTGGTTTCTTCTCATTATACTGTGACTCTAGATTAAGTGGACTGTCTGCTTTTGATGGATCCTTAGAGGCTGTGATGGGTGTGGCCAGAGAGCTCTGTTTGGTTCTTCAGGGTTAAGGGTGTGCCAAAGGTGACTCACCCAGATTGTTCTCCCGCTTGCTCGCTCTCTCTCCCTCTCTCTCTCTCTCTCTCTCTCTTTTTTTTTTTTTCTGACTCAGTTGGGAAGTAATTCCACACAGCTGAGTGGAATTGAGGGTAGCTGATGTATAAAATCTGGCCCCTGTGGGTATTTGTCTGATTACCCCTGGGACCACACAAAGAGTTTATGGAGCCCTCAGTGTGGTCTCAAATTTCTCAACAGTCTCTCACCAGTTTGCCCACGTTACCGAGTTTGTGTACTCGGTGAGTTCTCTCGCCCTCCCCTCAGATTTTCACAGTCTCAGTTCGTTAGCTCCTCATTTCCACTAAGTCTTAAGTATAGATTTTTTAAAAATGTTTTTAAGAAGCTGAGCAATAGAGAGAGGAAAAAAAAGAAAGAGAAATAGAGAAGTGGATAGAGAGATAGAGACGTCCATCTCCTGATTCACTCCCCGGTTGCCAGCAATTGCTGGTCAGAGGAGTCAAAGCCAGGAGGAAATTCAATCCAGGTCTCCCACATAGAGGCAAGTGCACAACAACTTGAACCTCCAAGGGTTCATATTAGCAAGAAGTAGGAATCAAGATCCAGAGCTAGAATCAAACCTAGGCACTCTAAAATGGCACTCAGGTGTCCTAATCAGCAACCAGTAGGCCAAACATATACCCCAGGCATGTAAGTTTTCAAGTAATGACAAGCTCAAATTCTATCCAACTGCTTATAAACTATACAATCTTTAACAATTTGTTCAATCTTGAAACTTTAATTTCTTTTAAAAATAAAGGTAGTGGGACCAACCATGTGGCTTTGCAGGTAAAGCCGCCACCTGCAATACCAGCCTCCCATATGGTTTGAGTCCTGGTTACTCTGGTTTCCATCCAGCTCTCTGCTATAGCCTGAGAAAGCAGTAGAAGATGGCCCAAGTCCTTGGGCCCCTACACCCGCATAGGAGACCTGGAGGAGGCTCCTGGCTCCTGGCTTCAGATTGGCCCAGCTCTGGTGGTTGCAGCCATTTGGGGAGTGAATCAGCAGATGGAAGACCTCTCTTTCTCTCTGTCACAGTCTGTCTGTAACTCTGTAACTCTGCCTTTCAAATAAATAAATCTTTAAAATAAACAAATAAATAAAGGTAGCAATAGCAAACTGCCAGCCCAGAATATTATATCCTGCAAAGCTCTCATTTGTGAATGAAGGTGAAATAAAGACCTTTCATAGCAAACATAAATTGAAAGAATTTGCCACCACTGGTCCAGCCCTGCAAAAGATGCTTAAAGGTGTGTTACATACAGAAACAGAAACATGGCCATCAATACATATAGAGCATATGCAAACACATGGGGATTGAACAACAATCTCCTGAATGAACAATGGGTCATAGAAGAAATTAAAAGAGAAATCAAAAACTTTCTGGAAGTAAATGATAACAACACAACATATCAAAACTTATGAGATACAGCAAAAGCAGTGTTAAAAGGAAAGTTTATATCAATAGGTGCCTACATCAAGAAATTGGAAAGACACCAAATAGATGAGCTTTCAGTGCATCTCATGGATCTAGAAAAACTGCAGCAAACCATACCCAAATCTAGCAGGAGAAGAGAAATAATTAAAATCAGAGAAGAGATCAACAGGATTGAATCAAGAAAAACATTCCAAAAAATCAGCCAAACGAGGAGCTGGTTTTTTGAAAAAATAAACAAAATTGACACCCCATGGGCCCAACTAACCAAAAAAAGAAGAGAAAAGACCCAAATCAATAAAATGAGAGATGAAAAAGGAAACATAACAACAGACACCACAGAAATAAAAAGAATCATCAGAAATTACTACAAGGACTTGTATGCCAGCAAACAGGGAAGCCTATCAGAAATGGATAGATTCCTGTACTCATGCAACCTACCTAAATTGAACCAGGAAGACATCGAAAACCTAAACAGACCCATAACTGAGACAGAAATTGAAACAGTAATAAAAGCCCTCCCAACAAAGAAAAGCCCAGGTCCAGATGGATTCACTGCTGAATTCTACCAGACATTTAAAGAAGAACTAACTCCAATTCTTCTCAAACTATTCAGAACAATCGGAAAAGAGGGAGTCCTCCCAAATTCTTTCTATGAAGCCAGCATCACCTTAATTCCTAAGCCGGAAAAAGATGCAGCATTGAAAGAGAATTACAGACCAATATCCCTGATGAACATAGATGCAAAAATCCTCAATAAAATTCTGGCCAATAGAATGCAACAACACATCAGAAAGATCATCCACCCAGACCAACTGGGATTTATCCCTGGTATGCAGGGATGGTTCAATGTTCTCAAAAACAATCAATGTGATACACCTCATTAACAGACTGCAGAAGAAAAACCATATGATTATCTCAATAGACGCTGAGAAGGCATTTGATAAAATACAACACCCTTTCATGATGAAAACTCTAAGCAAACTGGGTATGGAAGGAACATTCCTCAATACAATCAAAGCAATATATGAAAAACCCATGGCCAACATCCTATTGAATGGGGAAAAGTAGGAAGCATTTCCACTGAGATCTGGTACCAGACAGGGATGCCCACTCTCACCATTGCTATTCAATATAGTTCTGGAAGTTTTAGCCAGAGCTATTAGGCAAGAAAAAGAAATTAAACGGATACAAATTGGGAAGGAAGAACTCAAACTATCCCTCTTTTCAGATGATATGATTCTTTATTTAGGGGACCCAAAGCACTCTACTAAGAGACTATTGGAACTCATAGAAGAGTTTGGCAAAGTAGCAGGATATAAAATCAATGCACAAAAATCAACAGCCTTTGTATACACAGGCAATGCCACGGCTGAGGAAGAACATTTGGGATTGCATCAAATTGAGAAGTTTCTGTACTTCAAAAGAAACAGTCAGGAGAGTGAAGAGGCAACTGACAGAAGGGGAAAAAATATTTGCTAAAGTATGCAACAGATAAAGGGTTGATAACCAGAATCTAAAATGAGATCAAGAAACTCCACAACATCAAAACAAACAACCCTCTTAAGAGATGGGCCAAGGACCTCAATAGACATTTTCAAAAGAGGAAATCCAAATGGCCAACAGACACATGAAAAAATGTTCAAGATCACTAGCAATCAGGGAAATGCAAATCAAAACCACAATGAGGTTTCACCTCACCCTGGTTAGAATGGCTCACATTCAGAAATCTACCAACAACAGATGCTGGAGAGGATGTGGGGAAAAAGGGACACTAACCCACTGTTGGTGGGAATGCAAACTGGTTAAGCCACTATGGAAGTCAGTCTGAAGATTCCTCAGAAACCTGAAGATAACCCTACCATTCAACCCAGCCATCCCACTCCTTGGAATTTACCCAAAGGAAATGAAATTGGCAAACAAACATGCTGTCTGCACATTAATGTTTATTGCAGCTCAATTCACAATAGCTAAGACCTGGAACCAACCCAAATACCCATCAACAGTAGACTGGATAAAGAAATTATGGGACATGTACTCTATCGAACACTATACAGCAGTCAAAAACAATGAAACCCAGTCATTTGCAACAAGATGGAGGAATCTGGAAAACATCATGCTGAGTGAACTAAGCCAGTCCCAAATGGACAAATATCATATGGTCTCACTGATTGGCAACAACTAACTGAGCACCAAAGGGGAAACCTGTTGAAGTGAAATGGACACTATGAGAAACAGTGACTTTATCAGCTCTTGTCCTGACTGTTGAAATTCAATGTAATACTTTATCCATGTTAGTATTTTTTTTGTTCTAGTACTATTGGTTAAACTCTGTAATTAACACACAATTATTCTTAGGTGTTTAAATTTTAACTGAAAAGTGATCCCTGTTAGGAATTTGGAAAACATTATGCTGAGTGAAATAAGCCAATCCCAAAGGGACAAATACCACTTGTTCTCCCTGATCAGTGACAACTAACAGAGCACCAAAAAGGAAACCTGTTAAAGTGAAATGAACACTATGAGAAATGGTGACTTGATCAGCCCTTGCCCTGACTGTTGATGAACAACTTAATACGTTATCCCTCTTAGTATTTTTTATGTTTGTTCTACTTAATACTTTTGGTTGAATACTGTAATCAATACACAGTTATTCTTAAGTGTTGAAACTTAACTGAAAAGTGATTGCTGGTAAATATAAGAGTGGGAATAAGAGAGGGAAGGAATGTACAATTTGGGATATGCTCAAGCTGACTTACCCCAAATGGTAGAGTTAGAAACATACCAGGGGATTCCAATTCAATCCCATCAAGGTGGCATGTACCAATGCCATCTCACTAGTCCTAGTGATCAATTTCTGTTCACAGTTGTTCATAATGATAGGACTAAGAGCCAAAGGGATCACATAAACAAGACTAGTGTCTGCAAATACTAACTGATAGAATAAAAAAGGGAGAGAACGATCCAACATGAGAAGCAAGATACACAGCAGACTCATAGAATGGCGGATGTCCTAAACAGCACTCTGGTCTCAGAATCAGCCCTTAAGTCATGTGGATCTGGCTGAAAAGCCCATGAGAGTATTTCAGGCATAGAAAACCAAGACACTCTGGCAAAAAAAAAAAAAAAATGACCTAAATGAGAGATATCCGCGAGTGAGATCCCAGTGGAATGAACCGGTCATCAAAGAAGGAGGTACCTTTCTCTGAATGGAGGAGAGAACTTCCATTCTGACTACGACCTTGCCTAAAAAACAAAAATCTATACTCCTAATCAGTGAACTATAACATATGCAAGCGTTTAATCTAATACTCAGGTTATTTGAAGGATTCAATATATGATAGCAGTTTTAATAACATGATTGGGCCTCTGCTTAACATTTGTGGACCTGCTAATGAATGAATGAATGAATACATGGATTAATACATTCTAATTTTTTGCCATCATCACAAACATTCATAATTTAATGATACTATTTTGTATTTTTATTCACTTAAGGATAGAGAGAGAGAAAGAGAGAGAGAGAAGAAGAAGATAAGAAGAAAAAGGAGGTTGAGGAGAATGAGGGGAGAGATGAGAGAGGAGGAAGAGAGGGAGAAGGAGAGAAGGGGGAGGGGAGAGGGGAGAGGATTCCCATTCACTGGTTCACTCCCCCAAATGCCTACTATGGCAGAGGATTTACCAGGCTTAAGACAGGAGCCTGGAATTCAATATAGGCCTCTTATGTAGCTCAAGACAACCTCTTTAACAGTCTCTGCTGTTTTTCACGACCTACATTAGCAGGAATCGGGAGCCATTTATGGAACACAGGTAGTTTGGCCTGGGGACAAATGCCTACCCCCATACTGTGATTTTCCCACAGCTTCCCTATTAATGTATTCCCTAATAAGTGAAGCAATTAGAAAATTCCTTATTCCCAGTCCTATGATCAAACAGTACATAAAACACCCTTCTCTAACATTTTCATAGCAGTAAGAATAAGTATTCCATATTCTCATTTGGTTCTAAAAGAAGAGGTACTTATACTATGGCATCAGAATCATAGCTGTGGAATGAACTAATATTATAACCACCTGGAGCAAGTTTTTTTTTTTTAACTTAAGATTTTATTCTCCATATTCCTTTAAGAAAAAAATATGGACTTAGCTTTTTTGGTTATTATTTTCTATCATCTCTCCCAAAGATTTTGCTTTAGACTTACATAAATAATTAGAACTCTGGATAATCACATGTATTTTTATTTTTGAAAAAAAGATGTTTATGGGAATATTAATTTAGTTTTCAAGTATTTTAACACTTACAACTCTTTATCAACCATATCCACCAGAATTTAGTTGCTTCCAATTATTCTAACTGAAATCTTAGTCCTTTTCTTTTTTTCTGAAAATAATATGCAATCATCTCAGATGAAAAGGACTTGCTTGTCTGGTAGTGACTTTACTCCCCACCCCACCATTCATGGGTAAATGAAAGAACAGTTTGGGATGAAGAGAATAAGAGAACAGAATGCGACATGTGGCAGGATTGCCATATTTACACTCTGCTGTTTGCAGTGTAGTTCTCCAAACTGTTTCAATAAAAAATTGTTAATAATTCATTAGAACCTTTCTCTTCATGAGTAATTAGTCAAGCAGCACCAAAAGAACGTTGTAAGGGGAAGATAGTCACAGACCAAGGAGTCAAGGATGAAAATTATGATTATGATTATTTTATTTTGGAAAGTGACAGCTTGTACTACCTACTTCTGCCACTCAGAGGCCAACAATGGCAATACTGACGATTTACCTGAGCTGTGCTCATCTGTTTGCACTTTTACATTCAATAAAACTGTGTAGTTACTATGGCAACTGAAAGTCTATAGGGTCTGTTGCAAAATCTGTGGTTGGCAGTTTATGTGCATGAATCCACTACATAACTGATAGGAGGCTCTACTCCTGTGTTTTATTAATTTGTATTTTCTTCTTATTTCAGATGTGTTTTATTTCATAAACTATGAATTCAAGAAGAAATTGGCTGAAGAAACAATTTCTCTTGAGAGTCTAATCTTGCAGTTTTAGAGAAGTCTGGCTTATTAGAGAAAACAAAGCACAAACTTGGCACTTCAGAAATGTTTCATGAGCATTAGCACTAATTTATTTTACAAACTGGGGCAAAGCATTAGATCTTTTGTAACTCAGGTCCCTAACTCTTTTCACATAGAAAGTGAAAGACTAAATACTGTTTTCCAAAGGAAATGTACAACAGTGGGATGTGTTTTTCTTCTTAATGTTGACACATAAAATCTTGTTTAGATAGTTACTTGTGATGATAAACTTTTTGGATCTTTTGAACTTCATTATTGCCCTAGAAGAAGAAAAGACGTTATAGAGTGTTTCACAATTACTTCTGATCAATACAGCATTAACAAGCAGAGATTTCTTAACAGATTCCTGTCTGTTTCATAGATACTTACAATTATCTTCAATAATTTCTCAAAGAAATATGTGAAATATAATTGTGGGAGAGGGATCAGTGTGAGACAGTATGATCTCCTTTCACACGCAAGTCTTTCCTGTAGGACAGATCCATATCTCAAATCTAATTCTGCTTCTTGTTCAGCTTCTTGACATTTCTGACCCTTTGATACTTTAGCTGCAAAATGCAGACAGGAATGTATATTTACTAGGAAGTTTTACTGTATAGATTAATTTTTTAATTATGATAAAATTCTAAAAATGTACTATTTTTACCTAATATAGGTTTATGGTTCAATGACATTAAGTTTATTCACATTGTTGGGCACACACAATCACCAGCTACCTATTGAACATTTTCTAAAATCTTTTAGTATGAAAGTCTATCCATTAAACAGAAACTCACTTTTTTTCCTGAGCCCCTGCCAATTGCTATTTTACTTTCTTTCTGTAATGGTGACGAACTTATTTCATTTAGCATAATATGTTCAAGTTTCATCCATGTTGTTGTACATGTCATAATTTTATTCCTATCACTATTTTTCACCCATTCATCCACAGATGGATGCTTGGTTTGCTTCCACACTTTGACTATTGTGAATAATAAAGATTTTATTTATTTATTTGAGAGGCAGAGTTACAGACAGTGAGAGGGAGAGACAGAGAGAGAGGTCTTCCTTCCTTTGGTTCACTCCCCAAATGGCCGCAATGGCCGGAAGCTGAGCCTCTCTGAAACCAGGAGCCAGGAGCTTCTTCCTGGTCTCCCATGTGGGTGCAGGGGCCCAAGCACTTGGGCCATCTTTTACTGCTTTCCCAGGCCATAGCACAGAGCTCTGGAAGAGGAGCAGCCAGGACAAAACCGGTGCCTATATGGGATGCTGGCACTACAGAGGATTAACCTAGCACGCCACGGTGCTGGCCCCCCAACTGTTTTACCTTTCCATCAGAAATGTGTGAGTGTTCCAGCTTCTTCACATCTTCATCAACACTGTTGTTTGGCATTTCTCTCTCTCTTTTTTGTGATAGACACTTTAAAAAGTGAGAAGTGATGTCCCATTGTGGTTTTTATTTGTATTTCCTGAATGATGAATGATGTCCACTGTATTTTCAGGTGATTGTTGACCATCTGTATTCTTTCTTTGGAGAAATATTTAAGTATGTTTTATGCTGAATTGTGTTCTCTTACCCCAATTCATATGTGAGAACCTCTGCCCCAGGAACTGTATTTGGAGACAAGCCCTTTAAAGATTTAATTGTTAAAGTAGGCCTGAAATGGACTCATATGTGTGCACATAGCAAAGACCATAAGAATATTGGGAAGAGGTGGACATTTACTGGAAGAAATCAAGTGTATCAATACATTGACCTCAGACTTCTAGTGTTCTGAACAATGAGAAAATTGAGTTTTATTGTATAAGTCATCTAGTCTGTGGCACTTTGTTATGGTAACACTTTCACTTTTAGATTTTTTAAAATTTTATTTCAGTTATGCATATATTTCATATACACAGATTTAGGAACATAGTGACACTTCCCCTCTCCCCACTCTTGCCTACGCTCTAACCTTTCCTCCTCATTCTTGTCACATTCTCATTCTTAAATTTTACAAAGATCTATTTTCAGTTTACTTAATGATTGTGTAGTTAACCCTACACTAAATAAAAGAGTTCAATAAACAGTATAAAGCGCAAAAAAAAAAACACAAAAAACAAAAAACAAAAAACAAAAAACAAAAAACAACACTGTCCTCAACTGAAGAGACAAGGACGATAAACAGTCATCAAATTTCTCATTTTGATTTGCATTTCCCTGATGGCTAGTGATCCTGAGCATTTTCTCAAATGTCTGTTGGCCATCTGAATTTCCTCTCTTAAAAAATGCCTGTTCAAGGCCTTTGCCTATTTCTTAATTGGATTGTTTGTTTTGTTGTTGTTGAATTTCTTAAGCTCTTTATAGATTCTGGATGTTAACCCTTTATCAGTTGCATAGTTTGCAAATATTTTCTCCCATTCTGTCAGTTGTCTCTTTACTTTGCTGTGTTTCTTTTGCAGTGCAGAAGCTTCTCAGTTTGATGTAATCCCATTTGTCAATTTTGGCACTGATTGCCTGTGCTTCTGGGGTCTTTTCCAAGAAGTCTTTGTCTATGCTGGTGTCTTTCAGAGTTTCCCTATTGTTCTCTAGTAATCTGATGGTGTCAGGTCATAGATTTAGGTCAACACTTTCAAACGAATATGAAATCATTGGCCAGTTTTTATCTAAAAGTTTTATTGCCATTATTGAGTTATAACACATCTTCATATATTATGACAATAACTCCCTATTAGATATATGATTTTCAGATATAGTGTAACATTCTGTGTATACAGATCAAATTTAAAAACATATTTAAAATTCCTGGCTATTATATGATATTAAAAATGATAGCTGTTGTCAATACATGCATATTTATTACAGTTTTTATACTCTCCTTTCTATGATTTTTTGTGTGTTTGAAAATGATGCATAAAAATAGAAAATAACAGAGGCCAGAATTGTGGCATAGTAGAAAGAACCACCATCTGTGTCACAGGAATTCCATATGGGCACCAGTTCATGTCCTGCTGCTCCACTTCCAATTCAAATCCCTGCTAATGACCAGGGAAAGCAGTAGGGGATGATTCAAGTGTTGGCCACTTGACAGCCACAAAAGAGACCCTAATGAAGGTCTTGGCTCCTGGTTTCAGCCTGCCCTAGTGCTGACCATTGTAACCATTTGGGGAATGGATAAGTGGATGGAAGATCCCTCTTTCTGTTTGTCCTACTTTCTCTGTAACTCTGACTTTCAAAATAAATAAATAAATCTTAAAAAAATAGAAAAGAACAGGTTAACATAATGGAGTCTTTAGATTTTAACAGAAATTGCTAATTACCTATTTGCAGATGACTTGTTACAGAACAAATTGGCAAACAGTATCTGTTAATCACTAGTCTTAAGAAATCTGTCAAACTGAAAGTAACATTTTAGGATATGTTCACATGAGATACCTGGGAAGGCTGAGTGGATAATATTTAAAATGTTCTAAGTTATTCCATATAATTAAGAAAAAAAAACCTTTCAAGGTGCTCCAAATCCTCTGAATTGATTGTGATGTAAATATTTCAGTAGATAAAGTCAGAACAACATTAATGTGTTGACTTGAGGGAAAAATGCCAAAGTATATAGCATTGCAAAGCATATTACCTATTTTTCCATGAGAATTTCAAGTATAACAGCTTATTAATGGAAATAAAATTTAGTAATTTGTATTAACATTTTCTGTTTGGGATCAATATGATTAACTTATAAAAATCTGAGTTAAATGTTATTTTGCAAACAAAAATAAAGCAAAACAATACAAAAATCCAAAAACAAGCAAATGTAAAAAAAAAAACTGTAAGTTTTGTTCTGGATGAGTAGATTAGACATGTTGTTTTGGAATTGTGAGTAAAATTGCACTCACAAAATGTACTTTTTATATATACATCTATTTGTAAATTATGGAAATTATTTTAAAATATTTTCATGTCATTTAACAAGTAATTTTAAGCTTTTTTGTCTTTTGAAATTAGAAACTTAATAATGAAACTTTGAAGAAAAATCTGTTACAGATGAAAGAATGAAATGTAAATCATAGAACTTTCACTTTTCAGCAATTCACCTATGATGTATTGGAAATCTATATCAGTATTATGCTGTTTTGAACAAAACTGTCCTAAGACTAGAGTCTTAAAAAAAATCACACTTGTTTGTTTTCTTACAAAGCTGAAATTTGGACATCGCTTTGTGACTTAGATGGCTAGTGTCTTATGAAGCATTAACTAAAGTGTGTTGATTGAGGACTAATGGATTTTCTTTCAGATGGCTAAGTCACATTTCTTGGAAGTTGGTGCAGGTTGTTGAGTAGTAACTCAGCCAAGGGTGGAAACTTATGTCTATTGCATGTGTGACTACATGGACTTTATGTTTCCTCCAGTGTGGTGACTGGTTTTCAAGAGTGAGCATTGTAAAAGAGCAAGGTGGAAAAGGATTTTTTTTTTTTTTTTTTTTTTTTTGACAGGCAGAGTGGACAGTGAGAGAGAGAGACAGAGAGAGAAAGGTCTTCCTTTTGCCGCTGGTTCACCCTCCAATGGCCGCCGCTGCAGCCGGCGCACCGCGCTGATCCTGGCAGGAGCCAGGAGCCAGGTGCTTTTCCTGGTCTCCCATGGGGTGCAGGGCCCAAGCACCTGGGCCATCCTCCACTGCACTCCCTGGCCATAGCAGAGAGCTGGCCTGGAAGAGGGGCAACCGGGACAGAATCCGGTGCCCCAACCGGGACTAGAACCCGGTGTGCCGGCGCCGCAAGGTGGAGGATTAGCCTATTGAGGAAAAAGGATATTTTTGAGTCTTTGCCAATCAGACGTTGTAAAGAATCATTTACATCATTATTTGTTGATTAAGACAACTTTAAAAGCTTACTTGCAGTGAAAGGAAAGGGAGGGTTTATAGACTCCTTCTGATGAATGGAAAACTTCACAAAGAGTATATGGGATCGAAGACATTGTCATACTCATTGTCAGAAAATATAAGTGAATTGGGCCGGCGCCGCGGCTCACTAGGCTAATCCTCTGCCTAGCGGCGCCGGCACACCGGGTTCTAGTCCCTGTCGGGGCGCCGGATTCTGTCCTGGTTGCCCCTCTTCCAGGCCAGCTCTCTGCTGTGGCCAGGGAGTGCAGTGGAGGATGGCCCAGGTGCTTGGGCCCTGCACCCCATGGGAGACCAGGAAAAGCACCTGGCTCCTGGCTCCTGCCATCGGATCAGCGCTGTGCGCTGGCCGCAGCGCGCTGGCCGCGGCGGCCATTGGAGGGTGAACCAACGGCAAAAGGAAGACCTTTCTCTCTGTCTCTCTCTCTCACTGTCCACTCTGCCTGTCAAAAAAAAATAAAATAAAAAAATAAAAATAGAAGATATAAGTGAAAATGTGTCACTCTCTGTGCTGTGGCCACAGTCTGCATTATAACCATTTGCCAAATACATTTATTTCTCCTTCAAGAACTCCAAATATGTCACCCCACTGTGGAATGCCTCAATATCCAGGATTTCATAACTTGAGGAAGAAGCGGCTACAAACGAAGATCCTCAGGTGCATTTCCTTCAGGACATTTCCTTGAGGACTATCTTGATCTGAAGTTCTTTGAACTAAAAACCCTGGTATACTCTTCTCCAATTCATAACATAACTGCCTTAGACACTCCTGTCCAAGAGGGAGATGCGACGCACATAGCAGTTTTCTAGCACTTTTTAAATCAAATGAATAAAAATTCCAGTTCTCCAATTAGGGGTCACTCCTATTCTCTAGAAGTTACCCTCTCTGATTATGTTCTGTTTGATTCTGCCATCTGAATTATTCTTCCTTTTCCTTTAGAAAACTGAATCTGAATTTTCAACATAATAGCCTTTTCATCCTGCTAATGGGCCATTAAGCTTATGATCCAAAGGCCTGTTTTCATTTCAATCTGCCTGTGTATCATTTTGTTCAACTTGGTAGTGCTTCTTCCAGAACAATTCTCTGAAAATTTGGTGGGTTTTCTATAACTTTTGCTAAGGTTCACTCCATTAGACAAAGGCTATTTTCACACATTCCACCCTGGATTTTCTGTATGGGCTAAATGAAGAGTATCCAGGAATAATGCCCATAAGATGTATACAAATATTTTTATCTGAAGCTACCAAACAGTATTTTTAAAACGTCTACTATGGTATTTCTGGATATTTGGTCTTTGATTTGAGTATCTTTCTTAACTTGAGAATAATTTGCTTTCTGGAAAATGAATTAGAAATAGCTTTATTTTCTAACCCAACATGTCCTAGTTCTTTTATATTCAACCATTTATTCTTTAGTTTATCTCTCTCTTCTTGAATTGTATTATAAGTAGCCGAAAGAATCCAAGCAGTCACACCCATATTCTGCATGAAAATGTCCTTAGCTAGAGCATTCATTCTGGTAGTTATCAATCTTTGATATGTTCCTCAGTAATGTAGATATTGCAAGATTTTCTGCGAAGTGCTCCCTTTCTTATGCTCCCTTTAATGTTCATTCCACTTTACTTGAAGCCCTCACAATAGTCTTCTTGAAGGTGAAGCCCTGTATTCACCAGCAGTTATCTCAAGACCCATTCAACTTCTGCTTATCAACCGAATCCAAAGCCAGTGGCACCTATCTGTGGTTCAGTTATGGTTTAATCTCATCTCTGGTCCAAAAAGTTTAATCAGTTTTTATAGCAAAGTATAAATCACAACAAAACTTAGTGTCTCAAAAAACCTCAGGTCTTTGCTTTGCGCATTAATCTAAAAACTGGGCCAATCTCTGTAGAGAAAACTCCTCTCCCTTCCATATAATGTCAGCTGGAATTGCTGAAGTGTGGGCTGAGGGATTCAAGGCTGGCAGGTTGGTGCTGGCATAGTTCAACTAGTAATGTCCCTATATTCTATTGCTTTTTCATATACATAGATTGTAATACTGATAATGACAGATATGATCAAGAACTTTGTGATAGAAGCTCTACACATATCACTTCATTGAATCTTAAACTCTCTAAACTAGGAGATATTGTCTTCAATTCAAATATACAAATGTTGCAGTTTAAAGAAGTAAATATTTTCCCCTGGCCATGTAACTCCTTAGGGTAGAGTTGAGATTTGAAAGCAAATGGTTTGGCTCCAGGGAACATTCATTAACTTTTGCACTAAACTGCTTCCTATTTGTATGTACCCAGTGCTTGGACAAATGCCAAGTGCAAATTACACTGTACTTGTTTTACTACAAGTTTCTTTCTTGTCAAAAAAGATAATTAATTTGTTTCTCTCTTAGACATGACATGGCCTCAGTTGACAGTGAATTTTAACTTATCTTTACTTCATGTTAAAAAAAGATATGAAATAAACAAAGCAATTTTAAATAGTAAGACAAGGTGAATTAAGAAGTAACAAAGACAAGATCATTCTCATTAACTTCCTTTACATAGATTCAGTAAAATCCAAGAAGTACCAAGGGGACTTCAAAAGTTTATGGAAAATGGAATGAAAGGTTTATTTTGTTGAAAAATTTTGGAAATCTGTTCATAGTTTTTTCATAGTAGGTATTTAGGAGATCCTTCATATGTATGGATTTTATTTTATTTTTTCTCTAAGTTTATTTTAAACTATATTTTTCATGAACTTTTAAAAGTACTCTTATATTTCTTAACTATATACTACATCTAGAATCAACCTCCTGGATTTTGTGAAAGATATATAAAAACCAAAAGTTTATCATCTGAGCAGAACTGATGTTTACACAAAAGAGAATTCATTTACAATTTAAGACAATATAATTCATAAACCCCAACTTTGCCACTCACTAATTGCATGACCCTGCTCTTCAGGTTTCTCACTTGTAAAGTGTGGATATCAATAGTAGCTAACTTGTGTAAGTGGGGTAAGAATAAAATTCACTTATGCACATAAAGACTTTAATCTGAGGTCTAGTAAATGGAAAGTATATAAAACATTTTAGCATTCTTATTTTAATGTATTTAGATGTTTTAGTATGTAAGTATTCTTGCTGAAACATCAGCAACTAACATTGACCTGAGCATTATGGAAAACTTCATAGAAGATGTGATCCTTGAAGGATCTGGATAGCTGGTAATGACAATGGATTCTTTACAGTGTTATTCTGAATGGTTCTTCCAGATCATCCTTGCATTTTTGTCAGTCAATAATGTTGTGTTTGCATAAGTGTCTGTGTGTTTAATTTATACAAGGGATAAATTAACCTAATTGCTGGAATAACTTAATTGTACTATTTATGATCTTGTATTAGTATCATTCACAATTTAATGAGATATTATGTTTTGTTGTATGTTATAAATATATATTTCAGTCTTTGCATAGTCCCTTAGAACTCTGTGATTTATTTGATTTTTGGATAATAGCCATTCTAACTGGAGTTAGGTAAAACCTTATTGTGGTTCTTATTTGCATTTCCCTGATGGCTAGTGGTGCTGAGCATTTTTACATGTGTCTACTGGCCATTTGTATTTCTCTTTGAAAAATGTCTGTTCATATCCTTTGCCCATTTACTATCTGGATTGTTTATTGCTATTGACTTTCTTGAGCTCCTCAAATATTCTGGATTTTAACCCTTTATTGAGTGCATAGCTTGCAAATGTTTTCTTCCATTCTGTCAGTTGCCTCTTCACTCTGTTGATTAGTTCCTTTTCTGTACAGAGGCTTCTTGGCTTGATATAGTCCCATTTGTCTATTTTTGGTTTTATTTCCTGTACTTCTGGGTCTTATCTAAGAAATTTTTGCTCAGACCAATGTCTTGCAGCATTTCCTCTATACTTTCCTCTAGTAGTTTGATGGTTTCAGGTCTTAAGATTAAACCTTTGATATATTTTGAGTTGATTTTTTTGTATAAAGTGTAAGGTAGGGGTTTTGTTTCAAACTTCTGCTTGTGGAAATCCAATTTCTTTGGCAGTATTTTTGAAGAGACTGTCCTTCTCCAGGTAATGATTTTAACTCATTTGTCAAAGATCAGTTGGCTGTAGATGGGTTGGTTAATTTCTCATGTTTCTATTCTGTTCCATTGGTCTATATGTCTATTTTTATGACAGGACCAGGTTGTTTATGAAAGCCCTGTAATATGTCTTGAAATTTGTATTCTGATTCCTCAGGCTTTGTATTTTAGTTGTTTAAGATGCTTTAGATACTAAGGGTCTTTTGTGGTTTCCATATGAATTTTAGGATGGTTTCCTTCTCCTTCTGTGAAGAATGTCCCTGGAATTTTATTGGAATTTCTTTGAATCTGAAAATAACCTTAGATCATATAGACATTTTGATGACACTAATTCTTCCAATTCATGAACATAGAAGATATTTCCATTTTTTTGTGTCTTCTATTGCTACTTTTGAAATAACATATTTTTTAAAGATTTATTTTATTTATTTGAAAGACAGAATTACAGAGAGAGGGAGAAACAGAGAGAGAGGTCTTCCTTCCTTTGGTTCACTCTCCAGATGGCTGCAATGGCTGGGAGCTGTGCTTATCTGAAGCCAGGAGCCAGGAGCTTTTTCCGGGTCTCCCATGTGGGTGCAGTGGCCCAAGCACTTGGGCCATCTTCTACTGCTTTCTCAGGCCATAGCAGAGAGATGGATTGGAAGAGGAGCAGCCAGGACTAGAACCAGTGCCCATATGGGATGCAGGAGATTCAGGCTGGAGCTTTAACCTGCTGCACCACAGCGTCAGCCCCGAAATAACATATATTTTTTAAAGATTTATTTATTCAAAAGGGAGAGAATGATCCAACATGGGAAGTGAGATACACAGCAGACACATAGAATGACAGATGTCCTAAACAGCACTCTGGCCTCAGAATCAGCCCTTAAGGCATGCGGATCTGGCTGAAAAGCCCATGAGACTATTTCAGGCATGGAAAGCCAAGACACTCGGGGGGGGGGGGGACCTAAATGAAAGATCTCCGCAAGTGAGATCCTAGTGGAAAGAACAGGTCATTAAAGAAGGAGGTACCTTTCTCTGAAGGGAGGAAAGAACTTCCACTTTGACCATGGCCTTGTCTAAATATGATCAGAGTCGGTGAACTCAGGGGGCTTCCATAGCCTTGGCAGCTCATGACAAGAGCCTAGGCTGATTACAGATGCCATAAACAAAAGTGTCAATTTGTTAAGTCAACAACAGGAGTCACTGTGCACTTACTCCTCATGTAGGATCTTTGTCCTTAGTGTGCTGTACATTGAGATTTAATGCTATAACTAGTGCTCAAACAGTATTTTGCACTTTATGTTTCTGTGTGGGAGCAAACTGTTGAAATCTTTACTTAATGTATGCTAAACTGATCTTCTGTGTATAAAGAGAATCGAAAATGAATCTAGTTGTAAATGGAAGGGGAGAGGGAGTGGGAAAGGGGAGGGTTGCGGGTGGGAGGGAAGTTATGGGGGGCGGGGGAGGCCATTGTAATCCATAAGCTGTACTTTGGAAATTTATATTCATTAAATAAAAGTTAAAAAAAAAAGATTTATTTATTCTATTTGAAAGTAAGAGTTACACAGAGAAGGAGAGGCAGAGAGAGAGACAGAGAGAGGTCTTCCATCTACTGGTTCACTCCCCAATTGGCCTCAAGGGCTGGAACTTCGCTGATCTGAAGCCAGGAGCCAGGAGCTTCTTCTGGGTCTCCCATGTGGGTGCAGGGGCCCAAGGACTTGGGCCATCTTCCATTGCTTTCCTAGGCCATAGCAGAGAGCTGGATCAGAAGCAGAGCAGCTGAGACCTGAACCGGTGCCCACATGGGATGCCGGCACTGCAGGCAGTGGCTTTTCCCTCTATGCCACAGCACCAGACCTGAAGTAACATATTTTTAATTTACATTATATTCAAAGGCTTACTGCATCACTAAATAGTTTAAGAATAAAAATAAAAAGAACATAGTTAATAAGGAGTATAGGCAAGGGCCATAAACAATAATCAAATGAAAAGATGTCTATTTCACTATTTTACATTAGTCACAATAGCTGATATTACTCCTTTGTTGTAGAGGTATCTTGCAAATATATAGTAGTATATAACTCTTAAAATATGTTTGACAAAGATTTAAAACAAGCTGGCAAAACTGTATTTGCAGGAAAACTATACACACAAATATTTACTTCTTTTTGGTTTTTGTTTTTTGATTTTTTAAAAATTCAGCTCCCCCATATAAGGGAGGATTTGTAGTATTTGTGTTTCTGTGTCTAGTTTATTTTACTCAGCATGGTGTCCTCTAGTTCTAACCATTTTGCTGCAAATGATATAATTTCATTCTTTTTTACAGCTGGGTATTGTATTTATAGCACATTTTCTTTATTTATTCTTCCAATCATGAATAGCTTGGTTGATTCGTATTTTGGATACCTTGAACAGTGCTGGTACAAACATAGTGGGGCCAGTATAATTTTTATACAATATGATGTCTGGATTATATGGCATCTATTTCTAGTTTTTCAAGAAATCTCCATACTGTTTTCCATAGTGGCTGCACTAACTTACATTCCTTCCAACACTGTATAAGTGTTACCCTTTCTCTGCATCCTTGTTGGTATTTGTAACTCTGTCTTTTGTATAGTAACTATTCTTAAATAAGTGAGGTTATATCTCATTTATGGTTTTGATTTGCATTTCCTGGGTGGCTAGCGATGCTGAGTATTTTCACATATAATTTGTTGGACATTTATATTTCTTCTTTTCAGAACTGTCTATTGATATCCCTTTTTCATTTCTTAACTGGATTTTTTGTAGTTATTGTTGATGATGTTGAGTTTTTTTGAGTTGCTGATATATTCTAGATAGTATTCCTTTGTCAGACAGATAGCTTGCAAATATTTTTCCCCATTCTGTTAGATGTCATTTCATTCTGTTGATTGTTTCCTTTGATGTGCAAAATGTCTTATTCTATTTCTTTCATTAATGTTTTATAATTTTCATCATAGAGATTTCACACCCTTGGTTAAATTTATCCTAATGTATCTGAATATTTTCGTGGCTAATGTGAATGGAATTGATCTTATAAGTTATTTATAAGCCAGAACAATTTTGGTATATAAGAATGCTATTGGTTTTTGTGTGTTAATTTTATATCCTGCTACTTTGGCAAATTCTCTTATGAGTTCTATTTGTCTCTTAGTGGAGTCTTTTGGTTCTCTTATATAAAGGATTATGTCATTTGCAAGTGGGGATAATTTGACTTCCACCTTTTGAATTTGTAACCTTTTGATCACTTTTCCTTGCCTATTGGCTCTGACTAAATCTTTCAGAACTATGTTACATAGTGTGAGAGTGGCAATTTTTTATTTCCAGATCTTGGTGTAAATGCTTCCAGATTTTCCCTATCCAATATTATGTTTGCTGTGGGTTTGTCATATCTTGCCCTGATTGTTTTGATGCATGTTTCTTTTATACCTCAAAATTTAAATATTTTTGTTATTTCTTTCCTTATATTAATTTTGAGTTGCATTTGTTCATGTTTTCCTGGGTCCATGAAAAGTATTGTTAGATTATATATTTGGTACCTTTTTAATATTTGATGATGATTGATATAAACGTTCCTCTTTACACAGATATTGCTGCATCCCATAAGTTTTGATATGCTTTGTTTTTATTTTCATTCATTTTAGAGAATTTTTTTATTTCTTCCATGACCCACCATTCATTCAGGAGTATGTTGCCATCTCCATGCGTTTTTATATTTTCTAGTTTCTTTTGTTAATTCAGCTTCATTCCATTTTTGTCAGAAAAATACATGATTTCATTTCTTTAAAATTTGTTTTATGGCCTAATACATGGTATTTCCTAGAGAATGTTCTATTAAATGGTGAAAAGAATGTGTATTGTTCAACTGTGTGGTGGAATGCACTACAGATGTCTCTTAGGTCCATTTGGTCTATAGTGTAGATTAGTTCTGTTGTTTATTTGTTGATTTCTTTTTGTCTGGTTGATCTGTCTATGGATGAAAGTGGGACGTTTAAGTCCCCATTATTTTTAAATTGGAATTTAGGTCTCCCTTTAGGTACATTAACATTTATTTTAAATCACTTTGTGCCCAAGCATTGGGTGCATATACTTTTTTAAAAACTTTTATTTCATAAATAGAAATTTCAAAAGTACAACTTTTGGATTATAACAGTTTTCCCCCCCAAACCATCCTTCCACCTGCAAACCATCCCATCACCTACTCCCTCTTCCATCCCATTCTTCATTAAGATTCATTTTAATTATCTTTATATACAGAAGATCAACTTAGTATATACTAAGTAAAGATTTCAATAGTTTGCATCCACACAGACACACAAAGTATAAAATATTGTTTGAGTAGTAGTTTTACCACTAATTCGCATAGCACAACACATTAAGGACAGTGATCCTACATGCGGAGTAAGTACACAGTGACTCTGAATTAACAATTGACACTCTTATTTATGACGTCCGTAATCTCTCAAGGCCTGTGTACATATACTTTTTTTTTTTTTTTTTTGACAGGCAGAGTGGATAGTGAGAGACAGAGACAGAGAGAAAGGTCTTCCTTTTGCTGTTGGTTCACTCTCCAATGGCCGATGCGGCCAGCGCACTGCGGCCGACACGCCGCGCTGATCTGATGGCAGGAGCCAGGTACTTCTCCTGGTCTCCCATGGGGTGCAGGGCCCAAGCACTCCCTGGCCACAGCAAAAATCACATCTTTTTGTTGAATTGATATCAGTCATTACATAACATACTTCTTTTTCTCTTTTAAGAGTTTTCATCTTAAAGTCTATTTTGTTTGACATGAATATAGCTAGTCTTGTTGACATTCGATTTCCATTTGCATTGAATATTTTTTTCCATCCCTCCACTTTGTAAAGTGAAGTGAAGTGTGTTTCTTGTATTCAGTTGAGTTTTTTTAAAATCCATTCGGCTAGTTTGCATTTTTTAATTGGAGAATTTAATTCACTTCCATTCCAGGTTCTTATTGATAAGTAATGACTTGGTCCTTCCATTTTCCCACAAAAATTTCTGTTGTTGGGGCCAGTGCTGTGGTGCTGCAGGTTAAAGCACTGATTCGAGACCTGGTTGCTCCACTTCCAATCCAGCTCCTGATAATGCACCTGGGAAGGCAGTGGACGTTGGCCCAAGTGCTTGGGCCCCTGCACCCATGATGGAGACCTTGAGGAAACTCCTGGTTTCAGACTGGCCCAGCTCTGGCTATTAAAGCCATCTGGGGAGTGAACCAGCAGATGGAATATCTCTCTCACCCTCTCTCTCTCTTTCAAATAAACAATTCTTTAAAAATATTTCTATTGTTTTCAGTATCCTTTGTTCTTTTAGAAGGAGGATATCTACCTTCAGGTTCTTTTTTTTTTTTTTTTTAATTTTTGACAGGCAGAGTGGACAGTGAGAGAGAGAGACAGAGAGAGAAAGGTCTTCCTTTGCCGTTGGTTCACCCTCCAATGGCCGCCGCTGCAGCCGGCGCACCGCGCTGATCCGATGGCAGGAGCCAGGATCCAGGTGCTTTTCCTGGTCTCCCATGGGGTGCAGGGCCCAAGCACCTGGGCCATCCTCCACTGCACTCCCTGGCCATAGCAGAGAGCTGGCCTGGAAGAGGGGCAACCGGGACAGAATCCGGCGCCCCAACCGGGACTAGAACCCGGTGTGCCGGCGCCGCAAGGTGGAGGATTAGCCTATTGAGCCACGGCGCCGGCCCTTCAGGTTCTTTCATTATTGCTTTTCTCTGTTTCTACGTAGTACCTCTTTAAGTATAATTTATAAGACTGACTGGGTGGTAACAACTTCATTCCATATTTTCTTGTCTTCGCGGGTCTTTATTTCATCTTCATTTGTAAATGAATTTCCCTCAAGTGTAGAATGGGTAAAACACTCTGTGTTGGAAGTTTTTTTTTTTTTCTTTAGAATTTGAACTATATCTCTCTCTCCTGGCCTGTAAGGCTTTTTTTGAGAAGTCTTTTGTCAGTCTCATGGGAGTTCCTTCAGAAGTGACCTGGCATTTCTTTTTTGCCAACTTTAGGACATTATCTTTACATTTTACTTTTGAAAGTTTAAATCTAAATTGGGTAAATTTTCTGTTATAACTTAGCAGAATATTTTTCCAATTCTTTCGTAAGACTTGTATATTTGCTTGTTTGATGGTATCCCCTAGATCCTGAACAATATTTTCAGCCTTTCTTTTTCTTTTTCTTCTTTTGTCTGAGGTATTTAAAAAGACATGTCTTCTGGGTCCTGTGATGTGGCATAAGGGGTAAAGCCACTGCCTCCAGTGCTGACATCCCATATGGATACCAGTTCAAGTCCCAGCTGCTCCACTTCTAATCCAGCACTCTGCTATGGCCTGGGAAAGCAGAAGATGGCCCAAGTCCTTGGACCCCTGCACCCACATGGAAGAAGACCTGGAAGAATCTCCTGATTCCTGACTTCGGATCAGCGCAGCTCTGGCCATTACAGCCATCTGGGAAGTAAACCAGCAAATGGGAGACCTCTCTCTCTGCCCCTACCTCTGCCTCAGGCCACAGCAGAGGGCCAGATCAAAAGTGGAGCAGCCAGGACTTGAACTGGTGCCGGCACTGCAGGTGGCAGTTTTACCCACTATGCCACAATGCCAGCCCCTGTTTTGAATTATTTTTTAGGTATTTCATTGATCTCCCTTTCTTCACAGTCTAATAAAATTGCCTTCTTCTGCTCCCTTTGGACAGTCTACTAGCTTTCTTGTTCATGTGTCTTATGTCTGTATGTTGATTTTCGCACATCTGGGGGTTATCTTGTTTCTATATGTTCTAGAGAACAGTTTTTGTTGATTGAAGGCTTTATTCCTGGAGATACACCTCTGGGTATTTGTTTAATAAAGTGCTTTATCTTAGTTCTGGTTCAATTTCATAGTGTAGTCTCCCTTTGCCTTTATTTGCCATGGTATATGGTAGCCATAGTAGAGATTTGTGATGTTCCTGTGATTCAGTGTGGTCACTGAGATTCCTGCCACACAAGTTTCCAGCCATCTCTTGAGGGAGGGACAGGCATGATGAGCATGTCAGGTGTTTGGTGCAGGCCTTGTTGGAGTTGCCAGTCTCCTTGGCACATAGATTCTTAGCCAGTATCCAAGTCAGACACCGGTGTTATGAGGTTCTATCTGCTTCCCAGATCCAGAACTCCAAGTGTTATGTTAGTGCTGGGTAGAGGAGGTGGATCCACAGATGCTGTCTGAAAGAGTGCTTTGATATATGAGCAGAGTTTGCCTCTATACCAGCAGGGAAAGCTGTCTTGGGACACTCTGTGTGTGAGTAACAGTACCCACAATCTGGTAGCTTCTGTGGGAAGGGATAGAGCCAGAGCCCTGAGCATCATGCTGGTCCTGGGCCAAATACAGATTCTCATGACTAGAGATCTCAACAAATTATTGTGCTGTGCTTGTCTTATTGCAAATAGCCCTTATTGCAAGTCCTGGATAGTGAGTTGTTGCTAGACTTGGTTGAGCACTTAAGGCTTATGTGCGAGCTCTAGAGCTACTTGCTCGGTGGGGCCATGGAGCTCAGAATGCTGTTTGTAGGTGGAACAAGAATCCAGAGTGATACCTGAGATGGGCATGGTGGAGAACCTCTGACTATACTCATCAGGGGTGAGGATGTTTGGGCTGACTACTATGCTCAGAGTCAAAGCTTTGCACTGTTCCAAGGTGAACTAACTGATTCACAGTTCAGAATGACCTTATGGTGCCAGAGCACTTCATCCACCCAGATGCATGCACCATCTAGAACACTGATTCACTCTATAATATGCCCTCTAATCCCACTGTGAAATTAGTCTCCAATGTGCAGAGGGTTCTGTGTCTCCATAGTCAGACTAGGGGTTGAATGGGAATCCAGCTGCAATCTACAATTTTTCATGTAGTTGGGGGAGGAGAGGTAGCAGAGAATAGGATGGTTGTCAATTCTGATGGGGCAGGACTTGTTATTTCCAAAGTCTTAGGGTCTATCTGCCCTGCACCCAGTGTCTGCTGCAGTGCAGAACACTGCTTGGGCCTGTACTTCACGCTGTCAATGCCCTATTGGGCCCAGCTGCACCCTTGGGGCTCAGTTTGCCTGCAAGAATGCAGCAGCAATGTCTGTAGGGCTGCTGGAAAGAAGATCCCCTCCCTGCCACAATCCCTGCTCTGAGAAATGTGGGAGGGAATCAAGTGGATTTCCTCTCTGAAGTCTGAAATTCCTGCTTTCCATGGAGTGCTCCTCACTGAGCTTCTGGTCAGTGGCAGCTGGATTTCTCTCTAGGAGGAATGCTGGGCTGGCGTTGGTTGTGTGGAGTTTAGGGGTGTCTGTAAAAAAGGGCTCTACATATGCTCTCCTGCTCATCCTCTCCCCCTGCAACAGAGAATCCCCTGACCATGGCTGTGTGGCCTACAGATACCACCTGGATTGGCTTTGCTCCTCTTTCTCCTACACCTGTTATTGGTGTCCCTTCGTGTTCCTACTTCTCTCCTACTACCTCTGATATTCTTTCTTAGGCACTCACCTATAGACATAGCTGCTCTGGAGTATTTTGGTAGAGGAGGAGGCAAATACTAGACATCTCTATGGCTATATTGAATCCAAAAACCTACTTTTACTTTCACTTTTTAAAATTACTATCACTTATTAGTCTATTTGTCACAATTAAAGATGATAGTAAAGATAATTTGCCTAACTCATTTTGAAGATTAATTTTGATCATTTGATATCACTATTATGATAGCGACCATGGAAGAAAAAATACTCTCACTCTGATTCTTTTATTATTATGATGATGGAACTCTGGCTTAAAGTTGAAGTGTTATATTTACTTCAAAATTATGGATAGTTGTGTATGTCACCAGATTATAACTAGATTAATATAAACATTTTTGAAACTTTAAAATTCAATGGTTCTGAGACTTTGACATTCATGAATTTTCTTAGAATGTAAGATAAATTTTATTCAGAAAATATTAGGTAAATTCTGAGTAAAATCAGATCTCTCAGATTCAAGGGTTACAAATCTAACACATAAATGTGGTAAATTGTTTTATTCTAGTCCCTTGCTCTGATTTGTTGTCTCATGGCCTTTGCCAGTCCTGATAATATCTTGGAAGAAGCAGCCTAATTATTTAGGAAACCATTCATTTTGATTACTGTGTGCTAAGTTCCACCAAAGGAAAAATATTTAATTATTTTCAACTAAATTTCTCCTAGTTTTATCATATCACTGGCATCCTTTGAAATTTCCTTGGTTACATAGACTGAAATTAGTAGAGTATATATTTTAACCACAGGAATTCTGTCTCTGAACATGTGCACGAATGTGTTCTCACTAAGGTGAGTTCTGGATAGTGCTAACCAGTTCTAAATTCTCTTTGTTGCAGATACACCCAATAGAGAGGAAAGAATCATAGTCTTGATCTCAATTCACTTTTCTTTTCAAGATGTTATAAAAAAAAAAACCATCATCTAATTTCAGTGGAGTAGGTGATTCAGTAGTCAGTAGCACTAAAGATATCTATCCCCAAATCAACTGGTCCACAGCTATATGAAGAAGTCGACCACATCTGGAGTTCAATCACACTTTCCCATATGGGTAATCACTAGCTGCTTATGAAAGGGAGTGTCATCAAGGCTGGTGGGCCCTTATTTAGCTGTACAGCTGCATTTTTGGCTTATAGGAGAACCTTGTAACAAGATGAGAGTGCATGAAGGCAAAGATAGCTATGACTCGTGTACTCCTTTTCATTTTTCATTGCTAACAGTGTTATACTAATCTTTTAAAAAACCTAACTGAGAGATGCAATCTGTCACATTCTGAGCTTCCAATTAAAGCTTGATATAATCAGCATGTGCCTAAACTTGAGTGCTGGTACCATGAGTCCCAAACTTTATAACTGCCATATGCAATTTTTGTACTGTTATAATTATTTTTAAATATTTATTTATTTATTTAAAAATCAGAGTTACAGAGAAAAAGAGAGAGAGAGACAGAGACAGAGAGAGCTAGTGCAAACGCTTCTCTGCACTGGTTCACTCCCTAAATGGTTGCAACAGCTAGGGCTGGGCCAGGGGGAAGCCAGGATCCAAGGGCTTCTTCCAGGTCTTCCATGTGGGTGCAGAGGCCCAAGTACTTGGGCCATCTTCTGCTGCTTTCCCAGACACTTCAGCAGGGAGCTGGATTGGAAGTGGGTTGCCTGTGTCATAGGTGATGGCTTTATCCAGTACTCCACAACACCGGCCACCTTAATTTTATTTACTGTGATTCATTTTACTCTAATACATTTCTCATAATCAGAACAATATATTTTGTACTTCAACACCTTATTTTATTTATAAAGCATGGGTAATGCCCTGAACATTTTGAAAATTATTCAGGGTCATGGGAAAGGTTGAATTAGTCCACTGTAAAGTGCTTTTGGATGCCTGGAATTTAAGCTAGTGTTAGCAGAGATTACATTTTTGAATGACATCTGTTTACTTGAATATATTTAAAATTTACATTCCACTCAAATGAAATTTTAAATACATGTATTTTGAAGTTTTAATATTTTTTATCATCTATAGTCATAGCCATAAATAGGAGGCAAACTATTATTCCATTTTAACAAAGCAGAAAATTGAATATAGTATCTGGTTTGTGTTACATAGTGACTGTTTGGTTAGGGATATCGGATCTTGTTTTCTGTCCAGTGAAGCAGTATGAGAGTTAATGCCTTCAGACATTTGCCATAGAATTTCTTGTACTGCAACACTGTTCCATATCTTTTAGGGGATTTTTCTTATATTGATTCACTGGACCAGATCATTTAGGGGAATCTTTATCTGAAGTGGCCATGAGGTCAGGGACTGTTTATATCCATTGTAACTAATAACCAAGGGCTATGCTTGTTGATTGAAATGGAGAGGTATTTTTCTCCTTTTTTTAAAAGATTTATTTATTAATTTGAAAGGCAGAGTTACAAAGAAGCAGAGGCAGAAAGAGAGAGAGAGAGAGAGAGAGAGAGGTCTTCTATCTGCTCATTCACTTCCCAGATGGCCACAATGGCTGGAGCTGCAGAGATCCGAAGTCAGGAGCCAGGGGATTCTTCCGGGTCTCCCATGCAGATGCAGGGGTCCAAGGATGTGGGCCATCTTCTAGTGCTTTCCCAGGCTATAACAAAGAGCCAGATCAGAAGAAGAGCAGGTGACACACAAAACCGGTGCCCATATGGGATGTCGACACTGCAGACGGCAGCTTTACCTGCTATGCAATGGTGCAAGCCCCTTTTCTCCTTCTGATAGTAAGAATTTGCCTTCCATGGAACTGAATTGAAATGGTGATGAATTTTTTAGAGATTAACTTATTTATTTGAAAGGCAGAGTTACAGAGAAAGAAGGAAAGACTCACAGAGATAGGTATCTTCCATCCATTGGTTCACTCCCCAGATGGCCTCAATGGCCAGAGCTGGGCCTGGCCAAAGCCAGGAGCCAGGAGCTTCTTCTGGGTCTCCCATGTGGGTTTCAGGTGCCCTAGCACTTAAGCCATCTTCCACTGCTTTTCCCAAGCCATTAGCAGGGATCTAGATTGGAAGTGGAGCAGCTGAGATTCAAACTGGCATCATAAGGGATGCCAGAGTTGCAGGCAGAGTTACAAAGAAAAAAAAAAAGTCAGAGGGGGAGGGGAGGGAGAGTGACAGGGGGAAGGAGACAGATCTTCCATCAACTAGTTCACTCCTTAAATGGCCATAATTGTTGTGTCAGGGCCAGACTGAAGCCAGGAGTCTGGAATTCCATCTGAGTCTCCCATATGGGTGACAGAGAGATGAAGGAGAGTTCTTCCATCGTCTGCTTCACTCCCAAAATGGGCTGCAAGGGCTGGGGTTGAGTCAAGCCAAAGCCAGGAGCTTAGAACTCAACTCACATCTCCGAGTGGGTACAAGAGCAGAAAGGCCATTTTACGTTGCCTTCCCAGGCACATCACAGGGAGCTGGATTTGAGTGAAGCATCCGGGACTCAAACCAGCAATGACATGGGAAGCTGGCATTTCAGGAGGTGGTGTACTGTTGCACCACTAACTGATTTTTGGATTGTTTATGATACAAAGAAGGGAGTTTGAACAAAAATTATCATAACAGAATAACACATTTCTAGCATGAGAATAATTTTAGAATATATTTTATCACAGTTTAGGTAAATATGCACATGTTAAAATGTATTATGTACTTGTCACATGCATGTATATTGCTCTATGGCTAAATTGTTTCATTAGGGGTTGGTTCATACTCAGTTGTCAATCTTGGGGCCTGCATTGTGGTGCAGTAGGTTAAGCACCTCTGCCATGCATATGGGAGACCCAGATGGAGTTCCAGACTCCTGACTTCAGCCTGGCCCTGTTGCAGCCATTGCAGCCATTTAGAGAGTGGTAGATGGATGATCTCTGTCTGTCTGTCTGTCACCAGTAGATGGATGATCTCTGTCTGTCTGTCTTTCTCTCTGTAACTCTGCCTTTCAGATAAATAAACAAATCTTTTAAGAAAGTGGTAATTTTATATAGTCCACTCTGGAGAAGGAGCAAAATCTGTTTTCATCAATGCTAGTATTTCTATATAAAGCACAGGATATACCAGCTACAAACTGATTTTGATGAATTTTAAATAGTCTCTGTTATGTCACAGTAATTTTAATTTGGAATAATCATATTTATGTATTTATTGGATTTCTTTTAAAATGTATCTCTAATTAATTTTCTATAAGTAAATGTGATGATAAGAAACTGGAAGTTGCCTTTATATGTCTCCTATTTCAATGTCCCAGCCTCTCTGATAATGATATCAAACTGACATTTGCTATTGCTTACTATGCGCTATGCTCAAATATCAACTCATTTAAATCATCTGAACAATCTTACACGGTAGACGATATTGTCATTCTCCTTATTTCACAGAAGAGGAAACAGACACTGAGAGGGTAATGAACTTGCCTGTGTCACCAGGTTGGGGAGCAGCAGGGTGAGGCAGTCAGGCTCCCCAGCATGTGCTGGATTTGATATTGCAGATGGTAAAGGATGGATTGAAAATGACTCAGTCAGAGGCTATTTTGCTTTGTGAAAATCTCATAAATTTCATAGAACAAAGGTCATTCACAACCGAGCAGGGGTTATGTCAGATATACAAGTAGAAAGAAAAATGTGCGGGAGAAAGTCTTCCTGAGAACAGGCATGAGGCACAGAAGGATGCTTTACAGCATGGTCGCATCATCATTTTCCTGCTTTGTCCAAATCCTGCTGCACCTAACCCTGATGATGAATGATTTTGTCACATCTCCTTGTGAAGATTAACTGGGATTTCCCAGTAAACAAAAGTGCTCCATGACACAGTGAGCTTTCAATATCCTGCAGACCCAAATGCCACAAAGTTCATTTATGAGTGTGCCAGTTCCAGTAAGTCTTTCCTTATTCAATTTTTCCTTATTTCTGTGTGACAGTCATTCAGAAGCCTGAAGCTAAGGTTAACATGCTAGGGAAAGGGGATTGGAGAAAGAAAAAAAAATCTACTTTTCTACCTGTTCCAACACCTGATATCAGCCCTGGCTGCAGGAAGGCAGACAATGTTATTCTAAATTAAGTTCAGTGTACTGATCATTACATGGGACAGGCTGTTCTAATTTTTGGATTCATTTTGTGCTTCGGATTTAAAAGAATGGTAAAATTTTGAAAGTCATGAGGCTGAGAAATTTTTAATTTAGGGTCAGGGAAAGTGACTTTCACCACTTAACAAATTTTAAAGGATTTGGTGGAAGTAAAAAAAATAAAAATTCATGTTGATTTTATCACATATGCTTTCCTTGATTAATATGAATAGGAAGTAATACTAGTGGGCAGGAATAACATCTTCAATTATATAACCAACTAACTAAAGACATTAGAAGGAAAAGGAGCCCAGACGGCTTGGTGATGCTGAATTGCATACAACCAGGTAAAAGTTGTGGTTATTTTTTTAAATATTCTGCTTTTTCTGATCAAGAATATAGATAGGAATGAGGTAATGCATTTTAAAACATTCTGCAAATGATAAAGTTGATAGAGATGGGAATTATATTTTTATGCATTTTGTATATTGGATTATATAAATGATGATCTTTACTATATTTTCATGCCAACTTTTTTTGATGTTTATATTCTCTGAAAAAGTTGCAATTTTCATACTGACATATATGGTAAACAACTTATTTTTTTAAAGATTTATTTATTTATTTGATGAGGGCTGGTGCTGTGGCTCACTAGGTTAATCCTCCGCCTGCGGCACCAGCATCCCATATGGGCACCGGTTCTAGTCCTGGTTGCCCCTCTTCCAGTCCAGCTCTCTGCTGTGGCCCGGGAGGGCAGTGGAGGATGGCCAAGTGCTTGGGCCCCTGCTCCCGCATGGGAGACCAGGAAGAAGCACCTGGCTCCTGGCTATGGATCGGTGCAGCTCTGGCTGTAGTGGCCATTTGGGGAGTGAACCAATGGAAGGAAGACCTTTCTCTCTGTCTCTCTCTCTCACTGTCTATAACTCTACCTGTCAAATAAAAAAAAAGATTTATTTATTTATTTTAAAGGAAGTATTTAGAGAGGCAGAGCAAGAAGCAGAGAGAGAGGTCTTCCATCCTCTGGTTCACTCCCCAGATAACTGCAACAGCTGGAGCTATGCCAATCTGAAGCCAGGAGCCAAGAGCTTTCTCCAGGTCTTCCACATGGGTGCAGCGGTCCAAGGCTTGGGTCATCTGCTGCTGCTTTCCCAGGCCATAGCAGAGCTGGATTGGAAGTGGAGCAACTAGGACTCGAACAGGCACCCACATGGGATGCTGGCACTGCAGGTGGCAGCTTTACTCATTATGCCACAGAGTCAGCCCCAGTATACAAGTTTTAAAAAATTTATTTTTATTTATTTGAAAGACAGAGTTACACACACACACACACACACACAGGTATCTTCCATCTGCTAGTTTACTCCCTAATGGCCACAATGGCTAGAGCTGGTCCAGGCCAAAGCCATTGTTCCAGGAGGCCGGAGCTTCTTCCAGGTCTCCCTCATGGGTATCAGGGGTTCAAGCACTTGTGTCATCATCCACTGCTCTTCCCAGGCCAATAACAGGAACTTAGATTAGCAGTGGAAAAGCTGGAGCAAGAACCAGCAGCCATATGGGATACCGGCATTGCAGGCAGTGGCTTTATCCACTACTCCACAGTGCCGGCCCCAGTACATAACTTTTTAAAAGTAATTTTTTTAGGAGAACTTAGAGATTTTCAGATGTATGTCTTTAATAGTTTAATCACATCACCTATGAGTAGATAGAAATCATGCATGGTTTATGAAGTTTTTGAACTGCTTTAACAGATTTACAATTCAATATAAAAATTTTGATGTAATCTAAGCTCTTCTGTGGAAAAAAGATGGAATAAAAAGATAACTATACCAACTATATATACAAAACAATGGCATATGTACACATTTTAAATACATAGAATCCAAATATAGCATTTATGGGTTATATTAAAAGAATATATAAATAGAATGGAAGATTATATACCAAATTTTTGGTCATAATGGGGTAGGGCTTGGAGGTAGGGTGTCAGGTGGAAGGGAAATGTGACAGGAGGATGTTTTCAAAAGAGACTCTGAATTTGTTTGCATTATTTACTGTCTTCTATTAATTAAATCAGAATAAAAGTAATAAAATACTTAACAATTCATTATACAGTGTGGAGTCATGGATGTGTGTTGCATGATTACTTAAACTTATCCATAGTGTCAATTGTCTTAAGAGAATAAACTAGTTAAAGGCACAATAAAACATAATGAATAAGCTGTACCTATGACTCTGGAGGAATTTATATCCAAAATGAGCAAGGTTGCCAGAGGTGGAACAGATAGCAGGTAAATAAAGCCAGGCCAATATTTGTGCTGGACAGTATGAGCTATGAAACATATAGCACATTCTTATCATTAGGTCTGTAGTATCTTGAACAGTGGGAGAGGGTCAATAGTGTCTATTGTTCTCTTATGCAACAGGGATTTGATGCTGGATTTTGGCATGGAATACTGAAATGATGTAGTCTCTAAGTCCTTGATGATAAGGCTATGTTTCAGGAAGTAAAGGGAAGCCTTACAGAGCTAAATAAATTTCCAATTACTCAAGAATATGAGATTGCAAACTACAGACTGGGAGATAATACTTGTAAAAGACACATTTGATAAAATGCTATTATCTGAAATATGTAAAGGTCTTGGAAAACTCAACAGTAAGAACTCAAACAATCCCATTAAAAATAGGCAAATGATACAAGTATATACCTAAACAAAGAAGATATAATGATGGAAATAAAATTTTGAGAAGATGCTCTACATTATCTGCCATTAGGTAACTGAAAACTGAAGAAACAGTGAGATACCATCATACACCTACAAGAATGACCAAACTTCAAACTCTGAAAACAATAAACACTGGCATTGATGGAGGAACAGGAACCCTCACTCCTTGCTGGTAGAAATGCAAAATGGTAGAGCACTGTGGAATTTCATTTCATAGTTTCTTACAAAACCAAACTTACTCTTAGCATATGATCCAGCAGTCACATTCCTTGATATTTACTCAAAGGAGTTGAAAACTTATGTCTACACAAAAATCTGCACATGGATGTTTATAGCAGCTTTATTCATGGTTGCCAAATCTGAAAGAAATCAAGATGTCCTTCAGTAGGTAAATGGATAAACTGTAGTGCATCCAGGCAAAAAATTATTCAGTGCTAAAAAGAAATGAGCTATCAAGCCATGAGAAGACTTTGAAGAAACTTAAATGCATATTACTATGTAAAAGAAGCTAATCTGAGAAACTGTATGATTCCAACTATATGACATTCTAGGAAAGGCAAAACTACAGAGGTAGTTAAAAAAAAAAAAAAAAGACCAGTGGTTGCCAAAAGTTGGGGGTGGAAGGATGGAAGGATAGGCGGAGTGTAGGGTGTTTTTTGGGCAGTGAAACTATTTCATATTGTAATTGTGAATACATGTCATTATATATTTGTCCAAACCCATACTTGTAGGATGTATAATATCAAGAGTGAACCATAATGTAAACTGTGGACAGTGGGTAATAATGACATGTTAATATAGGTTCATTGATTGTAAGCATGTCATTGTAGTGGGGGTGTTTTATGTATGTGCATGGTGGATAGGGAGTATTTAGGAACTCTCTACACTTTCTGATGATATTTTCTGAGAAAGTAAAACTTATAGAAGTAAAGTCTCTGATTAATAAAAGCCCTAGTGATGGGTTGATCCCTTCATTTATTTATCCATTCAAAACATTCATTACTCCCTGTGTGTTTGGCATTTTGTTGTCTATTATGCTAAGAAAGATAAGCAAGGCAGTTTAATTGATAGGCAAATCAATAGATTATAGCAGTATCTGATAAACATTGCATTTGAAACAGAAATAAAATTTTTTACAGTCACTGAAATGAAAGCTGCTAACTCAGCTTTGGTCAATTAACTGAAGAGCTTCAGAGAGGTGAGAGCTAAATTATGTACAAAAGTACAGGTTTACCTGGTAAAGTCTTTCAGGAAAAGCCAATACAGGCATTTAAAAGTGAAGAACTATGGAAATCATGAAATATGATTGATAGATTTCTTGAATGTCATCCACTGGACCTGTATTATCATTCTAATTATGGTGTTATATGGTTATTTTTCCGATAATGGTACTCTATATAAATGGTAGGAAAGTTAAGATACAGATGATTATGAAAATTACCATTATTTAGCTCAGGTGTAGAAAAGAAGTTTACATTGAAATATTGTCAAAATTTTCTAACTGAAATAAGTAGTTTTTTTAGTTATCCTAATCAGTTTAGATAATTTATGTTTAATTAGGCTAGCATGGAGTGTAATATGATGTCTGCATTTGTTCAAGAAATAAATTCTTTAGTTGATAGATTTTTTTACAGGGTATTTGTATGTTATTCTTTATATGAGTTGCTAATCCAGTCTAACATCCTAATGGAGAAATCTGTTTGCTTTCCAGCTAATGTGATAAACACCAATAGTTTAGCATCAACAACTTAATCATATACACTAAAGGCTAATATTTGACAAATTGCTTTCTGTTGATTTTTTTTACCTTTGGTTCAGTGGACTTCAGCAATTGAAGTAAGCTCTTTGAAGACAAATAAATGTCGCACCTGCAAAGTGCATGACCATTATTATTGCCAGAGAATTGGATAGAGAATTTTCACAGAATCATTCAGGATGGAAAGGCTCAAGATTTTGAGTACAGTTAATATTTACTGCTACATATGTGACTGTGTGTTAGGCACTTATTATAATTTTTATTATTTTTTTAAAGATTCATTTTTAAAGATTAATTTCAGCCTCATAATAATCAAAAATTATAGAAACTATTATTCATTCCACTATTCCACTTTGCAGAGAGGATGTGAACATTTTCAAGACCACACAATTAGTGTGAGGTACAACTGACAAACTAGGATCTGCCGCCTCCAAGAACCCATGTGGTTTACCATTTGTCATGTAACTTCTCCCAGTAGGTAGAGTTAGTGGTTGTTTACACAGGAACTCTCAGAATACTGTAGCTAGCCAGAAGAAAGATAACTACTTCTCAACAGAATAGCATGAAAATATAAAAAAAAAGTTAGGACTTAGGAGAGTCGTAAATATTTCAGTGTGACTTAAGTATAGAGTTCATGAATGGTAGGAAAGGAAGCAAGATAAGTTGTCCCAGATTACTAAGGTTGCAGACAGATGCGAGTTAACAAGTTTGTACTGTATTTTAGATAAAATAGAAAGGAAATAAATGGAGTCAAGTCAGAAAACTAGCAGCCAGACAAAGCAAAAGGGCCTAGGGCCTGAGTAATGGCAGTAAAAATAAAAAGTACAAAAAACATCCAGACATATTTCAGTAGAAGAAGTGACAGACCTTGGAGACATATTTGACTTGGGATGAACAGAGGGAGAAGTGTAGTTTAACTTCCAAGCTTCTGGCTTGGAGGTCTAGGTAAAATGAGATGCTCCTTACATAATGAACTTGGAAATAAAGTTTTATCTGGTGTAGGGAAGCAGAAAAGGAAAAGTTGTTGCTTAAATATGAGATTCACTGTTTTGAATTGATTGATTATGTGGATTTGGAATAAAAGAAAACCTTGGACAACAGTAGCATTGGGTATTAATTGAAGCCAGGAATTCATTTGAAGTCACCCAGGGAAAAATTCTTGGAACACCAAGTATTGAGATGCAACAGTAGAACCTGCATAATATTAAAATTAGTGAGAGGCAGTAAAATGAAGCCCTCTAAGAAGGAATAGTCTGCAAATAGGGAGAAAAGTTAGAATAAAGGGGTTTCAAAACCATTCCTCTTGGTTAAGCACAATGATTCCTAAAGAACAGGTGGTAATCCAAGAGCCTTATGTATCAATTATATGACCTTAATTCTATCTCTAATGTCGCTAAAGTACTTCCAGAACATTCCTGTACTACTCATTAACATACCTCTGATCTCAAATCCTGTGAGATTTCTCCCAAGTAAAGCACTGGATTCATAGAGGTGAAATTATGAATTCAGCGGAGGACACACCCTAAGCTCCAAGATGAAAGTGTCAACCCAGCATTTGCTCAGAATTTGCATAAGATACTCAGAAGTATTCTTATTTGCTATGTGATTGTTTTTGCATGTTTATATCCCTTTCTCCAGTTCCTTGACTTTGCCCCTATATTAACTGTAGACAGAGGCAAGATATAAGAAGGTAATATCTCACATATCAAGAACAAAGAAAATGATGAAAAGCAAAGTCAGGCAGAATTTTGTTTTGGAACTTGCAGCACCTGCCACATATCCTGAGGCCTAAAATGGCCTCTGTTGCTTCGGCTACTACTCTAATCATCTGCTGAGTGGCAGAGAGGTGGTCCACAGCTGAAAACCTCCACAAATGCTTTACAACAGGCCTGTTGGCACAGCGAGGAAGCCAGGGAGATATTGATGCCAAATGCAGGTCCTATGCTTTTCCCTTCACTGCTATGAAAAAATTAGCCAAGGCCTTAAGAGCTGCCATTGACATAAATGTGATTTACTGGCTCTTTAGCATGTTCAGGATCATGGTGTTAGCAAGAGCCTTGGAAATGTCAAAGAGAGGAATCTTGAAAACAGTTTTCTGGCAAGCCATTTTAGAAGCAGATGTTGTGAGCATCCTTCAGGATAGCTGCCTATTAGGTGACAGTACTTCAAACATATAGAATGTCAAGGAAATGTACTTGCTGGTTTCTTTACAGGATGGCAACTGTCACACTTCCCTAAAGTGTGTGAGCAGTTTTTCCTGATTGCTGCCTGCTCTGCTATCCAGTTTCTGTCCCTCTCTCAAGTATGTTGAAGAAAGTCCTGGTTAAAGACTTTTGTTTTGTTTTAAGAATTTATTTATTTGAAAGGCATAGTGACAGAGACAGCAGGTAGACAGAGAGAGATCTTCTTGGTCTCTCACATGGGTAGCAAGGCCCAAGTACCTGGGCCATCTTTCACTCCCTTCCCTTCCCAGGTGTGTTAGTGGTAAGCTGGATTGGAAGTGAAGCAGCTGGTATTTGAATCCCAAAAGTATGTAATTATTTTCACACTTTATTCTGCATTTTATGTTATAGGAAAACAATTCCAATTCATTTATAGTTTTTCTAGAAGCTTTTGTTTTATTATGAATGTGAAAATTTGGAATGACATGTTTGCTTTAAAAGTATATAAAGACTCAGCTCATCTGTGCAGCAAGTTCATGGCTAAAATGTAAAAGGACGTGTTGGCCTGCTTGCTGTTTCGTCAGAGAATTCAGAAGACTCTTACCTTGCAGTTTTCTTGAATAACTGGAGAGTTTGGACATGATCTTTGTTTTTGTGTTTCACTTTCCGTTGGTTCACTCTCCAAATGGCCACAATGGCTGGAACTGTACTGATCCGAAGCCAGGAGCCAGGTACTTCTTCCTCGTCTCCCATGTGGGTGCAGGGGCCCAAGGACTTTGGGTCATCTTCTACTGTTCTCCCAGGCCACAGCAGAGAGCTGGATTGGATGTGGAGCAACTGGGACTAGAACCGGTGCCCATATGGGATGCCAGCACTGCAGGTGGAGGATTAACCTACTGTACCACGGCACTAGCCCCACATTTTATTATTTTTAAAAAAGGTTACTGACTGGCTTATCACTTTTTTTTTTTTTTGACAGGCAGAGTGGACAGTGAGAGAGAGAGAGACAGAGAGAAAGGTCTTCCTTTGCCGTTGGTTCACCCTCCAATGGCCGCCGCGGCCAGCGTGCTGCGGCCGGCGCACCGCGCTGATCCGATGGCAGGAGCCAGGAGCCAGGTGCTTTTCCTGGTCTCCCATGGGGTGCAGGGCCCAAGCACCTGGGCCATCCTCCACTGCACTCCCTGGCCACAGCAGAGAGCTGGCCTGGAAGAGGGGCAACCGGGACAGAATCCGGTGCCCCAACCGGGACTAGAACCCGGTGTGCCGGCGCCGCTAGGCGGAGGATTAGCCTAGTGAGCCGCGGCGCCGGCCTGGCTTATCACTTTTAAGTGCCATTACATTTTCTTTGGAGGACTCAATAATACAACAAAGATTTTTTTTTTTTAATCCTGAACTTCTAATTAGTGATAGGAAGTAGTGACAGTCACCAAGGAGCACTAAATGATCACTAAGCAGAGATGCAGAGTTATTTTTTGTCTTCTATGGGCTTATTAGGTTGGAAATAAAGCATTTGACGTGGAGTATATGTACTTCAATAATTTACCTAGCAAAGTATACCATGTATTCCTGTGTGTAAGAAGGGTTAATAACAGTTGAATATCCTTACAATTAAGTGACCTAGTAATTGACAGAATGTTAACCAAAGAACCTGGTTTATGGATAGTACATTCTTTGTAGAAAAAATTTCTATTGACAACCCCAGGACTGTGTTTATAGTTTTGTGCTATTCACTCATTCTAGAATTAGTGGCTTGCCTGAAACTACATAGGGAAGTCTCATCAAATTTGAAAATGGCCAAGCTGGAGGATTAGGGAATGTGTTGAATTGGAGAATTAGGATACCAAAAGATCTTGACATGCAGGAACATTTTGAGCTGAGATAACATAATGAAATTTAACAGCAGCAAATGTGAGGTCCTGTACTTGGGTCAGAAAACAGAAATTCAACTGCAGTTACAGATGATGAAGAAGTCATATTCTCTGAGCAGAATGTGTGAAAATGCTCAGAGGTATTAGATGACAGTCATATCTTTACAAATCAACAATGTGATGTGGATGTTTCCAAAGCTAGTGTGACCTTAGGGGTTGTGTCAAATGAACAAATATAATCTAGAAAGAACATAAGACCTCTTTTTAAAAGACTGCTTGGATTTCCCAGTGAGAATGTACTCATAATTAATTAGCTATGCCTAATTCAAAAGAGTCTGTATTCAAAGACACTTCAAATGCTGTTACATGAAGAGCTCAGGTCTTGAACTTCAGGGAGTATATTCCATATGGCCTGAAGACAAGAATAGAGTATACCAAGGTGAAATCCTAGGGGAAAAGTCAGATTAATGAGTAGGCAGAGACCTGAGCCTGGATCAAGGCACAGCTATTTCAGACTAGGCCTCCGTCTTGTAACTCGGGCCTGACCCCGCCCTGAACCCTAAGCCAAAAGCTCCTAAAAGAAGAAAACTCCCCTTGCGATGAACTCCCCTAGCAACAGCCAATTAACACATAGCAGGGAAATATGCGAAGTTCCAGGTGTCTTTTCAGGCAGTTAAGCTGATTGATAAAATCCCGAAACCCTGCAGTTTGGTACATACACCCTAGGGGCTCCAACCTTATACTTAAGCCAATCATAAAATGACAAGTATAAATTTAAAATATGAGCCTATCAGATGCTGTATAGCCAAACTTGTTTGCTTAACTGTATAAAAACCCTAACGACCTTACTGTAGGGGCCGCCCATCCAGCCCAGCTGCGCCTGCTGCGCACGTCGGACCAAACTCGAGTTTGAAATAAAACTCTTGTGCTTGCATCAGCCTCTGCTCCTGATGGTCTTAACTGGTGGGAATCGGACGCTTCAGGTACAAGAGTGGAAGTTTCAGGTGGAAAAAAATCTCAATCTAAGCCTGAAGTTTTTAACAATTAGAATTGTCCAAAGTGTGTGCAGTCCTCACAAGATAATTTTTTCTTCTTATTGAGGATGCTAGATTAGACTGAATTGCTATGGGCAAAGATTTGTAAATGTAACATTTTAAAAGATGGCCTAAAATGATAGTTCTTCCAGTCTGATATTTTATGGTGTCTTTTATGGGATAGTAAGACAGAGTAACAAGAATGTGAGAGAATGCTTTAAGGCGCAATGGCTCTCAATTCACCTTTCTCAGTGAAAGCAACTTCATCATTATCTCTTCCTTATATTAGCTAAAAGTTAAATTTTCAAATATATGATATTATCAAAATACCTGACCTTTTACATTTCAAAAGTTTACTTTGAGTTTCTACAATAGAAAAATGTGCCCAAATGAAATGATTTTTCCACACTGTAGACAAAGTTCAGTGCTTTTTGAATGCATATAATAATATTAGTAATAATTCTCTCACTAAAGTCTAAGTATCAAGTTGAGCAAACAAAAATAAGCCTAAATAACATTGCCTTCTATGAAAATTTCCCTTTACAGATAAAATTGAGAAAAAAACCATTGAAAAGAAATGCATTTTAGTTTGTCTTCATTGATTTCTATGTAAGTGCTATGCTGATCTCTTTCTAGGTTTTTTTTTTTTTCTCCTGTGAATCTGCCAGACCATATGAGTCCCTTATTTGTAATGTTGCTCTTTAATTAGGTAGCCCAGGAAAATGTCATCTATTGGAAAAGGCAGGTAATGATTGGTAGAAAGACCATCTGGGTTCTTATTGCAAAGAGAAGAAAAAAAATACTCAAAGCTTGCCATTAATCCAAATCACCTAAAAATTTGTTTACACTACTGATTACTGATTCCGTAGGTCTGGGGTAGGGTCTTAGAGTTTAAATTCCGCACAAGTTTCCAGGAGGTGCTGACAGTGCTGCTTCCAGGTAGCGCTTTGAGGGTCGTGTATGAAAAGCAAACGGAGCCGGTGCCGTGGCTCAGTAGGCTAATCCTCTGCCTTGCGGCGCCGGCACACCGGGTTCTAGCCCTGGTCAGGGCACCGGATTCTGTCCCGGTTGCCCCTCTTCCAGGGCAGCTCTCTGCTGTGGCCAGGGAGCACAGTGGAGGATGGCCCAAGTCCTTGGGCCCTGCACCCCATGGGATACCAGGATAAGTACCTGGCTCCTGCCATCGGATCAGCATGGTGTGCCAGCCGCGGCGGCCATTGGAGGGTGAACCAACGGCAAAGGAAGACCTTTCTCTCTGTCTCTCTCTCTCACTGTCCACTAAGCCTGTCAAAAAAGAAAAAAAAAAAGGCAAACAGAGAGCTCTCAGAGTTGCTGAGCATTCTGGAGGAAGAGCCTTGAGGTCAAGATTTTAACACAATACCCCATACTCTACCCACACTGGAATTCATGAGGTAAAGTATTGCCTGTTCTGTTGGTGCTATCCAGCAGTATTTCAGCTAGAATCTAAGGGATGACTAGTGATACCAACAATAAGGCCAACTCTGCACAACATACTCAAGCATTCAGTGACGCTTCTTAAGTCCAGATGCTCCTGGTGCTACCCTCACGTGTTCACATAAAAATGAGAAATCTTGGGCCGGTGCTGTGGCTCACTTGGCTAATGGTCCACCTGCTCTGGTTCTAGTCCTGGCTGCTCCTCTTCCAGTCCAGCTTTCTGTTGTGGCCTGGCAGGGCAGTGGAGGATGGCCCAGGTCGTGGGGCCCTGCACCCGCATGGGAGACCAGGAGGAAGCACCCGGCTCCTGGTTTCGGATCAGCGCAGTGCCAGCCGTGGTGGCCACTTGGGGGAAGAACCAATGGAAGGAAGATCTTTCTCTCTTTCTCTCTCACTGTCTCTGTCAAATAAAAAAAAAAAAAAAGTCCTCTATGGATGACCTGATCAGTGAGCCTAGATTATGTGACTATGCAGCCGTAAGGAAGGTTGAATATCTTAGTTCTTCTACATTGATGAAGCACGATTCAGATTTGCAGGAAGACTTGTAATATTAGAAAACTCCATTACTAAGTTGACCTCATTAACATATTTCACAGCTTAGTTTGGTTTTCTAATTTTTCAGATTTCTGCTGTGGGACAGGGAGAACAAAACTCTCTTCTGGAAACTTTCAAGTGATGCTGTGAGAAGAAAGACAGTAAAGTTATTGAAGCTCTTCCTTTGTGATGCTACTGGGATTCCAGGAAATGCTTCTGCATGCCTGACATTGCGCTGAGTGCTAAGATAGAAGGAAGAATGAGACGTGGATCTTGAGGTAAGAAACCTGAAATTTAGTAAATGAAATAATTAAGCAAATATTGCAGTATAGAAATTTATTTGTAGTGATGAAAAGAAAACTCTAAAGAATGTATTGCTTACATAAATTTGTCTAATTTGACTTATATTCATACCTGTACTTATTGTGAGACCAATAAATGTTCTGAAAATTATAAATATCGACTGGGTTGAACTTAAGTATTCTTTTCTAGCCTATGGAAAACTGTAAACTTAGATGTTTGTATTATGAATTTTACTTTCTAAGTAAGTATTAAAGGGTGGGTATTGCAGAGTAGTAGATTAAGCCCTTGCTTGGGACACCTGCATCCCATGTTGGAGTGCTGATTTGAGTCAAGCCGTTTTGCTTCCCGATCAGTTCCCTGCTAAAACACCTGGGAAGCAGGAGATGATGGCTCAAGTACTTGACTCCTTGCTGCTCATGTGGCTTCAGTTTGGCCCAGACGTGGCTGTTGGAGTTATTGGGGGAGTAAATCAGTGGGTGGAAGTCTGTCTCTCCCTGTCACTCTGCCTTTAAAAATATTTTTAAAAATTAAAAAATACATAACAAGGTTTAAATGACAATTAACATGCCACAGACTAACAACCTATTCAAAGGCCACTGTGAGTGAAGAGCACAATCATTCAACAGGGATATGACGGGTTAAACTAATACAATTTTCCTTTGTCCATTTTCACTCATGTTTTTTCACTCATGCAAGTGAGTCCTCACAGCTTGGAAATGTATTAAGCAGATCATCTTCATGCTTACAGAGTACAATGACTAGAGGAAGAGGTATTAAGGAAGCAGAGAAAAGCATCTCGTGTACTCTGAAGATTGAGAAATGCTTTCTTAGGGGACAGAGAACTTGAGCCACACCTTCAATGAAGACTTTCAGCTGAGGGGAAATATGAAAGAAATTCATGGTTAGAGTTCTAAAAATATAGAATGGGGAGTCCCCTGTGGAGAAAATGTTAGCACTTCAGAAACTTGTGTTGAGAGGGTCGGGGCAAGACCGTACAGGAGAACAGAAGTCAGATCAGAGCTGTGACTTACCAGAGTCGTGCTCCACTTCGCATCCTCTGTACGATGGTGGGTTGTAGCAAAGACCACTTATTGTCCTCTGATATCCAACCGACGTTTCTGAGAGGGGAGGCTGTGGACGTGTGCAGGTGGCAGAGGTAGGCCTACCTGTTTTACCATGTGTGCCCTCCCTGGGAGGAGGGGGTAATTGTCTTCCAAAATCTCTTGTACTTTTTTTTTTTTTTTTTGTAATCGGTTCCCAGAGCTTTATCTGGATGTGTAGCTGCCTACCTAGAGGCTATGATTTCTATTTTTTTTATAAGAGGCCCGTACTGAATAAACAGGAAACTTTATCAAGTATCCACTTTACACATGGGCTATTCTAGGTTTTGAAGCACACTGCAGTCACAGAGGTTAAGATGTTTATGTCAGCAGCTTCTATTTCTTTCTACTCCTCTTTCCTTGTCTTCCCTCCTTCTCCCTGTTTCTTTCCTTCATTCCTTAAGGGATATCATTCACAAGGTCAAAATAACCTGACCAAGCCAGTAAAATTTACCATTCCAATAAATGGGCTGTTAGGAGTTGCCTCCATATATTCATTAAGAAAGCCGATTTATGAGTTTATTCCAGGAATGTTTCCATTCCTGGAATAAACTCATATTCCTGCTCTACAACTTTTAAAAAATGCTTCATTTTACTTGTTTATATACTCGATTGGCAGAGAACCGAGGAAGACAGTTCCCATATCCCTAAAGGCCCATAAAAGCTGAGGCTGGTCTGAACCTCAGTTCAGGTTTCCTATGTGAGTGGAAGGAGACCAATTACTTGGGCCATCACTACTGCTTTCCTGGGTCTCTGCTATCAGGGAGAGAATCAGAACCAAAGATAGGCACTGGACCCAGGTGCTCCAGTATGGGATGTGAATATCTAAACTGATGTCACCACTAGGCTTAACACTGCCCTTACATTTCTTTTTGGCTACTTATTTAGTGTTTGCAGCTCAAAGAAGGACTGTAACTTCGTTGTTTCTCACTGAATGTCTTGCGAATGCCCCTTTAAAGGATCCTGCTTTTTTTTTCCATGCTCAAGAACAGGGGTTTCAATCAGTAATGAGATAATCATTTTTTTTAAACTTTTGTTTAGTAAATATAAATTTCCAAAGTACAGTTTATGGATTACAATGGCTTCCCCCCACCCGTAATTTCCCTCCCACCCACCCCCTCCCATCTCCTGCTCCCTCTCCCATTCCATTTACATCAAGATTTGATTTCAATTATTTTTATATACAGAAGATTGATTTTAGTATATACTAAGTAAAGATTTCATCAGTTTGCACCCACACAGAACGAAGTGTAAAATACTGTTTCAGTACTAGTTATAGCATTAATTCACATTGGACAACACATTGAGGACCGAGATATCCTACATGAGGAGTAAGTAAACAGTGATTCCTGAGATAATCATTCTTTATAATAAAAGCTGATGCTTTTAAAATTCTGCCACCTTTAGTATTTCCTGAATGTGTAGAGACTTTTTGCAATAGTTAGATTTATTTAAATGTGTTTTTTAAAGATCTATTTATTTGACAAAATTAGACAGAGAAAGGTCTTCCTTCTGTTGGTTAACCCCCCAAATGACCGCCACGGCCGGAGCTACACCGATCCAAAGCCAGGAGCTAGCTCTTCCTCCTGGTCTCCCATGCGGGTGCAGGGCCCAAGCACTTGGGCCATCCTCCACTGCCTTCCCTGGGCCACAGTGGAGAGCTTGACTAGAAGAGGAGCAACAGGGACCAGAACCCTGCGCCCATATGGGATGCTGGCGCTGCAGGCAGAGAATTAACCAAGTGTGCCACGGCGTTGGCCCCCAAAATGTGTTTGTCATTTGTTTCTGGGATTAATGCGGACCGTTTCTATTTTGGCTGTTCGGTTTTTAACACCTAGTAAATAGGTTAGTTCGAAGTACCTTTGCTTCCCCATGCTGTGAGGAAAGTCTGTGATTCATGCTTTCGCCACAGAGGGGCATTACTTGACTTCTCTTTTGTATCGGCCCTCTCAAGAGCGAGAAAATAAACCTCTGGAAACTCATTTTTCACCAGCTTTAAAAGGAAAAGCCATATATTAATACATAAACAAACCTTCAGAGCGAGTGGCCACTTGCAAGTTATATGTTAAGCTAGAAAAATATTCTCCTGACTAGATGATCTCAGGCAGCATAATCCTTTACATCTTAAGACAGAAGCAATGATTTCTTTTCTAGCCATATCACATATCCTTATGTAAAATACTTCAATATTTCAAGAAAAGCTACGGTCCTTATTTCAATACAATGCTGGGGTAAATAGGACTTGTGGAAACAATGCATCTCATTGGCAGCTGCTCCCATTGGAAACAGGGCTACTCTCACTAGAGAACAGCCCAGTTAGAAACACATTTTGGAAATGTGGTCCCCAGTCGCCTTCTGCCATCTGGTACCCACTCCACGGCGCCTCCCCAGGTTGCTGGTGGATGTAGAAGATGCTCTTGCTGCCTCCTGAAAACACATGGCAGGCTTTAGCACAGAGAAAGAACCCAGACAGCAGCACAGAACAAAATGCTAATAAAGTACCATGTCTTGCACAACGTTTCCAACAAATACCAGGTAGTAGAAATCATTCTAAAGTCCGTGTTCAATCTGAATCTGAAAATTATCCTATGAAAATCATGATCGCAAGATTCACACGTACACAACATTTTCCAGCAGAACATAATTAAAACAGTGCTAAAGAGAATCTCCTGCTACTTTTTAAAGAAACATCAACGCAGGGTTGGTTGCTTACTGGAAGTTCCTGTAAAAGGAACAGTGGTTCAGAGGTAAAGCCACAAGCTGAAAGGGAAACGGGTGACTCCTTTCTCTCCGATTCAGCTGGGTTAATCATGCCTCGATGCTTTCATTCTCTTCCTTCCCCAGAGTGAATGAACAGTTGATTATATATTCAGCCTCAGTGTAGGGGAGCTGGTTAATTTCATTTCATGACCTTAAATTATTGTACTTAAAACTATGAAAATATTTCATGCTCATTGCCATTGAAAATTCATAATTATAACTTTTTCACTGTGTTTCTTCACCTTACCTCTTCAAGCTTTCCAGCAATACTTCTGCTTTCAGCCATTTGCCATCACTTCTTTTCCAAACGCTTCTTTCTCCTTGTGGTGGTTATTGTCGTTACTTACCTCTTCTTGGGAGAAGCATTAAGGAGTTTGACCTGGGGCTGTGCCAAATCCTATGGCACTTTAGGGTTCCTTGGTGTCCCGTAAAACTATAGGAATATATATTGGTTTAATCCTATGCTGACTTGGGAAAGACTGGGGTATCTATGGAAACTCTAGTTTGATATCATGATAAGTCTCGACGCCTTTTGTTAGAATAAGCTTCCAATCTATAAGGTGGGAAATCAAATCTGGTTTTCCCTTGGGCGTAAGAGAAGCAAAGGCACTTTATGGCATTCATTCTCCAAAATGGGGAAGAAAAATGCAGAAGAAAAATAGAAGTCTGTTCCATTCTGACTCCATTCCAGGAATTCTTGGGCTTTTCTGGATGATTTTTTTCAGCTTCTAGCCTGTCTTCTTTGTCTTACATCTGATTCTCTCAGATTTGTACGGCAACTACATCCACTGACTGCCCCCAGTTTGAGAGGCTTGAAAAGACTCTGGTTTTCAAGTTCACCAGTGCAGACACATTATGGCACTTTAAAACATTCTTTGAAAATGGAATTAAATATTTCTAACTTTTTTTTGCTTTTTCAATTTTTAAAATTTACATAAGGTGAAAATTCATATTTCATATACATATTAGGAGCATAGTGATACTTCTCATCCTCCCTCCTCCTTTCTTTTTTTAATTTTTACAATGATACACTTTCAGTTTATTTTATAATCACAAGCTTAACTCTCCACTAAGTAAAGAATTCAACAAATAGAAGAATATAAACTGTTTCTCAACAGAGACAACAGCTATAAATAATACTTGAAATGTCAACTTTGCACATATATATTACATTTTTGTGGTATATTAGTTATCACAGGTCAAGAAAAATATTTGTTTTTTTGGAACTGGTTTATTTCACTAGCTTCCAGTTGTATCCATTTTGTTGCAAAATATATGATTTCATCTTTTTACAGCTGAGTATTCCATAGTGTATACCACATTTAATTTATCCAGTCATTGGTTGATGGGCATACTTTTATTTTGATGCACAAAGATAGAGGCTTATTAGTTTTATGGTAAGGATATATTGAGCTCATTGGACTCACAGAGCATCTCTGGTCTGTAGGGAGAAACCACATATATTCATATATCTATCTTCTATGAAAATAGTTGATGTTTTTTTGTATATTTAGTTCTCCTTATACTCTCTCCACCTTTGGGTTAATTCAGATACCCAGACAGAATCTGGAAGCCAGTCTACACAGCCAGGTTTCTGTGTTACTCTTCTCACATTCCTTCACTGCCAACAAACATTGGATTGTGTCTCCTAATTGTCAGTGCTTGACTCTTCCCCCTACTTACCCTAATAGCATCTTAAACTTACATTATGCAGGGTGTGACTAATATTGCTTCTTGCCAACTGAACCATGAGAACTTAGAGTAAAAATCTTGTCGTGGTTGATAGTAGCCATTTATATTGGCTTTCAGATAAGTCACAATTTCAGATATTCTGTTCCTTGAAATGTGTTGGACAGTGTGACCATTTGAAGACTTGGAAGAAGGGGTATTCCACTTATTCATTTTGGAGTTTGAACTTCTAGAATGCTGCTTCATGTAAACTAAGACTTTGACAATTATTTGTTAATTGTAACTAAAACATCGTGGAAATAAGAACCAGAATTGAGCCATTGGAAATAAATAACATTAAGCTGTATTTATCAAACATGCAGAGCCATCACATGTAGAGTTATATGCAGTTACTTCAAAAATTCACGGAAAATGGAATTGAAGATACTCTGCTTTTTGGGCAAAACATCTTTAAAATTCATGCCATGTCTTTATAATATATATTTACATGAACTTTTTGAACTATGCTTGTATATGATTGTTTATAAAATAAAGAGAATTAACTATTGTTAATAGCAACTATCTTATTCTGGCGGTGAATTGTTTTAAAATGTCCATATTTTCTGTGTGAGCATAGCTCATTTCTAATATGCACAATAATTTTTGGTTATTTGAAAAGTTATTTGAATAAAAGTTGTAAAGCCATTAAGTGCCAAACAATGTACTTGATACAGGTGAGAGCTCTGAACAAGACAGACATGAAGTTCTTAACTTCATGAAAGCTGTAGTTTATTTATCCCAACATTAGTCTTTCCATCTAATTAAAACTGATATGAATACAACATGATTTATCAGAATATAAGATACAAGTTTATCTGGGATACCAGGAGTAGCTTCTCAGGAATTCTTTTAAAGAGGAACATATTTGAGAGGCAAAGTAGCAGAAATGGAGGGGCAGAGATTGAGAGGGAGAGGAGGGTGGGAGAGATCTTCCAACCTCTGGGTCACTCCCCACAACAGTTAGAACTGGGTCATCCTAATCCAGGAGCCAGGAGTTCTACCCATATGGGTAAGAGGAAGTGAAATACATGAGGAACCATCACTCAAGGTGTGTTAACAGGAGGCTTGGGTAGAAGAATGGATTAGTTGGGAATAGAACCAGGAACTCTAATATGTGGTGCAGGAACTGAGCCACAACACCCATCCCACAGAGTGGCTTTACATGATGCCCTTCCTAAAGGATGAGTAGGATTTGACCTGACGTGAAGTAGGACACAGAATGTTCCAGTCAGAGGAAGTATCAAGATTTAGGTTCAGGAAGAAAATGTTGGGCCGGCCCCGCAGCTCACTAGGCTAATCCTCCGCCTTGCGGCGCCGGCACACCGGGTTCTAGTCCCGGTCAGGGCGCCGGATTCTGTCCCGGTTGTCCCTCTTCCAGGCCAGCTCTCTGCTGTGGCCAGGGAGTGCAGTGGAGGATGGTCCAAGTGCTTGGGCCCTGCACCCCATGGGAGACCAGGAGAAGTACCTGGCTCCTGCCATGGGAGCAGCATGGTGCGCTGGCCGCAGCATGCCAGGCGCGGCGGCCATTGGAGGGTGAACCAACGGCAAAGGAAGACCTTTCTCTCTGTCTTTCTCTCTCACTGTCCACTCTGCCTGTCCAAAAAAAAAAAATATTGTATCCAGGAAAATGATAGGACCACTTAGCAGAGGTAGTAGATATTATCTGAAGGTGAGCCTGAAGAATTTGACAGGGGCTGAGTCACATAGGTCAAAGTAAAAATTTTTAACTTGATTTTCTGACCAATAAGAGACATTTAGTGTTTTTTGTTTGACTAAAGTGAATCTCCGTTTTAACTTTAAAAGGCTACTGTGATTATGATGGAGACTATGTTAGGTGAGCATGAACAAAAAATGGCTGAGAAAAGTTGGCTGGTTGGGGTGCCACTGGATAATCTAGGTAGAAATTCACTAAAATAAACACTGTTTGAACATCTGAGTTTCCAAAGATGTTTGAGGCCCTTTGTTACCTGCTTGAGAAGTCTATGTTTTGATTCCAAGTCTGGCCAGGGCAATAACAGCATAGTCATTCTGAACATAGGACCTGGTACCATACTGCCTTGATCTGATCAGTTGAGCTACTTTAGGAAAGTTACCTATTCTCTTTCTGCCTGGGATCCTCTTCAGTAAAACGGGAACAGTGATGATGACAATACTTAAATTGTAGGGTTACTGATAGTACTAAATGAGCTAATAGTTAAGTTGCCACAGGGTAAATGCTATGTGGTGGGTATACTTAATATTATCATCAGGCAGATTTAAAACACTTAATATGTGCATTTGGTTAAATGGGAGCAGCAATTAGGATGTTTTATAGTCAGGAATCAAAGATAACTGATAACATTGTGCTAAGGAAATAAGTGATGATGGTACACGTTGGTTAAATGATGAAGAGTGAAGGAGGAACAGGCTTGGGAGTCAAGCTCATGAACTCAATTTGGATTATATTGTCAATGAAGTGCCTAGAAGATGTCAGGGTGACCTGTTGAGGCAGTTGACTAGGGTTTACATATAAGTAGAGCCTGGGCTGGAGATATACTAGCAGAAAACAGATTGTAACAGAAATCATGAGACTCGGAGGGAGGGAAAAGGAGTTATGAAGGGACAAAATAAGGTGGGTTGAGATTGGGCCCAAAGAGTTTGAAGAAGTAGGATTACTTCTTCAGGAATAAAGTAGATATTGCCACAGCAAGTATATATTTACTTAAATTCTATATTTCAAAGCACTCTGAGGGAAATTTCTTAAAATCCCCTTTTATGTAACATTTTTTATTCCCTAGCTACCTAGTCTTTATGTTCAGTTACCTCTACACAAATGTGGTATTTCTCAGTCTAGGGTAATTCTTGACTTTGGAAAAAGGCTCTGTGAACTGTGATGACCTGGACTATGGTCTCAGGTTAATTGTGAGTGTAGCAAATATTCTGTAATTCTATCCATTTCTCAGCTACCTTGGAATATTTTGTGTGTTTTTTTTTTTCTAAAAGTGATGGTTAGCTGAATTGTTGCTGTATTGTGATCTTTTCTTACATTTTCTCAGTTGCCAACTATATTGGGAACCCTCAGTGTTAACTAATACTTTTAATGGATGTATTGTAACTTTCTTCTGAAGGAAGTTGAAGCATTGCACACACTTTGCCTCAATTATCTAGTTCTATACTTGTACTTATAACTAATCTCTTTCTATTCTCTGGCTTTCAGTTGCTTGTTATTCTCTTCCCAACTGCAATTTCTTTATGAATCCCTTTGCCTTGAAAATTTCCAAGACTGCTTAACAGGAGTGCCATATTTAGCTTCTAAATGTGTCTAATTCTCCTATACAAGATTGTTCTCTTTTCATTTGGCATCAAGGGATTGACTCAAAATAACTATCCTTTTGTTACAAAGAAAGAGGAGCAGAACCAAAGAAATTCACGAAAATGGAGGCTTCACAATCAGTTTAAAAAGAAAAGTCATAAAATAGCTGAATACCAGCAGCTTCCAGGGGTAGAGGTTTTGCAGTCCTCTATTTGCTCTTGGGGAATTCCATTTTGAAGAAACTGATTTGATTTATGATGTCACATTGTGTAAGGAAGAAGAGAGGTTAAGTACTACGCTTCAATTTTGGACTGGAGTCCTAGAGATTACAGCAATTAAAAGGCTTATTTTTAGTTAACAGTATTATATAGCTTTCTTCTTTAGCACTTTGTAGCATTTATCACATGTTTTGTTGCTTATATACCTGTTTTGTCCCCATGACTAGATTTGAAATTTCCTTTTAAGACAATCTGTGGTGTTTTAGTGACCTGATACACCTTTAAGAATCTATACATTGAATGATTATTATTATGGAACAGAAAACTGAGTTTTTGCTTTCAAAATTAGAACTAATCCAAGCAACTTTAAGAGAACCAGAAAAAGACACTGTAAGTACTGTTCTCTAAGCATGCCCTTTTAAGTAGGTAAAAAATGACTTTTTACTTATTGCCCCAATCCTATCTACTAAATAGCTTCAGAAATGGCAGCATGAATTATTGATTCGGGATATTTCTCTACTGCCATTATAGAATAATGTTGCTGCTAATAAATATAGTGGTGGCTAGTATTCAGGATAGCCTACTATGGTTTAGTGTCTGTATGGTAATAGGAATTCAGTAAATATTTGGTGAAAGAATAATTTTAGGTGACTTGTTAGACACATTTTCATTTAAGTTTCACATTAAGTTGACAAAACAATAAAAATCTTAACTATTTTTCACAATAGGAAAATAAAACTAATAGAGGCTAAGTATATTGGCCAAGGTCACACTACTGGTAAGTGACAGAAATGGCTCCATGAATTAGCTGGAATAACTCTCAGAACAAAAAACATTGTGGAGTCTAGTAAAATCCTTAATAAATATAGATTTTTAAATCTGACACCAATTGTCTCAGTCACAGGAGAGTTTCTGGAGAAGTTGTATGGCCTGTGTTCCTCTGATTACAATACTATTCTGGTCTTTTGGGAAAGAAATCGGGTAATGGGAAGAAAATAAGTAGAAATAAGTAGAAGAAATCTAGAGAAGAAACTAAAGCTCAGTAAGAAAAATTAGACCTAGAACATGTTAGGTAGCATACTCTACCTCTCCATTCCACTTTATCTACAATGAAAATATTAAATAACCTTCCAGCTAAATCATGAAAATTATTTCTATCAAGCCAACCCTGTAGAATCTGTCAAATTTTTTCCTTCGATTAGGTTATAAGCTCCTTGCTATGGCCCAAGGCAGCTAGAGGGTTTATTATATTTTATTTTTTCTTGTTTAAACAAATAAATATGCTAGTTATTTCAAAGATGTATATATCTTGTTATTCCATTCTAATTCTTTTATATTATTACTCTTCAAACTGTTTTATAAAAATGCTTTCCTTCTGTTTTATATAGTTCCTCAATGCAACTTGATATTGCTTACATTCTCAAATTATGTGTGCTGTATGCATGATTGATCAGAACATTGTGTATATATATATATATATATATATAATTGAACATTTGACATTGTGTTACCACTAGGCATAACATTCCATTTGAACAGTTGACTCTTCTAATTGATTGAAAATGAATCCATAATGAAAAGAATTTGATAAAACTAATTACTGGGCAGTTATTTTTTACCAATTAAGAAAAAGGGAGGACAAAGTTAGAGCAAATGTCAAATTTAACTTTAGCTAAAAAATGTAAGACAGTATCACTATCTTTCTCAATTTGTAATCCATGGTAATTAGTTATGGCTATTACTATTCATTTTATCACAGAAGCTTTGAAAATGGGAGAGAAGCTGAGAGGTCATTTATTCCAAATTTTAAATTTTATACACAGAAATTATAAAGGGGAAAAACTAAAATCACATAGACTAATTGGCACAAAAAGATTTGAAGCTGGGTCTTTGGATGACTGTTCATTATTCCCCCAACTATTAAATTTTTACATATTACAAATGTACTATTAGTAATTTAACTAAGGAAATAGTGGCATGACTCTTAAATTTCTCTGAGAAATTGGTAAATGAGATATCATCTCATGGCCAAATGTAAGAATTGATCCTCTTTCAGCCTGGACAGCTAGAAAAGTGGTGAAGTTCTTTAATGCAATGGGTGTGAAAATGCAGGAATAGTGAGCAGGAAGAGGTAGTACACAGAAATCAAGTGCTGGTTTGGGAATGCTATTTTTAATTTTAGCAATATATTTTATATAACTCATGTTGCATATGAAACATTTTTTGCTATCTCATTTTTAAACATTTTATTTAAGTCATACAAGTTTCATGTATTTCATATTGTACAGATTCAAGAACATAGTGATACTCCCCATCCTACCTTCCCTCCGACCCTCTTCCTCCTTCCTCTCCCGTTCCCAATCTTAATTTTTACCACCATTTACTTTCAGTTTACTTAACATTCATAAAGTTAACCCTACACCAAAGAATTCAACATAGTATGAAGAATAAATTTCTCAACAAAAGAGACAAGGGCTGTAAACAACCATTGAATCTCAAAATGTCCATTTCACTCCAATATGTTACATTAACCTTATACACATAAGATTAAGCCTACACTAAATAAAGAGTTCAACATATAGTATGGAAAAAAGGAAACCTGTTCTTCAATAATTGAGGAAAGGGCTGTTCAAAGTCATTTCATCACAACTGTCAGTGTCACTTAGAATGATATTTTTGAGATGCCTGTTAGGAAATTGAATTATCACTGAGTATTTGAGTATGAAATTTAGGGAAGACTTCAGGATTACAGATTGAGATTTGAGACTCATCAGCATACCAGTGGAATTTATGTCTTTGGGACATATTACTGTGAAAAGCAGTATAATACCACATGCTTGGAGTCTGATTGGTTCTGAGCATTACCTGTGCAACTTTGGGAAATTAATTTATCTGTACTTCATTTTCCTCTATAAAATAGAATGATAATGATAAAGAGGTTCCTGTGGAAGCTTAACTAAATTGGTAACTTATAAAACATTTAAAATGCAATGTCAGGCACAAAATAAACGCTAAAAATATTAGAGGAATGTATTATGTATGGGAGTTATGTCATGAGATATGTGTATTAGGACAACATGTTTCAACACCTAGGTGCCTTACAATTTTTGAGTTACTAACATGATTTACATTTAATCCCTCCTAAATAATAGGCCCTATACCTTCTCCATGCAACCTATTAAGAGCATGCTGCCCAAACAAATAAATCATTGTTTAACTCTGAGATTTAAAGCTGATTTTCTTGCATTCGAAGTGACACTACAACCTTCTAAACTAAGCCTTTGTGAAACAGAAAAGGGATTTCTACATTCCAGAGGTTTTCTTTTATAAATTGAAATAAAGTTCTAGGAGGTCTTACAATAGAGATTACTATAAGCCATTTTCAGAAAGGATGTAAGATTAAATGGATTAAATCGGAATAACTGCCTAGCTTCAGGGGATCTGTGGTGCCGGTAAGAGGTAAGGGGCAGACCTGGACGACAGGGAAGGTGGCCAAGTGCTTTAAGAACAATCATCTGTCATTGTCCATGCCACGATCAAGGCTGATGATTTATACCAGCTGCAGACACTCCTGTGGTACTGGAGGTACAGAAATCAATATCCAAATACTAGGTTAAATGGAGAAAGAAAGAGCATTCTGGCATCAAACCCATGGGTTCCCCTTCATCTGCTCCCTTCATCCAAGTATCATATCAATAGTATGAATTATAAATTATGCTAATATTGCCATGGAAAACATTAAATGCAATTATTGTAACATTATGTTTTATGACTTTTTTCCAACAGTGGAAAGTGAGGTATAAGAGAATAATACTTTTATTGAAAATAGAAGAAATTATCTTATTATATCATAGTTGTAGTATGTATACATCTTTGCCAATAGACTAAATATTGAAAATAGAAGAAATTATATTTTGCTATATCATAGTTGTAGTGTCTAAACATTTTTGTCAGTAGACATGACAGATTAAAGGGCATGTATGCAAATATAACTTTATACTACTTTCTGAGCTATTGAACATAATCCATTTGGAAAAAACATCTCAGATTGTCATGTAGGGGGGAAAAGACTGAAGAAAGAAACTTTCAGTTTCTCACTATCAGTGAGAGATAAGTAGGCAAACAGAAATCATCACATGTATCAATTTAAAAAAAATGCTCAGTAATGAACATACCAGCCAACTATCGGGTATTCTACCTAGAAAAAAAATCCTTCAATTTCTAGTCTGCTTTGAAATTAGGTTGGCTGTGGGAGTTGTTAGCCCAACTAGAGCACTCAAGTTATGGGAAGTATCTTTCATAGGTGCATCTGCTTCCCAACCTTCTTTCTGCTTCCTGGAAGATAGTTGATGGCTAGAGTTCCAACTTCCGTGAGGGACCATGTGATGACCTTGAGAGGAGAAAGACATGCAGTTTTGGGCAAAGGATAAAGCCTCGGTGCCTTATATTTTGGAGTGCTCTAACATATCTTGATGACTTCCTCTAGAATTTCGGAATGTGAGAGAGCCGTATCTATGTTTTAGTTACACTTGAGTTTTTTCTCTTTTCTTTACAAAGAATCCTATTTAACCAAAATCTTTATTAGAGAAAGTTCAGCAAATACAAAGAAGTATACTCATATAAATCACAAACTATGACTTTCTGCTACAAAGGAGTATTTATTGTTCATATTCCTGAGTTCTTTTAAGAGAATTTGTGTTTTCCCCTAAGATGTTGTAAATATTGTTTTAATATTTCATTTACAATCATTGGTATAGCTTTTTTGATGGATTTGTTGCTTTATGTATACATTATTCCAAATAATTTAATATGACCAGAAAATTATCATTTATATTTCTTTGCACACCCTGAGTGTGTGTGGTCATCAGTGAAGTTCTGTGACAACTTGAGAGTTGTTGGAAGCCAGGATTCACAGCCTGATGTGGCATAATGAGTAATAAGGTATCAGCATTGAGAAAATAGTATTTGTGAAGTTTATCCGTACATTATGAAGGATATTACACAGGATACAGATGTGCAGCCAGATGGAAGAGATGCATAGGGTGAAGTACTGGGCATATTTTCAGAGAGTCTGATTTTTAGAAGAGTGCAGTAGTTGTGATTAACAATGTTCACCGAGTATTTCCAACTCTGCCTTTTGTACTCCTGATAGAATTGCACTCATTTCTTGCTCTTGGATTGAGTGGGGCTACATGACCATTTCTGGTTTGTGAATTGTGATTAAAAGTGGCTTGTGCTGCCTTTGGTCCAAGCATTGAATTGCCAAGTAGAGTCTTTCAGAGCTTTCTTGGACCTCTACCACATATATCTGTAGTGTCCCAGATAGTTACAACTTCTGCATCCTGGATCACAAAAAGAGCAGGATCTGTAATTTAACTGTATTGGACAGGTAGTGGAGATACGAAGTAAAAGCATATACCTTTTTTCTTTTCATTTCTTTTTTTATAGAAAGCTTTTATTTAATAAATATAAATTTCACAAGTACAACTTTTGGATTATAGTGGTTCTTCCCCCCATACCCGCCCTCCCACCCTCAAACCATCCCACCTCCTACTCTGTCTCCCATCCCATTCTTCATTGATTAATTTTTAATTATCTTTATATACAGAAGATCAACCCTATACTAAGTAAAGATTTCAACAGTTTGCATTCACACAGACGCATAAAATATAAAGTATGGCATGGAAAGCCAAGACACTATGGCAAAAAATGACCTGCATGAAAGATCTCTGAGTGAGAACCTGGTGTAAAGAAAGACCAAAGAAGGAGGTACCTTTCTCTGAAGGGAGGAAAGAACTTCCACTTTGAATATGGCCTTGTCTGAATAATGTCAGAGTTTGTGGACTCAAGAGGCTTCCATAGCCTTGGCAGCTCATGACAAGAGCCTCGGGTGATCACTGACACCATAAAGAAGAGTATCAATTGTTGAGTCAACAACAGGAGTCACTGTGCACTAGCTGCCCATGTAGGACCTCTGTCTTTAAAATGTTAAGCCACTGAGATATGAGGGTTTGTTTGGTACTTGGCATAGGCTGGCTTATTCTGACTGATAGAACAGCCAGGATATGTGATAGTCTATAATATCTATAAAATGTTAATCAGGTTAAAATGTAAAGTCCACATCAGCCCTGCTGAATGAATCCCACTTCTTTGGGGACATGGTTGCCCTAGGCTTTCCCTATGTCATTGGTGTTAAGCACACTCTAGGTTTGTTGTGGGACACTTTCTCCACCTCTCCACATCATGTTCTTCAGGCAGTCCTTGAGATGGCAACTTCAAAGTTACATACTAAAGTTTTCTTTGACCTCTAGGTCTTGAATGCTTTTAATTGTCTTTTTTGTTACTGATACTTCTGTTTAGTCATTACCCCTGCAGTAACTGAGTTATTAGTTATGTAATTATGCACTTATCTCTTTATCTTCTGATAAAATAAGTTTTGAGTTAATATATCTTGCACACTTCTTTATCTAGTTTCTATAACAAAGGAAAACACTAGAGTATAAAACAAGACATTTTTTCATTCTAAGTCAAGGTTATAAAGGATATCTTCTTTTTATAAAGTCTGTTTCTTCTTTCAAACTTCTAAATTAAGTCTATTTATTTGAAGTAAACTTCCCTGTAAGAAAAAGTTACATTTATTTAGTCTGGAAAAATGTGTATTCTTGGGAAAGACTATTTTGAAGTTAATTTTTATGTGTGCTCAAACTATAATAAATATGATGTTAATGATGGGATATCAGTTTTGTTTGTAGATATTGAAAATCGGATATCATTGCTTTTGTAAACCAAGGTTGGTTTGCTTTCAAAGAGTATCCAATCAAGTTTCAAGATAAACTAAAGCCTGAACCACATAAAAGATACTATCATCTTGGATAAAAGAACACTTTATTTTATATATTCTATTGGTGCAGCTCCAAATCTTCTGATAGGGTCTCATTTTTAACATATAAGTGTTATAGACACACACACATGTAAGGTGTCCGGTGCATAACAAATCTTCCCAGGCGGACGAATCAATTAATTCACAGGCTTTTATTGGGGTTCCGCTCCCGGGCGAGGTTCCCCGGTCCCAACAGAGCAACAGAGCAGGGGCTGGGGAAGTCGCGCGTCACAGATTGGGGGAGCTCCTTTTATAGATTCAGGGCATGGAGGTTAAAGGTTGAGGCGGGTCTGATCCTCATTGGTTGACCTTTAGGCACCCGCAGGGAGCTTGACTAGGACTTTCTTCCCCAGAAGTAGACCTCTCCATTCCCGGAAGTGTAGGCCTTCCCTCCTTGTGGGTCCCAAAGCTACCATCACACACACACACAGCGGAGCAGGGAAGAGGGAGAAGGAGAGAGAGAGAGAGTGAGCAAGCGCGCATGAGCTGGGAGGCAGGCACTCAGAGGAGATGTAGGTATCTCAGCAGTTTAACTACTAAACCGAACATCTGCCCTTGTCAATAGTCTTTGTAAAGAGAAAAGGTTTATTTTAACATTTTCATTTCTTAAAAATATAATATGAAGAAGCAAACATAAATAGACCTGAGTTTTCTGGCTTAAAATCTAATTTTAATTTTTTTAGATATTATAATGTGTATTCTACACAATAGTTGACACTTTTTTTAACTTGCTGTATGTGGGATAATTAAACTGTTATCAAAGGGATGGGAGGGAGCACATTGTCTTTGTGTAGATATGCATATGTGATTTTTCATAATGTTTTAATGCGAAGTGACTGAGAAAAGGAAAATGCTTCCCACACTGGGTACTTGTTTTTTTCTAATTCTCCTCAGTTTGATTAATGCAGTGATAAGGATTATTTTTCACTTCCATTGAATTTAGATATAAAATTGACTGACAAAATTTAAATTTGTTGGATCCGAATTTTGTACTTAGCTCATGACCAAGCCATTTGGTCCCAAATTCTGGTACTGTTTCACACCTTCCTGTGCTAGAAGATTGCAAGCATTTGCTCTTAATGCTCTCAGATACCTGGACCAATTCCATAGCCAACAAGCAAGGAAACAATAAGCAAGAATCAAAATATGTTCAGCATCTCTTTAAATACACTATTTAATCTTTTTCTCTCCATATCTTTTATCATCTTTGTTACATGAGTTGGTGATAATTTCACTGTGGCTGCAATTGTTTATATAATGCATTCACAACAGAATCACTTTCATACCCACTGATGCTGTCAGTAGTTAAGTATATAAGATTGAAGGAGAGAAGCGGGTTAGATGCACGCTCTTGAAAACAGATGTCAGTTTCAAATTTTGATGAGTTTTCATAAACATGTTTTCAAAAAGAAATTAAGAAAAATTTGATATTTTGGCTAAAAGTACAGGTATTTCTTGGTGAACTTCTTTAAAAACTCTTAAGAATAGTTTTTCCCTCCTGTTGCCACTAAGCTACCAAGAGCTCATTATTTATATATTTGCTCAAATCTTTACTCAGATAACTCTACAGGATAAGGACTAGTTGACCTCCAGCTTCACCATCTCCACTTTTGTTGCACCTCTCTCTCATCTCTATTATTGCCACTGCCACCACGTCCCACCAGACCCTGCAACACTTCTTACAGCTTTCATGTGTGACCAAGAGTACTGTTTGATTTCAAACCAAAAGTGAGCAATAGAGTCCATTAGTGAGCAAACATCTTAAGGGAATGCCATATAGTTCTGGTGTTTGAAAATTATTCTGTGTATTTTTCAGTATATATATCTTAAGAATATTGGCATGCATCTACCCCTTTCTCTTTTTTTTTTCCTTTATGTTCTTGCAAACCATTCCCTTATTCTCCGTTCTGTGAATTATTGACACTATCCGTGCTCCTAGTGCCTCCTTTAATCCATGTTTCTCAGTGTGGGTTCTGTTAGCAATTTGACTGAGACAATGCTTTATTTTGAAGAATATAATCTGTTTTTTTTTTCTCTCTCTCTCTCTCTCTCTCTTTTTTTTTTTTTTTTTGGCACTTAGAAACTATGGCTCCCTAATCATCATGAAAAGCAAAATTGTGTCCTGATAGTGCCATTACTTCCTATGGAGGCAGTGTCAGCTGTTGCTGAGTATCAGATAGGCTGAGATTCCACAAGGACATGATGGGACATGTGCACTTCTATTAATCAGGTATTGATGTCTACTTTGTGGCTGGCACTATGCCAGATGAGGAAGCACATCAAAGTCAAGGCATGCATGCAACATAATTAGTGAACAAGCTGAAGCTCCAAATTTATTCATGCTGTAATTCTCGCATAGAATGGGTGTGTATAGGGTCTTTTTATTTTCTGCATGTGCTCTGATTCTCTGTACCAGCTTTAATCCATTAGGTAACAAAGAAAACCAGTTTTATTGCATAATCTTGTAGCCATCCAAAATTGTCATTATCTTATTGAGCAACTGAAACTTTCCTTATGTGTCTGAGGAAGGGATTTAGGCCTTCAGCTTTCCTCCATGCGCAGGTAGCACTTCCCACATTGGGTCCGTAGCAGAAAGGATGGAGCTCTGCCGTCACCTGCTGTTCTGTAGATTCTTATTCAAGGGGCGTCTGCTACTGGGACAAGTGCCTGCTGTACTGCTCCTGGGTGTTTCTAGCTATTTGTATCAGCCTGTGGTCCGCCTTGAGGTAATCATTTTCTGGAACCACTGGTCCTGAAGTGGTCAGTAGGGACAGCCTCTGAACTCTGGATTTGTCTCAGAACCTCCTACACTACTCCCTCCCCCCACTTCCCATTGCCATGTGCAAAGATATCTGGGTCTCTTACAAGTCTGTGGAAAGCCAGAGGATCACTTTATCTATCTGCCTTACACTCCTGTCTCAGCACTGAAGCATGGGTGCTGAATTGAAAATACCATGGTCAAACTTCTGGAAGTTCGTATTCTCCTTGCTACTGTGCCACTGCCTGGATGTTCTATGTCTCTCCACTAACCTAATGCTTTCCACATTTTACCATTTTCCTACTTTACACCTCAGATTCCAGGTTGGAATTTTCTTCTTTCTCTCTGGTGCATTCTTTTGTAAATTGTGAAATGTACCAAATCTCATTTCAATGATACCAGGATTTCAAATGTGTTTATTGCCACAAAATCCCATTTTAAGTAAAGAAATTTGAATGTGAACTCTAAGTTTTGTTACTCTCAATTTTAATAGTTATTTCTGTACTTATAATTACATTTCAATTTCAGAAAACAAGTGTATATAGGACAGTGTGTGTGTGTGTGTGTGTGTGGAAAAGAGTACATGGAGGGTTTTTTTTTTTTTTGTTACAAGCACTAAATAATAGCTATATGTCTACATAATTATATGTAAACAAGATGAGGTAAGATTTGCTGGTATTGTCTAAATGTGCCATGGAGCATATGAAAATTGAAATAAACTTTACACATAGTTATGATATCAATGTAAACAGGAAAGAGGTAACAGAGGACTCCAAATGTATATTAAGAATTTCTGGTAATGTTCTCTCTCTCTCTCTACCTCTGCCTGTCAAAAAATAGTTTCTGATAATGTTAAACAACCTAAAGGGAAATAATTTATACAAAGAAATATAAAGATAGAAAATTAATCATTATAGGACTTTATTTTATTCTGTCTCATATCATTGAAAATCTCTAAATATGCGAAAGTAAGAAAAGCAAGCTGTTAAACTAAGGGAGACCATCTATACATAGTAGTAATTTTTTTTAAAAAAGTCATATTTGAAAGCCAGAGTTAGAGGAAGAGAGAGGGATCTTCCAAGCCACTGGTTGAATCCCTAGATGGCCACAATGACCAGGGCTGGGCCAGGCTGAAGCCAGGAGCCAGGAGCTTCTTCCTGTTCTCCCACGTAGGTGCAGGGGCCCAAGCACTTGAACCATCTGCTACTGCTTTAGCAGGGAACTGAGTTGGAAGTGGAGCAGATGGGACACAAACCAGTGCCTATATGGGATGGCAGTATCCTAGGTCACAGCTTTAACCGATCCATCACAGTGCTGGCCTCCCTAGTAATTGTTTTACTATACTTTAAAAATATTTACTTTCCAATCACTCAGTAATTTTTGTTATCTGCTAGATTTTAATAGAGGAAATAGGGCAGCAGGGACTGAAGAGATTTTTAAAGGAGAGAAATAACTAGGAAGAATATCGTTCCAAGTAATTGAATTTCTCCTATACAAATTGGCAAAAAAAGATTATTCTTATCCAGTCATAAGAGCGCAAAGCTTCAGAGCCAGCCACAAAGCTGTGCTGTTAGCATCCCATATGGACGGCTGTCGAGTCCTGGCTGCTCCACTTCCAATCCAGCTCCCTGCTAATAGCTTGGCAGTGCAGTGGAAGATAACCCAAGTGCTTGGGTCCCTGCACCCATGTGGGAGACATGTAAGAAGCTCCTGGCTTTGGATCTGCCCAGCTCCAGTCTTCAGGGCCATTTGTGGAGTAAACCAGCATGTAGAAGACATCTCTCTCTCTCTCTCTCTGCCTTTCAAATCTTTTTTTTTTTTTAAAAAGAAAGAGCAGAAAGCTTCTCTAATGCTTGAGAAATATGAGGGTTTCCAGAGAATAGACTGAAAACTGCCGCATATAGTATATAGTAAGTCTATGCTAAACAACTCTTTTTTTTTTATTAAATGAAGCTCTTCTCCTCTCCTCCTCCTCCCCTCCTCCTCCTCCCCTCCTCTCCTCCTCCTCCTCCCCTCCTCCTCCTCACTTCTCCTCTTCCCCTACTCCTCCTCCTCTCCTTGCCTCTTTTTTTTTTTTTTTTTTTTTTTTTTTTTTTTGGACAGGCAGAGTTAGAGAGACAGAGAGAAAGGTCTTCCTTTTTCCATTGGTTCACCCTCCAAGTGGCCACCACGGCTAGTGCGTTGGGGCCGGCGTGCTGCACCGGTCTGAAACCAGGAGCCAGGTGCTTCTCCTGGTCTCCCATGTGGGTGCAGGGCCCAAGGACCTGGCCCATCTTCCACTGCCCTCCAGGGCCACAGCAGAGAGCTGGACTGGAAGAGGAGCAACCGGGGCAGAATCCGGCGCCCCGACCGGAACTAGAACCCGGTGTGCTGGCGCCGCAGGCGGAGGATTAGCGTAGTGAGTCGCGGTGCTGGCCAACTCTTTTTTTTTTTTTTTAAGTTTTAAGATATACAAATTTCATATATACAGATTTAGGAACATAGTGGGACTTACCCCCACCCCATCCTCTCTCAACCCTTCCTCCTCCTCTTTCTTGGATTTCCATTTCAGTTTTAATAACATTTTTCTTTCCACTTAATTTGTTGCTCTTTTTTGTTAAGATTTATTTATTTGAAATTTTGATATACAAAGAGGGAGAGGCAGAGAGACAGAATGAGAGGGAGGGAGAAGCTTCCATCCACTGGTTCACTCCCTAGATGGCCGCAATGGTCACTGCTGAGCTAGGCAGGAGCCAGGAGCTTTATCTTCATCTCCCACATGAGTGGCAGAGGTCCAAACATGTAAGCCATCTTCTGGTTTTCTCAGGCCCATTAGCAGGGCTCTGGAATGGAAGTGGAGCAGCTGGAACGTGAACTGGCACCCATATGGGATGCTGACATTGTAGGTTGTGGCTTTACCCACTGTTCCTGAATGCTGATCCCAATGCTAATCTTTTAAAAGAACACTTAACCTTTGATTTATATGCAAATAATGACCTAGAAATTTTTTCTCAAATTTCCATATGTAAGCTTTTTATTTATATATAAACTAAGTACATATACCAGAAGTAGAAAATGAAATTTTGATAGTATTACAGTCTTGTGGGGCTATTTCCACAGCCCAGGTTTCTCCTCCTTAACTTATTGAAGGTAAATAGTGCATTGTCAGGAGTCTGTTGTACATCGAATAATGTCTTCCAAAAGGTGTTCACATCCTAACCATCAGAGTGTGTGGAAGTATTTGTGACATGAAAAGGGAAAATTAAAGTTACTAAATGGCTGACTTTGAATGGGAGATTATTCTGGATTGTGAGGGATTCCAACACAATCCTCAAGTTACTTAAGAGTGGAGGAATGAGGCCGCGGTGTTGGAATCTGGTGCTATGAGAGAAGTATGGGGCCAGTAATAGCCTGCTTTGGAACCAGAGAAAGGCAAAGCCGGAGGAATGTGGGCAACCTGTGCAAGGCAGGGCAAAGTTCTTCCCCTGGAAAGGAATGTATTCCTGCTGACACCTTGATGCTACTCCAGTGAGATCCATTCTCAACCCCTGCCCTCCAGAACTATATAATGATAATTGTCTGTGATTAGAAGTTGGAAAGTGTTATAGCATGTGACACCAGCAATGGGAATGAATTCAGATGTTATTAAAAAGGAGCGTTTGACTTGGGAAGGGATCTCAAACTGAGTTGCAATTCTTTTTAGTTAAGTAATTTCAAGCAGCTTATTAAACTTCTTTAATGATACATATCCTCACTTTGAAAATGGGAAGAATAATTATTAACTTTTAGATATAAGAGCTAAGTTAAATAGTATATACTTACACAAGAACTTCAAAGAGTCCTCCAAAAATGAAATTAAAAGTTTATGTGGTAAAAAATATTTTTGAAATGTATATAGTCTTGCGGCTGGCACTGTGGTATAGTGGGTTAAGAGCTGTCCTGCATTGCTGGCATACCATATGAGTCCAGGCTGCTCCATTTCTGATCCAGCTCCCTGATAATGAACCTGGGAAAGCAATAGAGGATGGTGCTTGGACCATCCAGAAGCATCTCCTGGCTTCAGGCTTTGGCCTGGCCCAGCCCCAGTTATTGTGGCCATTTGGAGAGTGAACCAAGGAATAGATTTCTCTTTCTGTCTCTCCTTCTCTATCAGTAACTCTACCTTTCAAATCTTTTAAAAAATTATAGTTTTATCATAATATGAATACTTCATAAATGTTGGAAAATGCTTCATGTATCTACTTCAAGTTTTTTTGAAACAAAATAAACTTGTTTTTGCACTCTATTTTTCTGTGAACTCTTTGAAATAAACTTGTCTAAAAATCTGAACTGTATGTGAAACTCTGATCTAGATACAATTCTATAAATTCTTGAAACCAAAATTATTGAGAAAAAATTAAGTTCTAGTTTTTAAGGAGTGTATGTTGAAATAGAAGACATATTTAGATTAATAAATTAAAAATAGATTAATATAACAAATAGTTAAGATAATAACAAATTCTTTGGGTATGGCAAGGTTTGTAGAAAACTTGAAAGATGAAATGTTTTTGCAAGGTAAATGTTAATGTAAATATATCTGGAATTTCGTAATTCAATCTCAATGGTGATTTTGGTTTAACACTTAAAAAATAATACTAGGCCCAGTCGGGGCGCCAGATTCTGTCCCGGTTGCCCCTCTTCCAGGCCAGCTCACTGCTGTGGCCAGTGAGTGCAGTGGAGGATGGCCCAAGTGCTTGGGCCCTGCACCCCATGGGAGACCAGGAGAAGCACCTGGCTCCTGCCTTCGGATCAGCGCGGTGCACCAGCCGAAGCGCGCCAGCCATGGCGGCCATTGGAGGGTGAACCAACAGCAAAAGGAAGACCTTTCTCTCTGTCTCTCTCTCTCATTATCCACTCTGTCTGTTAAAAAAAAAATAATACTAGGGAATGATTAACTTATTCCCATACTTAAAATATATTTTTTAAAATAAGCAGTAGTTCTAAATTTTATTAAAGCCATTTTGATGTCTTTTGAAATAATTAAAGATTATTTCTGCTTCTGGTACTGCAATTCTCAAGTGAGTGCAATTCACAAATCATCTATTGCTGAATTCTACCACATGACTGAAGTATATTTTTACATTCAGTAAAATGCATACATTTTTAAGTGCAAGTTTTGGTCAATGTATCTAGGAAGTTTATCATTTTTATCTTTGATCTTTTCAAAGAACCTGTTTTGATGTCACTGAATTTTATATTTCATTGATTTCAGTTCTGATCTTTTTAACTTACTCCCTTTTACATATTAATGTTCAGCTTTTTCTTCATGTAGATAATTATTTTAGGTATTTCTAATACATATATTTAAAGACATAAATATCTCTTTAAAGTATAATTTAACTGCATCTCACAGATTTAGGTATTTTACATTTCTACTTTTTTAGCCCAAAATATTTTATTACCCTTACAATTTCTTTTTTTAAAACTTCGTTATTATCAAGGATGTTGCTTAACTTACAAATGTTGAATTGTTTAAATTTCTTTTTTCTTAGTATTCATTAAAATTTTACATATAGTAAAGTTTGCCCCTTAGTACCCAGTTCTGAATTTTGAAAAAGGCTTGACATTATAGAACGACCACTATCAAGCTACAGAACAGTTCATCAGTTGTATTCTAGTGTCCAATTATAGCTTTGCCTCACCCCTTTTTGGAAGAGCTAAGCCCCCAGTTTTGTTTTTTTTTCTTACAACTTAGGAAGTATTTCCGTTTTTCAGAGACAGTCTTTTGAGACACTTGCTTTGACATATTTCTGGTGACAGAATAGCAGGAAAAATTACTTTTTATAAATATAGGCAAATCTATATTTGCAGAAAATATTCTAAATATTAAAGTTTACATAAAAATTGACATGCTTTATTAAGTATACTTTTAATCTACCTTGACTTTGAAGTCAATTCATTTGTGTGTGTGTGTGTGTGTGTAGTTCCAGTTCATTGCTTTTAAATATGTATAATATGCAATCACACAAATCTCATTTTTTCCTCTGCTAAGGAAAATTGTTTCCTTTTTTCAATATCACAGTTCTAATAAACTATTCACGACAATTTCAGCACAATTTATTTAAGAATTCTCTAATTCTTCTTAGGGAAAATAAGCAACAGAGGATGTAATAGATCACACAGTTTGTGCTTTTTGTTATTCCAAATAGCCCTATTTTGTTAATGAACAAAATCGTACAACCTCTGTCAGTTTATGAGAGTAACTAATTTATTATACACTCAAGAACACTGACCATGTCAGTCTAGCAGATAGTATTTTTCAGTGGTGGTTGTAACATATCTCCAGTTTCATTCACTCTAATTACAATGTGCTTCATATTATCCTCCATCAAGATCAGTTTTGTTTTATCCCCTTGAATTTGGGTGGGTTTGTGATTATGGCTGAAGCAAGGCAGGGGTGAGAGTGAGTTAGGTGAGGAGATGCCTAGGGTACACAATTTAAGGAGCCACTCACTCTCAGGGTTGTTCAGGTACAGGCAAGCAAGTGAAATGTTGAATTTCTGCACAATCCCAAGAGTGCCCAAGATGATTTATTTGTCTCACCTCAGTCCTATCCCTGGGGCTCAGCCAATTCTGTGACTTTGGAGCTGGAGTAACCCTGTTAAGTTGTTCCAAACATGGGTAAGGGTGTTGTACCTTTATATTTCAGTTGTGAGTAGTCACTGCATATGGGCAATGCATCTTAAATTTTGTTAAATAACTTTTAAGGGGCCAGCACTGTGGTGTAGCAGGTAAAGCTGCTACCTGTGATGCTGACATCCCATATGGGCTCCGGTTCACATCCTGGATGCTCCAATTCTTATTCAGCTCCCTGCTGATACCAAGGGAAAAGCAGTGGAATATAGCTCAAGTGATTGGGCCCCTGCCACCCATGTGGAAGACCCAGATGAAGCTCCTGACTTTGGCCTGGCTTTTGTAGCTATCTGGGGAGTGAATGACCAAATGGAAGATTCATATTCTCTCTCTCTCTCTTTCTCTCTCTCTCTCTCTTGTGTGTTTGTGTCTCTCCTTCTGTCTCTCTTTCAAATAAATCTAAAACTGTTAAATGTATCTATTGCATCTTTCATCTTAAATATGAAATGTAGTAGATTTTAGTGATGAGTTGTATTTCATTCTTTGACAAATATTATGACAAATTTTGTGTATGATTGAATATTACTTTGGGTTTTTATGTCTCTATGTGACAATGGATATCTTTTGTCATTCCTGATCCTCCTCTGATTCACCTATCAACATATTTACATTTAACTTTAATTTCCATATTAAAATTATTTTGTAGAAAAGAGTATTTTTAAAAGTTTTATGAAGTTATCTGTAAAAGTGCATTGGCCTAGGGTCATTTTGAGTGGATATAGACTTTACTGGCTTATCTAATAGGGATTGTTATTTGTTTATTCTGGATTTCTGTTACTAAATAGGATGAGTTTAAATCTTCATACTTGTCTGAAGAAAGTTCTGTTTTATCAAATATTCAAACTTATACACATATAATTATTTGTGGTGTAATTCCTTTTTTAAGATTTTATTTAAGGTACACACATGTCATGTATTTCATATATACAGACTTAGGAACATAGTGATATTTCTCACCATTCCCTCCCTCCCTCCCACACTTCCACCCTTCTTCCTCCTCCCTCTCCTATTTCTACTCTTAATTGTTACAAGGATCTATTTTCAGTGTGCTTTATACCCACGATTAGTCCAACACTAAGTATAGAGTGAAGCAAATAATGTGCAGAAGGAAAGTGTTCCTCAACAGTAGAGAAAATGGCTATGAATGATCATTGAATCTCAATGTCAATTTCACTCCAATACATCATATTTTAGGTATTTGATTAGTTACCACAGATCAGGGAAAACATACAGTGTATCTGTCTTTTTGGGACTGGTTTATTTCACTAAGTATAATGATTTCCAGTTGTATCCATTTTGTTGCAAAAGACAGGATTTCATTTATTTTACTGCTGAGTAGTACTCCATAGTACATATATGTACCATAATTTCTCTATCCAGTCAACAGCTGATGGACATATGAGTTGGTTCCATAACTTAGCTATTGTGAATTGAGCTGTAATGAACATGGGGTACAGCTAAGTCTTTCATCTGTCGATTTCATTTTGTTTGGGTAAATTCCCAGAAGTAAGATGGTTTTGCATATTTCTGTAAATTCCCAGGAGTAGGCTGGCTGGGTCATACAGTAAATCCTCCCCCCCCCCCACATTTCTAATGTATCTCCATACTGTCTTCGACAGTGGCTGCACCAGTTTACATTTTATAGAATTTTCAATGCAGTTTTCTAAGTCTCCCCTGAGAATTCACCTTCTCTACTTTTTTTTTAACTATTTACCCCTAGCCTAGAGCAGTACACCCTTGTAGTATAATTCTGAAGTTTATTTCTAAATTTTTCACTTGTATCTGTAGTAACATACCCTTTTTTAAATCCTAATAGTCCTTGGCTGGTTTTTCTAGAAAATAACATTTAAGGATTAAACTGGTAATATCTTATTATGAAGATGGAAGAAAAAGAAGGTAAGGATAAAAAGGAAAGTAAAGAAAAGAGGATGTGATACATGGCTCTGGCTACCACTTTATAAGTAGCATATTGCTTAGATGATGTACTAATTATCAATGTTTCTCCAGAAAATTTGCAAAAAAAAAGACCTTGGGGCAGTTCATAAGAGGAGGAATGATCAACACTACACCTCTGAGTCGTGTCAGTTACTTCTTGAGAAACCTCCCAGGAAGTCCCTCACTCACTCACTCCATGAAGTAGTATTTTATCTATATCTGAAAGTAGAGGGGTGATCCAACATGAGTGGCATATTAAATAACACTAAAGAAAGTAGATTTTTCCTAATACTTCAATATTATTACTTTCTTTCACCTGCACATGTGACATGAATTTCATGAGTCTACTTTTTCATTTAAAAGAACAATTAAAATTTTTATTAATAAAAACATAAGTTTTTCATAGATATAATCTCAGAATATGATACTTTCTTCCTATGCTCCCTCACGCCCTCTCTCCTTCCTATTTTTTTAGTTTTTACAATAACACTTTTTTTTTTATAGGCAGAGTTAGACAGTGAGAGAGAGAGAGAGCAAAAGGTCTTCCTGTTTCCGTTGGTCCACCCCCCAAGTGGCCACTGCGGCTAGCGCGCTACGCCGATCCGAAGCCAGGAGCCAGGTGCTTCCTCCTGGTCTCCCATGCGGGTGCAGGGCCCAAGGACTTGAGCCATCCTCCACTGCACTCCGGGCCACAGCAGAGAGCTGGACTGGAAGAGGAGCAACCGGGACAGAATCTGGCGCCCCAACCGAGACTAGAACCCGGGGTGCCGGCACCGCTTTTAATTTAGTTTATAATCATAAGCTTCATGTTCCCCTAAATAGAGATCACCAAATTAGAAGTAGACAGGCCACTGTTCAAAAGGATATATAGACAATGGCTATAAATAATTAAGTCCCAGCATGTAAATGTCCTTCACATATATTAAATTTTCTTTAAAAAATTGTACTCTGTGGGGAGCAACCCGGACTGGACTAAGTTACTGGAATTAAGACTTATTCTATGCATCTGCTCTCCCACAATATGGCGCTGGGAGAGAAGAAAACAGCTTCTACGCAGCTGCCTCTTGCCAACTTGAGTGATGACCTCCAGGAGCTGATCCTGCTCCTGATTGGAGGAGAGCAGCGTACTTGGCGTGTGGGCAGCCGAGTTGGGATTGGCGGAGGAGGACTATAAAGGAGGAGAGAGACGGCATGCACCAGGAACATCTAAGGGGAACACCTGAGGAACACCTGTGCAGCCCCCGAGAGAGCCGGCCGGCGGTGTGCTGCTCCCCCGCGGAAGTGGGGAATGTGGCAGGGGGAACCGCCCTTCCACGGAGGTGGAAGGGACGGTAGCCAACCCGGGAAGAACCAGCAGCAAACCCGGGAAGGGCCGAGCAGATGAAAGAACAGCGCAGGGTCCTGTGTCGTTCCTCCACGAAGACGGGGAGCGACAGTACTCTATACATTTGTACCACAAATCAGGGAAAACATGTGATAGTTGTCTTTTTGGGTCTGACTTATTTCAGTTATCATAATGGTCTCTAATAACATCCATTTTGTTGCAAAAGACAGAATTTCATTTATTATGGCTGAGTAGTATTCCATCATACTTAACACATTTTCTTTGTCTGGTCATCTATTGATGGACAACTAGGTTGATTCCATATCTTAGCTATTGTGAACTGAATTATTATAAACATGGGAATACAAGTAACTTTCATGTGCTGACTTCATTTCCTTTGGGTATATCCCTAGGAGTTTGTCTCCCCAAGATTGATGTGGCTGATTCTGATTTTCTGTAATATTAGGAAGTGAGGACTTTGATAGGTAATAATGATTAGAGGATGTAAAGGAAGAACTCTTGAATGGAAGTAGTGCTCCCGTAGGTCATGAAAGTGTTTGTATTGCATTCTGCTTTCCACCACATAAGGATACACTGAGAAATCAGCATTCTATAACCTGCTGGTTCTCTGATCAGTTGCTTGTACCCTCCTGAATGATCAGAATGTGTTTTTTTTTTTTTTTTTGACAAGTCACCCAGTTTATGGTATTTTTAAAGAGCTCCAACCTAAGACAGGTTTCATCAAAACTTAAAAATTTTCTATTTGTTGCTTCTATTTAACTATATTTTTCCTTTTATACTTTATTTAAATCTATGATTTGACTGTTGGTTCTTTGTGTTGAATATATAACACTATACACACAAAATCATGTTGCAATTCAATGAATTTTTTAGATTTCCAGCTAACTGCCATATTTTATATTTTAAATATTTACATTTATTTTAAAGAATGATAATGAGGAAGAAACAAAGAAATTTTCAATCTTGGCTCACTTCCCAACTGACTGCAATGGTTTAGCTGGGCCAGTTAAAGTCAGGAGATGGGAACTCCAATCAGGTCTCCCACGTGGGTGACAGGGGCACAAGTACTTGGAGTATCTTCTACTGCCTTCCCGGGCCCAAAAGCAGGCATCTGGATTAAAAATGGAGCAGCTAGTGCTCGAACCAGCACTCCGATAGGAGATGCTGGTATCAAAAACTGTGACTTAACCTGCTGTGCCACCACACTGCCCCTATTATATTTTATTTTGATAATTACTACTTACTACTTTTGTTCCCATTAATTATAAGCTTTTTAGCTTTCCATTGTTAGAAATTCATGATGTGATAGTGTTTCAGTTCATGAAATATTTTGATGTGCGTCATTTTGTTTTGAAACTTCTTTATAAATAGTTTTGTTATTTGTTTCTAATGTAAAGGCATTGAAAAACTTGGTTTCTGATTACAATACAATTACAGAAGGAATTCATTGTAAATACATTTCATTTGAAATATCTCATAATTTTTCCAAGTACTCTAGCTCATTATGTAGTCTTATTTACATATTCTTTTCTCTATCCTTGTTCTTTGCTTTGTCCCTTTTCTTTCTTCTATTCAGTTAGGTAAACAGATTTAAAAAAATCTCTCAATTTTCTTTTGCTCATTTGGAAGTGAAATTTTCCCTACTCTCAATAGTTTTCTCTTAAACCTTTAATATCATCTTTGATTATTAAAAAATGTTTAGAGATAAGCTGTGTCTCAAACTTGGAAGCGTGAACAACTAAATACTCTTAGACTCTCTGAAACTCCTAGTTTCACAGAATTCCCCTTAATCAGTTTTCCCTACCAGTTAGTACTCATTTCTCTATTCTGTTTTCAGTACTATTCCTTGTAAGATTTTTCTATTTCTATTGTTTTAAATTTATACTCAACAGGCTTTTACTTCTAATGTAGCATAGTTATTCTCAAAGTCACCAATGAGTTTCTCATGACCAAATTGATCTTTTAGTACACACCTTACTTTTCAAAGGAATCTGTCACTTTTTCTTAGTGCTCCTTCTTTACATGGTTTCCATCATATTTTCTTTCCTGTCTTTGAAGCTCAATGATGTTAAAAAAAAAAAAAAGTTACCCAGATGAGTTAAATGAGCAAGAACCATTGCAATAAAGGTCAAAACTATTGCAAAGGAGGAGAGATAAAGTTAACCTAGCTGAAACAAAAGGTAGGCAAATTTTCAAATGCTGTGGTGTGCTCTTTGGAAAGTACTAGAGGATGGACTTTAGAGGGTACTGATCAGTGTTAATTAGACTATCCATGCTAGCTAATTGGCACTTAGCAAAGTTAGAATCCTAACCTCCTAGAGAGATTGGATGTCATGGTGTTGTCCTCCTTGAATAATACATTTTGAAGACATGACTCCCAAATCCTTGAAAAGATACTCTTGGTTGTAAAAAAAAAATTGAAAGGGGTTTGGAAATTTTTGAAAAAGGTCAACAGCCTTTCATGATGAAAATATTAAGCAGCTGGGAATAGAAGGGCATTAGTGGTGCAGGTGTCGTGACACAGTGGGATAAGTCACTGCCTGAGATTCCTGAATCCCATATTCTGCTTCTGCTCTACATCCCGCTACCTGATAATGCACCTGGGAGGCAGCAGATAATGGCACACAAGAACATGGGTTTCCTGCCATCTACATGAGAGACACTGGAGTTCTGTGCTCCTGGCTTCAGCCTGGTTCTTCACAGCTGCAGGCATTTGTGGAGTGAATCTGTGGATGAAAGATTTCTGTCTCTGTGTGTCTAAAAACTCAAAACAGAAAATAAAAATTGTTAGCAAGTATATGGAGAAATTGTAAACTTTGCCATGTTGTTGGTGGGAAAGTAAAATAGTGTAACTACTGTGGAAAACAGTATGAAATATCTCTAAAAACAAGATACTATATTATACAGAACCAGGATTGAAAACAATTTCTAAGGGATGTCTACTCTACTATATTCATAATGACATTATTCACAATAACCATGAGGTACAAACAATATAAATGTCCATCAGTGGATGAATGGATAAATAAGTGTCATAGATATACAATGGAATATTATTTAGTTTTAAAAAAAGAAGGAAATGCAGTCATATTCTATAACCTTGATGAACCTTGAGGACATTATATTAAATGAAGGAGGACAAATACTATGAGATTCTACTTACATTGGGTATCTAAAATAGCCAACTTGCAGAAGTAGATAGTAGAATTCTGGTTTCCAGAGGCAGGGGATACCAGGAATTGGGGCATTGTTGTTTTATGTATTCAGAGTCTCAGTCATGCAAAATGAAAAAGTTTTAGGAAACTGCTATACAACAACACTCATAATGGACAAAACTGCCCTAAATATGCACTTAAAGCTTGGTAAGAATTTAATTGCATGTGAAGCATTTTTACCACAATTTAAAAAATACCTTTTTACACCACTTTCACTGTTGCCTCCCTAGTCACAGTTGCCATTACATGACTCTTGGATCATATTTATCGAACTGGTTCACTTAATGCCCAACTTTGCCTTTCATGTCAAGTCTCTGCAATGCAGTTAGAATGAGTCTCTTAATGTTTTCAGATCATATCTCAATTCTATGCAAACTCTGCAGTAGCTTTCGATTGCACACAGAATAAAAAGGAACATTTTTACAAAAGCCTGTAAGACCAAGGACAAGTTGATTCCCAATACCACTTGAATTCCTCTCTCCTTTACCTCTTCACTTGGCTCATTTTGTTCTAGCTTTCTGGCCTCTTTGGGATTTCTTGAACACTTCAAGCACTTGCTCATGTCAGGAACTCATCTCCGGTTGTTCTGTTTGTTGGATGTGCTCATTCTTATTGTTCCATGTAGGTTTCATCCTTTCCTCCTTTGAGTCTTTCATCAAATCGCCCCTTCTCAATGAGACCTACCCTGAAGACCCTTTTGCAGCCTCAAGTCCTACTCCATTTCTTCACACTCATGATCTTACCCTATTTTAGTTTTCCATGACAGGTACCTTTCATGATACTGTGCACATGAAATCAATAGAAATGGGGAAAAGTGATCAATCTGAAAGGTCTTTTGAAGGTATACATGTAATACTTATAAATCAAATTCAATCATTCTCATTCAGATATTTACATATTACAAAATTAATTCAACTTATTATTCCTTTTGTCCCTTTACTCTATTGTAAGTCTGTATCCTGATAGGACACACACTCTGCATGACACAGGATGTTTGGATTTTTATTTCCTCACTGATGTAGTCCTAAAATAAGACTGACACACCAATATTTTCTTGAGTGAGCAGAGGATGGATAAGGCTGTGATGTGTGAAAAACGTGGGTGTTTTCCTCAAAATCTGAAGAGTAAAAGTGGTGCTGAAGGGGAAAGAAGGTGGGGATGACTTGAAGTGCAGGAAGGTGATTGGTTGGATAAGGTCCATATAAGAAACAAATGAGAAATTTGGTTAGAAAAGTTGACCTAGGTTTCTTGTGTTGAGGGTTGCATACTACAGTCAAGAGATTTGCTCCAGTTTAGACTGAGTTCCAATGCCCTTTCTACCACTTTCTACGTATGCAATTTTGGCAAGTTATTACATTTTATTTCTTACTTTAAATCAGTATCAAATTAAAACATTTATTGTGTTTAAACAGTGCTAAGCAAATAATACATTTTAGCAATTATCACTGTTTTTTATTAGTAAATATTGAAAAACCATGATTTCTCTAGAATTTGGAAATAAAATAATTAAAGCACTAACTTACAAATGTTTTTTTTTTTTTTCCAGAGTTTTGTAGTATAGAGGCAGAGAAAGTGGAGAAGTAGAAATTTCAATTTGAAAGAGTTTGGAGTGAAGGAAATAAAAGCTAACACGAATAACCTAGGACAATAACAGTGGGACTTGTACCAAGCAGAAGTTGCTACTTAAAGGACTTGGACAAACTTGGATCTGGAGGGTGCCAACAAATTTAAACTTAAAGATACTGAAGATTTTACACCTGGGTTACAGAGAGATTCTGTCTGTAACAAAAATAGATTTAATCAGAGACAATCTGGAATACTGATAGGTTCATTTTGGAACAAGTTCATGTTTGAATATGAATCAGTACATTATATTTTCAAGTATTCAAAGTGTATCTAATTTCTGTAATAATGTCTTTGATTCCTAGGAACTATCTGATTTCAAGCCCCCTTTTTTCACATGAGATTCACTAGGGAAGCCTTCTTCTACTTTTTCTACTTGCCTTCCTTTCTCTTTTGTTCCTCCCTGCCTCCAGTCCTCTTTTTTGTAGAAACTAGGGTGAGGTACTTCTAAAATGTTGATTCGATTATGCCACTGCATTGTTTGTCGTTTCATGTAGGAATAGAACCTGAACTTTCACTGTGGTGCCTCTCGTGATCTAAGCTTGTGTATCTTGAGTGAATACACTGGTACTGACTGATTCAAGTATCCGTCTGCTCCATCCTTGTTGTTGCTAGGAAGGGGAAAGTTTTTTTTTCCCCTCAACGTTGAGGCCACAGATCAAACGTCACAACCCCAACCAAATGTCAGTTTCCTGACTACCCTATCTATTGTAATGGATTCTGTCATTATTCCTTTAATATCCAAGTAGAATTGTTCTTTATTTTTCCGTGTTAACATTTTATTGAGGAATCTGGCCTCTGTGTTAGAGATACATGTCTATAGTATTTTTTCTTCTAATTTTATCTTTGCCTGGTTAACATATCAGCATGTCAGTATTTCTCATAAAAATATATTGTTCATTTGGGAACTATTTCTGTCTTACCTATTTTCTGAAAGCAACTACATATAACTAGTACATTGTGTTCTCAGAAGTTTTATGGAATTTCCTCAATTTTTCCCTTCCATATTTTAATATAAATTTATTTATTTAAAAATTTTGAAAGGCAGAGACACAGAGAGATACAGAGATCCTTCATTCTCTGGTTCTATCCTTAGGACTCAAAGCTAAGATCAGTCAGAGCTGGGCCAGGCTGAATCCTGGAGTCTGAAACCCAATTTGGGTCTCCTAAATGGCAGGGATCCAAGTTCCTGAGCCATCACCTGCTGTCTCATAGAATACACATTGGCAAGAAGCTGGATTTGGCAGCAGATCCCAGATTTGAACTAAGTACTCTGTCATGGGGTACAGGTAGCATAAGTGGCATTCTAACCATTTTGCCAAATGGCACTCTCTTCAATATTTTAAACTAGAAATTAAGTATTTTTAGTAGATAAAGAACTATTCATCTATTTTTAATGTTGGTAATTTATAGCTATGAAAAAATTGGTCTACTTCATTTAAGTTATTAAATTTATGTTACATAAAATTATTCATAATATTACCTTGTTATATTTTCCATGTCTGTGGGTTTTGTGCTGATATCACTCTTTTTCATTCTTGATACTGAACCATGCATCTTCTCTTGCTGTTTTCCTTTGTCATTCTGGCTAGCTTTTTAAATTTATTGATATTTCCAAAAAACCAACTTTGATTTCAGTGACTATTCCTACTTTTCCATTTTCAATTTGGTCAAAGTCTGCTGTTATATTTATTGTGGTTGATTTTGGTTTAATTTAATCATTTTACCTTATTATACTTAATGCCTAGATAATTTAATGCAGATCGTTCTTTTCTAATATCAGCATTTACTATGATAAATTTTTCTAAGAGAACTGATTTAAGCTGCATCCCTCAGTTTGGATATGTTTTATTATCATCTTCATTCAGTTAAAAATATTTCCTGAGGTTTCTTGTGATATTGTCTTTGACACATGTGTAATTCATAAGCATATTAATTTCAATGCATTTTATAATTGGTAGCTGTTTTTAGTTATTGATTTCTACATTAATTTTATTATGCTAAAGGAATGTATTTTTGTGTAATTTTTAATTTGTTAAAATGAGTTGAGATATTATGGCCCAGGATAGTTGGTCTGTGTGGTGAGTGTTCCTTGTGCTCTTGAAAATAATTTGTATTCCACAACTGTTGGTTAGAGTATTCCTTAAAGATCCATTAGATACAGTAGGTAACTTTCTCATTTCTTCCGTATGTTTTATATTTGTTGAATTGGTTACTGAGAAAATGGTGAAACTTATTGATTTTTCCATTTTGCTTTTGAGTTCTACAAGTTCTTGCTGAGTATACTTCTTGGCTCTGCTTTTAGGTACATATACATTTAGAACTTTTCCCTTTGTCTTCATTTCTAAGCATTTTGATCCTATTCTTATGTGATTTCTTTGAGTTTATCTTGTTTGGTATTTACCAAATTTAATGAATCTGTAAGTTTATGCTTCCAGCCAAATTTGTGAAGATTTGAGATACTATGTTTTTGACATTTTTGGCACACTACTCGTGAAAGTTTGACTTACTAGTATTTTTCCATGAGTTTTGGATATCTGTTCATAGTGAATAATTTCTTTTCATTTTTCTTTAAGCTCATTGACTCTTTGTCTTCTATAGACTACTATTAAATCAAGGTAGTGAGTTTTAAATTTTGGTTATTGAATAATTCAGTTCTAAAATTTCTATTCTTTTTTTTTTACTTTTTTTAACTTTTATTTAATGAATATAAATTTCCAAAGTACAGCTTATGGATTACAATGGCTTCCCACCCCCCATAACTTCCCTCCCACCTGCAACCCTCCCCTTTCCCACTCTCTCTCCCCTTCCAGTCACATCAAGATTCATTTTCAATTATCTTTATATACAGAAGATCAGTTTAGTATATATTAAGTAAAGATTTCAACAGTTTGCACCAACATAGAAACACAAAGTGAAAAATACTGTTTGAGTACTAGTTATAGCATTAAATCACAATGTACAGCACACTAAGGACAGAGATCCTACATGAGGAGTAAGTGAACAGTGAGTCCTGTTGTTAACTTAACAAATTGACACTCTTGTTTATGGCATCAGTAATCACCCTGGGCTGTTGTCATGAATTGCCAAGGCTCTGGAAGCCCGCTGAGTTCACCGACTCTGATCATATTTAGACAAGGTCATAGTCAAAGTGAAAGTTCTCTCCTCTCTTCAGAGAAAGGTACCTCCTTCTTTGATGGCCTGTTCTTTCCACTGGGATCTCACTCACAGAGATCTTTCATTTAGGTGTTGTTGTTGTTGTTGTTTTTTTTTTTTTTTTTTTTTTTTTTTTTTGCCAGAGTGTCTTGGCTTTCCATGCCTGAAATACTCTCATGAGCTTTTCAGCTGGATCCGAATGCCTTAAGGGCTGATTCTGAGGCCAGAGTGCTGTTTAGGACATCCGCCATTCTATGAGTCTGCTGTGTATCCCGCTTCCCATGTTGGATCGTTCTCTCCCTTTTTTATTCTATTGGTTAGTATTAGCAGACACTAGTCTTGTTTATGTGATCCCTTTGACTTTAGTCCTATCATTATGATCAGTTGTGAACAGAAATTGATCACTTGGACTAGTGAGATGGCATTGGTACATGCCACCTTGATGGGATTGAATTGGAATACCCTGGTATGTTTCTAACTCTACCATTTGGGGCAAGTCAGCTTGAGCATGTCCCAAATTGTACATCTCTTCCCTCTCTTATTCCCACTCATATGTTCTCCCTGATTGGTGGCAACTAACTGTGCACCAAAAAGGAAACCTATTGAAGTGAAATGGACACTGAGAAACGGTGACTTGATCAGCCCTTTCCCTGACTGTTAATGAACAACTTAATACTTTATCCCTCCTAGTATTTTTTTTGTTTGTTCTACTTAATACTATTGGTTGAATTATGTAATTAATACACAGTTATTCTTAAGTGTTGATACTTAACTGAAAAAATGATCCTTGTTGCCGGCACCGCGGCTCACTAGGCTAATCCTCCGCCTAGCGGCGCCGGCACACCGGGTTCTAGTCCCGGTCGGGGCGCCGGATTCTGTCCCGGTTGCCCCTCTTCCAGGCCAGCCCTCTGCTGTGGCCAGGGAGTGCAGTGGAGGATGGCCCAGGTGCTTGGGCCCTGCACCCCATGGGAGACCAGGATAAGCGCCTGGCTCCTGGCTCCTGCCATCGGATCAGCACGGTGCACCGGCCGCAGCGCGCCGGCCGCGGCGGCCATTGGAGGGTGAACCAACGGCAAAAGGAAGACCTTTCTCTCTCTCTCTCTCTCTCACTGTCCACTCTGCGTGTCAAAAAAAAAAAAATGATCCTTGTTAAATATAAGAGTGGGAATAAGAGAGGAAATTTCTATTCTTTTAAAAATATTTTCTTTTTCTTCTGAGACTTCCTGTATTTTAGTTTCAATAGTGATTATCCTTATTTATTGGGCCATGGTTCTAATTCATGCTTTGAAATCATATAATTCTATCATCTGTGCCATCACAGGGTTAGGATGAACTGATTGTCTTTCCTATGAGAGACATTTAGATTTCTTGTTTCTTCTTACATTGAATAGATTATCCTCTGTATAGTTTGAATTTGTTATGTGAAACTGGATCTTGTTTAAATCCTATGGAGGAGATTTTGTTCCTGTTTTTATTTTAGCATGCAATTGAACCAGTTATGTTCAGTTCACAAATTATTATCTTCTTATTAGCTCAATGTTACTTTGTTGTTCCAGATCTTTTTGGTAGTGATGCAATGGGTTAAGCCACTGTTTGGAATGCCCGCATTCTACTTTGGAGGCCCTGGGGATGACTCCTCCTTATATTTTCTATACATCTTCCTGTTAATGTTCCTGGAAGGCAGCATATGTTGTCTCAAATATTTGGGTCTCTAATACCCACATGGGAGACCTGGATTTGCTTCTAGGTTTGTGGCTTTGGTCTAGCCCTGCCTTGGCTGTTGTGGGCAAATGGGGAATAAATTAGTGAATGGAAGTTACCTTTGTCTCTGTCTTTCTGTTACTCTGCCTTTCAAATAGATGATAAATAAATAGAGAGAGAAAGAGAGAGAGATCTGTCATCCACTGGTTCACTCCCCACCTGGCTGTCATGCTGACCAGGCTGAAGCCAGAAGCCTGGAATCCATCCAGGTCTCCATGTGGGTGCAGGAAACCAAGCACTTGGGCCGTCTTCCGCTGATTTCTCAGACTCATTAGCAGGGAGCTGGATCAGAAGTAGAGTGGCCAGGACTCAACTGGCACCTGTATCAGAGGTGGCAGCTTAACCTGCTGTACCACAACACTGGCTGCTAAATCTGGGCCTTTTAAAATGTATTTTATTTAACTTTTATTTGTGGATAGTAAATTGATTTAAGTGCAGTTATCTAAGTTAATCTTCCCCTTTCTAGATGACTATTTCCTCAAACCTACCACTTGACTTTTCAGTCATCTGAATCTTCTCAGAATCAAGCTTATCCTATTTTCTCTTTTTTCCTCCTTGTATTTCCTAATAAACCATCTCTTATTTCTTAGGGATAAAATAAATTGTAAGATTGTACTGTCACATATTTACCTCTGGATAAAAAACATAATGACATATAAGGAGGCTCAGATTTGCCAAAATGTTTGATGTAAAATTACCTAACAGTTGCAACGGACTTCCTGCCTCTTTTTGTAACATTTTGCTCTCCATTAATTATGGGACCTCACCGTGTTTTCCTTAAATGTATGATAATGTTCATATATTAGTGAAGGCCAAGATGGAAACTTACATTATGAGAAAGATTGAATGGAATGACTATAAAAACAAATATATTACCCTGGACATCAAAATGCTTGGATTCCACCAGAAGCAATGACCATTTCACAGAATTAATTTCTTTCTAATTATTTGTGCTAATATATTAGCTTGATATGGATTTGATCATTCACAGCTTGAAAATGACCATCACTATTCCACTACACTTGAATTTCATTGTTCTACATTGAGTTGAGTTGCAGAGTAATAACTCATTATATGACAGACAATGAATCATCGATCACTTAGCGACAGATGTGGATATTTTGATGTGGTTCTGATATTTAATTTATAAACAGTAATGAACGCAGACCACACACATATTACACAAACATACACACACCCACACATATGCATACACACACAGAACAGGTTCTGCTTTCTTCAGTGAACAACACAATTTTGGGGAACTCTAAAATAAATATTTGGAGTTACATAATTGCCTAACAAACTAGTTGCAAACAGAGAAAAAAAAGATTTTCTCCCAAACAAAAAAAAAATCTGTAAAATTTAGAACCCTTTACTAAGACTTGGGCAGCCTGGTCTTAATACTGATTTATCTATAAGTAACTCTACTCTATAACTTCAGGTTACTGAAGTACTTCACATTCCATGGCCCAACTTTTTGCACACTTTAAATGAATTTGTACTAGATAATTTCCAACGTTCTTTACAATTCTAACATTATATGATCCTGTAAAATATGTTATCAAATGTTTGAGATAACTTTATGAAATCTTTTTCTAGGAGAAAGATAGACACTTCAGTTTTCATTTCATATTCAAGCTTAATTTAAGATTTCATATGGATGCATATATTTCCTATTAAGGAAAATATGTCTGGCCAATAGCTGTGGCACAGCAGTTTAACACATTTATAGAAAGAATTGGAGCTGGATATAAATTAGAAAAGTGATTTCAATTTTACAGGTGACAGTTACAGAAAACCTGAACTACAATAGAAGTAGCTATTGGTACAAGTGGAAAAGAATAGACATAAAATGAATAGGTATGAAAAAAAACTTTGAGGAAAGCTCAATTTTTTTAAGTCACAAAATTATGTGTCAAGAAAATTATGCTTTAAGGAGAAATGCATTTGTGATTTAAAATTAATACTATATTTAGTAACATGTGGAGAAAATCAGCATGCCACTGAGATCCTATAGAATTTCACCCTAAATCAAACATGTCAGTGTTTCACCGTTGATAGAGTATATATACTCTGGGGAGTAAACATTTAATAATATTGTTAAAGTGCATTTCCCAGTACTTTATATTAATTTTAAATAATTCTGTTTAATGCTTTAAGAACTATATTGAGTATTTTTTTTTTACAAGATGTGGAAATGAAGACTGAGGGAAGTTATTGGCCTCACAAAGTTGGTAAGCAATGTACCTAATACTCAAACTGCCAAGAGTCTGATTCTGTATCACCTGCCCCTGCCTATGCTCCCTTACCAAGTCTGGGGAATGTATATCCATGCTTAAAACTAATTCCCACGAATACGTATTTTCCTAAGTGGAAAACTTTCACCAGAACCCTGAAGTGACTAAGATATGAGTGCCTATAAAAATTACTTAACCATCTCTGGAGGTATAAAGGCTGTGCATAATCTAAAGAGTACTTGAGGTATCAGGAAAAGGCAACAACAACCATAAATATGAATAGAGAATATAAGTATCTTTGCTGAGGGAGCAGGCATTTTTATGACATAATTATTTTGGTTTTGGATTTTTTTTAATGTCTATTTGAGAGCAGAGTTACAGAGAGAGATCCTCCATCCACTGGTTTACTACCCAGATTAGAGCTGCGCTGATCTGGAGCCAGGAGCTTCTTCTAAGTCTCCAATGTGAGTGAAGGGGCCCAAACACTCAGGCCATCTTCTACTGCTTTTCCAGGCACGTTAACTAGGAGCTGGATTCAAAGTGGAGCATCTGGGACACGAACAGTGCCCTAATGGGATGCCAACACTGCAGGCAGAGGCTTAGCCTAATAGGCCACAGAACTGGCCCCATGGTTTTTCATATTATTGAAGAATGCACTTCTATATAGATTAGTTAATCTGGTTTTCTATTTAATATTATGATAGGTAGAATAATGGCCCCTCAAAGATGCTCACATCCTAATGTCCAGAAGTTGTGAATATGTTACCTTGTATGGAAGAAGACACTTACAGATGTGAATAAGGTTTAGGTTCTTGAGATCGAGGGATTAGCCTAGGTTATCCAGGTGAACCCAGTTTAATCCCATGACAACTTATAAACAGAGAACTTGCCTATCTTTGGTCAGAGGGACATGTGGCTGCAGAAAAGTCAGATAAAACATTAGAAAATATTCACTCCACTGCTAAAAGACTTGAAGACTGAGAAAGGGGAGCCATGAATCAAGGAACATTTGTAACCTCACCTCTAGAATCTGGACAAAGCAATAAAAGCAATTGTCCTCTATATCCTCTAGGAAAAATATGCTGTGCTGCAAACACTTGGATTTTAGTTCAGTGAGACCCATGCAGATTCTATCATCTAGAATGGTAGGTAATAAATGTGCATTGCTTAAGTGGTAATGTTTTAGAGCAACAATTGAAAACTAGTATATATGAGTATTTAGGCTTTTATAGTAACTTTTAACAAGTATTTTTTAACCGAATAGAGATGGAGGGGTAGCATGGTGTACTGGATATAGTATGTGGAATTCAGAAAACCGACACAGTTTAAAAGCTGAACTTGCAAAGAACACAAATGTTATTACCACTTAATTTCACTGGGGACAATTTACGTTTGTCCCTATAGTAAAATGATCAAATGCAATGCACCACGATGGGTGATTCTCCTTTCATAATCCCCTTAATTGTTTATCTTTGGTTACATTCCACCCACAGAGTTCCCTTTAGCACCTTCCCCATCTTCCATCTTGGAGGAGATATTTTCCATATAAATTAGATTGGCTGATTGTTTTTGAAATAGATGGTAGTCACAATCATGAAGAAATGTGGAGTCTGAATAAGAGGCAGAATGAGGAATCTAGACCAGTTGTGCTAATACATTTCTTGATATAAATTCTACTGATAACTAGCTCAAAGATATATTCTATAACACAGGGATTATGGACTGCTTCATCTTGTGCAACCCATAGTTCTGAAAGCATGACCAGATTTTAACAGGAAAAATTAATGGAATAAAGCAGATTTGGGGGACAAAATTAGCATTCATCAGAATGATTTATATCATAGGGACCTTTTGAGAGATGAAGTATTAAAGTGAACTTTGTTAGTGGTTTTCCTAGTATGAAAGGCAAATCAGGATATACAGCCACATTAGTAATATAAAATTACAACTGTATAAATACATATAATAACCTATTCATAAAATGAGAAATTTGTTTCGGGCAGTGCTGTGGCATAGTGTGTAAAGCTTCCGCCTGCAGTGCTGGCATCCCATAAGGGCACCAGTTTGAGTCCTGGCTGCTCTGCTTCCAATCAGCTCTCTGCTATGGCCTAGGAAAGCAGTAGAAGATGGCCCGAGTTCTTGGGTCCCTGCACTTGCATGGGAGACCTGAAGGAAGCTCCTGGCTTTGCATTGATGTAGCTCTGGCTGTTGTGGGCATCTAGGGAGTAAACCAGCAGACGGATGACCTCTATTTCCCTGCCTCTGCCTCTCGGTAACTCTGACTTTGAAGTAAATAGATATAATCTTTACAATGAGAAACTTATTTCAAAAATAGGTTAATTCCTAATTTTTATTGTATTTGAGAAGGTAGGGGTTATATCTCACATACTAGATCATTCCCCAAATGACTGCATCATCTGGGTCTGGGCCAAACCAAAGCCAAGAGCTGGGAACTCATTGTGGGTCTCTCACCTATGGGGATCTGATTACTTAAGCTATCACTTGCTGCCTCTATGGCTGCAGATTAGCATGGATCTGTAATTGAAAACCAGAGCTGGAATTGGAGCCCTACCACATACTCTGATGTGGGACAAGGACACCTTAATTGCCAGTCTGAATGCCCACTCCTAAATCATTTTTAAGTGTCAAAGGCATCACATAAACAAGACTAGTGTCTGCTAATACTAACTGATAGAATTAAAAAGGCGAGAACGATCCAACATGGGAAGTGGGATACACAGCAGACTCATAGAATGGCAGATGCCCTAAACAGCACTCTGGCCTCAGAATCAGACCGTAAGGCATTCAGATCTGGCTAAAAAGCCCACAAGAGTATTTCAGGCATGGAAAGCCAAGACACTCTGGCAAAAAAAAAAAAACAAAAAACAAAAAAAACAAAAACAAAACAAAACAAAAACAAAAAACAAACAAAAACAAAAACAAAAACAAAAAACCTAAATGAAAGATCTCTGCGAGTGAGATCCCAGTGGAAAGAATGGGCCATCAAAGAAGGAGGTACCTTTCTCTGAAGGGAGGAGAGAACTTCCACTTTGACTATGGCCTTATTTAAATAAGATTGGAGTTGGCAAACTGAAGAGTCTTCCATAGCCTTAGAAGCTTATGACTAGAGCCTAGGGAGATTACTGATGCCATAAACAAGAGTGTGAAATTGTTAAGTCAATAATAGGAGTCACTGTGCACGTGCTCCTCATGTAGGGTCTCTGTCCTTAATATGTTGTACTATGTGAATTACAGTATAACTAGTACTCAAGCAGTACTTTACACTTTGTGTTTCTGTGTGGGTGCAAACTGTTGAAATTTTTACTTAGTATGTACTAAATTGACCTTCTGTATATAAAGATAATTGAAAATGAATCATGTGAATGGGATGGGAGAGGGAGTGGGAGATGGGATGGTTGTGGGTGGGAGGGTGGTTATGGGGGGGAAAAGCCGCTATAATCCAAATGTTGTACTTTGGAAATTTATATTTATTAAATAAAAGTTAAAAAAATAAAAAACAAACATAGGTGCCACACTCCCCCAAAGTGATTTTAGTGCCTAAACCTACTGAGGAAGAAGACTAAAGCTCCTTGAAGTTTGGCTCAGGAGTCCAAAGGCTTGAGTCCCACCTCCTGGTTTTGTGGTCTTTAACTGCAAAGGTCCAGATTAAATTTGTCTTCAATGAGAAAGAGATTTGCTTATTTTTATGTTATCATTAGTGTATATATATATGTTTCTTTAGGAATCAATATCAAGAGATCTCTTCTGGTTCTTATAATTATCTTGGTGGTATCTGTGTGTATCTGTGTGTGTGTGCGTGTTTGTGTGTGTGTGTTTGTTTTTCCTTGAAGTGGTTCCTATTCCTTGAGGCATTTTAGAAATTCATTGGGATGATCTCATTGTTCTGATCCATGGAGGTGATAAACTGGTACAAAGTGGGAAGCATTAGGGGTGACAAATTCCTTTAAAACTTAATACATTATGTTCTCTTTCCTCACTTTTCCTGAATGTTCTACAAGACATTAAAATAAGTGCATGAAACACCTGTTTATAATTTTTGAGCTGGGAAACACTCCATTTTATATACAGATGCAAAATAGTTTTAAAGCATTTAAACATAAGCCGATTTTCCATGAATGCTACTATTGTAAAAATTGGGGAAGGCTGCATTTGCTTTCTTTACTTGCAGTTATTCCTTGAATGAGAAAAGTGTGTCAGTCTCTGCAATGCTGGTCATGATGTGACAACATATCTGAGTAGGCCTGCACCTGTAGCTGTCAGTCATAGTGGTTCTACACATAGGTTCAGGAATTCTAATAAACTTGTATAGTTATGCCCTAGCACTCACAATGAAGTACACATTTTGAAATCTATTACTTTATTTTGTAGTTAGATTGTTTATTTTTTTTTAAGATTTATTCATCTATTTGAAAGGTTGAGAGGTCTTTTATCTGCTGGTTCACTCCGCAAATGGCCACAATTGCCAGAGCTGGACACATCCGAAGTCAGGAACTTCCTCCAGATCTCCCATGTGGGTTCAGGGGCTCAAGGACCTGGCCATCTTCCACTGCCTTCCCAGGCCATTAGCAGAGAGCTGGATTGGAAATGGAGCAGCCAGGACATGAAGCGGCACCCATATAGGATGCTGGCACCACAGGCAGAGGCTTAACCTGCAACGCCACAGTGCCAGTCTCAGTTGCATTGTTTTAAATTTTTTTAAAAAGTTTATTTGAAAGTTACAGAGAGAGAGGTAGAGACACGTAAAGAAAGAGGTTTTCTATCCTCTGGTTCACTCCCCAAATTGCAGCAATGGACAGAGCTGAGCCAATCTGAAGCCAGGAGCCAGGAGCTTCTTCGTAGTCTCCCATGGGGGTGCAGAGGCCCAAGGACTTGGAACGTCCTCTGCTGCTTTTCCAGGCACATTAGCAGGAAGCTGGATCAGAATTGGAGCAGCTGGGAAACGAACCAGCACGAATATGGGATGCCAGCACTGCAGGCCAGAGCCTTAACCTGCTGTGCCACAGCACCAGCCCCTGCATTGTTTCTAAACAGTTATATGTACAGATAGATCACATTAGCCATGCATTTCATTTTATGAAAATAAAAGAAATGGGGCCGGTGTTGTGGCGCAGTGGGTTAACGCCTTGGCCTGAAGCACCGGCATCCCATATGGGCACCTATTCTAGTCCTGGCTGCTCCTCTTCCAATCCAGCTCTCTGCTGCGGCCTGGGAAAGCAGTAGAGGATGGCCCGCCCAAGCCCTTGGGCTCCAGAGCCCACATGAGAGACCCGGAGGAAGTCCTGGCTTTGGATCTGCACAGCTCCAGCCATTGTGGCAGGTTGAATGGAAGACCACTCACACACACACACACACACACACACTCTCTCCCTCTCTCTCTGTATAACTCTTTCAAGTAAATAAATCTTTAAAAAAATAAAAGTTGAAAGAATTCTTACAGCAAGCCATCCAGTGTGAGAGGCTTGTGAACCACAGCTGCAGAGCACAGAAACAGCTCATAGTGTTTCAGTGACAAGAGGAAATTCAGGATTCAGCCTAGCGGAGTGGGTAGTGCACTGAATGCAGGTTTGCAGGCTTGAATTTTAATACAAATTATGACAGGAGTCAATTTACATAAACATATCACAGTTTCCTTATATGTAAATTCAAAAGTTGGGATGATTGTTTATAGCCCTTGTCTCTACTGTTGAGGGACAGCTTTTTTTTCTTTCATACTATTCGTTGAACTCCTTACTTAGGGTTAATCTTATAAGTATAAAGTAAACTGAAAATATATCTTCGTAAAAATTTAAAAGGAATAGGAGAGGGGGAAGGATGAAGTGTAGGGACATGGGTGGGAGGGAGGGTAGGTTGGTAAGCATCGCTATGTTCCTAAATCTGTGTATATAAAATGCATGAAATTTGTTTAAGTCAAATTTAAAATAATAATAAGATGCTGAGATGATTTATAGTGGAGGGAAAATACTTTTATATGTTTTTCTGAAGCAAGGATAAGTAGAAAATACAGAGAAGTGGAACAACAATAGGCATATCAAAGAATAAGGTATGCAAAAAAGGACAAGCATGAATTCAAGATATTCAGACTGACTCTGGGTAATTATTTGTTGTGGTGGGTGTCTTGAGAAGGAGGATCCAATATAAGAGGTTCTTAACCGGAGGTACAAATCAAACTTATCTAAGGAGTGTGTTTTCTTTTTATTTTGGTTTATTTATTTGAAGGCAGAGTTACAGAGAGATAGAGGCAGAGAGAGAGGTGTCTTCCATCCCCTGGTTCACTCCCCAGATGGCTACAAAAGCCAGAGCAGCACTGTTCCAAAGCCAGGAGCCAGGAGCTCCTTCCAGGTCTCCCACATGGGTCTCCCAAGAATGTGGGCCATCTTCTACTGCTTTTCCAGGCCAGAGCAGAGAGCCGGATCAGAAGTGGAGCAGCTGGGACTTGAACTGGTGCCCACATGGGATGCTGGCACTAAAGCTGGCAGCTTTACCCTCTATGTTGCAGCACCGGCCCTCTAGGGAGGTTTTATAAATCAGGGGCCAAGGAAGAAAACAAATATCTCTGCTGTTCCTTATATGATTTCAGCTTAAGAACAAAGGAGTTGGGTGATCTCTAGTGTTTTTTCCAGTTAAAAAAAAAAGTGCTTCTTTCACTAATAGAGAGTTACCTACTTATAAACTTAAGTATCTTGTTTAGGAAACAAACCAAAAATAAATACCTCAATAAACTGTATTTAACTCACATATCTCATGTGATGTCAAAGTCTAGGTTTTTGTCCTCCAGATATTCTCTAATTAATATAAATTAAAATTAGCTTTAAATATTAAATGTCATGCTTTATGAAATGATGTACATATGGAATTTCAGAAGAGTTACGATGGTTTGCTAGTTTGAGTTAAAAGTCAGTACTCGCTTATTTGAATAAGAATTCAAGAGAGGTCACTGATTATGGAATTCTATTATTCAATACTGATCTTCAGTTTTACCCCTTATTCTATACAGTGGCCTTTCTGATAATTGTAGCCACTCCTGATCAGCTCAACTCACAATAATACTACTTTCTATAATGTTATCACACACAGTTTCTGATGCCATTGACTACTTATTATTGAACACAACCTAGACCTCTTTATTTTTTTAAATTTTCTTAAAGATTTTACTTATTTGAGAGGTAGAATTACAAAGAGGGAGAGACAGAGAGGTCTTCCATCTGCTGGTTCACTCCCCAGATGGCTGCAACAGCTGGAGCTGAGCCAATCTGAAGCCAGGATCCTCTTCCGGGTCTCCCAAGTGTGTGCAGAGGCGCTAAGACTTGGATCATCTTCTACTGCTTTCACAAGCTATAGCAGAGAGCTAGATTGGAAGAGGATCAGCTGGGACACAAACTGGCACGCGTATGGGATGCCAGAACCACAGGTGGAGGATTAGCCCACTGAGCCACAGCACTGGTCCTTAGACTTACGTATTTTTTTAAAGGAAACTAATAAGATTTCTATGAAACTAAGATCACATTAACACTATGGGTATTATTTGAATCTTATCTACTGGTTGTATAATTATAGGAATTCAGTCCCAATTTCAAATTTCTGGGTTCTCTCAAGTAACTTAGGGAGACATGATACTCATTCTGCTAAATGATTCTCAGCCACTGCACACCTAAGACTTGCTCCTGCTTAACTTTTAATCCCTGCTCAGTTTGGCCTGCAGTGACTGATATCATGTTCACATAGGAGAAGGAAAAGACCTTCAAACTCCCCTGAAAGTCTGGTTTCTTTGAATGCACATGCTTTTGGGCAGGCATTACTGTGCTATCACAGTGCAGCTAAGGATATGACTGCTTCACTCATTCGGGATGATCCTCAGCATTCCTTCAAAGCGTGGTGTATATATTCACATGCGTGAATTTCCATTTTTGCACCAAAATAGACTTATCTTTTAGTTACACTTTCTTACATTTTTCTCTTGGAGGTTTAGTAGTGCTACCTAGCATCACTCAGCGGATACATTCACTTTCCTATCTGCCTTGAGCTAGGACCACCTTTGCAACCTAACCCAAGTGTAGACATATAACCCACTAAGGTAAAATGAGCCAATGGCTTAACCAAGAGCTGAGACAGACCACACTTCATGACTAGCTGAGTAGCCTTGAAATACTTATCTAGGTGGCCTTAGTTTCATTATCTATAAAATAGCAGAGCTCTGAGGTAGTTTTTCTGTGACTGTCCTTCTATATCTAATAGAACATCATTCCAAATGTATATTGTTGGTAGGAAACTTATACATCTTTCTCATTATCCTCATTGCAAACTAGCATACAGTTCTGTTTCATCATGGAACTTTGATGGAAGAGTGTTCAAAGTTCTGAGCTGTGAGTCCAGAGACTTCAGTTTGAGCTCTAGTTCCGCACACAATGAATCATACAACTTCAGTTAAGTCACTTATTCGCTTAGTTTGTTTCCCAGGAAGAGAATGCTCTTGAAGGTGCTTTATACTGTATTATTCATCTACCACAATGAGAAGGTATCTCCTGGATATATTTTTTTTCTTTAGCCTCCCGCCTTGTCAAAGGGTATCTCCAAAGGAGATTTACTCAGGTATCAAATCTCCACAGTTTATTGCCAGTGTGAAACCTTCCACTGAGTGGAGAAATTTTAAATTCTGAGTGTGAATTATGTTTACTTAGCAAGGCTTTACTTTCTTTATTTTTCATGGTTGTTTTCCCCACGTCTTTCTATGATGCACTCGGGGGGCTTGCATTAAGCTTATGATGCCTGGCATGATTGATTGCATTTCCAGTGGCTGGACACTTTGCTGGGAGCTGTGATTATGTCTTGGGAAAATCACACTAATCGAATTTGAAGACACTGATGTGCATCCTCAAGTAAGAACCTGGCTCTTGGGGGTTTCATCTAGGTCAGGCCTTATAAATTAAGTGATGATTTTTTTTTTCCTTAAGTCAGTAAATAAAATTCATCAGTGGCCTTACATTGCCTTCACACTTCTACAGCTCTGCCAACCTGTGAGTCAAGCAGCATTTTATCCACTTTAAAGCTAATGTTTTATGGTAGTTGGCAATCCATTTATTAAAGTAGAAGACAGGAACACAGTGTAATTTTAAAACAATTTCTGAGATGACTGAAAAACTGAAGAAAAATAATCTTCAAATGCATATCTCAGAAATTGAGGAACATATGTTTACAGTAATTTCTTTTATATAGAAATTAATGCAAAATTTTTGAAGGCCCCAGATCAAAAGCATTTTCAAAATGGCAAAATGATGTGTTACCTTTTTACTTTTGTAGACACCTACTTGTTAAAAGCTTTTAGTCAATACCTACTCTGTGCAATGGGTAGGCATTACTATATGGTATAGGAAATTCATGGACGCTGGAAACATGCCCACCTGTATATGAATTCCATTTTGTCAGCTACTAGGTAAGTACAACAGATAAGAAAAATAATGTTAAAAACTTTATGTTGTGTTTTTTTTCTTGGAAGAGCAATAAGAGCGAAGAAAACAAAGCAGACATTGGGAATCAATCCATTGAAAAGTTAATGATATTAGGGATAGAAGTTGATGTCTTCATGTATGCTTCCCATATGATTTCACTGGGAAGCTTTTTAAAAAGTATGAAAAATTGTATCCTATAATGTCTGGGTTGTAGTAGGTGCTAATATACAAAGTGTTTCCTTTTAGTAAGAGATGAAGCTAAATAATGTAGCTTGATCTTAGATCACAGGGGAATTGAAATCCATGGGACTGTGTCTACAATTTTATTTCTTGTATTCTAGAACAAGGCCTTAATCAACACTTAATGGGTTCTTAGTAATTTGTTTGTAATGAATGGTAATGAATAAACAGGCAATTAGGAGTCATTGCAGATATTAAACTATTTAAATGTCTTTAGACAGAGATCTTGCATTCAACAGGATGATGGTTTAGGTGATCTTTATGAAAAATAATTACAAACTGGAGGACAGCATGGTTTATTGAAAAAAAAAATGGGACTAGGCAAGACTCCCAAGCTCTCATGAGCCCAAAGAGAGATGTATTGACTGGAGCACAGGTAGAACCCAATGGCAAGTGCTGCAGGAAGAGGATCCACTCTATCCCAATTTAGTGTTCAATGAAAAAGCTGAGGGAGGGAGAGAGCAACTGACCTATGCTGTAGTGTCAGGAGCTTTTGGGTCAGGAAAAAGTAATCTTTAAGCTTCAGGAAGTCACACAGCAATTGCTTGGTTGATACTTCACAGAACTGGGAGCTTCTAGATTGCTTACTGGGTTGCTTCAGGCAGAGTGGGAGCCATTGGAGTTTTTCAACGAATATAGGACTATCTCTTCAATGCCTTTGCTTCTGCTCTGAAATGTTGTGTGGTCCTTGATGCTGCTGGCCCCTGACTCTCTCTTGGTTAGGATTGACCCTTTATCTTATTTCCCCCTAGTCACTTTGTTAATGATGGTTTGGAAAACAAAACCACTGCGAAGGACATTGAGAATTCATGGAGAATTCTCTTTGATGTAATATGAGTTTAGGCAGAAGAAGTAGAAAGGAGTTTTTAGGAATTTGCTATTTGAGGATGGAAAAAGCAAAGTGGTGTTGAGAACAAAACCATAGGAAAAATATTAGAGATCCACATCAAAATACTATATTGTGATGGAAATAAAAAACAGATTGCTGCATTGAGGACAAATTTGCCTTGCTCTGGGGTGTTCATAAATGCTAGGATGTATGATAGTCATTTGGAGGAGAGGGTATAAGTATTTCACATAAGCTTTCTAATTCTGCCTTATAGTTTTATCTATTTTTGACTATTCACACATTAGCTGCTGTTTCTTTTGGGTGGGGGGACCATAAAACCAGGATTGGATGCTGGGAGGTTTCAATAGGAAGTTAGATTTGTGTTTGATTCTGGGAATTGCACTGACAGTGGAAACTCAAGGAAATTAGTGATATTTCTCACCTCTGCATAATAGACTTAAGATAATCTTGGACATGATTTGTTTCTCTTGGCTAGCTGAAGGTAAGAGAAAACTAGGTTTTTACTGTCAGATTTTTTTTCTTAATTATAAGGGCTTGTATGGAAAGTTAATTTATGTGGGTTTAAATTTATTTACATATATTTACATTTGACTCATTAAAATGTTCCTTCCAAGAATTATTTGCAACTGGGCATTTTAAACACTGTTGAATATGAAAATATTCTTTTTGCCAATTAAGAATAAATTTAGAAATCTCAAAGTTTGGGTTGTAGCTTGCTAGCTTCTCAATATGGAAACATATGTTCTGTTGTCCACTACACATGGGCTGTGTGTGAAAACTGAGCTCCAAAGGAAGCAAAGAGACCCTGCTCTTGTGTCTACACTATAATATCTGCACTCTCATCAAACCTTTATGAAATTGATAGACTCAAGGTGGAAACACCATCCCAGAAAAAACTCACGAAGCATGCCTGCATCATTCTATTTTAGCTTCAGAATTGTGAAAATTCAGTCACTTAAGCATTCATTAGATATCTACTTTGAACAAGACATGTAGTTATTCTAAAGCATACATAATTCATGCGAACCACTATCCTTGTTTTCAGAAAATGTATCAACTAAAACCTCACAGGATTGCCTCTTATACTCTGGAACCATGCTATCCCTCCAAATATCCCTGTGCTGTTTTTATCACACTTGTCAATGGCTAATAACACTTGTCATATTTTAAACCCTTATCATTAGGCACACATTGAACAATGTGATATTATACCCATCATCTCATTCATAGTCCTAAGGCTATATTTTGTGGTAGTTAGCATCATACACATTTAACAGGCCAAAGAAAGACACTTTGAAAAACCGATTAACTTTTCCAAACTCTGACTTGAAGTCTTAATTTATTTACCATTGTCTTCTTTCAAGTTCTTGAATAAATCAGAATATCCTTAGGAATGAGACCTTAAACTTTAAAACATTGTTATAATTGTTTACATCTAATCCCAAAAATTATGAGCTTTTTTTATATTGGAAAAAAAAAGTTACAGAAGAGCACCACTGAAGCATACATAATTTTTTCTCAGATATAGAAAAGTGTTGTGGATCCTTGAAACCAAGTATTTAGAAGGAAAAATATATTTGCTTTATTTGGAATGTTAATGAACAATCTGATATCATTGGATGATCTTTGTCTACCTCCAAAGAAATTTTAGCTGCATTAATTTAATCTTTTTATTCTGACTACTGGATAAAGACCCGTTAAGAAACCCAAATATTAAAGAAGCTTTGCTTTTAAATAAACTGTCAACTAAGTCATCTCACTGGCTTACAGAAAAGTAAACATGATCCAGTTGGGGGGGGGGGATCATCCTGTTAAATTCATTATCTTCCTTTTTTGCCTGAAACTAGATTGAATAGAAGAGCTGACTGTTTTTTACCCACATTGTTGACTTCTGAATCAAAGATGATATAAGCTTTAGGAGTTAGATCTCCAAACACAGAATTTGAAATAGGCTCCAGGGAATGAGAAGAAACTGTCACTTTCCACTAACATAAAAGAAATAGTGTTAGGCAACATTGTTCTTAAGAGATTCAAATAATTTTGGCTGCCCCAGAGGATTTCAGTCAGTGTGGCTTCATTGATTTCCTTCTCAGAATTGATAGTTATTGAAATAAACTCATGAATCTAAATCTAAGGAATATCTGCAGTCAGTGGTCATGTTGGTATTTCTTGATATCACTAGAGTTTTTCATTAATTTTAATGTATAATATTGTAGAAGAAAAATAGATTACACGTCAGTCTCAGTGTATGACTTTTCCAAATGGAATTATTCTAACATTAGTTACTTGAAAAAAGTTTCTTTTATCATAAAGCAAATAGATACTTGTCTGGTTAACATTTATCAGTGGTATTGAGTCATTTTACTATTTAATTATTTCATTAAGAAAGGGATACTCAACAAAAAATTATAAAATATAAATTTTAATATATGTAAATTAAAGGAATCTCTTAAGCAATTGAGACCTCCAAGGCTGGCATTGTGGCATAACAACAGGTAAGGCCGCCATCTGCAAAGCCATCATTCCATTGAGATGCTGGTTTATCTTCCGGCTACTCTACTTCCCATCCAGATCTCTGTTAAGGGTGTGAAAAAAGCAATGGAAGTTGGTCCAAATGTCTGGACCTCTGCCAACCACATGGAAGACCAGGTGAAGTTCCTGGCCGCAGCCATCTGAGGTGTGAATCAGTGGATGGAAGATTTCTATCTGTCTCTACCTCTCTATATATAACTCTTTCAAAATAATAAATAAATAACTCTTAAAAGACCTAAAGGCCTTCCATTAACTGTAACTCAAACAATATTATCTACAAGCAGTAAACAAAACATTTTCCCATAACTACAAAATATATGGATAAGAAAAACTTTCTTGTTTCAGTCATAAACAACCTCTAATTATAGTGGGCTTAAATTATGCCGATTTTTGTTTTGTTTGGGGTGGCTTATCCTAGTTGTCTTCTATGGGTGAATGTGGATCCAGACATTGTAATCGGGGATCAGACTGAGGGAAGTATTCACTTTCTTTGAATTGCTGGCACTCTGCTGGTGAAAAGAGGACAACATTACATTAGCACTTAAATTTTTACCCTTGCGTTACTTCTACACAGAACTCTGTAGTGAAAAACATCATCCCTCTGTTGTTCCTTTAACATACAATTAAGGAAATTAGGCAGGAAATACATATGATCTGGAAGTGGTAGAAATAATTTCTGGATGTAGAAAATTGTAGACATAGAACTGATGATTAACATAAACTCCCTTCTCACCACAAAATACTTATTTCTTGAACACATGATACTTACTATTTCCTAAGAAAGACAAATCAAAAATCACCATATACTGCTAACTTAAAATCCAGGAGTACTGGTTAAAACATGGTAGTGGCCGGCGCTGCGGCTCAACAGGCTAATCCTCCACCTAGCGGCGCCGGCACACCGGGTTCTAGTCCCGGTCGGGGCGCCGGATTCTGTCCTGGTTGCCCCTCTTCCAGGCCAGCTCTCTGCTGTGGCCCGGGAGTACAGTGGAGGATGGCCCAAGTGCTTGGGCCCTGTACCCCATGGGAGAACAGGAGAAGCACCTGGCTCCTGGCTTCGGATCAGCGTGGTGCGCCGGCCGCAGCGCACCAGCCATGGCGGCCATTGGAGGGTGAACCAACAGCAAAAGGAAAACCTTTCTCTCTCTCTCTCTCTCTCTCACTGTCCACTCTGCCTGTCAAAAAAAAAAAAAAAAAAAAAAAAAAAAAAAAACCATGGTAGTTATATTAGCTTTTCACTATTACAACAAAATACTTGAAGGTAGCTAGCTTTATATAGATAAAAGGCTTATGTAGCTCATAGTTCTGGAAGTTCAAGTCCAAGATTCAGTTAACTCATGGTTTTGCATCTAGTGGCAGGTGGCAATGACTGGGAGTGTGCAGACAAAGGATCACATGGTGAGCCATGGTGAGCCAGAAGGCAGAGAGGGAGACTGGGCCCAATCTGGCCTTTATAATCAAGTTTTCAAGGAAACGATCCTCTCCGGATGCCCTCAGCGACCTGAGGACCTACCACCAGTGCTACCTCCTCAATACTGTAACTGGGTTAGGTTTCCAACTTTGTAGTACCACTGCCTTATGATTTTGGGCTTTAAATAGATGCATGACTTTGGGAGTGAAATACTGATCAAACCACAGTAGTATCAAATTCTAATGTGGGCAGCTCTAGATCTGGGTTCCTATGAACTAGATAGCAAAGTTTTGATGCTCACGAATCTACAATTGAGGAAACACAATAAACACCCCAATGAGCATGGCAAAGACTGGGTGGCACACAGAGATTTTACTGCTCTGTTGAGTATAGAATTCCACTTTTCAAAATTGAAGAAGGTTGTTTATTTAGGTCCTTAATCACCAGTTTCAATATTCTTTATGACTCCTATCCGTACTATCCTGATTTCTTTTTCTCTGTTACCCTTTCTGGCCAAGAATAATGAAGAATATGCTTTGGCTGAGAATTGAGTAGACTTCCCAGACTGTTTTTGTCTATAGAATTTTAGGAGCTCATGAATTATTTTAGATTTTGAGGACTTTCAGTTTTTTAAAAATTTTTATCCATTTATTTATTTGAAAGTCAGAGTTATACAGAGAGAGAAGGAGCGGCAGAGAAAGAGAGAGAGAGAGGTCTCCCATCCGATGGTTCACTCCCCAACTGGTCACAGGGGCCGAAGCTGCGCCAATCTGAAGCCAGGAGCCAAGAGCTACTTTTGGTCTCCCATGTGGGTACAGGGGCCCAATGACTTGGGCCATCTTTTACTCTTTCCCAGGCCATTGCAGAGAGCTGGATCAGAAGTGGAGCAGCTGGGACTCAAACCAGCACCCATCTGGGATCCCGACACAGCAGGCCGTGGCCTTACCCACTATGCCATGGCACTGTCCCCTGCATTTTAAGACCAAATTGATGATGAATTTTTACCAGAATGACACACTCAGAAATGTATTTAGTTTTTTTCCAGGTTTGATTCCAGTTAGAAACGTTTTGATAACCTATCTCCTTGTCTTTTTTTTTTTTTTGTAACATCTATTCCTTTCTCAGCTGGAGGTGTCTTGAGCCTATAAGGCTTTGGTGAGAGAGCCACAGTTCCAGGGTACATGCTGTAGAACCACTAGAACTTCTTTTTATACTCTTAAGGTAGTTACCCAGATAATTATTCAGGATCTGTATTGATCAGGCTTCTGGTTTGATCCTTTCCATAAGCCAGCATTTGATGGTCTTTGTTCCCTAATTCATTTTATAAAATTTCTTTTACAGTTGTTTCTTCCATTGATACAAATCCCCAAAGTTTGGACCTGTCCTACTGTCTTGTATAAACTGATCAATTAAAAAATTTTAATACTGTGTCAATTCCTACCAATACTATTAATATTCTGTTTTTCTTTGCAATTCCAAGTTCTTTGAGTTTATTATCTGCTTTCCAAGTCACAACAGGTAGATTGTCACCAAGTGCTGTACTTTTGTATAGTGTTAGATATGATCTTCCTGCCCCTCAACATTACAATTTTCATAGCTGCTCAGTTTATAGGAAAAACGTCTGAGAGAACCAGTGGCAATTTGTGGTCTGTTTTGTAGGGTAAAGATAGGACAGGAAAAGAACTTAGCAGGGATTTACAGCTTGAGCTAAATTCAATTGGATCCATCAGCAACACTGTTGAACTGAAAAGTCCCAGTCACTCTAGAAATCAAGTTTAGAATAGAAAGGTCTCCTGTCCCTACTTCCTGGCATTCTTCAGGATACTTAAGTGGTTGCTGCCTAGCCTATGATTGACTTAAAGGATACCTTGGGCTGAGCCTACAGATTGAATCAAGGAATTGAAGAATTTGAGAAAGCTGTGGCTGACACAGTGATTTGTTCCAGACTAAATAGTTAGTGAACTCAAAATTCAAGATTTTCTTTTTACTTTATTTTCAGTTTTAGAGAGCTGGATTGGAAGAGGAGCAGCCGGGGCTAGAAGCGGTGGCCATATGGGATGCCGATCCTGCAGGTGGAGGATTAACCCACTGCGCCATGGCACCGGCCCCTTGAATTTTTGAGTATAATTTAGCTTGAGTACTTTCTCTGATGCCGTGTTTATAAAAGCCATTGAAGGGATGGACATTGGACACAGCATTTAAATAGCCCACATGCCATAATGGGGTGTCTAAGTTCCCAGGTCCTCTGCTTCTGATCTGTCTTCCTGCTAATGCATCCTCTGGAAGCCAGCAGGTGATAGCTTAACTAGTTGGTCCACTTTCCCAGATATGGCTTGGTTCAATCTGTTGTGGGCACTTAGGGGGTAAACTAGTGAATGGAAGATCTCCATCTTCTGTTTCTTTCTCTCTACCTTTCTTATAAAATTAGGGGAAAAATGTCATTTCTGAGAGATAATCAAAGTGAAAGAGGAAGTTAAATAGAAATTAATTTGCTTAAGCCTCATTTTCGAGTCATCTTAAATATGAAGAGGTTGAGTCCACATGGTTTTTGATGTTTTGCTCTAAGCAGGTCACAGAACACAGAAGATGATATGCCTGACTTTCCTTCTTGCCAAGACAGCGTATCCACCTACTGTGCTGCCTCTCCCAATTTTAATTAAATGCACATATGTTCTTGTTTTGCTTTTTGTTCTTTCTGTCTGAACTTACCATTCCCATGTGTGGGCCCTGTTTATTGCTCTAAAACGTCCTTAGAGTGGTATAGCTTTGAACTATTCTATTATGGAGTTTGAATTCAAAAATATGTTGCAGGTTTTTTCTCAAATAGGAATAATAATACTGGTCAGTACTGAAGATTGCCACAAAAGGGAAGGAGCTCTACTGCTTAGGGAGCATTGGTACTAGGGTAACACTCTGCTTCCTTTTCCCACATTTACTCCATGAATGGAGAAGCAGGAGTGGGTATGATTTCTCTCTTCTGATTGTAGAATGAATACTTCTTCAAAATCAGCTCCTTCTCCCGGTTTGAAAATCGAAATCCTAACATCCAGATTTTCCTCAGTTCACTAGCTCCACAGATATTTCAGTCAATACTCTTGCAGCGAACAGAGGGGAGGGAGGAACAAAGGGAAGCTGCAGTTGATGAGTTACTGTGACCTTGTGGGTAACAAGGATCCAGGGGAGAGAGGTAAAGTGACCCTGTTGTTCTTGGGCCCAGTCTGAACTATATGATCTTTCCTGGTTCCAACACTAAAGTGGTATCTCAATGCCAATTTGATTCCTAAATCTCAAAGTATACAGAATTTAAGGAACACAGGGCTGACAAATCCTAATACATACCAACTTCAGAGTTTTTTTGAAGGAAAGACAGAATACATAATACTTGGTGTAAGGTTGGTGCTCAATAAATTATATAATACATCTTTATTCACAATGCTAGCTTGTATGTAACTTTACCACTAATCCTAGTGCTGTTGTGTTACATTTTCAAGGATAAGGCAGATAGAATATATTAAACCTTGGTTAGTTTACCATCTGCTATGTCAATTCCTGTTGAGATATTATTTCTAAAATCTCGACTTTATCCTCTGTGGGGTAAGTAGAGCTGGACATGGCTCCTCAGAGTTAATGCATTTTAAAGCTACCAGGAACAGTATTGGTGCAGGGATCCTGTAAATGTTAACTAGTCATGATTCTTAAAATTTAAATTTTATTAAAGATTTGGATTGAAAATTAAATAAGTTAACTCAAACTAATCTTCAAAAAATGGAACTTTTCAAGAAAGCTCTTGTAATGTCTCATGGAATTTAAGAGTTGGAGAACCAGTCCTCAGGAAGGCAAGAGCCTTGGTAACAACAGCTGAAGGAATAGGTAAACTTTGAGTATCAGTTTGGCCATGATGTAATCTGCCCCCTCCCAGTCAGTCAAGCAAGCTGCAGTATCTTTCTTTACCTCATAGGTCTCTTACTTGGGTCACTTATCTGGCACAAGTCAGTGGAAATATGAACAATAGTAGCCTGACACTGTGGCTTATAGTTTAGATAGGTGCTCCAAATTTTTTTTCTATTAAGTCTTTAAAAAGAGAAATTCTACTTGAAAATAATCTAGAAAGATAATTATGGAGGAAGTTATTAAGGAATTCTTTCTGTTGCTGAGTTTGCCTTGCATGAAGATCCTACTCCAAAGTCCTCTCAATACTCAGATTGAAACAAAGACTTAATTTCTTATTAAATTGATCCCTTTTCTAGTAAAGAACTACCTACCATGTTTTATATCTTCCTTTGCCTTAGTTTTTTTTTTTTAAAGATTTATTTATTTGTGCAAAAGGCAGGGTTACAAAAAGATGGAGAGACAGAGGAATCCTCCATCTGCTGGTTTACTCTTCAAATGGCCATAATGATCAGGGCTGGGTCAGGTTGAAGCCAGGAGCTTTATCAGGGTCTTCCATGTGCGTGCAGGAGCCCAAGGACTTTGCCCATATTCAGCTGATTTCCCAGACACATTAGTAGAAAATCACTTGAGAAAATTAATCTAAATTTCAGTCTATATACTTGTAAATATGGAATGTTAGTACCTATTCAGGTTGTCATATAATTAAAACATTTTGTATAAAGACCTTAACAAGGCAGAAAGCTGGAGCAAAGCAAATGGTACTCATTGTCACTGTCATGGTCGTTATTTCATTACCTCTTACATGAATCACCAAAACACTAGTAATTTTGGTGATTTCTAAGCCTTTGTTGGTCTTGTTATCAATTATTACTGGTTCCCTTGCTTTGCTGCTCTGTACTATGTTTTATTTACTTAGAATTCTTTTCTCTATGTTCCCATATAACCCTGTACTTTTCATTTCATTGTATTTTGTAAATATTTACCATATTTTGTTATAATATGTATCATATCTGTTCATCATTCCAGACAAATGTTAATCTTTGAGAGGGAAGATTGCATATCTGCACCTTCTCTATCTCATCATCCATGCCCAACATAATCCCAGTAGGGTTTATTAATTTGAACTAAATTTCTCTGTCACTTTTTCTGTTCTAAACCTGGACTACCCCTGGTTGCTGGATCTTGGATGATTTTGTTAACAGCTTTTCTTAAATCTACTGCCATTTCTACTGTCTTTGTGTACTGTAGCTGCATCCCTTTGTTCTGAAATTCCTGGTTATTATAAATTCCTGCATAAATGAGTTCATGAGAAATTTATTCTTTGAATGGGATAGTGACTTTTTCCAGTGCCATTTGGGGAAGGGTTACCCTCCCCCAAGAACAAACAAATCAACAAACAGAAACATTTGTTTTGGGAGCCCATTTTTCTGTTACTTTAAATTTTTTTTCTTAGCAATAGTCTCAGGGGTAAATATTAAAGACTGTAGGCTGAGCCAGGACTGCTGTGTCAGCATTTCCATTATAACCCTTTACTGCCCACTGTATGAGTTGAATGGCACATTATCCCTGTAACTGCATTTTAATGGTAATGATGATGACCTACACATTGAGAGGGGAAAAAAGGGTGGTTGTTAATTCCTAGGAGATTATCAGCCCAATAACTGCTGTTATTAGTTCCAGGATGATTGCCAATAATGTAGCATCACTTGGGCCCCATTATGTGTAATCCTCAGAGCTCTAAGAATCATCTAAATCCCTAAACCATTACGTCTAAAGTAGACCAGGACAATGATGATGACAAGCACAACTGGGATTCAGTAAATAGATACCTAAAGTGGGAAATAATTGCCTTTTTAGTAAAATTCTCTTTTGGAAAATAAGTCAGAAAGGGTTTATAAAGGTTAATAAATGGTAGGAAAATAAATGTTACTGGTTTTGTTCCTATTAATTCATAAGCCATTTCTACATAAGCAAGATGGAAGGAGTTCAGCATGCTGTCTTATTTGTGACCTTAATACTAAAACCTAGCAGAATCATGATCACTCTTGCATACAGAATATGGAGATCTTTGTCTGTTGTATGGATGACATTAATGTTCAGTTCATATTCTTCTGTGTAAAAGCACATCATGATGTTAACAAGCATCATTTTGTTATTCTAAATGAAGACTTTTCACTTCATTTTTATTTAAACAATACTAACCCATGTAAGTACGAGATGAAACCATTAACTATTCAGAGGGAAAAACAAAAATCAACAACTCAGATTGTCTATCATAGCTTCTAGGATATCTTGGTGTATGAAACAGGTGGTATACTGCAAACAATATACTGTTGACATTATATAGGTCTACTTAACATATTTTGTACACATAAAACCTCTGGCAAGTTGACTTCTATGAAACTAATACTTATCCTAAAATATTGTTGTTAAAACTAAAAGATAATTCATGCAATGATTTTCAGAGCTTATAAATTTGGAACAAGAAAGACAAGGGGAAAGAAGAGAAATGGGTGTGGATTAGGGCTGTAGGAGAGTTGTGAAGACTTTGAAAATTCTGAGACAAAGGAGCAATAGTATTATGAAATAAGGAGAATTCAGACACATTAAAACATTTTAAGGAAGCATAACTATGGTTTTCAAACCCTGTTAATTTAACTAAAAAATGCAACTAGAAATCTTAAATTATTTGGCATTGCTTTCATTTCTTCTTAAAAATTTAATTTAAGTTATACAAATTTCATGAATTTCATATATACAGATTTAGGAATATAGTGGTACTTTCCATCCCACCCTCCCTCACGCCTACGCCCCAACCACTCTTCATCCTCCTTCTCCCATTCCCACTCTTACTTTTTAAAAAGGTCTACTTTTGGTTTACTTAATGATCATAAGGTTAATCTTACACTAAGTAAAATAATTCAACAAACAGTATGAAGAAAAAAATCCCTGTTCCTCAGCAGAAGAGACAAGGGCTATAGACAATTATCAACTCTCAAAATCTCCATTTCATTCCAATACATTACATTTTAGGAACTCTATTAGTTACCCCAGATCAGGGAAACATATGATATCTATGTTTTGGGGACTGGCTTATTTCTCTAAGTATAATTGTTTTCAGTTGAATCCATTTTGTTGCAAAAGACAGGATTTCTTCCTTCCTTCCTAACTTCCTTCCTTCCTAACTTCCTTCCTTCCTAACTTCCTTCCTTCCTTCTTTCCTCAATTCTTTCCTTCCTCACTTCCTAACTTTCTAACTAGCTTTCTTTCTTTTACAGCTGTGTAGTACTGCATAGTGTGCATATGCCATAATTTCTTTATCCAGTCATCAATTGATGGGTATCTAGGTTGATTCCATAATTTTAGCTATTGTGAATTCAAATGCAAAGAACACAGGGGTACAGATTTAACTCTTTTTTTTTTTTAAGATTTATTTATTTGAAAGTCAGAGTTACACAGAGGAGAGGCAGAGAGAGAGAGCTTCAATCCACTGGTTCACTCCCCAGATGGCTACAATGGGCGGAGCTGGCCTGATCTGAAGCCAGGAGCCAGGAGCTTTCTCTTGTATCCTTCATGTATCCCACATGGGTGCAGGGGCCCAAGGACTTGGGCCATCTTCTACTGCTTTCCCAGACCATAGCAGAGAACTGGATCAGAAGTGGAGCAGCTGGAACTTGAACTGGTGCCCATATGGGATGCCAACACTGCAGGTGTTGGCTTTACACACTATGTCACAATGCTGGCCCACTCAGATATAACTTTCAAATGCTGATCTCTGTTCAGGGAATGGGATGGCTGGACTCTGTGGTAGCTCTATATTTAGATTTTTGAAGTATCTCAATACTATCCTTCACAGTGGCTACATCAGTTTACATTCCCATTGATAGTGGATTAGGTCACCTTTTCCCCTACCTCCTCACTAGCATTTATTGTTTGTTGATTTCTGTATGAGAGCTATTCTAACTGGGGGAGATAAAACCTCACTGTCATTTTGATTTGTATTTCCCTGATGGCTAGTGATACTGAGCATTTTCTCAAGTTTCTGTTGGCTATTTGAATTTCCTCTCTTGAAAAATTTCTATTCAAAGTCCTTTGCTCATTTCTTAACTGAATTGCTCGTTTTGTTGTTGAATTTGTTGAGCTCTTTGTAGATTCTGAATATTAACTCTTTATCAGTTGCAGTTTGCAAATATTTTCTCCCATTGCCTCTTCACTTTGCTGATTGCTTCTTTTGCAGTTTTGAAATTTCCTAGCTTGATTTAATACTACTTGTGAGTTTAACTTTGATTGCCTGTTTCTGGGGTCTTTCCCAAGAAACCTTTTCCTATGCTAATATATTGCAGAATTTTTCCAATGTTTTCTAGTAATTTCATGGTATCAGGTTATAGATTTAGGTCTTTGATACATTTTGAGTGGATTTTTGAGTAAGGTATAATGTAGGCATCTAGTTTTATACTTTTTCACATGGAGATCCAATTTTCCCAGCACTATTTGTTGAGACTGTCCCTGCTCCAGGGATTGATTTTAGATCCCTTGTCAAAAATCAGTTGGTTTTAGCTGCATGGATTGTTTTCTGGAGTTTCTATTCTGTTCCCTTGGTCTATATGTCTATTTTTGTGCCAGTACCAAGCTGTTTAGATTATAACTGCCCTGTAGAATGTGTAAAAATCAGGTATTGTGATGTCTCCAGCTTTGTTTTTGTTGTATAAAATCGCTTTCACTATTTGGGGTATCCTGTGTTCCTCTCTGAATTTTAGCATTATTTTTCTAAATTTAAGAAGTATGCCATTGGTATGTTGATTGGGATTGCAGTGAATCTATCAATTGCTTTTGGTAGTATGGACATTTTAATGATGTTGATTCTTCTAATCCATAAACATGGATGATTTTTCCATTTCTATGTGTCTTCTATTTTTCCTTTAATATTTTGTAATTATCATTGTAGCTATCTTTGACATACTTGGTTAAATTTATTCCAATGTATTTGATTATTTTTGTACCTATTGTGAATGGGATTGATCTTAGAATTCATTCTCATGGCATTGTCTCTGATACAAAGGTTATTGATTTTTGTGTTAATTTTATATCCTGCCACTTTACCAAACTCTTTTATAAGTTGCAATAGTCTCCTAGTGGAGTCTTTGATCCCCTATATATAGAACCAAGTCATCTGCAAATAGGGATGGTTTGACTTCTTCCTTTCTAATTTGAATCCCTTTGGTTTCATTTTCTTACCTGATGACTCTGGCTAAAACTTCCAGACTATATTGAATAGCAATGATAAGAGTGGAAATTCTTGTCAGATTCAGATCTTAGTGGAAATGCTTCCAACTTTTGCCCATTCAATATGATGCTGGTCATGGGTTTGTCATAAATTGCCTTGATTGTGTCGAGGATTGTTCCTTCTATACCCAACTTGGTTAAAATTTTCATCGTGAAAGGATGTTGCATTTTATCAAATGCTTTCTCTGCATCTATTGAGATAATCATATGATTTTTGATCTTCAGTTTCATAATGTGATTTATCACATTTATTGTTTAGTGAATGTTGAACCATCCCTGCATACCAGGCATAAATCTTGGTGAATGATCATCCTGATGTGGTGTTGGAGAATTTTTGTAATTATGCTCATCAGGGATATTGGCCTATTCTTTTTCTGGTTTAGGAATTAAGGTGGTGCTAGCTTCGTAGATGGAGTTTGGGAGGATTCCTTCCTTTCAATTGTTTTGAATAATTTGAGAAGAATTGGCATTAGTTATTCTTTAAATGCCTAGTAGAACTTAGCAGTGAAGCCATTCAGTCCTGGGCTTTCCTTTGTTGGGAGTGTCATTATTACTGTTCAATCTCCATCTTAGTTATTGGTTTGTTTAAGTTTTTTATCTCTTCATGACTCAATTTTGGTAGATTGTGTGTGTCCAGGAATGTATCCATTTCTTTGTGATTTCCCAATTTGTTGGCTTATAGCTGTTTATAGTAATTCCTAGTGATTCTTTTTATTTATGTGGTATCTGTTGTATTTCCTTTCTCAGCTCTAATTTTATTGATTTAGGTGTTTTCCCTCTTTTTTTTTTGTTAGCTGGGCCAATGTTTCAATTTTATTTATTTTTTTCAAAAAGCTCTTCGTTTCACTGATCTTTTGTATTTTTTTGTTTCAATTTTATAATTTTTCTAATTTTAATTCTTTCCCGCTGCTAATTTTGTTTATAGCCATTGTATATACCTCTGAGGAGCAGTCATTTTTCTACATACTACTTGTTGAATTATTTATTTAGTACAGGGTTAGTCTTGTGACTCTAAAGTAAACTGAAAGTATGTCACTGCAAAAACTAAAAATAAGAAAGTATGGGGAAGGGAGGGTCAGTGAGGAAGGATAGGAGAGTAGGGTGGGAAGTATCATTATGTTCTTAAAACTGTATATGTGAGATTATGAATTTTTACCCTTATATAAATTAAAAATTTAATGAATGAATATGCAGTTTTCCCAATAATATCCAGAGTCAAAGTACAACTATAATAATTATAGTGTTTATTACTACCTCCTAATTTTCTATTCAAGTTGTTCCAGTTTTCCCAATAATATCCTTTATATCAGAAAAGATACTTTGTTTAGTTCTTGATAATTTATTCTCTTTAAATAGAACATTTTCACACACTTTCCTTAATTTTTATGACCTTGTTGATTTTGAAAATTATAAGCCATTTATAGAGCATAATTGCCACAATTTGGAGTGTTGCATATACTCATGAATTAGTCTAAGACTTGTATTTTTGGGAAAAAAATCACAGAAATAATACCATGTTCTTCTCATCCCATCAAAAGGAAAATATTTTTAATTTTTACATTATAAGTAATGTTCATTTTGGCTACTAATTTTAAGTGGGATCTGAAAGTTTTTCCTATCCTTTCCTCTTTGTAAATACTAAGTATTTTGTGACAAAATACTTTCAGAGAGGTAAAATGTTGATCCTTTTCAAAATTTTATTATGTTCACTTATGTTTCCACTTGGCTATGGACTCATGGAATTCAATTTATTTCAATAGTTCATAATCAGTTAATTATATTTCTCATATTGTCTCAGTTTTGTTCAATAGAGCCTCTTTGACTATTGTTCTATGTTCTTTTGACTTGTTCGTCTTTCTTTGAGAACATATGGAGTTTCTAGCATAAAATGGCATCTCATTTATATCATGCCAGAGTACCATGATTTCCCTTCCCGTGTTATCTGTTATTTGTCTTGCTTCATCCTGGAATCAGGATGAAAAAAACCCTATTTTTCCAGGGATCTAGGTTTCTTCTTCTGGAAAAAAATTTTTGAAATATCTGAGAAGTTGGTCTGAAAATCTTATTACTGTGGAAGTATTGATTCACCCTCAAGTTGACATAACTGAAAAACATATCAAATCACACAATAATAGAAACATGTGTACATGTACATGTATATTTGTTCACATACTTTTTTTAAAAAGATGTATTTATTTGAAAGGCAGAGTGACAATTAGTGAGGAAGAGAATGAAATAGATCTTCCATATTCTGATTCCCTTGTCAAGGGGCTGAAACAGCCAGGGGTGGGCAAGACCAAATCCAAGAGCCTGGAACTCCATCTAGCTCTCCATTGTGGATAGCAGGAACCCAAGTAGTATACCATCTCTTGCTACCTTCCCAGGTATATTATCAGGGAACTGGATTGGAAGCAGAGCAGCTGGAACTTGAACTGAAACTCCAATATGAGATACCAAGTTGCAAGCAGTGGCTTAGCCCCCTAAACCACAACACTGGCCTCCTACATACATTTCAACATAGTTCTATTTCTCTATTTTAGACAATGGGTTGATTCCAATATCTACATTTTAATAAAACTTTCCAGATTTAGTTTTCTGCTTTATCTGACAATGAGAAACTGTTCTTATTATCTTAAATATATTACTTAATTGATCCACTTCTCAATTTCTCATTTTGGTTACACATTCAAGTAAGTTTCTAAACTGCCATTGCCATTGCTTCAATAACTCCACTCTGTATCTAGATGTCTGCCTTAGCCTTTTGGGGCTCTGGCTCCCTGCACTAGATCAATCATCTCCTCTCTACTTGAGAGGACACTGTCCTCACCTCATGCAGGCTCTAAACACGAGGCCACTTAGCAGCCATTCTTTGAGAGAGAGAATCATTACTGTGTGTAGGCTCTGACTCCCCATCCCAGGATGCCCTCCTGCATGGATTTCTTCCTTCTTCCTAGCTCTGAGCCACTTTCCTGCATGGATGTCATAGTCATCCCTCTTGGATTCCAGCATCTCATGTCAAAGTACCATGATTTCCCTCCCTACTGTGAGGATACCCACTTGCCTGGTTCCACCAAATGGCCTTTAAACTGAACAGTTCAGGGAGGGTAGGAAAGATAAAGTCAAATTATAGAAGGGAAGAGAAAGAAGAAAATCAAGAGGTGTATTAAGTCTTCAAATATTTTATATCATATTTATAACATGAAAAATTATAGGCCTTGATTTCTGATGACCTGACATTTTGCTTTTATATTATTCATGAAATTAGGTGAATTGGCACTATTGGTGAAGTTAGTCTGACAGCCAAAGTTAAGGGATGCTAACTAAGTGCTTGCTGATATAGGTAGCCATTTTAACCCCATACTAAGAGAAGTCACATTCAACATACTCTTTAGAAACACAATTTCCCTTGGCCAATATAATTGGTAATAATTCAACTAGTATTCTGGGAACAAAGCTCGATCTTTCCTTCATCTGTGTACATGTAGTTTTGGGTAAGGTTCTGGTCACATGGATCTGACTGCAAAGGGCTGGGAGCTGATGAGGAAGCTGTGGTGCTCTGATAGCTGCAGTCTGTCCTGGAAAGTAGGTCGATTTTTCATCCCAGCTCAAAATTTCTGATAGCCCTAGGAAGAGCAACACTGGTACTAAACAACTTCGACTCCCTGACCACAGCTAATCCAGCAGGAGTTTACCCTTTGGCTTGCAAGTGGCCAATTAGATTCTGTCTCCCAGGAATTTGGATCTGAGGCACAGTTAGTCGGCTCATTCTTTTTAGGGCACTTAAATGAGCTGAGGTTGACACAACCAGTGGCGGTTCATAAGAAAGTAGATCACAGAAAAACTGGTCTGTAGGAAAAAGAGAGACATTAAAGGAAAGCCGGGGCTGGGGTGGGGAATGAGCATGCAACCCCAGAGAGTTGCTACTTTGGTTTTATCTGGTTTTTGATTCCTAGTTTGTATCCCTCTTCCTGGGCTTATTGAGATTTTCTGAGAACTCCTCTTCTCCCCCATTTAACTTGCTTGGGATGACTGTGCTTCTTTTCCATGCAATCGGGCAATTCCCAACTAAGAAAACCCTCTTATATCTGATCCATGTTTAAAGGGAGACCATATTTGTGGTGCTCAAACAGACTCATTACTCACAGTTTCATTTTGACTCTCTTATGCATGGAAAATAATTCTAAAAGTAGCAGAAGGCTGGGATGCTGCTGCTATGGGGGGTGGTTAACACCCCTCCTCTCTCCCCTACCATGCTGGAATATCTGCCTAATATTTTATTTGTTCCTCTAAAGATAAATGTCCTAATAATGAAGCCAGTCTTTTAAATTTTATTATTTTAGGTAGTTTTGTAAATATTCTTCAGTCTATTTTATTTGCCTCATTTCAATTCAAAAGCTTTAATGAAAACATAAAATTCATATGAAACAACAGTTAAATAAATTAATGGCTTATAGAATTCTATTAGGCTGCACTTCACTGTGTACATAATAAATGCTTATTAACGGGGGAAAACATAGGATAAATCCAAGTGTAAAACAGTGTATTTTCAGCTCAGTGTGTTTTCTGTGCTTAATATCCAGGATTTCGGGGCTGGTGCTGTGGCATAGCAGGTAAAGCTGCTGCCTACATTGCCGACATCTCATATGGGCACCGGTTCTAGACCTGGCTGCTCCACTTCCAATCCAGCTCTCTACTATGGCCTAGGAAAGCAGTAGAAGATGGCCCAAGTCCTTGGGCCCCTGCACCTGTGTGGGCAACCAGGAAGAAGCTCCTGGCATCAGATCTGCCCAGCTCTGGCTGTTGTGGCCAAATGGAGAGTGAAATCAGTGGTTGGAAGACCTCTCTCTCCCTCTCTCCCTCCTTCCCTCTCTCTCCTTCTCTCCATCCCTCCCTCCCTCTCTCTCCTTCTTTCCATCTCTCTCCCATCTCCCTCCCTCTATCCCTCTCCCTCTCCTTCTCTGCCTCTGTCTCTCTGTAGCTCTGCCTTTCAAATAAATAAATCTTTAAAAAATATCCTGGATTTCTACAACACTATGAGCTTGATCTGCCATTATTTATTGAGCATTTTCTCAATTTCACAACCTTGCTTTCTCAGAAACAAATTAAATAATAATTCCTTGTCAGATTTAACATTTTACCAGTTTACTAGATATGTAGTAATTAATTTTATGTATTTCTAGAACACTGGGAATATGATCTTTGTTTACTTACATACCTTATTCTAACTAGATAATTATATGAAGTACTAGACTAAGTGAAATACGAGAAATTATACCAACTTCAACACAAAAATTCCATTATACTGTGGTGCTTAAAGTATTTTGCTTTCACTTTAATAAATCATCACAGTAGCAACATGTTGAATTTGTTGTTCAGGAAAAGATTAGACTAGGTTTAAAAACTGATTTCCAGATGTCATTTAGTAGTGGGAATGAGCTATGAGGATTGTTGATACTTAAGTGTTTGGGGATTTGGAGGCAGTGGTGCTGGAAGTCCAACAGGGTCTGCAAAGCAGCAATAATCCAGTGGAAGCCCCGCATTTCTCTTCTAACAGTCATAATAAAGGGGATTCAATGATGGAGAGGGGGCCTCAGTTTATAAGAAGAGTTGGGGCAGGAGAACACTGTGGGGAAATAATACTTCATCCCTAATAATTTCTCATATCTTTTAGGAAAAAAAGGGTGGATCTGGGTCTATAAAGTTTGCAGTCATATTCAGAAGGAAGAGCCTGGTATGCTACTCTCTGCCTGGAGTTTTCTGACTGGGAGCAAATACAGACCCCTTTTATAAAAGGCCATAGAAGAAAAATGTCAGAGAGATGGTGAACAGTCATAGCACATGGGAAAGGGAAAGGAAATCTTTTCCTCACTCACTCTTTTTCTCCCTTTCTCTACAATTCCTTTGGGGCAGGAAAAAAATGATTTGCTAGAACTTGTTTATTTCCAAATGTAGTTACAGAGAATAGATAGTTTACAGGCTTGTCCACAAGCATTTTCTTTAGAAGGTGGACATGAGGCTCTCAGTAATATGAGGAGATGGAAATGGTACCTGAATCCATCACATAGATCCCTAAAATCATGGAGGCTGGATAGGACTGTATCCGAAACGTCTAGACCTATGACTCATTACTTGCCTATACTGATGATATAGACAAGACTTCAAGTTGGATTAGCATTACAAGCCAGCAGTGGAGGACACAGGAGACAGTCTCCTCCCACCCCGCCCCCCCATTAAATGTGTGACAGATACTGTAACTTACTCTCCATTTCCTTATCAACACAAATACAAGAGAGCAGCAAAGGAAGAAATGAGAAAGAATAGATATTTCCACTCCAGCCCTAACTTGACTTTGAAGTTGTTTACTACAGTTGCCTGCACTCAAAATGACCACATTTTAGGGAATTTCATATTATTAATTGTAAACTTTGAGAAACAAATATTATAGGAATGTGGCATATCTTTGACAAAAAGAGAAACATACTACATCTCAGGAGAATAAAAGCTGTACATGGCTGAACATAGCCCAGTTGATACTTTTAATTTCATGTGTGCTATTATAATCAGTTCCCAAAATAAAATGTTCTTTGATAATGTAGGTCAAAACAAGCTTTTAGTGTGAAAGATTACAATGTTTTGACTCTCTGCAAAGGTACAAGTCTGGACTACACTATTGGCCAGCTTCCAGGGAAGACAAGAAACAGCAGTGAGGAGAATACTTATATGAAGAAAGATCAATTCTGCTCTTATTTGCTGGCCTTTTGTCCACTGGAAAATGCAGACTTGTTTCTTAGGATCACAGTATTTGTTCCTCTTAAATAGCAATTAAAATGGAAATTTCTGGAGGAATATAGGTTTCTCTTCCATAAGGACCCAGAGAAACCATTATAGAAAAATACACCTGTGCTAATGTCTGAGTGATCCAATTATAGACAACTTTTGTTTTCTTCTAAACCTGGAGATGGTAAACTTTTTCTTAAAGGACTGGATTATGACCATTGAAGCATTAAAACAAAACTGGACAGTAGGTTAACAAATGGACGTGATATCATTCCAATAAAACTTCATTTATAAGGCTCCTCTGTAGGCCAGATTTATCCCAGAGGTTATACATTTTTCTACCTCTATTTTAAATTACCATTCATATTTTGCCAAATTTCTATAATGAGTATATATCATTTCCATAAAGAATACCATGGTTTGAGTGTTTTTGTCTCCTTCAATTCTCAGGATTTAGCAACTGAATCCCCAGTGCAGCAATGTTAGCAAGAGGGCCAACTGGGAGATGTTTAGGTTATAAGGACTCCTTCTTTATGAAGGGACCAAAGCACTATTAAAACCTTTTGAGAAGAGGTGCCTTCGTTCTTGCTCTTCTACCTTCCACCATGTGAGGACACAGCAAGAAGGCCTATCAGATACCAGCCCTTTGATCTTGGATTTCCCAACTTCTAGATCTGTAAGAAATAATTTTTTGTTCTTTATGAATTTCCCATTCTATAGAATTCTGTTATAGCTGCACATCTAACACAAACAAGTTATATAACTAGAAAATAATTCTGGGTGCTGTGGCACAGCAGTTAGTTGCCACTTGGGTTGCCTATATTTGATATTGAAGTCCATCTTCGCTCCTCTGCTTCCAATCCAGATCCCTGCTAATGCAATTCCTGGGAGGCAGCAGGTGACAGTGCAAGAACTCGGGTCCCTAGTATTTATATGGAAGACCTAAAATGAGTTACTGATGCCTGACTGTGTCTTTCTCTGTCTCTCTGCTTTCAAAATGAAAATAGATAAATAAATTTTAATATATTTTTCCAGTGTATGTACTTTATTATTTTCATTATCATAGAGTGTTTTTTTTTCTTACTCGTTCTACTGGAGTATGTCAGTGATTTGAATTTTCTGTAGTGAAATTTTGGTAATTTGGTTGCCTTGATAATTTGTTGTGGTTGTTTTTGAATAAAAAGGAAACTTTCTCTTTTAGGATTATTTCTGATGGCTTTTATTTTCTTCCCCATATAACTCAAAAGGAGCGGGTGAGCAGTGGTTGAAAGAATATACAATTACATTGTGCTTAGAGCATCTGCAGAGTTATTCCTGGAGGCTTGGGCAAAGGAAACCACAGCTGTGAAGCTTTGCTCCTGCTCCTAGCACAGATGCCAAAGCAGATGGAAGGGCAGGGATCATCTGCAACAAGGCTGCAGAACTCCAGTGCAAGTGGAGAGTGAAAGGCATAGCGGACGTTCCTGAAATGGCTAGATTGATAGGCTCTAAACTCCCAAGAGCAGCAGAGGCGACAAACTCTCCCCACTCTGTACTTCACCCAGAAACATGATGGATGGTGTGCGTGTGGTCGCCTTCAATCTCTTTACAGCTTGTGATCCTCTATTCCAACAGGCATTCATTTGGTGCCCTGCCTGGAAATCATCCTGTTGCTGTTTGTGTTTCAGATGCGCAGGAAAACATTTCTATTAAGGTTGCATGCCAAACTACAAGTCTATTCTGAATAGCAGGCTGGAAGGAGTAAATTTAGGGCTGCTAATCTGCAGAAGAAAATATTAAATATGCTCTCTCTGGAGAACAATAACACATTGCGTGTTGCTGTGCTAAATTTACTGCAGGACTATAAGTGTTCAAACACCAGCCGTGTAAATGGGCCATGGGTTGATAAAAGGTTGACAGGATGATTATGCTTGAGGGGCCACTGTTATGTATGTCCTTTGGACAGTAGTTTGGAAGAGCTTCAGAGACACTAATTAATTCTGCCCCATAGTGAGGGGTGGTAACAAGCCGCCCACTGGGAGACTGAACTAGAGAGCTCTGTCTGAGGTCAGAGGGCCAGGAAAACACTTCAGGGTCTGTCAAAGTTGATCCTCTAGAGGAAAGCTCTTTAATCTTACTTAAGGTTACAAAGTCTTTGGCCTCATGCAAAACATTTCATCTTATGCAATTTTCAGCAGTTCTTATCTGAATAAAGTAATAGGATGAGTCAGGCAGCTCAGAAAGAGAAGTAGAATCTCACTCTTTAAAATTGCTGATTATAGACTATGAGTTCTCAGTCTTCTAATCACCAGACCCTTTCTTGAATGCAGTTGAGACTCTCCTATTTTATTTCTTATAGCTCTGAGTTATAGGGCTTGATTTCCCCTCCAACCCCCTATCTCAGGATATTCCTAAACACCATAGCTCCAATTTCTATGGGAAGTTGTGGAAAAACTCCTTTTCTGTATGGAGAACCCCTGGTATCACTCAAGCCAACTAACCACACAAATCTTAGAAATAAACACCAGTGTTGTGGCATAGCAGGTAAAAGCCTGCCTGTGATGGCAGCATCCCATACAGGCTATGGTATTCATATCCCAGCTGCTTCATTTCTGATTCAGCTCCCTGCTAATGGCCTGGGTAAAACAGTGGAAGATGGCCCGAGTGTTTGGGACCCTGCCACTCCCATGGGAGACCCTGATGAAGCTCCTGGCTTTGGCCTGGCCCCTTGTGGCCATCTGGAGAGTGAACCAGTGGGATTGAAGATCTATGTTTCCTCTTCTTTCTCTGTAACTATGCCTTTCAAATAAATAAATAATGAAAAATATAGAGAAATAGGAAGTACCATAGCTTTTCACTCATGTCTTTTGGTCAAAAATTTTATTCTATACTTTAAAAATTATTTCATTATAATTAATCCATTATTCATTTTCTTATAACACAATGAAAGAAGTTAGTATTTACTAAATATTTACTTTGTCTAGGCGTTGTACTAAGCACTGTATGTAGATTATCTCATTTATTTTCCATTGACTATTAGGGATAGATTTGAAGAAAATGTGATGGAATTTATATCAGAAAAATTTATATAACTGAGATGTAGTGTAGTAGTATGTTGTGCAGTGTTCTGGCATAAAGATTGATTGGCTATAGTTGAGATAATATTATACTTTATAGTTTTTATGACAAAATATAGATTTCTAAATGAGGACTTTTCACCTTTTTGTGTCTTTGAGGCAGTGGTATAATCAGAAGTGGGGGAAAGTTGGGAAAAAAGGAGGGCTTAACAAGGAGGCTAGGGGCTGGCATTGTGGTGTTGTGGTGCTGGATGGACACTCACATCCAACATTGGAGTGCAGGGGTCAAATTCCCACTGTTCTGTGCTTCCTGTCCAACTTCCAGCTAATGTACCTGGGATGTGGAAATGTTGGGTCAACAGCTGCTAGGGTTCCTGCCACTATGTGGGAGACCCAGATGAAGTTCCTGGCTTACGGCTTTGGCCTGACCTATTCCTGAATATTGTAGGCATTTGGGGAGTAAACTGGTGGATGGAAGATGTCTCGCTTGCTCGTGCTCTCTTTTTCTCTCTTTTCTCTATTTTTTCTTTTTAATTTATTTGAAAGTGTTACAGAGAAAGGTAGAGGCAGAGAGAGAAGTCTTCCATCTGCTGGTTCATTCCTCAGATGGCTGCAATGGCCAGAGCTGCACCAATCCAAAGCCAGGAGCGAGGAAATTCTTCCAGGTTTCCCAAGTGGATGCAGGGGCCCAAGGACTTGGGCCATCTTCTACTGCTTCCCCAGGCCATAGCAGAGAGCTGGATAAGAAGAGGAGCAGCCGGTACTTGAACCTGCACCCATATGGGATGCCAGCACTGCAGGCTGGGGCTTTAATCCACTGTGACACAGCACCGGCCCCTTCTCTCTCTTTCTCTTTCTCTCTCTTTCTCTCTTTCTCTTTCTATCTTTCTCTTTCTCTCTTTCTCCTCTCTCTCTCTCTTACTCTGCTTTTCAGACAAATAAATAAATCTTAAAAAATAAAAAGAATATGGATGGCAAAAGGAATGAGTACCAGTTCTCCGAAGGAATTTCAGAGAAATTAATGATATATTCTTGGTGGAATAAAACTTATAGGTAATTAGTAGTAGAATAATAGGATAGAAATGCATTAAGTATACTTTATTTGTCAATATGATCCTTTTGTTTTAATTTTTAATTTTTTATATTTGTTTGAAAGTCAAGGAGATGGAGACATAGGGAGACACTGCTTCACTTCCCAAATACCCACAACAACTGGGACTATACTAATATGAAAACAGAAGCTAAGAACTCAATTTGGGTCTCTCTAGTGGGTGGCAGGGATCCAGGTACTTGAACTATAACTTCCAAGACTATTCATGGAAATTTGGATACACAAATGTCCTTTATTCTCCAGGTATGTTGTGATATATAAATGTAAAATTTAGAAATGCTTTAGTCATATTTCAACACATGGAAAGTCAATCAGACAATGAAGCTGACATACAAAAGAAAGATTCTTTTTTTAAAAAAAAGAATTATTTCATTTACTTGAAAGAGTTAGAGGTAGAGCCAGAGAAAGAGAAAGAGAGAGAGATTGAGAGGCAGAAAGAGAGGTGTCTTCCATTCCACTGACTCCCCAAATGACCACAAGGGCCAGAGCTGAACTGATCCGAAGCCAGGAGACGGGAACTTCTTCCGGGTCTCCCATTGCAGGTGCTGGGGTCCAATTAGTTGGGACATCTTCTACTGCTTTCCCAGGCCATAGCAGAGAGCTGGATAAGAAGAGGAGCAGCCAGGACTCGAACTGGCACCTATAAGGGATGCTGGCACTGCAGGCTGGGGTTTAACCTAGTACACCACAGCACCAGCCACACAAAAGAATGATTCTAGAAAAAATCACAGATAGAATCTTGATCAATCATGATTCAATCATATTTTTCTTCTAGATCTTTAATATTACAAGAAATAAAATTGCTTTGACATAAAATCAATCTCTTTTTAGACAAAAAAATGTAGCATTTATAAAAGTAGTCTTTTCAATCTGTAGTCTGAAATCCACTTTGACTGAGAAGCTGTTGATTTAGATTCCGGTGATTTAGAAAAGCTGAAATCACTCCCCCAAGGTAACATTAGCATGAGTGCTTTCAGAGAGATGTGAGATAAAGCAGAAGGTAAGATTGGGCCCTTTATAAATCCTCTTCGAAGTAATTTCTTTTAAGTCTTCTTTGTTTGAGAAAAGGAACAATCACTCACACTGTGGAGATTAAGCTGCAATTCAATGTGAGGGGGAGAAGAAAATAGGCCATCTTTCCTATGATTTAAAATTGCTTATAGGAAGATCTCTGCTCTGACCATGCTGCAGTAATGGGTACTTCTCTAGCACTCTTCACATAAACAGCTACACAAGACTGTATAAGCTATATGAAACCACAGTTTGAGAAATTTTGCAATAGACAGTAAAGGAGCGTGAATCCTAAGGAAGGAATGACCTTCGTAATTTCCCATGATGTCAGCCTGGATGCATTTTCTGAACCATAGTAAGGGGAGAGGGAACCCAAGTACATCACAGTGGTCTCACTGAACTTGTAAAGCTGAGACAATGGAGATCTGACTTTGGGGTTCAGGAACAGCATAATTTTGTATGGACAGAATCCCAGAGAAGTAAGGTGCCATAAGAAATTCTCCAAAAATTGTCATAGCAGTCCCGTTAGTTTGGATGAAACACACGATCATGTATACAGATTAAACATTTTATAAAACCACGCCAGACAACAACTGATGGGGAGATTAGCTGAACAGAAATTCCAGAGCTCTCACAGTACTTGACAATGAAGAAGTTCTGAGCAATCAGTGTGGTGGAAAGTTGACAGCAGTTAAGACCACCATTCTGAACAGAACTACTCTAACCCAAGTACAGGCCACTAGGAAACTTCTTTATCAAGGTTTAAAAATAAATTGATCTACTGGTAAATGAGTTACCTTCAAAAACAAAATTCAGTACCTTTGAAAGAGGGCAACAACAAAAAAATCACACCTATACCAATTTACCATTTAGAATGTTCAGAACACAATAAAAATTATTAGACCTGTAGTAAAAGGTGACCTGAAAAAATCTAATGCAGGCCCAGAAAAATAATATAGACTAATAGAAATGTAAATATTAACATAAATGAACTTTAAAACAGCTTAAAATATTTTGATATGAGGAAAATATGGGCATAATAATTGAAAATATGGATAATCAGAGAAATGGAAATGAATTAAAATTCTACCATATTAAAGTACAATATCTGAATTAATGTATCAGGAATAAGTTTAATAGATTGAACACTGCATAAAATAAGCATGAAGAGAGGGGAATGGAATTTGATACACAGAATAAAGAGCTGACAGATTGCCTCATTGCTATAAAAATGAAAGTCTAACAAATATAGAATGGAAATATATGAAATATAAAATATATTAGCAAATTAAAATTCATTTTAAAGAAATAAGACATAATAGCTGGAAAACCTCCAAATTTGATGATAACTATCAAAGTCAAGCCAAGACAAAATGTCCAAATAATTCTAGGCAGGATAAACATAAAGAAACCCACATCTATACACATCCTAGATTCTTGTAAAGAAAATATAAAATATTAAAAACATCTAAAGAAAAAATACACGGTGCATGCAGCAGAATGCTGAAAGATAATTAGATGAACTATCTGTAGAATCAATGCAAGGTACAAGACAGAGGGAAGGCCATAGTTAAAGTACACCCCTGTTAGGGAACCATTCATGGAGAAAGTAACTGTAGCACTGTTTGAAAGAAAGTAACTGTAGCGCCGTTTGAAAGAAAGTAACTGTGCAGTAGTGCAGCTTGAAAGAAAAGTAGAAAGGTAACCATACTAGCTGGTAAGATTTGAAAAGGGATGGCCTAACTAGATGGTCTAACCACAAACCACAAACTGTCATTGCCATGACTACGGGAACCTGCGAGGTGAGGTCAGAATGTGGGCGGGGCTAGCCTCTAGAAACTGTATATAAGGGGACCCTCAGACGCTGTAAACCAGAGGTTGTTCAGCCTCTCTCCCCGGTCCATAGTGCCTAGTGCCTGTGGGGAGAAGCTCCTGGTCCCTAGCGCCTAGTGCCCGCAGGAGTAGGCTTGAGTGATCTCTCCTCTTAGTCACCTAGAGTATCAATAAAGTGTGTTTGGCTTGACCTTCCTCAGTCTCCTTGACTCTTCCTTCGTGGCAGCCTGGCCAGTTCCCAGAGGGGGAGATCCTGATACCCCCAACCACCCAAAATAAGTGAATGTAGACAATGTCTTTAAAAATGAAGGCAAATGTATAAAGATAGCAAATAAAGTGTTTTAATATTCATTTATTGACACTGAAAGGAAATTATGCCAGATGGTCACTTACATCCATACAAAAGAATGAAAAGTGCCAAAATGGTGCCTGGGTATGTAAACATGTTTTATTGCCACCCATTTTTTTGAAAGATAATTGGCTGTCTGATGTAAAAGTAAAGTATCATGGTATTTATAAAATTTGTAGAAATTGAAGACAACAATATGCCTAAAATTGGGACTATGAAAGAAAAATAAGACCTCTTTTTATATTTCATCCACCTGTGATTCATTCTTTGTTGGATCTGTGCCCTTCTATTTTATTAAATTTGTCAAGTTTTGTCCATTTCTTTTCTTTCTTTTTTTTTTTTTTTTTTGACAGGCAGAGTTAGACAGTGAGAGAGGGAGACAAAGGTCTTCCTTCCATTGGTTCACCCCCCAAATGGCCGCTACGGCAGGCCTGCACCGATCCAAAGCCAGGAGCCAGGTGCTTCCTCCTGCTCTCCCATGCTGGTGCAGGGCCCAAGGACCTGCGCCATCCTCCACTGCCTTCCCAGGCCACAGCAGAGAGCTGGACTAGAAGAGGAGCAACTGGGACAGAATCCAGTGCCCCACCCAGGACTAGAACCTGGGGTTCCGGTGCTGCAGGCGGAGGATTAGCCTAGTGAGCCTTGGTGTCAGCTGTCTATTATTTCTTAAAATACTTTGGTCTACCTACCTCATTTACTATCCTGTACCTGTGATTATTCAGATGTTAAACTGATTATTTCCCTATACATCATTAATGCTGTGTTCACTTTTCAAAAGTTTAATTATTTAATTTTGGTTAATTTATTTTTCTAGTTTTCAAATATACTGATAAATTTTTTAGGTCTAGTGTAGCGTAGATCATTTCTAGTATATTTTATCAGTTATTATATTTTTGCTCCTAGTATGTCTAGTACAGCCCCTTAGTTCTTCCATTTCTCTTCATCATACTCATATTTTTCTCTATCTTTTAAAATCTATCATTTATAATAGTGGTTTTCATATTTTTTAATTTTATCATATATGGCATTTCTTTGGCAGTTGATTCCCTCACACACCATTTTAAGTAATATTTTTTGAGTTTACATGCCTAGAGATTTTTATGGCATAGTAGATATTATGAGTTTTACATTAGTGAGAACTGGATGTTATGATATTCCTTTAAATACAGCTAAGCTTTTCTTGAACCTTGACCCTTGACCCATTCTTTAAATGCTATGCAAAAATTTACTGGAGATGAAATGCAGAACTTACTATAAGCATGAAGCTATGAATTTTGTTTTTAAAATTAAGTATTTTAATGAACTTGGATTAGGCAAAGTTATGTGATTAGAATATATAAGATTGTATATTAATAAATGAATTTATTAAAATTAATAGCACTGCATTTTAAAAATCACTTCTAAGAACATGGAAAACAAGGAACAAAGTGAGAAGATATTTGTTAAACATGCATTTTCTGCCGGAGACCAGCTCCAGCCAGTCCAGGGTCCCCAAGGTGTGAGAGGTGTCGGCACTCTAGGAAATGAGAGACACACTCACAGCAAGGCTGATGGCCTGGCTCTGGGTCTCGAGCACCAGGCTTTATTTTTATATCATAAGTCAAATAATGATTCTTTTTTCTCACAGTAACGAGTCTGTTGTCCATTTTTTTCTAATTACAATTTCTTTGATTTTCAAGGGCATATTCAGAGCATGGGTTACAATCACAGACAAGTGCGAGATAACAGGCTGACCACACCAGCCAAGGCCTGGAGTGCTGTCGAGCTATGCAGAAATGGGCTACACAAACTAGAATATTACTTTCCTAATCTAATCTTTACTAGAAGCCCCAAGTTCAAAGCAGGCCCTTTTTAAAATGCATCCCCTCTTTGCTGTTCTTTCTGTAATTCTTTAAATTCTTTATTGTACTTATTTAAAGGTTCACTTAGATTTTGACATCCTAACCATTGTAGTATTTGTAGCACATATTGAATTAAAGCTTAATAACATTTATCTTTATTCTAGTGGGAAGTATATACCAGGGAGCCTGTTGCCTTTTAATTCTTTTCCACAAACAGCTCAACCTTCCATAAAGCATTAACCCTTTCTCCTACACTAACATTCTGCTTGACTAAAATTCCACAAAGCAATGGACATTTTGGGGATTATGAGACTAAGCGTTCTTCCCTAAAATTAGGAATACAGCAATCATTAGCAGGACCACCAGGAAGCTCTGGCTTTCTTATGCAGAGTGCAGTTCCCAACAAACCTAAAACTGCCAAGAAGACCAGAGGACCGCAGCTATCCTCATGCCTTGCTGAGACAGACCTTCTACTGTGACCTTGTCAGCCAGCCGAAGTTGCCTTGGCCTCACCAGTTTTCTAACCATCCTTTATCCAGAATACATGAAGAATTATTCATTTATAAAATATTTATTTGAAAGGCAGAGATAGAGGGAGAGATGGAGGAGTGGGGAGAGGGAGGGAAGGAGGGGGGAAGACAGAGCCTCCATCAGCTGGTTAATTTCCACGTGGCAACAATAGCCAGAGCAGGTCTAGATGGAAGCCATGAGACATAAACTCCACCTGGATTTCCTACATGGATGTCAGGGGCCCCAAGTATTTGGGCTATCTCCTGCTGCTTTCCCAGGTGCATTAGCACGGCGCTGGAACAAAAGTAGAGTAGTCAGGTATTGAACTAGCACTCCTATATGGGATGTCAGCATTGCAAGAGATGGCTTAACCTGCAATACCACAACACTGGGCCCCAAAATTACCACAACAAAATAGATCTATAAAAGGGGAAGGTGCTGGTTTGAGTTCCTGCTTCTCCACTTCTGATCCAGTTTCCTGCTAATGTGCCTGGGAAAGCAGGATGGCCCAAGTGCTTGATCCCTGCCATGCAGGAGAACTAGACGGAGCTACCAACCCCTGGCTTCAGCCTGGGACAGTGCTAGTTGTTATGGTCATTTGGGGAGTGAACCAGCAGATAAAAGCTCCCTTCAATCCCCTCTCCCATTTGTGTGTCTGTGTGTGTATATATATATATATATATATATATATATCACTCTGTTACTCTCCCCTTCAAATAAATATATCAACCTTTTTTAAATAATGGAGGATACACTTTAAGATATTTTAACACAGATAATATACAAATGACAAATAAGCACATTAAAAGATGATAAATAGCCTATTTATTAGGAAAATGTAAGAAATTACAGAGAGATACATCTCAAATAAAAACACTGAAGACTGACAGTTCCTAGCATTGGCAAAAATGTCTAACAACTGCTTTTAGGAATGTAAAAGTGTCAGCCATTTTTAAAAATAGATTGTTACACCATATGAACCATCAATTATATTTTTAAGTATCTACTCAAGAAAAATCAAAATATATGTCTGTAGAGTATGGTGCTTGAATGTAAAAATTAAATAAACCACTCTGCAAGAGGGTGTTCCCAAGCTTTCATGGTAAAATGGAATTACAAGTTGAGTTTATTTTGGTGCAAAAGAATTTTGAAATCCATGCAGTTTTTTCATAATGCATATTTTCCATACAGTTTTGGAAGACCCTTTGAATAGTAGCATGAGGACTCTAACAAACTGCTTTATTTGTGGTAGTTTCCAATTTGAAACAACCCAAATGTCCATTAAGTGGTAAGAGGGTAAACAAGTGATAATATGCCTATACTAGGACACTGGTCAGCAATTACGGGGAACGATCTGCTGACACACACAGTATGATAGATGAATCCAGTCATCTTGCTAAGTGAAGGAAAACAGGCACAACATATATGCTGTGGGATGCAATTTTTGTGAAATCCTAGAAAAAGTTACGAATAGTGACAGAAAGCAGATCAGTTGTTGCTAGGGTTCATGGCAGGGAGAGGCTTACCTGTAGAGAAACAAGAGGGAACTTTATGGTAAAGAAAATGTTCTGTATCAGCACTATCCAATAGCCCTTTCTGAAATAAGTGATAATGTTTTATACACATTTTCTGCCCAGATACAAGTAGTACTAGCTAGCTACATGCAATTGTTCAGTAGTCAAGAACACTTAAAATATGGATGACTGACTAGTGAAATGGATTTTATATTTTTAATTAGTGTATTTAAATAGTCAATATTGATGATCTGATGGTACATACACCCATTATTTTTGTGACTATACATCAGTGTGTGGTTAAAATTGGTGATATGTGTTGTGTACCAATTATACTTCCACAAATTTGGTATGGAAAAAAATTATTATTAGCCAGCGTAGCTTTCTAGTTAGTGATAGCTTACAATCTACAAGTGAACCATCCTCCAACTACTCTGTTTTCCAACACTATGATTTTTCACAAGAAATCTAATCACTGGAGGAGAGGAGTGAATACTCCTTAGAATGCTTCCCTAATAAACAAGAAGTTGTTATTTACCTGTCTTAGAAGCTCTATTGTCATATATGATCCACCTTGTGTCACTTGTCTTACTACTGGTAATCTGAAGAATCAGATGTCTCTCATTTTTTTTGTTCATGAAAATGTCTTCATTATGCTGGCTTCCATGAGCACTTGCCTGCTACCATTTTTGTATTTCCACATTGGTGAATTTATCATACAAGGTAGACTACAATATTCTGTGGTAGTAAACAACTATAAAAGGCTTACAACATTATATATTTATTTCTTACTTACACCAAATATCTATTTCAGCTCAACTGGCAGCTCTGTTCTGTGTATCCTGATATCTACACTCTGACTAATGGCAACTCTATCTTATGGACCATTGCCAATTGCTGTGGCAGCAAGAAAATACATAACAATCACACACTGTATGCCATATTTGCAAAAGGTACTATGTCTACCATACCAATCAAATTTAAAGGCAACTTCATTCCTGAATTTTATTTACTAGATCTTTGGCCATTAAGATGTAAGAGAGATGAGCAGAATTCTGAGGGCTATATATTTTTCATGCTGCCTTTAGTCCAATAGATTTTCCTAAATTGACACAAAGATGACTTTTGTTGATGTATATCAGTGCATCAGGAGATTTAAAAATCAGTATTAAAAGATGTAATATAGTATCAGAAAGTTTGATATTTAGATACCATTTTATGTTGCTACTAAACACGTTCGGGCATTGTATAAAGCAAGTTGTTATATAAAACTATTGTTATTTTTCTAGATTTGAGAGTTAAAGTAATTCTTATTTATTTTTATTATTCTTTGCATGTCAGTCTACTTTTGCTGAGCTGAATGTTCTTCTACTGTTTGAGTTTGAACATATGGGTTTTTTGTTTTTGCTTTTTTTTTTTTAAAGATTTATTTATTTTGAAAGGCAGAGTTATACACAGAGAGGGGGACACACACACACACACAGAGAAAGAGATCTTCCATGCACTGGTTGACTCCCCAGATGACTGCAATAGTTGGGACTGGCCAAGCCAAAGCCAGGAGCCAGAAGTTATTTCTGGGTCTCCCACATGGGCAGGGGCCCAGGGATTTGGGCCATCCTCCACTACTTTGCCAGGCACATTAGCAGGGAGTTAGATTATAAGTGGAGCAGCCAGGACTTGAACCGGTGCCTACATGAGATGCCAGCACAGCAGGCCATGGCTTAACCTACTACACTACAGCAGCAACCCCTGAACATATGTTATAATGAACTGAGAAAGGTGATACTCATTTAGGTGAAGTTCGTTCTTGAAACAGTCAAAACCTGGCAACTCTATGGAAGTGTATTATCTTTTTGGTTTAGTTTGCAATTTTACAAAATTTGAAATGATTGGAACTACATAGTTTGTGAAACCATAGCTCTTCCCTGTTCAGACAATCACTTGGTGTATCTTCGCTTACCAGACCAGTCTCAGTCCATTGCCACACGACATGTAACTGGAAGCCTGTGACTTATCTTGTCAGATGAATATTGTGTTAACTCATTTAAAGGTTTTTTTTAAGTTTTAAAGCTAAGAGAGAGAGAAAGAGAGAGAGAGAGAGAGAGAGAGATTTTCATTCACTGGTTTACTCCCCAAATTCCTCCAAAGGCTGGGAATGCTGAGAGCCCAGAACTCAATCTGTCTCACATATGGATAACAGGGATTTAAATACTTGAGCCATCATTTGCTGCCTCCCAGGATGCACGTTAGCAAGAGGCTGAATAACTCAAATGCTCAAATACTCCAATATGAAATTCAGGTGTTCAAAGCAGTGACTTAGCCATGCACTAGAAGTCTGCCATTAAGTCATTATATTTTCTAAGCCCTTATGGGATTTCATGGAGAAACCAGCTTTTAAAATTTCTGTGTCATAAAATTTATATCCCACACAATTACTATAACTGTAAACTACTAACTGATTTATTTTTCCTTTAACTTGCTCAACATAGCAATTTACTCCTATAGTATCTTTTTACAACTAAAATGAATGTGAACTTAGGTGACTATTACATTTATCATCCAACAATTGATATTTTCTGATTCCATGGGCTACTATCAGAAATTCTGTAAGACTGAAGCAAAACCTGATATGGTTCTGGATAAAGCATATGGTATGATCATGTCAATTATAAATGCCATTACAGAATATGCTTGAATGCATACATATTTTCTAAAAACATATTCTGAGTCCAAACATCCATACATTCATAAGTATACATGTACATGTACATAAGCAGTTTGCAGACTATATATACATATGTAAACATAACTGGTTTCTCATTGTGTGTCTTTGGAATCATTCTAGATAGGTGGGCTTTTTGGTTCTTAGCTTAACTGGTAGGATCCACTGTAAACATTTAAATGAGAATTATTTTTCTTATAATCAATCCCTTTACCTAGCCTTAAACATTGGACTCTTAAGCTCCTTCTTAATATTATAATAAGTTTTCATGGATGGGACTAGAGGTGTCAAGGATTTAGATATAGGTGAATCTTATTCATAGTGTTATAACTTTTCTAATAAGACCATTTGATCAGAAGTTTGAATAATATAAATAATCTGGCTTCTTGCCTCAGTGTTTAAAAAGTAGAAAAGAAAAATATTTTTGAATTGGTATAAGCCAAGGTAGGACAGGGAGAGAAAGACAGCAAATGAATCCTGAAAAATCTGATAGGATTCCCAAACAATGGATCCATCAGGAATCTAGGACATTCTGCTTTTTCTTCTGTCTCTGCTTCTCATTGTGGACCTGTTTTTTTTTTTTTTTTTTTCCCTAAATGACTTTCTCTGTAAATACAACCACCTCATGTGTTTCAAGTTTCTTCTCCATTTATGAGTCCAGCCAGGCAGAATTTCTCCTTCATTGTAATTCTAAATTTCTAAGTGTGAGATTTTATTTGGCTCAATTTGGGTCTGGTTTGCACCCCTGCCTAAATAAATTGTGGGCACCATCACACCCCAGACCACAGCTATCAGAAAAGTGAGTCACTGCCAGCTGGGCAGGCACCACCAGCGGAGTTTTCAGCTATATCCCACATTGAGAAACACTAAACTAATCCTCACTTCAACACCAGCTTTCACAGTATAGCAGGGAAGTTACTATACTAAAATGATATTTTGTTTATTTCTTTTATCTTTTTTTGCTTCTCATATATGAAAATATATATGTATGTTTAATATTATAAAGATTTTCTCCTTTTATTTTGTATTTATCCTCTTCCCATTTATGCTGCTGTTAATTTTTATTAAAAATTTTAAAAGTAAAAAATAAAATGTAGTGATATTAAGAATAGCAATCACATGCTCAAGCTGACTTACCTCAAACGGTAGAGTTAGAAACATACCAGGGGATTCCAATTCAATCCCATCAAGGTGGCATGTACCAATGCTATCTCACTAGTCCCAGTGATGAATTTCTGTTCACAATTGATCATAATGATAGGACTAAGAGTCAAAGGGATCACATAAACAAGACCAGTGTCTGCAAATACTAGCTGATAGAATAAAAAAGGGAGAGAATGATCCAACATGGGAAGTGAGATACACAGCAGAACCATAGAATGGCAGATGTCCTAAACAGCACTCTGGCCTCAGAATCAGCCCTTAAGGCATGCGGATCTGGCTGAAAAGCCCATGAGACTATTTCAGGCATGGAAAGCCAAGACACTCTGGGGGAAAAAAACAAAAAACAAAAAAAACCTAAATGAAAGATCTCTGCAAGTGAGATCCCAGTGGAAAGAACAGGTCATCAAAGAAGGAGGTACCTTTCTCTGAAGGGAGGAGAGAACTTCCACTTTGACCATGGCCTTGTCTAACTATGATCAGAGTCGGTGAACTCAGCGGGCTTCCATAGCCTTGGCAGCTCATGACAAGAGCCTAGGGTGATTACAGAGGCCATAAACAAGAGTGTCAATTTGTTAAGTCAACAACAGGAGTCACTGTGCACTTACTCCTCATGTAGGATCTTTGTCCTTAGTGTGCTGTACATTGAGATTTCATGCTATAACTAGTACTCAAACAGTATTTTTCACTTTATGTTTCTGTGTGGGAGCAAACTGTTGAAATCTTTACTTAATGTATGCTAAACTGATCTTCTCTATATAAAGAGAAACGAAAATGAATCTTGATGTGAATGGAAGGGGAGAGGGAGTGGGAAAGGTGAGGGTTGCGGGTGGGAGGGACGTTATGGGGGGGAAGCCATTGTAAGCCATATTCTATACTTTGGAAATTTATATTCATTAAATAAAAGTTTAAAAAAATAGCAATCACTATAAATGAAAAAGTATTTTATGTTCATGAAAATTACATTTCTACAGCAAAAAATGGGTAGATGAGGTAAAACCACTAGACAGAAGAATGTAAAGGAATAAAAATTTGAGAAATGTGTCACTTCCAAAATAAGTCAACAATATCTTCAAATTTTTAAATCCTGATCATCAAATGAGAGAGATTCTGTGATTCCATAGGTACAAGTACTGCTTATATTTCTTGCTTCACATTTTTCACTCCCCCCCAAAAAAAATCTTTTGGGAATGTTTTCGGGAAGGCAGGTATCTCAAATGAGCACAGGATTGTTATTTCAAAATGGAGTGCTAATAATAACCTAGTGGATACGGAAGTTTTTACATTTATGTAGCTAGATCTGGTTTGGAAATAGCTCATTGGCAGCAAAGCCTATGTTCCTAAGAAATAGCAATGGACATCACTATAAATTTATAGACTGACTACTAAACAATTGTATCATTTATATTGTTCCATGAAGGAAGCAGAATTAAGAAAGTTGACCACTAAGCCTATTAATTTGGAATTCAGGTACAAACTGAAAGGAAAAATGTCCAGTGGTTGCTTTATATTAGGGAAGTACTGAATTTTTCCCATTCTATAAGATACTAATATATATTTCAAAATTTGTTGTACAAAACTCCCCTCATGATGAGCTAAGAAAATAAAGTAACTAAAAACCCAAGACAAAAAAAGAAAAGGTTAAAGTATAAAATGATAGGGTCTCAAAGATAGTCTATAAGAAGTGAGGGTCATAGCCAACAACCTATTCCGTATCATTGGGTACACTACCATATTACTCAGTATAATTTAATTTATATAATCACATTAGCCTTCAAAATTAAATGTAAATTGTAAAATCATATGACAAGGTTCTATGTACTATTTAAGACAAAATGGTTGCTGATACAGTATTTTTGGTTAGAATATATTGCATGTATGTTTTTTACACTTTTTGCTTGAACAAATATGTTTATATTTTAATTACTTCATTGAGATATAATTGAGATATAAAAGAAATGATTATATTCAATGTGTACAATTTGAATTTTTTCATAATATACATGGTCTCATTTTGAAAACCATTTTTATTTTGAAACTTTAATTAAAATGACAATCTCTTTTGTACAATTAGAGGGTAGGTTTCCAACTGAGTGTTCCAATGCCTCTTGACTATTTCCTATACACAAAAATTCTCCTATATAACTACTATACCCATAAAAAAATCCAATAACAAACGTGTAATCCCAAATCCTATTTCAGTTTCACCAATTGTCCCAAAAGTGATGTTCTACTTTTTTAAATTTTATTTTAGTTTTTAACAGATTCAATATTGTCGACAGTAAAATTCTAAGAATACGATGATATTCCTGTCTTCCCTCCAGTCCTCCTTCCTTCTCCTTTTTTTTTAGTTTTTTTTTTTTTAGATAAAATCTCTTATCTCAGTAAAAAAGCTTCACCACATGATGCTTTCTAGTTGCGTCCATTTTGTTGCAAATGGTAGAATTTCATTCTATTTTATAGTTGAATAATATTCTATAGTACATATTGAATAATATTCTATAGTACATATACATATGTATGTTTGTATATATATACATATATGCCACATTTTCTGTATCCATTCATCTGATAATTGACATCTTGGTTGATCCCAAGTTTTGGCTATTATGAACAGCACTGCTATAAATATGGTGGCACGTGTATCTCTTCGGTACAACATATATTCATGTCTTTTGTGTATATGCCCAGTGATGAAATTGCTGGATTATATGGCAAGTGAATTTCTAGTTTTAAAGAAATCATCATAATGTTTCCCTAGTGGCTGTACTAATTTACATTCTCATTCACGGTGTCTAAGTGTTCCCTTTCCTCTACAGACTCACAAGAATTTGTTACTCTCTATTGTTTAGATTTTATCCATTCTGATAGGCATGAAGTGATATATAATTGTGGATTTGATTTGCATTTCCCTAATGGCTAATGATGATTTTTTTTCATGTTTGTAGGCTGCTTGCATTTCTTCTTTAGAGAACTGTCTATTGACGTCCTTGCCAGTTTCTTAATTGGATTGTTTTTGTTATTTTTGAGGTTTTTTGTTTGTTTCTGGAATATTCTGGATATTAATCCTTTGTTGGATGGGTAGTTTACAAATATTTCTCCCAGTATGTTGGATGTCTCTTCACTCTATTGATTATTTCCTTTGCTGTGCATAGCTTCTGAGTTTGATATAATAAAATTTCTTTAGTTTTGCTTTTGTTGCCTGTGCTTTGAAGGTTTTATCCAGGAAGTTGTCACCTACATCAATGTCTTGGAGTGTTTATATATATAATCTCCAGTTTCTCCAGCATCATTTGTTGAAAGGATTATCCTTACTCCACTGTATGGCCTGAGCACTTTAGTCAAAAATCAGTTGGCTCAACTACATGAATTAATTCCTGGGCTCACTATTCTGTTCCACTGTTCTATGTATCAGTTTTTATGCCAGTACAATACTATTGTGATTAGTTTTACAGTATGCTATGGAATTGGGTCTTGTGATGCTTCTAGCTTTATTTTATTTATTTATTTGTTTTTGCTTGAGATTGTTTTGGTTATTCTGAGTCTCTTCTGAGTCCATATAAATTTTAGGATTGTTTTTTTCTAATTCTTTAAAGAATGTAATTGCTATGTTAATAGGGATTGCACTGAATCTATAGATTGCTTCAAGTAGCACAGACATTTTAATGATACTGATTCTTCCAAGTCATGAGTAAGGATTATTTTTGCATTTGTGTGTGTGTGTGTTCTTGATGATTTATTTCATCAATGTTTGATAGTTTTCATTATAGAGATCTTTCACTTCTTTGGATAAATTTATCCCTAAAAATTTGACTTTTTATTGCTATTGTGAATGGGTTTTCTTCCTGATTTCTCTTTAGTGACTTTAGCATATAAAATAGCTATTTTTTGTATGATGATTTTATATCCTGCAACTTTACTGAATTAATTTATCAATTCTAACACCTTTTTGGTGGAATGTTTAGGTTTTGCCATGTACCTCCTCATGTCATCTGCGAACATGGATAATTTGACCTCCTAATTTCTAATTTTGATGCCCTTTATTTCTTTCTCTTCCCTAATTGTTCTTGCTAAAACTTCCAGAACAGTATTAAATAAGAGTGGTGAAAGTGGATATCCTTGTCATGTTGCAGATCTGATGAGAAATGCTTTCTGCTTTTCCTTATTTGGTATGATATTGACTGTTGGTTTGTCATTTATAGCCTTTATAATTTTGAGATATATTCCTTCTATGCCTAATTTTTGGAGAGTTTTTAACATAAAGTGATGTTGTATCATATAAAATGCTTTTTCCACCTCTACTGAGATGATCATATGTTTTTTCTTCATTCTAGTGATCTAATTTATGCTATCCATTAATGTGTGAATGTCAAACCACCCTTGCATTTCTGGGATAAATCACACTTGATCCTGATATATGATCTTTCTGATGTGGTTTTGGATTTGTTTTGCTAGTATTTTGTTGAGAATCTTTGCATCTATGTCCATCAAGGACATAAGGCTGGAGTTTTCCTTTTGTGTTGTGTCTTTGGTTTTGGTAGCAGAATGATGTTGGCATCATAAAAAGTTTTGCAGAATTTCATCCTGTTCAAAATTTTGAAATAGTTTTAAAAATATTGGGATTACTTACTCATTAAATGTTTTATAAAATCTAGTAGTGAAGCCAGCAGGTCCTGGACTTTTCCTTGATGGAAAACTTTGATTACTGCTTCAATCTCATTGCTTGATATGGATCTGTTTAGATTGTGTATATCATCTTGATCTAATCTAGGTAGGTTATAAGTGTCCAGGAATTTATCCATTTCTTGAAGTTTTTCCAGGTTACGGTCCTTTGTTTTCAGTATTGGTTTGTAATGTTTCCTTTTTCATTACTAATTTTATTTATTTATCTGTTTTTTCTTTGCTAGTCTGACTAAAGGTTTGTCTATTCTAGTGTTGAATCTTTTATACATAAAGTAGCTCTCTGATTAACCCCATTCTGAAACTCAAACTTAGATTTAACTAATCAGGGGAGAAACAGAATAACAGCTAATCGGAAGGCAGGAATTATAAACTTTTCTAGTTTTGATGAAACTAAGTGTGATTAACTGACCTAACTGCCTAATTCAATTACCCAATTGCTAATTAATCCATCCAATACCTTACATTCTTATCTCTTTCAACTCCACTTTCTTCTGCCCTATAGTTTTTGCTGAGAAATCTGCTGTTGGTTTTCCTTTATATATAATACAGTTTTTATGCATTTTTCCTTATCCTTTTGACTATTTGACTATAATGTGATGTGGAGAAGGTTTTTTTGGTTGAGTCTACTTTGAGTCCTTTGATCTTCTTGTATCTGGATGTCCATGTCTCTTTAAAAACCTTGGAAATTTTCAATTATTTCATTTAGTTGCTTATCAACACTTTTTTTGCTTCTAGTCTCATTCAGGAATATTCATAATAAGAATATTTGGTCATTTATAGCATCCAATATTTCACATAGACTTTCTTCATTGGTTTGAATTCTTTTGCTTTATTTTTGTCTGATTGGGTTTTTTTTTCAAAAGTCTTGTCTTGAAGTAAAAAATTCTTTTTCACATGGTCTGTTCTGCTGTTAAAGCTCTCAATCATAATTTTTTATTTCACAGGTTGAAGATTTCTCCTTCAAAATTTCTATTTCATTTTCCTCATTGATTTCCAACTCCTCAGTGAATTTTTCATTCAATAGATGTATTTTCATATATCCACATTGAATTTTCTAACAATCATTATTTAAATTCTATTTCTGGTACATCATAGTTTTCCTTCAGTTCAGAATCTAATTCTGAAGAGCGATTGTGCTCCTTTGGAGGTGTCATGCTACTTTGCTTCTTCATGTCTCACACATCTTCACAATGACATCTGTCATTCTAGTGTTATAGTCCCTTCTTCTTCATGGAGTAGCATGGTTTATATGAAATCCAGGGTATCACTTGGCTTGCTGCTTTGGCGTTGGTTCTAGGTAAGCACAAAAATGTATTTCTGAGTGACTTCTTTTGCTTTAATCAATATAAATTGTGTCTATAAGTGACACAATGGTCTAGTCTGTTGTAGTTCATAGAGATAAAAGTGTGATTTTTGAGATGAATGTGGGATTCCTGCGGTGTGTATCTTAAGTACACAAAGAGTTCAGTAGCAGAACTCAGAATCCAGTCAGCTCCTCAGCCTGGAGTAAAAGTCACTTGGTGACTGTGGAATCCTCTCAACTAAAGCTATTGGTGGCAGGAAACACAGCAGTCTCTTCCTACTTTGACTTGGATTGATGGTGACTCCTGAAAGGAGAGTTTACTACAAGGTGAAATTCACTACAAGGTGAAGTTCATTACACCTTTAAGCCAGCCACAGCAGCATCTCTGTCCTCTTTCCTTGCTATCTTATGCAGTCTTCACTGTTTTGTCACTTCTCCACTAAAAATTTGTCAGTCACTCCCTTGGAAATGTGGTTCATTTTTTTTTTTTCCATATCCTTTGGTGGTTCAAGTCATGGGGCCACATTATATTCACCCATCTTGGATTCCCAGTAAATATTTACATATTAATTTTATACACTCACAAAGTTTCACATTTATCCAAAGAAAATAATTTTGTTTCATGAAAAATGGAATTAAGAAGTGAACATATGTGAGCTAATTGTGCTCACTGCTAGTGCTTGGCACTATTCCCATCCTTTCTTCTAGGATAGTTCTAAGGATGGTGAAGGGTGTTTAAGTGCAGTGTACAAGATATGGTTGCACCCAAGGAGATCAAATCTAGGAAAGCTGAAGATACTCATGGTAATGATAGGAGTTATGGTATAAGAAAGTATGGGAACCAGTAGCCACCCATATCCTTAACAAATATGAGTAACTGCTGCAGAAGTTAATGGATGACAGCATTGTTGATATCACATACCCCAATAGAGGATAGATTGGCCATATGTGTGTGTGTGTGTGTGTGTGTGTGTGTATGCTATATATATAGCTCAGTTTGAGAGTCAGAAAGCCATACCTAGGAGATATTGACAACTGTTAACACGAATGAACAAGATTGGGTTTATTTTACTCTTAGGTAAGACTTTTAGAGATAAAACTTCTAGCAAAAGTAGGCTCATTCTGTCAGACTTCAAAGATTTAGATCTATATAAAAATGTAGTCTCCACTCCCTAGGTAATTTTATGATCCAAGATCATGGTGTTACTCCACTTTCTAGCTATCAGAAATGCCGGAAAGAAGGAAGAAAATCCTTAAAGTTTCTGTAAGTTGTGGATACACTTCTATTTACAGTTTATAAACCAGATTTTTTTTTTTGACAGGCAGAATTAGAGAAAGAGACACAGAGAGAAAGGTCTTCCTTCCGTTGGTTCACTCTCCAAATGACCGCCATGGCCGGCACTCTGCGTCGATCTGAAGCCAGTTACCAGGTGCTTCCTCCTGGTCTCCCATGGAGGTGCAGGGCCCAAAGACTTGGGCCTTCTTCCATTGCCTTCCCAGGCCCGAGAGCTGGACTGGAAGAGGAGCAACCAGGAGAGAATCTGGCACCCCAACCAGGACTAGAACCTGGGGTGCCAGCACTGCAGGCGGAGGATTAGCCTAGTGAGCCATGGCGCAAGCCCAGTTTATAAACCAGAATTTAATCACATGGAAATTGAGCCTTCATTCCAGGCAGTCTTGTGGCAAACTAAAACATAAAGATAACTACTTCTATAGAATTAAAAGCAGGTATAAGGGACAACTGGCAATGTCTTCCATTAAAAGGGATTTAGGCAAGATGCTGGGAAATTAATGGCTGAAAAGGGTAAAGGGGAGTCGGGAGCATATGGAGCCACTTTTTCTGAGTCCATGGGAGGCAGAACGTATATTGCTTTCCAATTAGGAATTAGCCTTTCTCTCCTCTCTCTTATATTTCCTTTGCTTATTTTGTTTTACAGTTTGTTTGCATCTATGATTTGCTTGCTTCATTAATAGTTTGCTTGCCTATATGTACCTATTTATCTCTTTCATTTGAAATGTGTTTGCAGGAAGAGAACACAACCTTAGTGGCTGTTATTTTTCCAGGAGAACAGTATTGGGGTAATAATTAGAAGAAAAGTCTTGGAAAGAAATAGTTCTATGCTCAAATCCTGATTCTGTAACTTTCCAGCTATGTTATTGGTAAATTACATCACCTCTGCAAAGGTTAGCTCCTAAATTTGTCATATTGCATGCAACGTTCTTTATATGGTAACTGGTGGATAATATCTGAAATTAATATTCGCTGTTTTTTATATCCACAGCAAGTAACACAGAGTAAGTGCCTTTTAAATGTTTATTTGGATGGAAAGCATCACTGTTGTTTTCAAATGAATCAGAGATTGTAAAAGTGAGAACTCGGTGGCCATTTAACTAGAAATGTATAAAACATTAACTTCACAGCTCAGGAACTGAGACACACTATCAACAGTTCCACCTCATCTTTACTGCTAAGCCACTGACCTCCAAGTGCTTGATTATTACTAGAATCTCTATTCCAGTAGGTTATTTCACACTGTGATGAAGCAGAAGGCAGGAGTGTAATGCATAATTTCAAGGAATTTAAGTTGAGAAAAGGGAAGACTATGTTCGCATAATGGACCAGTGATCAGTTATTTACATGCTTGACCAAATGCACAGGATTCCCTTATCTGGTAGATATTCCTTCCTAAGTCATAGTCAACATAGTCAGCATACACAGAATTCACAGTTGGGGTGAAGTAGGAGATGGAAGATGTTTAAATTTGTTATTGTTTCTTTTGGAATATTTCAATTTTACTTGGCATTTCTGAGCAAATAACAATGACTGAAATTTCCCATTCATAGCATTACAGGTCAGACCACAAACAATTTAATCTTTAACCCCATTTTTTTCTTATAGTTCCTGCGTTAGGGACTTTAAGATGTTGACTACTTGCCTGTTTGATGGGATAGAAAACCAGATGTTTCTAAGAGGATTTACAAGAGAAAGTTAGATGCCAAATGCAAAAATATAAGGAAACACTCAGCAGGCAACCAGCAACAAAATTTTTCCCAACGTAAAAGGTTTAAACCACATAAGTAAACTGAGAAAAGTATGTGAATTTCTTTTTTTTAATATTATTTATTTGAAAATCAGAGCTACACAGAGAGAGAAGAGGCAGAGAGAGAGAGAGAGAGAGGTTTTCCATCCGATGATTCACTCCCCAGATAGCCGTAATGGTCGGAGCTGTGCCAATCTGAGGCCAGGAGCCTGGAGCTTCGTCAGGGTCTCCAATATGGATGCAGGGGCCCAAGGACTTGGGCCATCCTCCCACTGCTTTCCCAGGCCATAGCAGAGAGCTGGATCAGAAGAGGAGCAGCCGGGACTAGAACCCATATGGGATGCCGGTGCCTCAGGCCAGGGCGTTAACCCGCTGCACCACAGCATGGGCCCCAGGATGTGAATTCCTAAAACTATTACAAATAAATAAATTATAATCTTAGCTCTAGGGTAACTGTTATGCTGAGGAAAGACTTGAAGTTATTGCTCAAAAATTAGACATTTAATGAACTAAGTTTATGAAATGCCGATAGCACATTACTTGGGATCATTTATTTTTCTGTTGAAATGAGCTACTTGAGAGGCCGGCACTGTGGCACAGCGGATTAATGCCCTGGCCTGAAGTGCCAGCATCCCATATGGGCGCTGGTTTGAGATCCAGCTGCTTCACTTCTGATCCAGCTCTCTGCTGTGGCCTGGGAAAGCAGTAGAAGATGGCCCAAGTCCTTAGGTCCCTGCACCTGCATGGGACACCTGGAGAAAGCTCCTGGCTCCTGACTTCGGATGGGCAGAGCTCCAGCCATTGTGTCCAATTGGGTGGTAAAGCATAGGATGGAAGATCCTCTCTGTGCCTCTCCTCTCTCTGTGTAACTCTGACTTTCAAATAAATAAATCTTAAAAAAAAAAAAAAAAAGAAACGAGCTACTTGATTTCATTAGGTATTTTTTAGTATTAAATAAAATATTATTTAGCATTCACTGTGTAGATTATAGATCACTTAATTTCAGTCATTGTAGTCATGTAGTTTCTTCTGATCATCTGGTTAACCAGAAAGCAGTATTTCTGGTGAACTTATGCTAGTAGAGAATTACATAACCTGGAAGTCTGAAATATAAATTTTTCTAGACTCTGCAAAGGATGCTAGTCAATAGCAATTATGTCTAGTTGTTACCAAACCTTCTAATTATAAAATTTGTGAACGTACTTATTAACATTATATGTAGGCTGGCGCCGCGGCTCAATAGGCTAATCCTCCGCCTGTGGTGTCGGCACACCGGGTTCTAGTTCCAGCTGGGGCCCTGGATTCTGTCCCGGTTGCTCCTCTTCCTGTCCAGCTCTCTGCTGTGGCCTGGGAGTGCAGTGGAGGATGGCCCAAGTCCTTGGGCCCTGCACCCGCATGGGAGACCATGCTCCTGGGTTCGGGTCAGTGCAGTGCGCCTGCAGCAGTGCGCCGGCCATAGCGGCCATTGGGGGGTGAACCAAGGAAAAAAGGAAGACCTTTCTTTCTTTCTCTCTCTCACTGTCCACTCTGCCTGTGAAAACAAAACAAAAAAATTATATGAAATAAGTTTTCTTCTCAGTGGAAATAATAAAATACAGGTTTTTTCATTTATTAATCTGTTTGTACTGGAAATTGAATTTGTCCCAGTAAAAACATAAATACATACCCTAATATTCAGTGAGCCACTATGAATCCAGCACTGAGTAAAGAACTTTACTTGTATTATCTCATTTAACTTTAAATCGACTACTGTTTTTTCCATTTTTTTTTTTTGATAATTATATTCACAGAGATAGAGAAGTTGATCTGACATCACACCTAAGCTGTCATGGAGTTGGTATTTAAAACCAAGTGTTCTGACCATAGTCTCTGCTGTTAAGTAATTTCACAAAAGGCTAGGAACTAATACAGACTCTATCGAGAATTGTCTAAGAATACTTTTTGATCACATGCTCTTAACATTAATGTATCTTGGGGTTATAATATTAATTGGACTCTACCCACCTGCTTCAGACATGCATATTTTCTCCTCCTTGGATAGAAAGCACAGTAACAACAAACAACATTTTACATGAGTAATGGTAAAAGGGATTGCTGGTATTTGTTGTAGAGAAAAGCAAAATACCTTACAAATGTAGAAAATTGGAATTTTAATATTTTAAAATAACTGCCATGTTGAAACATGATAGATCTAAAACCTATGGGAAGAAAATAAAGGGTTGAAGATTTTCATTCAACAAAAAGATAACTTCTAAAAAGAAAAGAAATGTAATTAGTATCATCTAAATCATAAATGAGCAGCTCTGGAAACCATGCGCTCTCTGTGGATCAAGTCATATTCTGGAAGGCAAGGTGCAAGGATGGCACCAAAGATGATGAAGCCACAGATGGGGCTAGAAAAGATGCCAAATGATTGTAATTATGCAGCTAATGTTGGTTTCCTCCTGATTGTTAAGGGTTGTTAGAGGGTTAAGAAAAAGGGGACAAGGTTGCTATGGACTGAATGTTTGTATTACCCTCTGCCCTCAAATTCATTTCTTGAAGCCTCAAATGACTTATTTGGAAGTTAAGTATTCTCAAAAATAATTATCATGAGAACTGGAGCCCTTATGAATCCTATACAAGAAAAGACAGAGCTTCTCCAATCAGGAAACAGGTTTCACCATACATTGGATCTGCTGGCACCATGGTCTTGAAATCTGCAACTTCCAGAACTGAAAGAAACACATGCTTACCATTTAAGCCATCCATCCCATAGGGTATTTGTTATAGAAGCCTGAACCTATACACAATCCCAGAAGAGTGAGGGCAATGCAGAATGAAAAATAGTAAGAACAAAAAATGAAGTGTGAGGCTAAACTTTAGTAACTTACAGCTATACATGACAATATACCATTTCTTTTCCCCTGTTCACATGTTAACAGAATATGGAAGCTGTTTTGTGCTATTCTGCTACTCTGGAGTACAGTTCAAGGGTAACACCATTTAAGCCTGTGATAAGGGAAGCCTTCTGTATTTGACTTGCCACCCTTTCTCTGGGTGAATTTTTGTTTTTTTGAAAGCATGGCTGATTTCCTCAAGATAAAACAAATAAGTTTAACAAACAGCTATCTACAATAGATTGTATTTAGGACTTTATCAGTAAATAGTTGGCTACTAATTTTCTCTTCTGAAAATTGTAATAAAGGACCACCAAGCTCAAGAGAGACCTCAGGTTCCTTTTCTAATTACTAAATTTATCTTACTCTTTTTATTAAAAATTTGATTTTTTAAAAGATTTATTTATTTGCAAGGCAGAGTTACAGAGAGGCAGAGGTAGAGAGAGAGAGAGAGTTAGAGAGAATGAGTGAGTGAGTGAAAGAGAGATCCATCCACTGGTTTACTTCTCAGATGGCTGCAATGGCTGAAGCTGCACTGATAGGAAGCCAGGAGCCTGGAGCTTCTTCCGGGTTTCCCACATGGGTGCGGGGGACCAAGCACTTGGGTGATCTTCCACTGCCTTCCCAAGCAGTAGAGAGCTGGATCAAAAGTGGGGCATCCAGGACTTGAATCGGCACCAGTATGGGATGCTGGCACTGCAGGCAGCAGCTTTACCCACTATGCCACAGCACCAGCCCCAAGATTTATTTATTTGAGAGGCAGAGCTACAGGCAGAGAGATGGAGAGACACATACCAAGAGAGAGTTCCTCCGTCCGCTGGTCTACTCCCCAAATGGCTGCAAAAGCTGGACCTGGGCTGGTCCAAAGCCAGGAGCTTCTGCCAGGCCCTAAATGTGGCTACAGGGGCCCAAGCATTGGGACCATCCTTTATTGCTTTCCAAGGCCACCAGCCATGAACTGGATCAGAAATGGAACAGCTGAGACTTGAACTGGAATCCATTTGGGATGCCATCACCACAGGTGGAGGCCCCAACCTAATTTGCCATAGCTCCAGCCCTAAACTTATCTTACTCTTAAACAACAATATTCTTACTTTGAAGATACTCATTATTGCATTTCTCTATTTGGCATATTTCCCACAGAACTCCTAAAACTGAAATCAAAGCAAATAACAGATTTTATATTGATATGTAATAATATTTATATCTGTAAAGCTTACAGATTTTGGTAACACAAAACTTCATAATCAAAAGGTGAGGCTGGGGAATGAATTTTTTGTGGATATAACTTAGTAGTTCACAGTACTTCCTACAAACCATTATTATACAAATCCAAGACCTGAGAGTAATCTAAATTTTACCATCTAGAATTACTAATAACATTTGTTACTTTCAACGTTTTGGTAATAGTTTCATATTGGACTAGTTGTTTCAAATGCATGCATTGACCTAATAACTGGAAGCTAGGATGAAGAATCATCACATTAAAGCCTTAGTTTTTAGCAAGAATAGAATAATAGAGATTAAAAAGTGCAAAGAGAGGCACCAGGTGGTTCATAGGATCTTCAGGTAAAACAAATGATTTTATTAGTCTTACAGATGCAGTTTTTGCCTGTGTGTCAAGGGAATAGCAGGAATGCTGATTTGAGTTGCTTATTTAACAGACATGTTTCATTTATCAATATTACTCATCACTCGCCTTTGTAATCTGCCAAGACATAGGTACCATTTGCTCTTGTGAACTGTGTGTAATTATGGTGTTTCAGATTTTGGCTTATAATGAATCTTTCACTACAGTCCGTTCTCTCGATCTTTTATTTTATATTCCTCTAAATGAGGAGAGGCCAAAGAGAATTCTGCTCTGACCCTGATTTGAGAGTGGAACATAGATTTCTGTAAATTATGCAGTATGTCCATTTATAAAATGTTTCATTTTCTCCAGGTTTCATGTTTTTGGTGATAAAAGAGTAAATTATGTATCCAATCCAAGATAAATGGGTGAATGGAGTCCATTTCTTCCTAATTATTTTATATTGGTAGGTAAGGTAAAATAGAAACAAATCTCTATATAACCTTTAAAAAGCTGGGACTCTCTATGGAAATGGAAAGTGGGTTATATGCATTAATCATGGTACATATTTCCTTCAGTTTGCAACCTCTGCTGTTATCGCCCACAGCAACTGAGATAGCAATCCCATCTCTATGGTACTTCCAGTTACTCCATACCCATACTCCATACTTGATAGGTGTTACTGGACAGAGTACTGTATCTCAATAAGTTCAACCCTCTAATTTGTATAGGTGCAATAAATTTCTGAGAGCTTAGTTTCTAAAAGTTTAGGGAAATTATCAAAAGTGGAAGTAGTGTTTCTGACTCATCCTGTGATCCAGTTATTATACTACTACTCTTGACTAGGATCTAGTCTTCTGTTAACCAATGTGATCTCCTTTCTTCCTAAGTCTTCTCTAATCTGCGCTAACATAGTAAAGGTTGTAGGACTTTTGGTATTTTGCCTCCTAGGGTAACATAATAAAAATAAACTTTATTCACAAGAATTAATCTCTATTATCGAATTTTCAGAATCCACGTTAGATCAGATGATGAAACTCTTAAGTTTGCTGATTTTGATGGTGGTGGGGTGATCTTATCTCTAGTCATTATATTTATTTCCAGCTGAATGTGGCATTCTAACTGAATGTGTCCTGTATTGTATTTCTTGTTTCTCTCTACTCCTTTATACCCCAACCACAAAAAGAGTGGTGTTACTTATTCAGCTTGATGACTCTGTAAAGAAAAAAAATTGGCATGATCAGATTAGTTCCATCCTTCCAGTCTTGGTAGACAATTGTCTTCAAAGAGCAACCTTTTACCTTAAAAACTTATTATACATTCCTTGAATCAGCACCACTTATAACTGGAAGGGGGAGTTCATTTATTTCCTGGATTCTTATCATTCTGATGGGTTCTTTCACTAAGCTTTGCTCCTCAAATTATTTTTTAATGTTGATCACTCCTATCAACTATGTGTTAAATATTTTTAAAGATTTATTTATTTCAGAGGCAGAGTTACAGAGAAAGAGAGAGAGAGGGGGAGAGACAGAGAGAGAGGTCTGCCATCCATTGGTTCACTCCACAAATGGTCCAAACAGCTGGAGAGCTGAATCTATCCAAAGCCAGGAGCCAGGAGTTTCTTCCAGGTCTTCCACTTGGGTGCAGGGGCCCAGGCACTTGTGCCATCTTCCACTTCCTTCCCAGGCCAAAAGCAGAGAGCTGAATTGGAAAAGGAGCAACTGGGACATGAACTGGTGCCCATATGGGATGCTGGCACTGCAGCCAGAGGCTTAACCTACTATGCCACAAAACAGGCCCCTATGTGTTAAAATTTTTAATGTTTATTTATTTATTTGAAAGTCAGGGTTCCAGAGAGAGAACAAGAGAGAGAGAGAGATTGCTCTTCCTTCTTTTGGTTTACTCTCCAAATGGCTGTATCATTTGGGGCTGGGTCAGGCTAAAGCCAGGAGCCTGGAACTCCATCTGGGACTCCCACATCGATGCAGGGACCTGAACACTCCAGCCATCTTCCACTGACTTCTCAGGCTTATTAGCAAGGAATTGGAATGGAAGCAGAGCAGCTGGCACTCAAACCTGTGCCCATATGGGATGCAAGTGTTGTAGGGAGTGACTTAACACACTGTGCCACAATGCCACCCCTCCGTGTGTTAAACTGATAGAAAAGTGACATTTGGGGACAGTGGTGTGGCACAGTGAGTTAAGCTGCCATCTGTAACACCAGCATCCCATATGAGCTCTGGGTTTGAGTCCCTGCTGCTTCACATACAATCCAGCTTTCTGCTAATGTGCTTGTGAAAGCAGTAGAAGACGGTCTAGGCAATGGGCCTCCACCACTCTTTTTGGAGACCCTGATGAAGTTCTAAGCTCCTGAATTCAGCCTGGACCAGCCCTAGCCGTTCTGGTCATTTGGGGAATGAACCAGCGGATGGGAGTTTCTCTCTCTCTTTCTCCCTCCCTTCACCCCATAGCTGTCTTCAAATAAATATCTTTTTGAAAAAAGGATATCTCATTGGGGCTTCTGCTTAGCATTGTTTGTTATTCAAAAATATACACATTTATTCAAACACTTTGCCTGTTTGCTTTTTTAAACAATTTGATTTATCTTGCCTATTTATAATTTCCTCATCATGATATCCTTTAAAAATATTTTGAATGTGGATTTGGTCAGGACCAGAAAGTATTTCAATTGGTTAAGTGACAGGGAGTAGTTCTGGTTGATGTTAGCATATACATAGAGATGTCTTCTCTCACAGTCAAGTGTATGTCTGGGAGAGAGAAAATAATATTACTGTTAAGATAGTTCGAAAATTACTTTAGGTTTCAGATAAAAGGATTGACTGAATATGTGGACTCTTTAAGGATGATATTATTAGTGATGAATCAGACAGATGTAAATGCCAGGATTTGATGTGAGGAGGCTAGACTTCTGAGGAAGTATTATTCCAATTATGTTGCAGAGTAAACATTTTACCAGTGATGCTGTATGTGCACTTTATCCACTCGTGGAACCACACTTTAAAAGATGGTATGTTAGGAAAACCCAGTATATGACCCATTTAATTGGGCAATATTTTTATTTTTTGGAATGTGAGGTGATGGAGCCCTATTCCCCTTGACTTCTTCATTTTTTCTCTTTGTCACTCACTCAGGTGGCTAATAATACAACCTGGAAAAACCTTAGGAGTGCAGGGAACTCAGAAATGTCTTACTGTATCAAACGATATGTTTGGAAATCAGCTTCTGAATAATTGCTATGTAACTGTATTGTCCCAAAACAGTGGTAGCTCTTGTGTACATCCTGTCCTTGAGTCTGAACAAAATTCATATTACACTAAATAAGAATCTTTTTGGAGTAGGCAATCTGAGGCTGAATATTATAGATGACTCACGTTTCATTATATTTTGAAAATTTTCATTATCAAAACTTTATTTATAGACACCATGCAGGTTCACAGGAAGAAAGATCTTGTCATTAGAAAAAATATCATTGACATTTCTTAAACTGTTTACTTAAAGCTTAGGGGAGCAACTTTATGGGTATTAAGGCTTATTTAGCTACCACTGAGTCAAGCTCACATCTTTTCCTCTTGGTTACAATCATTCACAACCTCCCTATTTCACCAAAGCCTAAAGAAAAAAAAGTTTAGGGGACTATAATTTCAATTAAATTTGAAGGATTCAGTGGGCTTCTGACTTTTCTGAAAGATACAGGGAAAGCATCATGGGCTCTGATAGTTAATGCTGGAATCTTTTCATTCCATAATGAAATTTTCTATGTATAAAGATTCAAGCTATATGCACACTTTGATTTTTAAATGAAATCCTACTTTTTAGGCACTAACTAATTTTCAGCCAAAAGAACAGAGAAATGTTTAACTGAAAGCATTTAGTGACAATGTTGTGATAGAAGCCAAAATGTCTACAGTTGACATATGCATAGAAAAAGAACTTTGTTGCAAAACACTTGCAGCTCTGTTTGCAAAAATAGATGACTAGGGGATATTTTTGTTCTCTGTTATCCTACTGGATGAAGCCACTGTAGCTGTATGGGGTTAATGCTAGGAAAGAACACTAGATCTGTACTCTTTTTTTCAGGAATAACAGATTCTTACTGACATTATTTCAATACAATTTACAGGAAAAATACATTGCCTCTGGAATATATACTGGAGCCCCTATTCTCTGCTTTTAGAGTCACTACAATAATTTCTCCTAGAAATTTCTCAATATCAATAAAGCCTACCATGGTAACTTCTTTAGAGGGGATCTTTTGCTTTCTTTTTAATATATATCTCTGCTTCTTCATTTCCTTCGCAGCTCTTCTTCCTTCTATTCTATCACATCTGGAGAAGTCACATGCTTTAGAGCTTGTCAGTCAGAACTGAAGTCAAATTTTATCTTGGTCACACATAATTCAGGAAATATTTTTTTCTAAGGCATAGAAATTAGAAACTGTGTACATACTACAGGACTAAAATTAAGTGACTATTGTATGCAGAAAATCTAACACATGGACTTCATTTTTTTTTTTTTTTTTAGCTTCTGTAAGCTCGGTTCCCTGTGCTCTCTGAGGGATCTACTAATAAAGTTCCGAGATCCAAGCTTAGCCACTGAATGCTTCTAAGTACTATCCAGTCATAACAGAAATACTTACCTCAAAAGTATAGGGAGCTATAATTACAGTTAGATTGCCCTACAACATGTTTGAAACATGTGTAGGAATGATTTTTCCTAGATTTTATTCCAAGTCTTTGCCCCTGCATGAGATGAGAATTCAAATCAGCAGCATTAGTAAGGTGTATAAATGAAAGCAGTAGTTATTTAAAACAAAGAAGTAGAATACCTTCAGTGTTGAGGGCAGCAACCACAGAAAAGGAGATACCACGAAAGGGCCCAATGACTGCATGCAAGATGAGATTCTGAGAAGGCAGAGAAAGGCCCGAGAAGAGGGCACCTCATGTTTAACTGTCTCCTTTATGGGGTAGGAAGTGGAACCTTAATTGAAAATGCAAACAGGGTGGAGTTTGGGAGGGATGTAGTATGCGTGAGTTTTTCTGGGAGATTCATGGTGTGTCCATCTGAAGCTCAAGTTACATGTGTTCCTCATGGTGTCTCCTCCTTTCCTGTCTGAGAGATTCAGGTGCATCATGGGAAAGTTGGCCTAATAGATTGGCATGAAAAGGGGATCACGTTAAAACTGCAGGTTGGAGAGATGGAAATTGTGGGGAAAATCTTCCAACTCATTTTCCCCTAAATCCCTGCCTATTTCCATAGCAAAATCAGTGTGACAGGGTTTCATTTCAAAACTATATTCTTAAAACATAGCAATGTGAACTCTCCAGAGTTCAGAGTTATAAAGAAGGTAGTAGATAAATCTGTAATATATTGGGATAGACTTAGCCTTCTTTCTACATAGCTTTCTTCAATTACAAAGTTAAAAGTTTTTATAACTACACGAATTCCAGGTCCATGTCTTTTAAATAATGGTGCTCTTAAAACCTATCACAGATATAAGTCACTGCTCCATACTCATCAACCCAGGGTAGAGAAAAACTCTTAAAGTTTTCCCATATGGGTTCCATATTCTGTAATTTCTCTTAAATTGATAATTCTCAAACTTATGCATAAATGGAAACATACAGAGCTTTTAAAATGCAGTTTCCTTAGCTTCACTCTAGAGATCTGATTTAGTATCTCTTGAGTATAAGACTTTGGACATTAACAATGAAGTTTAGGCAATCCTGAATAACAGGGCTTGGACTTCACTGAAAAACCTTGCCCTACACTTTGCCTTATAAATAAATTATACAGCCACTTCTTGAGGCTGCTAAGCAATGGAGTCTAGTGAGATAGTTGCAATTTCTTTTGCTGAGAGAAAGAAATCCAATTAAGAAATGTAAATTCTTCTTCATGCTGAGAGAATATGAGGCAATAAAAATATGAATTTCTTTATGTTGCATGGAAACTTCTGGGAGCCCATAAAGGGTGAACAGTCCTTACCAAGCAGCTGGACTGTCTTCATCTTCTCTGGCTTTTATGGAAGAAGATGAGGCACTTTGGGCACTTTCTTGAAAACAACCCCTTTAAGAGTTTCTGTACAGGCTGCAAGGCTCTTTCTTTTACTGCTTGAAATTCATAATTAACTATTTAGAATGGGGAGAGTTTTAAATATGTAATGAGTGCAATTCTTTTTTAGGATGATTATCTGATTGCTAATTGCACCCTATAATACTGTTGTGAAAAAAAAAAAGAAAAAAAACTGGTGGTTGGGGATGAGGAAAGAACTGTTCGATAAGTTTGGAGAGGACTAGTAAGTGCATTGTAAAAAAGAGAACAATTCTAATCACTGCTCCCGTTTCAACATGGTTATGGGACTGAGGTCATAGCATGGGGCCACAGCCCATGAGCTACACTGAAAATGGCAGAGAAGAAAAAGAAAGATGAAAAAGTAAGTGGGACTTTGGTGTGAGTGATTCTGTAGCCATGGGGGAAAAGTTGTGTGAGGGGCTTATTTTTAATCATGGGGAGAAGTCCTTTCATTTGTTTTTTTTCTGAGAGGATTCTGTGTTATCCTGGTTGAAGCCTACCTGCCACTTCAAATACTGTTTCCCTTCCCATTTTTCTGTTACATGTAGTGAACTTGTTCAGATAATCTTTTCAAATAGATTCCTGGTTATGTTTCCTTCCTCATTCCCTGGCTTTTGTAAATTCAATCTCTGCCTCAGTGAACCTAAATCCACATCAGTCATACCCGGTAAAATCCAGTGTATGTTGTTCAAGATGGACCGACCCCTAAGTTTCATTCTTTACATACCTTCTCTGTTTTGCATTATATTCATAATTCTTGATTTAAAGGATGCTATTTGGAGAGAACCAGTGCACTGCTGGATTACAGTAATTCCTTGGTAAACCAAGAATATTAAACAATACATTTTCAGAATCTCAGTATAACCTGAACCAACAATTTAGAGTCTTTGCTTTCTTCACTGTGAGAATACTAGGATTGCTTTATAATCTGCAGAAAAAATAGCCAAAGTGTAGATTTCCAGGATAATTATAAACAAATCAATGGATTTACAGTACCATTTTCAAATGATCTTCAAGCACTGAATTTACTTAGTAGGAAAACAACTCAATTCTGGTGTGTACTTTGAACATTTAAAGATATTCATAGCTTTAAAATTTAATGTTTTCTTTTCATTTAGAGTAAATTTATTGTTGGCAAAAATGCACAAGAGCCCAGCCTTGGAGAATTAAGTCTTGTGTTCCCTATATAATAGATCCAGCAGCAATGGTTAGCTGTTTAGGATTCACTGGTGCTGCTCTGCCTGTCTACATTAGACATGATTTGAGAGAGTCGGCTGAAGCCAAAATGTACTGAACTTTGCAAAATATATCAAATCATCTTGTATCAGGGCTTTGTTTAAGGGAGGATAACTAAGAATTCGGCAAGAAACTACATCAATGTAAGGACTGAATATCTTTGAACTTTACCTCAATGGTAATATCTCACCTCGTTTTTTGTCTTGGGTTAGGACCATTTCTAGTACATCTTATAGTATCAGCAAATACCTCTTCTCTATGGGCTGCAGGTTTCTGACATGTTGCTTATCTCTACAAGCAACCTCAGTCACATTCTAGCTGTGTTCCTTCCTTACAATGTCAAAGTAGGAAAATCCCATGGTATCCAGTGTGTGAAGCAGTATTGTGACTGATTTGGGATCACATCACTAGTATTTGACTAACAGACCCTTAAGTTCCAATTTTAGGAAAAGTAAGATAAAGTTCAGACCAAAACTTTCACATAGGTCAAAGACTTGGTTTGGGAATTCCTGTTAGATAGTGGTACCTTCCAATAGTCTCTGCTGGAAACAGGGAGAAAACATTTATGGAGTCGGGCAAGCTCAACTCAAATTTCATTCTACTTAATGGTTAAGTGATTTAAAGAAACCATCGCATCTCTCAAAGCCTCATTTTCGTAATTTTTTGAAGAAGGGAATAATCCTTCATAAAGATTTGTGGTGAATTTATAAATGGGTTAGCAGAGAGTGCCTAACCTCTGTCAACCCCTGGTAGAGACTTCGTAAAAGCTCATCTGTAAAACATATACTTTCTCTATCATAGTGGTGAGCTTTCCTATTGACAACATCATTACATTTGTCATTGCATATTTTATGACTTAATCTAACAGTAACAGAACAATTTCCATTATAAGACATCAACATATCCCAATCTGATGGTTAGTTTGGCCAATACAGTTAGAAGAGAAGAGAAAAAATTCATTATATATTTGTAATGTATGATAGTATGATTTTAAATAAGATAATTGAAATACTACTTGTTTATCTTTAGGGGATAATTCGTAATTCCTTTTTCTTTTAAATAATGGATTGTTATATATTTAATTGCTATTTTGAGAAAGGTATTACTCCAAATGGGTATTAGGGAAAGAGGACAGGTTTTAATTAAACCATTTAGACATACTGAATAACCCCACCAGGAGGCATGATAAAGGTATGCTTAATTAACTCAGAAAAATGGTAGCAATATGAGAACTTCAAACACGAAGTTAACTTCAGAGATGATTCCACATTTATCTCCTTATCAACAGCAAGAGGAATTATTGAAAATTTTAAAAGGCCAGGCAAGAAAATGAGATAATCGCCTGGACTTTAATTTGTCTCCAAAAGTGTTTCTCCAGGGTATGCATATGTTTTGTGGATATATCTACATGAGGGAGAGACTGTTGTTTTATTCCCAAGGTTGTCTGAAAGCTTCTTTCCATCAATATTTTGTATAGCGTATATGCTAGTATTCCTCATTCCCTAAAACTTTAATTCTTTCCTCCATCCAATCTGCTAAATGACACTGTTCTAAATGCTAGTGCCAGCATATGGACACTATGGGGAGAGAACTGGGTTGATATCTTCCATGTTCCTAGTTTTCACTCTCAGATGATATATCAGGTCTAGAGATCAGGTGAATTAGGCAGAGAATGGAGCAGCCTTAGGATCAATCTCAGGACAGTTAAAGAGCTTGACAGGGAGAAAAATGGCTGTCTAAAGTCAAAGTCTTGAGGTCTGAAAACTAGAAAGCCACAAGTGCTCACATAAAGCAACAACGGAATTGAGATAATTATCAAAAAACACTGAACAATATAGAGAATGATCGCTACACAGTAGGATTTGCAATGTCTGATAAAAACTTCAGATAAACTTTAATATAGATAGAAAGGCACCATAGCTAACATTTGTTTTAAGAAATATTATTGACTACCAGAGGAGATATGTGCAAGAGCAGATTAGAACAAAACAGAATGTAAGCCCCATTTCAGATGTTTGTATAAGGCATTTAAGGGAGAAGATAAAATGATCACCTATTCTTTAGTCTTTGATTTTATTCATGATTAACACTAGTTCAAGGATAAAAAATAACTTTGTTAACAAAAGCATTTAAACATAGCTCTCTATTGTAAAACTTTGATATCTAATTATAATCATTTCTACTTCTATTTTCCATGTATTCTAGCTTTTATATTATATCTTCTTTCAACTTTTTCTTCTATCTTCTTGGAGTTATCAGTCTACTCTGCCAATTTACATATTTTTATATTTTTTAAAGATTACTTATTTATTTATTTGAGAGGTAGAGTTACAGTGAGAGGGAGAGACAGAGAGAAGGGTTGTCCATCTGCTGATACACTCCCCAAATGGCTGCAAGAGCTGGAGCTATGCCGATCCAAAGTTAGGAGCCAGGAGCTTCTTCCAGGTCTCCCACATGGGTACAGGGGCCCAAGGACTTGGGCCATCTTCTACTGCTTTCTCAGGCCATAGCAGAGAGCTGGATCAGAAGAGGAGCAGCCGGGACTAGAACTGGTGCCCATATGGGATTCTGGCGCTTCAGGCCAGGGCATTAACCCCACTGCACTACAGCATCAGCCCCTCACATATTTATTTCTAAATATGTCTAAATATGTTTCACTGTGTTCTGTCACCTTTTATTCACCAGTTTACTTTTCTTTTATTAGGTAAATATAAATTTCCAAAGTACAGTTTATGGATTACAATGGCTTTTTCCCTCCCCAAGCTTCCCTCCCACCCACAAGCATCCCATCTCTCGCTCCCTCTCCCATTCCATTCACATCAAGATTCATTTTCAATTATCTTTATATACAGAAGATCAATTTAGTAAATATTAAGTAAAGATTTCATCAGTTTGCACCCACACAGAAACACAAAGTATAAAGTACTGTTTGAGTCTAGTTATAGCATTAATTCACATTGGACAACACATTAAGGACAGAGATCCTACATGAGGAGTAAGTGCACAGTGACTCCTGTTGTTGACTTACACCAGCTTACTTTTAAGATTTTTTGTTTTTGTACTTTTATGTTCCCTTATCTCCTTAAGTATTATGTTTATTCAAATTACCCACCAACTCTCATATTTAGCAGGTTTATGTGTTTTTCTTTCTTTCATAGTTTTTTTTTTTTTTTTTTTTTTTTTTTTTTTTTTTTTGACAGGCAGAGTTAGACAGTGAGAGAGAAAGACAGAGAGAAAGGTCTTCCTTTCTGTTGGTTCACCAATGCTGCGCTGATCCGAAGCCAGGAGCCAAGTGCTTCCTCCTGGTCTCCCATGCTGGTGCAGGACCCAAGCACTAGGGCCATCCTTCACTGCATTCCAGGACCACAGCAGAGAGCTGGAATGGAAGAGAAGTAACCAGGACAGAATCCAGCACCCCAACCAGGACTAGAACTCAGAGTACAGGCACCACAGGCAGAGGATTAGCCAAGTGAGTCGCGGCGCCGGCCTCTTTCATGGTTTTTGTAATCGCTATATATCCGCTTATCTTCCAGACTTGCTTTTCCTATTCCCCTGATGGTATAGTTACTTTGTTTGGTCATGTGTACTGTGAGAGGCCTAACCATGTCTTCCTATGTGTATTTCTGGGCGAATTTAGAGAATACAGACTGAGAACCAGGACAGAGTCCAGGACAACTTCTTTTTAGGGATCGTCTAATAGGCATTTGAGATTCAGATTTAATTAATTAATAATTAATTTATATATACACTTAAAAACACAGCAGTGTAATAATTTTTCAAGTTTATAAGTATAAATATCTTTATACTTATACTTCTTTCAAACCCAGATAATACATTTTTATTTCATTAAACATTTGGCATTGAGAGAGAACACTGTATACGTGTTGGGGAGAGGATGGGTGCTATGGGAATACTAAAGCACTACATTATATAAAGCATTCCTTATTTGCAACAACCAGTCAATGAAACACAGGAGATACTATTAGCAAATGAATATAATAATTACTGGTTAGCAAGTTATCTAAGCACAAAGGCAAAGACATAACAGACTCCATTCTTTTCCTTAGCAGAAAGCATTTTCATGTATGGGATTTAAAACAAAGATGATTGCAGTTTCCTAGAAGAATTCATTTTGGCCTGTGTTGATTCTTATTCTGAATGTTGTTTACATAATATATGCTATATATTCAGAAAGAATTTTTGCTTCAATAAATTTATTAGTAATACCTTAGTAGGAAGCAGGATTGAGAAAAGTTCATTTGTTTAATTTGCTTTTCACCACCCAGGAGTCTAAAGGAATAGGAATAGAGAAGAGAGTGACTGAGTTCGCTTGCTTGTCTCTTCATATGAATGGTGCTTTTTAATTGCACTGATGTTGTCTAAATAACAATGCCTGGTGTGATAATGTGGATGAAGTTGGAAGCAAATTCTTAGAACAGACTTCCAGAGCAGAATGTGCACTGGCTAATATTCCGATTGTAGTCTTGTGAGACTGTAACTACTCAAGGGGCCAAAACCCCATTTCAGGAATTCTGGTCCACAAAAACTAAGAGACTGTACGTGTGTGCATGTGTGTCTATGTTTTAAGTGTATGTAACTGTGTTACGCAGCAAGATATATGACACAGCATCCTAAGAGGGGATAGCATGGAAAATAATGTAAAAGAGCACAGCTTTTAACTTTTTAAGTAGCTTTGTAGATCTTATCTATTGAGGACAAGGTAAATGAGTAATAGACCAGTGTGACTGAGAATGCATTATGTTGTGATCGGTGTGCCAGGTGTTTTTCAGGCTTCTTTCTATCTCCTGTAAAACTATGTGAATTTGGCATCTTTTTACAAATTGGGAACTTGGCTTAGAGTAGAACTTCTTTACTGCCATGCTGAAGCACATGTGAACAGGCATAAGTTGGGATCTGGATCCCTGTGGATCACAAGAACAGCAGTGTGATACCTTTGATGGCTGGCAATAAAGAACTTCTTCCATTTTCTAGTGGCCATAGAAAACCTGTTAATTTCTTTATTCCTTTCAGTTAGAATGTCTTCAAAAGGCCAAGCAATTTATCTAATTCATTTCAGCAACGTATGGTATTGCAAGTGCATGAGGTGTCTTTTACACCTAGACATTTGGCTCCAAACAAGCATTGTATTGCACCATCTAAAGCAAAATTGGACTTGCATAGGTAGGAAGAGACAAGTTCCTTTAGAAACTTTTAAGCTGTATGTATGATATAGTACCGCCATTGGACTAATACCATAAGTTAGACATTGAGTTCAGGACGTTATGACCTTTGTCTCATTTGATTCCTACAACAAAACTTGGAGATAGGAAACAAATACACTTATTTTTAAGGCAAAGTTAAAAACAGAAAAAGAAATTAGGTAAGTTGCATGTTTCAGAGTTAATCGATCAAAACTTTTAAAGTCATGCTTGTCTAATCCTAAAGACAGCGAGTTTTACTAAAAAATAAAATCACCTAGAAATGACCAAAGTCAAAAAGAGGTGTGGAGATCTTATCCATTGATTTTTATTGCTTAAACGATATTGAATTGTGTATGAAATGTTTGGAAATTAAGTTTTGAAAATAATAGTTCCTTTTTTGAGACCAAATGAGGTGAAAAGAGATATATTGGGCACCTAACATTTGTTGCATACTTAGATATCTTTACAAAGTGCTTATAATAGCAGGATGAGCTTCAAGATGGAAAATAATGAAGGCAATTTGCAGGAGAAATCTGCTTATATGTTCTGAAAGTTTGAACCTGATTACTTGATCAGGGTGGAGTTGGAAAAATATAAGGCACTATAGACAACATTATTCACTTCCAGTTAATCACTGTTGCTGAAAATAATAAATGAAGCTAAATGGGAAATGCTGACATAATATTTCTTCTTTGCTCTCAAATGATGTGATAAGTAGTGTAATAAGAATTCATGCTCAGTGACTCTACCAACTATGACCTTTGTTTTCAAAGATTTATTTGTTTATTTGAAAGGCAGAGTTACAGAGAGTGACAGAGATCGTCCATCTTCTGGTTCATTCCACAAATAACTGCAACAGCTAGGGCCAGGTCAGACAGAAGCCAGGAGCCTAGAACTCCATCTGGGTCTCCCACATGGATGAAGTGGCACAAGGACTTGGCCATCTTCCACTGCTTTCACAGGCATATTAGCAGTCAGTTGGATTAGAAGTGGAGCACCTAGGACTAGAACCAGCACCTTTATGGGATGCTGGCATTGCAGGCAGCAGTTCGACTTACTGTGCCATAACACCAGCCACTGAAGTATGGCTTTTTGACTTTGAGCCAATTGCTTTTTCACTTTGTATTTAAGTTAGCCACAAATAAAACAGAAATAATTTTAGTGCCTAACTCATAGTTTTTGAGAGTTAAATTATATATAATTATATAATTTTAATATTAAATATTATAGCACTATGTAAGTATATTAAATTATATACGAGTTTCTAAAATGGAATGTTTTATTATTAAAATGCAATGGCTGCTTTTATTTTTTACTTAATTTTAAGAAACTCATATTCATTGTGTAGGCATGCTAAGCGGTCCACATATTTATCTCTCCTGCAAGTTCATATGAGTATGAATCTGAAGTACAATAATTCTTAAACGTTCAGTTCTTTGAAAAACAATGCCACATAGATGTTGCTCCCTGAACCTCCCCATTTCCCAAATGCAGTCAATTCTGGGAAGAGTCACATGCAAGTGACAGTATCAACACAATGCAAAGTGCATTTTCCACTGTAATAGGTTTCTCTGCCTTTACTAAGAATATGTTGTGTAAGTACAAATAACTAAACAATCTTTTTTTCATCCAAAAAGTTCTGAGTTTCTTAAATAAGTGATTATTCTCTACCTAGGTCCATGGTGGTAAATATTCAGATCCCTGAATGATTGACTTTATACTTTTAGAAACAAAAATTCTCATTAGAAGACAGTGACATGAGCAAATAAACTCTCAATTAACCACAATATATTGATTTTCATAGTTAGTTTGCAATACATGAAAACAATTCTTATGCTTATTTAAAAGACAAAAAACATATGAGACTGAGAGGTCAACCAGTTATCTGACCAACAAAATGAAATAATAAAAATTCAAAGGAAAGAAACCAGAATTCCAAACCTAATGAGAAGAAACATTTTTTTTTTCCATTTTTGTGTGGAAGGCCAACATTTAATGACTGTAGGGTCAATAGTATATTGCTGCTTGAACAAGAGACAGTAAAACCAGGAAACCATGACTTATAAACAAAAGGAAATGTGTATGAGTTTTTCTTGTGAGTACTTTAAATACTCTAGTAAAATGGAAACTAGAACAGAGATGTAAAAAGACCAAAGGAACTGCAGTGATAAAATAAATTATTAATAGAAAATACCTTATGCTCAACTCATTAATAGTATTCAGATCTGTGACCTACTTAGAAAGAAACAGGTTTTCTCTCTTAGTGTTCAGAATTTACTTCAACAAGCCAGAATCAGCAAATATAACTAGAAGTAGATTTCCTATAGTAAATCATGCAGATTGCATGTTGTGCCTGCTATTGAAAGGTGAATGGTGAATTCATGCATAGTGTATGGAGGTTAGGAATCTGTGTAGAAGACTTATTTTCCTACCACTAAGTTTAAATGCCTATACCATCTGTAGTTCTCAAATTCAAGAAGCCATGCTAATGCTAACAAAGTGGCTGGCTTGGCAGATCAATCAGAGAGGGAGCCTGGAGAATTAGGTACTTTGAAAAGGTAATTTAAAACTAAATCCACCTCTAGAAGTGAGTGTCCCCTTTGGGTTTATGGTTTCACTGGAGTGGAGTCCTCCATATTGGAAGCATTCCCTTTTGTTTGCCAACAGCAGGGAAGACTAAGGCCAAAACCCAAAAGGATACATCTTAGACAAGAATGAGCATATGGTGCTCAAAGTTTTAATCACTAAGAAAGGAAAATACAGTTGCAGTTAGTGGATAAACAGCTCTGTTTTATAAAATGCCAGATGAGCATAAACTTGATTACTAAATAATCGGATAAAGAAAATCAGCCATTTAAAGGAACAAATCAGTTTTGCATACTTGGAAAATGTAAACAAACCCAAAAATCCACCCAAAGAGATATGAGACTAACAGGAGAAATTTGAGCAACAAAACACGTTGGTTCAATAGTCTCTATAAATTAAGTTACCTGAAGTATTTTATCAGTGTCTGCAGTATGGTTAGGAAGCAGGAGTTCAGGTACCAACTATAAAAATATGGGTTGACAGTGGGTAAGAGACTAGGAACAATTTCTTGCACAATGTTTAAGCACAATAGAATTCACATTGTAATAGAATTTTCATGGTAAATTGGCATCCCTTTGGTTCTTTTTCTCACTTTCAATATAAGATTGCAATTCTCTTGTTTTTTAAAAGTAAAATGTAACACCATTATAAGAAAAGTTAAATTCAATGTCCAAAATGTTAGCATTTTGTGGACTGATTATGCATGTTCCTTTGGAATCTAACCAATCCTTATCTACTTGAAAAAAAATTAAAGGTTCAGGTGATGGCATTTTGTGCATTGGTTAAGCTGCTGCTCAGGATGTCCAAGTGCATGGTTCATGTCCCAGCTTCTGGGCTTCCACTCCATCTTCCTGTTTATGTGCACCTTGGAAGGCAGTGTTGGTGGCTCCAGTAGTTGAGTTCCTATCACCATGTAGGAGATCAAGAATGAATTCTTGATGTTTGTTATTGGTTTTGTCCTGGTCCACCCCTGGCTGTGGCACACATTTGGGGAGTGAACCACAGGATGGTAGATTTCTTTCTCTCTACCTTTCAAATAATAAAATAAGTAATAAAAATTAAAGGTTCAATAACAGAATATGCAGTATTCCTTAATGTGCAGATCAAACAAACTTGTTAACTGGTATTCATTTAATATAAGTAACTATTTAAACAAATGTAGACAATCCTTCAATAAACATGTAAAGAATAGTTTGAGCCATGAAAACCTTATTGATTTTTTTTAAGATTTAGTTGTTTTACTTGAAAATCAGTTACACAGAGAAGGAGAAGCAGAGAGAGAAAGGTCTTCCATCTGCTGGTTCACTCCCCAGTTGGCCGCAATGGCTGGAGCTATGCTGATCCGAAGCCAGGAGGCAGGAGCTTCCTCTGGGTTTCCCACGCAGGTGCAGGGGCCCAACAGCTTGGCCCATCTTCCACTGCTTTCTCAGGCCATAGCAGAGAGATGGATCAAAAGTGGACCAGCTAGAACTGGAACTGGCACCAACATGGGATGCCAACACTGCAGGTGGCGGCCTCACCCGCCATGCCACAGCGCCTGCCCCAAACCTTATTGATTTCTGAAACTGTAAACTTGAACTTTGTCACTGATTTACTATTATAGTATTTCTCACTGTACCATATTACACAGCTTGGGCATCGTCCCTCCCAAACCTATACATAAACACCAAGGTACAATATCAAAATCTAAAAATTTAACTCACCAACTACAATATTAAGTGTAGATGACAAAGAGGCTAAACACAAACAAAAGCAAAACAAAAGCCCTTATATTCTTTTTCATTAAATACAGTATTAAATGCCCTAGGTTGCAAATTTCTAAAATCATTAAGTTAACACTACTCATGAGGGATGCATTTGCAATAGAGGGAAAAGTTGTGGATATATAGATGCTAAAACTGAGGTCAGGTTTAAGAAATTTTCAAGTGTTTTATTAGTTTCTGATGATCACCACAACAAATTGGCAGATATTAATTGCCGTAAACTCATACCTATTTAATATTTTATGGCATGTAGTTCAGAAGTTTTTCAAGGTCTCCCTGAGTTAAAATCAAGGCACTGTTAGGGCTGTGTTCCCTTTTGGAGCCAATAGAAGTATATCTGTTTCCTTGTAATTTCCAACTTCTACATAGTACCCATATCCCTTGGGTTATTATATTAAATAACACCAGCATTAAGTCACCCTGTGCCTTTCTTTTATTTATAAAATGTCTTCTGCCTCTCCCTTGATCACTCTCCTTTACTATGTAACTGAACATATTCACATGTTCTGGAAAATAAAATCTAGGAATCTTTCATAGCACTGTTTTAGAAATGCAACAAAACTTCATATTAAGTAGGACAGTGTATATAAAGTGCTTTGTAATATATAAAGTGTGATGTCAGTGTAAGGTGTTCATAGCAGGTTGCTATGGTTTGGCTATGCTGGCATCTGGATTCAGTTACAATAAGGCACTTTCAACTCCTTTTTCTCCTGTGTCTCTAGTTACTATGTTTGACTTGTGAACTTCAATTAGTTTATTTTATTACAGAAATATGATACTTTGTCAGGTAAATCAGGCTTTGTCTCCCATTTAAGGAAGACACTGATCAACTTTATTTTCTCTGCTCTGGGCATACCCACCCTGATTTGTTGATCTCTCTGCATTTTCTGATTTTCATGGATCCCAGGATCACTGTGAAGAAATATAATGTTTACCTCAGCTGCAATTAAGGTAAATGTGGACAAAAGAATGCATATCTGTTGAGCTAAGAGTGAGGAGATATCATTGACAATAATAATTCAGTTAAAAGGGGGCTGTGTCTGTTCTGATATTCTCTTTACCTCATAACTCCCATGAAAACAGTTGCCATAAAAAGAATTTGCTTCAAAATTTAATCTATCTTGAGAAGTACAATCTGGAAAGTTAGGAACATAAGATTACAACATAATCTGTATTTTAACTCTTTCTGATAGAGTAATGTATGGAAATAAAAGAATCATATGGGAGGGATCATGTAAAATATTGTTGGAATTCTATCACCATTCCTATGCAACAAAGTTGAAATTATATATTCATTGCTAGGGAACACAAGCAATTGTCCATTGCATGATAAATGAGTAATTTTTTCCTTCAGTTAGTAAATGCTGAGAGGGATTGACAATTTTTGAGCTTGGGATACACCATAGCTAGGATTTCTGATAATGAAATTGGAATAATTCATAGGATGGATTGGAAAGGACTTGTGGTATATTGCAAATTGTTAAAGTACTTCCAATTTGATGCTACTACTACAGTGCCATCATTGACATCCCTGAATGTGTGATTTGCATGTGTGTAGGATTTCTTGGGGGTATATTGCAGAGTCTTAGAGTATTCACATTTTCATTTTGGTAATCACTTCAAAATCACACTCTAAAGTGGACGTATAAAATTAAAAACTCCAGCAGTGAAGCAAGAGCATTTCAAATTCACGTATCCTCACCAAGACTTTTTTTTTCGGGTGTTTTGCCCATCATATCATTACAAGCATATATTTTCTTGCTCTAATTCACATTTTCATTATAGATAAGGAGTTAAAGTCTCATCATATATTTATTAGCTATTTGGATTTCCTTTTATGTAAACAGCCCCTCAATTTTCTTTTTTTTTTCCCCTCTCAACTTAGTTTCATGAATATTGTAACTTTCTGGATTTTCTGATATTCTAGATACCAGTGGTCCCTATAAAGTTCATGAAAATGCATATTATGAAAAAAACCGTCTTAATTTCATTTTCCACTTTTTTCACAATTCCCAATGTATATTCTCTATTCTTCAGCTGTTACTTTGCATATAACATAATTCACTGGAGATGAATCATTTCTATCCTTCAAATACACTTATTTTCCTCTTTCGTTATTGGATTCAGGAAATTCCTTTCATTCTCATATGAAAAGATATTGTCCAATAATTTCTTCTAAGAGTTTGGTAATTTTGGTTCTTAATTTCATTTTATCCTTGCAAAACTAATTTTCATTTTGATGCATTTTTATTATTTCGCACAATTTTATTTATTTGAAAGTCAGAGTTAGATGAAGTGATAGATAAAGAAAAATCCTCCACCTTCTAGTCCACTTGTCAGACGGCTGCAGCAGCTGGAGCTGGACTAGGCTGAAACCAGGGGCCAAGAGTTTTATCTGGATCTCCCATGTTGGTAGCAGGGCCCCAGACATTTGGGCCATATTCCATTGCTTTTCCCAGACCATTAAAGGAGCTGGATCACAAGTGGAACAGCTGGGATTTGAACTCACACCAATATGGGATGCCACCATTGCGTGCAGTGGCTTTACCTACAATATCACAACACTGGCCCCTGTTTTTTTCATTTAAAAAAATCATATGTTTCTTTTACAGTTAGTTCTACCTTTATTACTACCAAGATTTCATATTTTCCTGAGTCTACTTCTGAGTTCTTAATTCTGTTTGTTTGATAAACTTAATTGTAGTATTGTACCACTTTAATTACAATGGATTTCTAAGTTTTGACTCAATTATTTTATGGCTTACAAAATTATTTATAGTTATTCAGAAATATTAATTTTGACATAGCTTTTAGCATCAATTTTCTAACTCCTCTACCACAAGTAATCTTACTGAGAATTTGAAAATTGAAAATTATTAATTTGAAGAAAGTGATATTCTGATAATATTAAGACTGGCCAACTAATAAATGGATATGCTTCCTCATTTATCAAGGTTTATATCATTTTTGCAGATATTTGTCCTTTTTTGTTCGATTTCAAGTGTATTAAAGACTCAACTACAAGAATTTTATGGCCACCTCATGCAAAAAGAACATAATTAGGAAATATATCTAATATTGAAGGAGTACTTGGGCCCTGCCACCGATATGGGACACCAGGGTGGAGTTTCAGGCTTCAGGCTTCAGCTTAGCCCAGCTGCGGCTGTTGTGAACATTTGGGAACAAACAATTGTATGGAAAACCTCTCTCACTCTGTCTCTCCTTTTCTCTGTGCCTCTGCCTTCCAGTAAATAACAAAATCCCTGAAAACAAGATGCTGCTTTCCACCAAAAGTTACGTGACAATATTTGTGTTAAGAAAGTAGTTTAGGCCGGCACCACAGCTCACTTGGCTAATCTTCGGCCTGCGGTGCTGGTACTCAGGGTTCTAGTCCCGATTGGGGTGCCAGATTCTGTCCCAGTTGCACCTCTTCCAGTCCAGCTCTCTACTGTGGCCTGGGAGTGCAGTGGAGGAAGGCCCAGGTCCTTGGGCCCTGCACCTGCATGGGAGAGCAGGAGGAAGCACCTGGCTCCTGGCTTCGGATCCGTGCAGTGCGCAGGCCATAGCAGCCATTTGGGGGGTAAACCAAAGGAAGGAAGACCTTTCTCTCTGTTTCTCTTTCTCACTGTCTAACTCTGCCTGTCAGAAAAACAAACAAACAAACAAACAAACAAAAAAAAACAGTAGTTTTGATGCTAAGGAATTTCCACGAGTAAAAAGTGGCTTTCCTATTGTGGGTGGTAACATGCTGGTTAACAGACCAGCATCCTGTGTAAGAGTACCTGAGTATACTTCCTGCTTTCACTTCCTGCTGATGCACACTCTGGGAGACAGCAGACCACAGCTTAAGTAGTTGGGACCCTACCACACAAGTAGAGGCTTGGATTGGCTCCTGGGTTCTACCTGCTCCAGTTTGGGCCATTGTGGGAATTTGTGGGGAGTGAACCAGCAAATGAGAACTAACTCATTCACTCACTCTCTCTCTCACTCTCTCTCTCTGCCTCTCAAATGAACAAATAAATTAATGAGTAAATGTTTTTCTTTTTAAAAAGTAGCCTTTTTTCTTCTGATCTCTCTACCTTTTTTGGAATTAAAATATAGGTTATTGGCCGGCGCCGCGGCTCACTAGGCTAATCCTCCGCCTAGCGGCGCCGGCACACCAGGTTCTAGTCCCAGTCGGGGCGCTGGATTCTGTCCCGGTTGCCCCTCTTCCAGGCCAGCTCTCTGCTATGGCCAGGGAGTGCAGTGGAGGATGGCCCAGGTGCTTGGGCCCTGCACCCCATGGGAGACCAGGAAAAAGCACCTGGCTCCTGGCTCCTGCCATCGGATCAGCGCGGTGCGCCGGCTGCAGCGGCGGCCATTGGAGGGTGAACCAACGGCAAAGGAAGACCTTTCTCTCTCTGTCTCTCTCTCTCACTGTCCACTCTGCCTGTCAAAAAAAAAAAATATATATATATATAGGTTATTTTGGTGCAAAAGTATTTTAAAATCCATATGTAGTTTTTTTGTTTGTTTTAATGCTTTATTTCAGAAGTTTTAAATTTACAAAAAGTAAGGTAGTAATACAAAGAATTCCCATATACCCTTCACATCAGTTTACATGTTAAGTTGACGCTGCGACAATTTCAGTTTCTTAACAATCTTTGGTCTGTTACAATTTTCTTTCATCATGTTTTTTTTTTTTTTTTTTTTTTTTTTTTTTTTTTTTTGAGAAACACAGATAGTCCCTGACTTACAGTAGTTCAACTTAGAATTCTTAAACTTTATGATAGTGTGAAATTATCAACATTCTATAGAAAGTTTATTTTAAATTTTGTTCTTTTACCAGAGTAGCAGTCTGATGCTCTGATACTCTGAGACTGGAAAATGGCTTCTCCTCGTCAGCTATGGGAATGTGCTGTAGTGTTATGTGTTGCTAAGCTGTGATGGTCAGTTGATTAAGTGTATTAAATGCTTTTATAAAAAATATATTTTTTTAACTTTTATTTAATGAATATAAATTTCCAAAGTACAGCTTATGGATTACAATGGCTTCCCCCCATAACGTCCCTCCCACCCGCAACCTTCCCCTTTCCCGCTCCCTCTCCCCTTTTTTATTTGAAAGACATTTAATACATGCAACCTAGTGAATATCACAGGAACAGAGAAAGATACAAAGAAATCTATTATCTTCCCATTCCAATCCCCAAATGCCCAGAAGAACTGGAGCTGGGCCAGGCTAAAGTTAAGTCTAGAACTCAATCCAGGTCTCCAGTGTAGGAGGCAAGAATACAAGTAGTTGAACTACCACTTTGACATAGGTTGTGGGTGTCCCGAGTATTTTCTTGTTCAGTGAGCCAAGCACTCTTATAAATATGGATTGGACTTAAGATATTTTCAACTTACAGTGGGTTTGTTGGGATGTAACCCATTCTAAGTCTAGAATCATCTGTATAATAATTTGCCTAGTTCATCAAATTTATTATTAAATGTTCATAACATTTCAATTTTTAAAAATATTTACTACATCTGTAGTCACTCACGCCTTTGTGTTTGAAATTTTTTTCATTTAAATTCCATTTCATTTTGGTTGTCTTAATCAGTATTTTTAAATAACATTTGGTTCAATTAAATTTCTCTCTTTTCTGGGGTATACATTTGTCATTACTTGATTGTTTCATTTCTCATGGTTTCTTTTCCTTGAAGTTTTTTTTTTTTTTCTAGGCTTCAGAACAGTTGATCATTTATTTTAGCATCTTTAATTACTGATAAAGCATCCAGTGACATGAACTTCTTTTGAGAACCATATTCATTGCAGCCTGCAAATGTAGGGCTCCACGTTTATTCAGCTGAGTAATCATTTTTCTCTTCAGGTCATAGTGTTCTACTAAAATTTAGTGAGTTTCTGGAAAAATTTTTTCAAATAACTTTCTTGAGATATAATTCACATATGATAAAATTCACCCTTTTAAAGTACAATCTCAGTTATTCTTAGTGAATTCGTAGAGTTGTGAAGCTAGCAGTACCACAACTTAATTTTAGAACATTTTCATCATCTGCAAAAGAAAATTTCTTACCCATTAACAGTCTCTCTTCCAGTGTCCCTCCCTCTTTCTCAGCTTCTGGTAATAGTTAATCTACTTTTCTGCCTCTATATAATTGCCTATTCCGAATATTTCATATGACTGGAATAATGTAATATGTGGTCCTTTTTCATTTTTTGTCCTTTTTCATTTTTTTAAACTTTGTATAATTTTTTTCATGTTTCTACAACATTCCAGTATATATTAGTATCATAATCCTTTTTATTCCTTTACATTAGATTATTACACTGTGTTTTATTTATGTATTCATTAGTGGTAAGCAGGTTAATTGCTTCTATTTTTCAGAGTAGTATAAATAATGGTGCTGCTCAATTTTTTTGTTGATATAAATTTCTATTTTTCTTGGGTACATACCTAGGGTTAGTATTGTTGGGTCATATGGTAGCTCTGTGTTTAACATTTTGAGAAATGACCAAACTTTTTTCCAAAGGGACTGCACAATTTACAGTCTGATTAGCAATATACCAGAGTTCCAATTCCTCTGTATCCTCATCAGCTTCTTATGTATTTTTAATTTTAACTTCCTAGTAAGAGTGAAATAGCATCCACTGTGGTTTTGATTACATTTTCCTAAGGACCAATAATGTTGAGCATTTTTCCATGTTCAGAATGGCCATTTGTACATATTCTTTGGATAAAATTCTATTCAAATACTTTATTTGAACATTGAACAATATATGACAGTTGATTACTCACCATTTGATACAGTTTATTTATCTCTTCTTGAAATGTCCACACTCTGACATCAGCTATACTTCTGATATCTCACCTACCTTCTCCATTGTATCTTGTTGGTACACGTTGCTCCATCTTCAACTCTGCCTGAGCCTAAAACATTGAGGGTACCTCCTTTTTACGATTCTAGATTATCTTCTGTTCTTTGTATATGTCCTCTTTGTATAATTTCATTCCCATTGGCTTTAAATAATCTTTAATAGTAATTTGCGTTCTTATCTCCAGTTCTGAGTTTTGGATATGTATTTAAACTCCCTACTTGCCATTTCCCTATACATGTCTGATAAGTAGTTCATCCTGGGATTATAATAATTAAAATCTTAATTCCCTCAAACTATCCAAATATGTTCTCCTCTCTATTCTGTTTTATTAAATGAATCGACTGTTTGTTGAACTACTCAAGCAGAAAATCTTGGCATCATCCTTAAATTTTCTCTTTCACTCACCACTTGCAACTTATTTATTAGGGAGTCCTATTACTCTAACCCACATATACCTAATTCAGCAACTTCTTTCAACTGTCCTTTTACTAGTGTAAGTGAAGACATCATAATTTCTTACCTGGATTCTTCCAAGTAACTTTCTAAGAACTACAACCCTATCTCCATACAAGCCATTATCCATCAAATAGATAAAAGGATGTTTTAAAAATATGTAAGATTTTTATTTATTTCTCTTTTTTTAAATATCACAATGGATTACTACATAGAATGAAATCTTCCTGTGGCCAGGGAGGAAGCACAATGATTTCCTCTTCTGAAGCCCATTTCCTTTCTTAGTGTAGCCTCTCCTTATGATGAGGAGGCACAATCCCAAACTCCTAGTGGATTTTGAAGCTGCAAATAGCACCAAATTCTTTATATGCTATAGTTTTTCCTGTACATACATACATATCAAATATAAACTTTAATTCATAAATTAGGCACAGTAAGAGATTACAGCAATGGCAAATAGTAACATAGAACAATTATAACTAATAAAATTTTCAGCATCACTATTCTTGCTCCTTAGGCTTTTCTGTGATACTGTGACAGTAGAACTGATAACTGAGACAGCTACTAGGTGACGGGTGACCAAGTTGTACATACTATGTGGATATGCTGGAAAAGGAATAATTCACTCCCCAGGTGGCATGAGATTCATCCTGGTACTCAGAATGGTGCACAATTGAAATCTAATTAATTGTTTGTAATGGAAACTTCCATTTGATATTTTTGTTCTGTTCTTGATGATGGAAAACTGAAATCATGCAAAGTGGAACTGTGGAAAGGGGCACTACTGTACCATGTCATATATGTCTTTTTTTTTTCTGGTTTTGAAGCTCATCTATTTCATTCTGGCCTTAGGAACTTTGTAAATAGTTGATCTTACTTTAACCTAGAACTTTCTAGCTTCTTCCTAATATATTCACCAGGTCTCAGTCCAAGGATCATCAAAACATAAAGAAGATTCTCTCTCTCATATAGCTCCCTAAATAATTAAAGTATTTTATATACAATACATAATTTTTATATTATGTATTCATATATATATTCAATTCCCTATATAATTATCATGAAATTCAATTTAATCTTCCTATTAAGCCTCTATCACTTTCTTCTTTTAAAATGTCTGTGTGGCTCTTATTATTCTTTTGTTCACTGATTTGTTTTTTCATAATATTCCCTCTATCTTCCTTTACAATGTAAACTTCTTGAGGACAAGGCTTCATCACATGTCTTGCTCAACATTGTGCCTCAAATGTGCAGTGTAAGTTGGCACTCAATAAACCTTTGCTTACCAGAAACATGCATGTGTTCCAGATAGTTGAGCAAGAATGGCACTGAATGGATAGTGTGCATAAAGTGACAACATTTTCATGTGAAATTTGAGTATAATATTGCAGCAGCAGCAATAGGAACAGTGCATTATTTTCCAAAAGGATAAGAAAACCACTGATTTATGATTTTGTTATGATTATATATCTTCCTCTCAACAGAGACTGGAATAGAAATTTGCATATAATAGGCATCCTTTTAAAATTTATTTATTAACTAAACGAGATTAGTAGGAACTTTGAATTATTTCATATCAGGATAAATTCACAAGATAGCTGTAATAAAACCTCTCAGTCACAACAGAATCATAATAGAACCAATCTTCAGACTCAGAGTAAGATGATTTCATTGTCTACTGGTTGGAAAGTCAGATCAAACTTAGTAAAAATGCAATTTTGTGTAATGAGATTGGAAGCTTAGAATAGGAGACAGAACAATTCTTTTAGTATTAGAAAGTGTTAGTTTAATTTCCAGACTCATTCATTACTAGCTCTATGATCTTGAACACACTTTTTTTGTTTCCAAATTTTGATTTCCTGAGTAAACTAGAGTAACATATTTGGGTGATGTCAGTGAAAAAAGGGAACTGTGAAAACAATGAAGACTCATACTTAAATAACCTTGGAGATACATTTTCTTTCTAAATTGCAAAATATTAAGTGACAGAAAGAAAGAAAAAAAACCCTCTAATTTATTGGTTCACTCTCCTCCAAGTATCTGGAACAGTTAAGGGGCTGAATTCAAGAGTTGGGAACTCAATCCAGGTTCCCTGTGGGTTGCAGAGACCCAAGTATTTGGGCCACATCACTACTGCCTTCCAGGGTCTGCAATATCAGGAAGCTGGAGTCAGAAACCACAAGAAGGCATAAAACCAAGGAATGCCAATGTGCAATGAAGACATCTTGACTGACAACTTACCCCTAGGCCAAATGCCTGCCCCATCCTGAATATTCTTTTTTTTTTTTTTTTTTTGACTGGCAGAGTGGACAGTGAGAGAGAGACACAGAGAAAGGTCTTTCTTTTCCGTTGGTTCACCCCCTAATGGCGGTTGTAGCCAATGTACCACACTGATCCGAAGCCAGGAGCTTCTCCTGGTCTCCCACGCAGGTGCAGGGCCCAAGGACCTGGGCCATCCTCCACTGCACTCCCAGGCCACAGCAGAGAGCTGGAAGAGGAGCGACTGGGACAGAATCCAGCGCCCCGACTGGGACTAGAACCCAGTGTGCCAGCGCCACAGTCGGAGAATTAACCTATTGAGCCGTGGCGCCGGCCTCATCTTGAATATTCTTAACAATGAAGACATGTTATATTTCTAAGGATCAGGTGCCAAAGACACCCTCGTTGTCTCTTTGTGGCATTGGAAAAACTGGAACACAGGATCCAAGGAGATTAAGAACATTGTTCTATGACTAATAACCTGATATTTGTCAGCTGTCCTCAAAAAGGTTGTTGTGAGCTTTTTCTCAGTGTGTCAAGTAATCTTTTCTGATAGAAAAGGTCATCTGGCAGACCTTGGACAAACTGGTTAACATGTACCTTAGGACATCCTCATCCCATGTCAATGTCTAAGTTCAAGTCCCAGCTCTGTTCTATATTTCATCTATATACTAATGTGCACCCTAGGAGGCAAGTACTCAAGTACTCAGGTCCTCGCCACCTATGTCGGAGACATAGATTAAGTTCCTAGCCTCTGATAATGGCCTGGCCCAGCCCTAGCTCTTGTGTGCATTTGGGAAGTATACCAGTCAATGGAAGATCTTTCTGCCTCTGTCTTTGTGACTCTCTGCCTTTTAAATTTAAAAAAAAATAATTGAATACAAGTTTTAAAAAGACGTGTTGTTATAGAGATGAGACATGCATACAGATTCTGCATTCAGGGTAGGCATTTTTACCCAACTCCTAAAACCTGTTAGAGATCAATTATGCTTCAATGCAGTACACTTAGAAAGATATTCTGAAAGTTCTCAGCTGTTTCCTCTGTATTGTTGAAAATGATCTTTATAGAATGCAAAGCCTCTTTAACTTGTAAGATATATCATTATCCTTTGCTTTGAGTAATGTGCAATTTAATATCCCTCCCATTCCCATCATAACAATCCCGCAGCCGACTGGAAAAGATCCTTTAATGATTATTTTCTCCACTTGATGCCTTTCTTTATCTGTAGTTAGACAAGTAGAGCTGGAGTGCTTTGCCTGTGCACTATCATTCTTTAAACAGATTCTTGGGGAGTAAAAATAAAAGGAATTTGGAAAAACATTGAACGTTATATGGATATGTTAACAGAGTACAACCAATAAATTAGAAATGCAATAAAATGGAATTTCAAATTCAAAAGTGCTTATCTCATGAAAAGCAAACTATAAATTTTCACTATATATGAAGTTGTATAATTAACATGGAACTAAATGTGCTAATGATTTTAAAATATTCATTTTAGGCCTGTATTTTCTGCTTTATACTTGGAAAACTTCAATATATAAAAACCACAATAACTCACTTTAAATAGTATCTGTAAGTTTCCTAAATACTTTTGGACACTCAAATCTTTTTTAAAATTATTTCTTAGTGTGATAATTAAGCAATGGTTCAATTCATTCCAAAAGTCTAGTAAGTTTCTTCCTAACTATTAATTATATTTTTATAAATAAAAAGCTTCCAAGTGAATCAAGATTTTAATGTTTCAAAGAGTTATAATTTTCCTGGTAGTATAAAGAAAAGTTAAAGAGACCCAAGCTGCTAGGGGAAAAGAATTCTGACCTCATTCTCCTTTGTGTCTAGGTTTATGTTAGAAAAAGAGAACAATTTGACCACAGTGCTTGTGGAAGGATAAATGTTTTCATTAGTGGGTATTTTCTGTGGTGCTCAAAGTCTTTTCAGTTTTGCCTGCCTCCTTTTCTTCCTAGATTCTATTAATATTTACATTCTGTTGAGTAGATATCCTATATCCTTGTACCCATTACCACAGCTCAGTAAATGAACCCTAAGTTATGTAGTTCCCAGCATGTTTGTTATCTTCACTATTTCTAATAGTATATACACATGCATATAGAAAAAATACCTATTTTCTCTGCTTCCTGTTTAAATAAATATATGGGTACACACACATGTATATGAGTATGTATATACACACATATAAATATACAATGTGTATGTTTTGCATAATTAAAAAATTCAGGCCTTTGTCCTAGATTTCAGGGATAGCTTTTTTAAACTTTTGGAATTTCTCAGGCAATAGAAATATCTTTACTGTTTATGATGGTCCCTGGGACCACACTTAGTCATCTGCCTATGAGGTGATTTACAATGGACTTCTAAATAGCTTATTTTAGCTCAATGGGTGCAAGACATGTCAGAAAGACCAACCATGTGACTAGATGGTGAGGGCTTTGACCACATCATATGACCCCAACATTCAAGCATGGGAGAAGGCTAAACATTGAAACTTACACAATAAACTCCAGTAGACCCTATGAATGCTGAGTCCCAGGTGAGCCTCTTGGTTGGTGAACACTGATGTGCTGGGATGGTGAAGTGTCCTGAGTCCATGGTGAGAGGGCCTTCATGACCCTCCCAGACCTCTCCTTATGTGTCTCTTGTTTAGGCATGATTTTCATCCATTCTTATACTTTTAAATCCTAAGTAGAAGTGATTTCTGAATTGTGTAAGTCATTTCAATAAATCAAACCTGAGGGAATTGTGGGGACCCAAACATGTAGCAAGTTTGTCCAAAGTGTGGATAGCCTGAACTTACAGATAATATCCAAAATGAGAGCAGTCTTGTTGAGAACTGTGTTGTTAACCTGTAGAATCTGAACCAACTCCAGGTGTTCAGTGCTAGAATTGAATTGCAGTATTGTGTGTGTGTGTGTATGTGTGTGTTTGTGTGTTTATAAGAAAGGCAGAAAAGATATTTCCATATTAGAGTCTCTTGCTACTGGTGGAATAGAGACTACTTTTGAAATACAGATTTTAATTGTTACCACAAAATGCTGTTATTGTCATGTGCAATCACAGAAGAGTCAATTCAGAGTTGCTACTATTAGTCTCCTTAGAGAACTGTCCTGAGGTTTGAGGAAGCCACCTAAAAAGTTCTTCTACTCTATGACTCATACAAATACAAGATAGGGAGAGACTGCATTCACAGCCAGAGGAACACAAACAGGCTTTTGCGGAAGATGTGAAGGGCTTAGTCATGAAGCCTTTGCAACTTGAGGGCCTGGTTTTGTGGTGTAACAGGCAAAACTGCCACCTGTGATGGCATCCCATATGGGTGCAAATTTGTGTCCTGGTTGCTTAACTTCTGATTTCAGCTCTCAGCTAATATGCCTGAGAAAGCAACAAAAGATAGATGACCCAAGTACTTGGGCTGCTGCCACCCTTGTAGGAGACCTGGAGAAAGCTCCTGGCTCTTGGTTTTAGCCTAGCCCAGCCCCAGCCATTGCAGCCATTTGGGGGTGTAAACCAGCAGATGGAAGATGTCACTTTCCATATCTTCCTCTCTCTCTGTAACTCTGCCTTTCAAATAAAAAATCAATTTTATTATTTTATTCTTTAGCGGTGGTTCACTACTTAATGACTATAGGAGCCAATGTTAGGCCAGGCCAATCCCAGGAGCAAGCAGATCAATATGGGTTTCCCTTATGGGTTGCAGGGACCTAACTACTAAAATCATCAGTTACTGCCTCCCAGGGTATACACCAATTGGAAGCTGGAATGAAGAACATGAATGAGACTAGAATTCAGGCACTCCATTAAGGAATGCGGAATCTCAAGCAATGACTTACTCATATATTCATTTTTGATTTGGAAATTCTGTGAAAAAAAGTTGAGTAATGGATATATTGTGATTGCGAAAGAACAATTTTTAAAATAAGATTCGTTTATTTTGAAAGTTACAGAGGAAGAGAGAGAGAGAGAGAGAGAGAGAGAGAGATCATAAATCCACAGGCATACACCCCAGATGGCCACAAACAGCCATTGCTAGACCAGGCCAAAGCCAAGAGCCAGAAATTTCTTCCCAGTCTCCCAGATGGGTGGCAGGTGCCAGGTATTTGGGCCATCATTTACTGCTTTCTCAGGCCATTAGCAGGGATCTGGATCAGAAGTGGAACAGCCAATACACGAATGGGTACCCACATGGGATGCGATCAAAGGACCCAACATATGGGTCTTAGGAGTTCCTGAAGGTGTGGAAAAATAGAATGGATTAGAAGGACTTTTTAGTGAAATAATTACAGAAAACTTCCCTAATTTGGAGACAGAAAGGGACATCTAACTACAGGAAGTGCATAGAATTCCTAATTAAACCAGAAAAGCTCTTCACCACAACACATTGCAGTTAATCTCTCCACAGTAAAACATAAAGAAAAAAATTCTAAAATGTGCATGAGAGAAACACCAGATTACTTTTAGATACACAACTTGCTGCTTATCAAAAACCCTACAGGCTAGGATAGAGTGGCAACATATATTCCAAGTCTTAAGAGGAAAAACAAGCTGTCAACCCAGAATACTGTACTCTGCAGAGCTCTCATTTATGAATGAAGGTAGAACAAAGACCTTCCATAATAAACAGAAATTGAAAGAATTTGTCACCACTTGTCCAGCTTTACAAAACGTGCTTAAAGATGTACTATGCACAGAAACCCAGAAATATGGTCATCACTATGATAGAAAATGAAGGCAGAAAATCCCCCAGTAAAAGTACAAAAGAAATCCAAATAAAAAAAATAGGAATATTTATGGAAAAATGACAGGGCCAAGTCCTTCCTTATCAATAGTCATCTTGAATGTGAATAGCCTCAACTCTCCAGTTAAAAGATGTAAATTGGCTGAATAGATTAAAAAATAAGACCCATTCATTTTCTGCCTACAAGAAACACATCTTATCAACAGATACGCACAGACTGATAGTAAAAGGATAGAAAAAGATAATCCATGCTAACAGAAACCAAAAAAGACTGATGTAGTCATTCTAATATCAGAAAAAATAGATTTTAACACAAAAACTGTTAAAAGAGACAAAGAAGGGCACTATGTAATGACTAAGGGGTCAATTCAACAAGAAGATGTGAGCATAATAAATGCATATACACCTAATTACAGGGCACATGGCTATTAAAGGATATGTTAACGAATCTAAAGGGAGACATGGACTCTGATACAATAGTAATGGGGGAATACAATACCCCACTTTCAGCAATGGACAGATCAATAGGACAGAAAATCCAGCAGGAAACAACAGAGTTAATCAACCCTATAGACTAAATGGACCTAACAGATATTTACAGAACTTTTCATCCTAGAGTTGTGGAATACACATTCTTTGCACCAGTGCATGGAATTTTCTCAAGGATGGTTCACATGCTAGGCCATAAAGCTCATCTCAACAAATTCAAAAAATGAAAATCAAATCATGCATCTTCTCTAATCACAATGGAGTTAAGCTGGAAATCAAGAATCTCAAGAATATATGCAAATGGATTGAAAATGAACAATATACTCCTGAAAGAACAAATCATAGAAGAATTCAAAAGAGAAATCAAAAATTTCCATAAATAAATGAAGACAGCAATTTAACATATTGAATTCTATCAGACATTTAAAGAACTAACTCCAATACCTCTCAAGCTATTAAAAACAACTGAAAGGGAAGGGGATCCTCCCAAACTCACGCTATGAAGCCAGCATGACCTTGATTCCTAAAAGTGAAAAAGATACAACAGAGAAAAAGAAATGTAGACAAATTTCCTTGACGAATATAGATGTCCTAAACAGCACTCTGGCCTCAGAATCAGCCCTTAAGGCATTCGGATCTGACTGAAGAGCCCATGAGAGTATTTTAGGCATGGAAAGCCAAGACATTCTGGCAAAAACAAAAGAAAAAGAGGGCCTAAATCAAAGATCTCTGCGAGTGAGATCCCAGTGGAAAGAATGGGCCATCAAAGAAGGAGGTACCTTTCTCTGAAGGGAGGAGAGAACTTACACTTTGACTATGACCCTGTCTGAATAAGATCGAAGTCTGTGAACTCAAGAGGCTTCCATAGCCTTGGCATCTCATGACTAGAGTCTAGGGAGATTTCTGCCACCATAAACAACAGTGTCAAATTGTTAAGTCAACAACAGGAGTCATTGTGTACTTACTCCTCATGTGAGATCTCTGTCCTTCATGTGTTGTCCAATGTGAATTAATGCTGTAACTAGTACTGAAACAGTATTTTACACTTTATGTTCTGTGTGGGTGCAAACTGATGAAATCTTTACTTAATATATACTAACTTGATCTTCTGTATATAAAGATAATTGAAAATGAATCTTGATGTGAATGGAATGGGAGAGGGAGTGGGAGATGGGAGGGGTGTGGGTGGGAGGGAACTTATAGGGGAGAAAAGCCATTGTAATCCATAAACTGTACTTTGGAAATTATATTCACTAAATAAAAGTTTAAATAAAATATAGATACGAAAATCTCAACAAAAAATACAACAATACATTAGAAAGATTAATTACCTAGAGCTAGTGGGGTTTAACATTATATGTGTAGATAGTTTAACATTCATATTATCAATGAATGTGATGCATCACATTAAGAAACTGAAGACAAAAAAGCATGATTATCTAAGTAGATGCAGAGATATAGCATTTGATAAAACATCCTCCTCATGATGAAAACTTTAAGAAAATTCAGTAGGCCAGTGCCATGCCTCAATAGGCTAATCCTCCACCTGTAGCACTGGCAGTCTGGGTTCTAATCCGGGTTGGGGCACTGGATTCTGTTCCAGTTGCCCCTCTTCCAGTCCAGCTCTCTGCTGTGGCCCAAGAGTGCAGTGGAGGATGGCCCAAGTGCTTGGGCCCTGCACCTCATGGGAGACCAGCAGAAGCACCTGGCTCCTGGCTTCGGATCAGCACGGTGCACTGGCCATTGGAGGGTGAACCAACGGTAAAGGAAGACCTTTCTCTCTGTCTCTCTCTCTCACTGTCCATTCTGCCTGTCCAAAAAAAAAAAGTTTAAAAAAAATTCGGTATAGAAGGAACATTCCTCAACACAATCAAGACAATTTATGACAAACTCATGGCCAAGTGTCCTATTGAATGGGGAAAATTTGGAAGCATTCCCACTAAGATCTGGGACCAGGCAAGGATGCCCACTCTCACCATTGCTATTAAATATAGTCCTGGAAGTTTCCACCAGAGCCATTAGACATGAAAAAGAAATCAAAGGGACACAAATTTGGAAGAAATAAGTCAAAATATCTCTATTTTCAGATGACATATTTCTATATATAGGGGTCCAAAGACTCCAAAAAGAGCATATTGGAACTCATAAAAGAGTTTGATAAAGTGGTAGGATATAAAATCAAAACAGAAAAATAAATTGCCTTTGTATACACATATAATAGGTCTCTATGATGAGAATTACAAAACGTTAAAAAATAAGACACAAAAAAGGAAAATTTTTCCACATTCATGGATTTCAAAAATCAATATCATCAAAAAGTCCATATTACCAAAAGCAATTTACAGAATCAATGTGATACCAATAAAAATGCCAAGGACATTCTACTCAGATATAGAAAAACCAATGTTGAAATTCATATAGAAATACAGGAGACCCCAAATAGCCAAAGCAATCTTATATAAAAAAGCCACAGACATCACAGTACCAGATTTTAAGGTATACTGTGGGGCAGTTATAATCAAAACAGTCTGGTACTGGCACAAAAATAGATGGATAGGCCAGTGGAATGGGTTAAAAAATCCAGAAATCAATGTATGAATCTACAACCAATTTATCTTTGACAAAGGAACTAAAATCAATCTGTGGAGCAAAGATACTCTCTTCAACTAATGGTGCATTAAAAACTGAATCTCCACATGCAGAACTATGAAGCAAGACTGCTACTTTACACCTTAGAAAAAAATCCATTCAAAATGGATCAAAGACCTAAATGTACAACCTGATATCATCGAATTTTTAGAAAACATTGGGAAAACACTGCAAGACGTTGGCACAGGCAAAGAGTTCTTGGAAAAGGTCCCAAAGGCAGAAGCAGTCAAATCAAACTTGACAAATGGGATTACATCAAATAAAGAAGCTTCTGAACTGCAAAAGAAACACAGCAAAGTGAAGAGGCAACCAACACAATGGGAGAAATTATTTGCAAACTATGCAACTGATAAAGGATAATATCCAGGATATAAATATTAAGAACTCAACAATAACCAAACCGCCCAATTAAGAAATTAGCAAAGGACTTAAGCAGGCATTTCTCAAAAGAGGAAATCCAAGTGGTTAATAGACATATGCAAAAATGTGCAGAATCACTAGCCATTGGGGAAATACAAATCGAAGCTAAAATGAGGTTTTACTTCACCTCCATTAGAAAGGCTTTCATACAGAAATGAACAAACAGATGCTGGCAAGGATGTGGGGAAGAAGGTACCCTAATCCACTGTTGGTGAGAATGTAAACTGGTACAGCCAGTGTGGAAGACAGTATGGAGATACCTCAGAAATCTAAGTATAAACCTACCATATCACCCAGCCATCCCACTCTGGAAATTTACCAAAACAAAATTAAATCAGCATATGGAAGAGTTATCTGTACCCCACATGTATTACAGTTCAATCCAAATAGCTAAGATATGCAATCAAGACAAATGTCCATCAACTGAAGACTAGATAAAGCAAATATGGGATATGTACTCCATGGATTACTACACAGTGGTAAAAAACAAATCTTTTTAGTTGCAACAAAATGAATGCAAATGTAAAACATTATACTTAGTGAAATAAGCCAGCCCCACAAGGACAAATACCATTTGTTCTCTCTGATCTGTGGTAACTATTAGGACACGTAAAAGATAATCTATAGAAGTAAAATT